>NC_080540.1:11965226-12565226 GCF_028640845.1 Ahaetulla prasina
CCTAACACTTATACCAATTCTAACCCTAACTCTACCCCTATTCCTATCTCTAACCCCTATCCTTACCCCTACCCCAAGTCTAACCGAAACCCTAATCCTAAAGCCAACACCAATCCTACCCCAGAATCTAACCCCAACTCCAACTCCAACCCTAACACCAACACAAACCCTACCCCTAATCCTAACCCTAACTCCAACCCTACCCCTAACCCCAACCCTAACCCTAACGCCAACCCTAGCTCCAACCCTAACCCCTACCCTAACCCCAACTCCAACCCCAACCCTAACCCTAACACTCATCCCAAATCCAGCCCTAACCCCAACACTAACTCCAATGACAACCACAACCACAACCGCAAGCCTAACCTTAACCTTAACGCCAACCCCAATGCCAACCCCAACCCTAACCCTAACCTCAACCCCAACCCCAACCCTAACCCTAGCCCCAACTCCAACCCTAAGCTTAACACCAACCCTAATCCCAACCCTAACCGTAAACCTAACTCTAACTCTAACTCTAACCCTAACCCAACCCCAACCCTAACCCTAACCTTAACATTAACCTTAATCCCAACCCTAACGCCAAACCTAATCCCAACCCTAACCCTAACCCTAACCTCAACCCCAACTCTAACCTTAACCCTAGCCCCAATTCCAACCCTAAGCTTAACGCCAACCCTAACCGTAACCCTAACCCAAACCCAACCCTAACCCTAACCCTAACCCTAACCCTAACCCTAACCTCAACCCTAATCCTATCCCTAATCCTAACCCCAACCCCAACCCCAACCTATCGCCAACCCTAAGCCTAAGCCTAACGCCAACGCCAACCGCAACAGCAACAGCAACTCCAATGCCAATGCCAATTTTGTAATTTTCATGGGGAATTAGTCTGCAGTAGAGGGCTGTACGCCACTCAAAACCTAACATGTATGCCAAAGAGAACAGATGAAACCTGGGACCCCCAAAGGAAACCCTCTCCATTTTAATGCAGCCTCTCCGATATTGAATTCTTGAGAATCCCACAAGTCTGGATGCCCAGATCCAGCTGGTATCTAACTAGGATTCTTCAGGACTCTCCTGCACACTTGAGAGAGCGACGTTTTTTATCAGTGGAGACAAAAGCCCGTCCACCTTCATACTTTCCTCTCTGAGAAGTTTCCTATACAGGTCATCCTTGAATAAGGACTAAGACAGCAACTGCCTTAGTGACCATTCAATGTTTCAATGGCACTGAAAACAAAAAAAGCGAATTACGACATACAGCAATTGCAGCATCCTCAGGGTCTCCTAATGAAAATTCAAGTGCTTGAAAATGAACTTGACTTGATGACGGTTGCGGCTGCCTGGGGTTACAGGATGCCCTTTTGTGACTTTCCCAGGAGCCAAGTAAATGCGGGAGCCAGATTCCCTGAACAACCATGTTCTTGAGGTGACTTCTTGGATGAGAAACAAAACGTCTTTCAGGAAAAGCAGGACAGTCCAGTTGCCTCCTGAAAAAGCACCTTTGGGACAACCCTGAAGATGACGAAGCCAGAAGCACGAAGCCTGAAGATGACGAAGCCAGAAGCACGAAGCTGAAGCCTAAAGATGACGAATGAGACTTCGTCGAAATGTTGCCAAGACACTTCCAATTTTACGCGGGAGAAAACCCGAATAACCAAAGATCTACATACAAACACCCGCGAAAACCTCAGAAAACAAATATATATATATATATACACATATGTATGTATGTATGTATATGTATATATATATATATATAATATCTATCTATTTATCATCTATATCTAATCTATAATATAACTATATCTAATCTATAATATATCTATATCTAATCTATAATATATCTATCTATCTATCTATCTATCTATCTATCTATCTATCTATCTATCTATCTATCTATCTATTTATAATTATAATGTTCGGCCTATCAGGCATTGGGATACCAGGAAAGACCATGCAGGATGAGCAGAGATGGCTTCCCATCAGGGAGCAGAGACCAGTGGCACGCTCCCCCTGACCATGCAGACTCAGCACGTGAAGATGTAGTCAGTCCTGACCAAACACAAAGCAACCCGGCAGGATTATCTCAAAGGGTTATCTCAGGCTTAATGAGAAACAAACCGGGCCTACCACAAAGTCATGAATAAGACAGCAAATTGGCAGATCGACAGGCTAACATCATCCCTTAAAGATAAGCATGCTAGGAGGGAGGAAACAGTAGGCCAAATTGACTGATGGCATATAAAGACAGATGTCTCTGTAATGGTATTTTAATACTCTGACGATGTCAGCAGATGGCTGAGGAAAGTTTAGTAGAATAAAATTTTAATTATTTTATATCCAGAGCTCACATAAATTTGTATTTGCTTCTTTCTAACCTTAGGAAACTTGCTAAAATATCGAAGGAGGGACTCAGGATTATCATGGGGTACTTTTTTTAAATCAGAGCTCTTTGGAAAACCAATTTTCAGCACTGGTTCAATGAAATATTTAAAAACATTAAAAGATCCCAATGAAGAAAATTTGCAGTCATTGAGCCACCTTCTGTCCATGAAAAAGTGCGTTAATTGTTAACAGAAGCAACTAAAATTTCCGAATAATCACAGAACTGGGGCCCACCGAATCGGGTGTGCGTGAACATAGACGTGTGTCTCTGTGTGTGTGTCTTTGGCAAAGGCCTCCGGTGGGTACAGAAGCCCTTTGGATTCAGGCTAGGTGTGCTTCATCCCTGGTCTGGGAATCCTGATGGGAGGAGACCTTGGTCAGCCCTTCAAGGCAATCCAGAGGGCGTCAAGAGAATTAATAGCCACTCCATCTCTCCCTGTAACATGACAATATAGAATCTTGCAAGCATTTCTTCCTCCTCCCCTTTTCCTCTCTGGGAAACCAGGGAATTCTTTCGGAAACATTTTCATTGCACTCCCCCAACCAAGTCCTCTGCGGCTCTTCCCCGGCCCCCACGGTCATTCCCAAGTCCCATCAGCCGCATTCCAAGCCCTGTTTTCTAGAGGCCTTTTCTCAGGGACCCTTTGTAGAGAAAACACGCCAGACTTTCAATCCAGAAGATCTGGTCCATTGTCAGTGAGAAGGAACATCAGCCGCCATGGGAACGTTGCTTTAATCCCTCATTTGACGCTTGGCAGCCGAAAAGCCTCGGATCTCCCCGCTTGGAGACCCAACAGCGACTTGCAGAGGAGAAGAACGGTGGTATCGTCTCAACACAAAACGCCCAGCGAGGAAGTCGGAGTCGGAACCTTCTTTCTGAGAACGGATCGGAACAGCGCCGATCTCATGTGTGGGGGGTATATGCAGCATCTGTGGGGCTTAGGCCATTTCCCTTCTACGCTTACACAGAGGGGCGGGAGGATGGAGAAGAGAACTCAAGCGACAGGTCTGCTCCATTCTGAAGACACAGACATGCAGGGCACGTGTTCGGCACCCAAAGACTTGCGTGGGCTTCCTATAGGCGGGCGCATCCTTGCCAGGGAGAGGCTGGACAGGGATCTCCGTCCCCCACTGTTGCAATATAGCCATATGAATTCCATCTGAGAGATTGCCTACCTGCTAGATTGGCGTGGGAAGCCCCCAGCTAGTTGGATCACATAGGTAAAAACTTGTTTGATGTGAAAGTCACATCAAAGGAGCAGGATATTTACCTCTATAGTGTGAAAATGCATTTACAGTTTTACATCCTTCTTCCTTTTCCCTGATAAGATCCTTCTCACAAAGATCTAAGAAATCCCTTTATGTGAAGATCAATTAGTATGCGAGGTTAGGATGTCACAGGATGTATTGCTATGTTTTGCTACATGATCGATATACAAGATTTTGTTTGATGTGTACGCTTTCTGATAGACTCTCTTTGATGTGTGTGCCTTCTGATGTTATTGTCTTTTCTGCAAATGCTTTCCTGTAAGAATCCTAATAAAAGGAGAGGCTTAGATTCTGTTCTGGGCTCTCATCCCAGAGGAAAACTGTGTGTTTAACTCATTTGCTTCATGAGAGACCACCGCAACTGGTGACCCCGGAGGTGATTCTACCAAGATTCTGCTAAAGAATACTTCTCTCAATGTGATTCTGCAAAGGATACATTCTCCAACGTGATTCTACCAAGGATATGTTCCCAGCAGATCTTTTCTTCCAACGTGATTCTACCAAGGATACGTGCCCGGCACGTCTTTGGACCCCCCATCCTTATCGCCTGGAATAGACTTGGTGCACCTCATCCGTTCATCGCTGGCGAACAACGGACCTTTCGTAAGTATGGGGGGGGGGGAAATTCTCTAAGGCTCAAGAAAACCATTTATGTGAGCTGAGGGAATTAACCAAATCAAATTTATTCTTTTTTAACCATGCTGGCCAGCTACAAGCTGCTGTAACAAAAGGAAAACTGAAGGATTTGTTGAAATATATTTGGCATCATTGTCCTTTATATCCTGAGGCAGGCTCTTTAAAACCAGCAATGTGGAGACAGATTGGCAAATATCTCCACTCATCCCCACGAGCCTCAGCCTCTATCTTAAGTACCTGGAAAATAATTATGGAAATCCTAGCAGCTCAGAATCAGTCTCTCCTTGAGCCTTTGAAACAACCTCCACCACATGAAAAAGCTGCTACTAAATTGACCACCCCTGCCCCGAAGGATATTCTTTCCTGTCCTTCGGAGCCCCTTTTTGATACTAACTCTTCAAGCTCCTCATCTTCACCCTCCCCCCTGATAGCAGAAAATCCTCCTGCATCCAAAACCCCTTGTGTTTCCTCCCCCCTCCTCCTATTTACCCTTCTATCAGTGCCGTCAGGTCAGAAGAAACCTTCACGGAGGGTAATGAAAGAAAAAAAACTGATCTATTCCCCCTCTCTGTGTCCTCTTCTTTCCCCCACCTTTCTGAACTCTCAAAACATACTGAGCTAAAGATTAACCCTGTGCCTGCTGTCCCTTCAGCCCCTTGCCTCCCACCTCCAAAGCATAAACCTGCTTCTTCCATCCCTGCTTTGAAAACTGCTTCCCTTCCCCTGCCTGCCTCCCTCCCCCCAGAGCGCCTCTCCCTTTCCCCCATGGGTGCGGTAGCTCAGACTATAGCCCAGCCAATTTGGTTCAATTACTTCCCTATATTTGGAAACAATCCTGAAAAGGACTTGCTCAAAGTGACTACATGGTAGAAATTGGGAACCTATTTCCATGAAAGTCCAAGAGCCCCTGCAAAAATTCTGTCCACGTGGCGCATGGTCCTTGAATGCTTCATTTTACATGAAAAAGGACTTGCAGATGTCACTTAGAGAGTTGTCAGGACCTCCTCCTTATCAAAAAATGACTCAAAAGGATCCACAATCACATTCATGATTTAAACTGCTGAGTTTTCTCACTTGAGGGAAGAAGATTTAAAGAGGCAACTTCCCCAGGTCTGCAAATGTTGTTTGATGATGTGTGTGCGTGTGTATGTATGTAGGTAATCATTTCCAGACCTGCATAAGAATTGTAGAGATAATTGTGATGCTTGATTTGCATGGAATGTGTATATGTGCAAAACTCATTGAGAAGGTGTGAGATTTCTGTGTTGTTTTTTTGATTTGCAAGAAATGTGTGCATGTGTGAGAAATTGTCTCTGCATATGTGTGTGTGTGTGTATTTGTATGCATAAATTTCATATGCATGAGTGTTTTTTGCAAGCAGTGAGTTACTTTTGAAAATTTTTCTTTTTTTTCTTTTGCAAGCAGTGAGTTACTTTAAAAAAATTTTTTCCTAGCCCTCACTGACTCATTCTAACCTCCACCCCACCCCTCGCTCTCTATGAGCCAGGTTGGGAGGGGTGAGAGGGGGGCTGGAAAACACCTCCTCAGGGTGGACTTTTAATATATTTTTTTTCTCTGTCCTCACTTCTTATCTTAACTACACCCCCCCACTCCTTGTTGAGCCAGGGGAGGGGGTGGGCGAAGGGGGAGAACCATTCACCCCCACTCCATTTTTTTTTTCTCTGCTGTGCCTGTCTGAGAAGGGAGGGACAAATATGGAGGGACAAATATGCAGATATATTTTCTTTTCAACCCTGAAAACAATTTTGATTTTAATTTTCAATCCTGAAAACACTTTTGATTTTAATTTTCAACCCTGCAAACAATTTTGATTTTGATTTTAATTTTTAATTTTTCTTTTTTCTGGAACTTTTTGAGGTTTAAACTGCCTGATTAAACCTATACATTTATAAATGTTTTCAAAGCACAGAGTTGACTCAAAATGTGTCATTTAGCTTTGTATTTTTGAAGCTGTTAACATACATAATAAGAGTTGGAGGGGACCCTTGGAGGTCTTCTAGTCCAACCCCCTGCCCAGGCAGGAAGCCCTACAGCATTTCAGACAAATGGCTATCTTCTTATGTATGGATGCATTTTTTTTAGCAGAAATCTGTTTTTTGGAAAATGCACTCAGGTTTTCACATAAAAGCTTACAAAATGCCTTTTTTTGAATCAGACTCAAGGTGCCCTTATTTGCTGTTTGTATTGTTTATCTTTATTTTTTAGCAGCACAAGATGTGCCCTGTTTTAGGAACTATTTCAGAGATAAGTTAGAAAGTTACAGGATGTGAAGAGAGATTTAGAAGGATGATCAGATACTGGTGCTGTGAAGGATTTAATTTGTTAAGTCAAACTTTGAATTTGAAGCTAAGGCATTAATGAAGCTGAAATAAAGGTTTAATGTTAGGAGTTAGGAGTTAGAAAAGTATGAGCAAATAAGACAAATGGTGACTTTGCTAAGATATCATGTGATTTGTTTTTGGAAGTTTTTGATAGTATGGATTTGTTAGTAAACAACTTCCACACATGAATAAAAAGGGTGAGAGTTGGGTTTTTGTTGATTGTTTGTCTTTTTCTCTGTCTTCCACATAGTACCTTTGTTAAAAAACAAAACTGAGATTTGTGTGTAAACACCCCCCAAGTTGTGTCATCTCTTCTTTGTCCCTGCTTTTGTGTGGGTATGAATTTTAAAGGTGCTAGAAAGAAGAAAAATGACTTTTTGCCCAGGATGGACCGGCTACCTAGACAGGGTGAAGAACAGAGTTCAACTTTCTTTCTTCTCTGTACTTTTGTTTAAATGATTTTACCTGTTCATCTCCTTCCTGAAGCATGTGAATCCAGCTACCTTTTCTCATATGGGAATATATTATACCAGTTTATCTGTTTAAATGCTAATCTGTTGTTGTTTCTTTTCAAGTTCTACCTGCAAGCTATCTATTCCCCCTTGGCCCCCTCCCTAATCCTCCAACGATGCCTTTTCTCACCCAGAAAGGGAGGAGGAGGGGATCCCTTCTCATGTCTTTTAGTCCTGCAGATGACTTCAACCTGTGGAAGTCGAATACATGGGTCAAGATGCTTTCCCCAAAAGAGACACTTCCCAATAAAGAAATGGACATGTAATGAGTAAACATGTAACGATCAAAAGACTTTTTTCAATTCCCAGAAGACAGTTTGGTTCTTTCTTGTTTTATGTATTCATGTAAGGATTGTATTTGAGATTTCTGTCAGCAGCTGCCATCCAAATCAACGGTGAGACTTTGTGGGTCCCTGGCCGACATATCCGTCCCTACCATCAAAAAACAAAAACAGGGGACCTTCCCCCATCTGACACCATTGACACTTTTCTGCTGCAGAGTCATACCAGCAATTGATTCTCTTCCTACCAGAGACATTTACCGCTCCTTTGACCTTCTCTTCCTCCAAGAAGGTGGATTGTGTGTGGCTTTAAAGGAAGAATGCTGCTTCTATGCCGACCATTCTGGCATTGTACAGGACTCTATGAATAAACTAAGGGACTTAACTTTGAAGATGCCTTTTCAGGATGGTTGCCTAAATTACCTGGTTTACAAGCTATTATAGTTTTAATCGGTATGATTGCATTAGGATGTATAATTTTACCTTGTATTCTACCTATTTTTGTTAGAACAATTTCTAAAAGTTTATCTTTACTAGTCGAAAAGAAAGCAACTGCACAAGTCATGGCATTGTGGCATAAGCATGACCCTGTTCGTTACCAACATCTTGCCTGCACCTAAAACCTTTTGCCTGGATGATGACTCAGAAATAGACAAGAATAGTATGGCTAATGATGAAACTGATTGTCTGGCTTTAAAAAATAAAAAAGGAGGAGATGTTGCAATATAGCCATATGAATTCCATCTGAGAGATTGCCTACATGCTAGATTGGTGTGGGAAGCCCCCAGCTAGTTGGATCACATAGGTAAAAACTTGTTTGATGTGAAAGTCACATCAAAGGAGCAGGATATTTACCTCTATAGTGTGAAAATGCATTTACAGTTTTACATCCTTCTTCCTTTTCCCTGATAAGATCCTTCTCACAAAGATCTAAGAAATCCCTTTATGTGAAGATCAATTAGTATGCAAGGTTAGGATGTCACAGGATGTATTGCTATGTTTTGCTACATGATCGATATACAAGATTTTGTTTGATGTGTACACTTTCTGATAGACTCTCTTTGATGTGTGTGCCTTCTGATGTTATTGTCTTTTATGCAAATGCTTTCCTGTAAGACACACTTAAAGCTTACTATGCACCGACCCCATCGAAATACTCCCAGCGTTTCGATTTCTGCCAGAGTTTCCAGCTAGAGGGAGAATATGTCCCCGACTTTATCGCCGCGCTTCGGCAAGCTGCCTCCATGTGCGATTACGGGGCATACCTAGATGAAGCCTTGCTGGAACAATTCACTTGTGGCATACGGGACGTCCAGTTAAGACGGATACTACTGGCTAGACGCAATATCTCGTTAACTACCGCAATTGTTGAGGCTACGGGATACGAGCAATCCAACCGAGCAGCCATAAAGATGCAGCAGCCAGGGGTGAGTAAGGCCCCACCAGCCTATCGAGAGGCCCCGGTTCATTACGAGTCTGCCCAAGCACATTCTTCAAGTTCCAGCTCATTCGGAGAGGGGGAGGAAGAAGAGGCAACTACAGGCCTTTAGGGATCGAGTTATTTGGAGTGCTGGAGATCAAAGCAGACTGCCAATACAGGAAGGACGACCTTCTTCGCGAATTCCAAGACTTTTTCACCGGAACCTTGGGCAAGTACGTGGGAACCCCTGTATCCTTCAACCTAAACCCAGGGGTAGCACCCATTAGACTCAAAGCGAGGAGGCTTTCTTTCACACTTAAGCAAAAAATAGATAAGGAACTGGATAAGTTAGTCCAGCAGGGAATCCTCGTCCCCATCGACCATGCTAAATGGGAAACCCCCATAGTAACACCTATCAAGTCCGATGGGTCTGTCCGCATCTACGCGGACTATAAGGCAACACTAAATAGAGCCCTACAAAAGAGTGCCTATCCAGTGCTGGTCGTGCTTATTGCACTCCTTGGGCTCAGGGAAAGTTTTCGCAAAACTTGACCTAGCCCAGGCTTACCAGCAATTGCCCGTTGACAATGCCACAGCAGAAGGACAAACAATAGTGACCCATAAAGGAGCATTCAAATGCACCCGCCTACAATTTGGGGTCAGTGTGGCACCAGGACTTTTCCAAAACCTGATGGAGAGACTGTTACAAGGGATCCCTGGGGTGGTGCCTTATTTCGATGATGTCCTAATTTCTGCTGATGACCAGCACCAGCTAATGATTAGACTAAGAAAAGTCCTGACTATATTCAGAAACGCAGGACTTCAATTGAAATGGGAGAAATGCCAAATAGGGGTGCCCTCAGTTGAATTCCTGGGATACAGAATCGACCAGATGGGCATCCACCCGACTGAGTCGAAAATTAAAGCAATTAAGGAGGCACCGACCCCCAAGGATAAGACAGAACTGCAAGCTTTTCTTGGCCTCCTGAATTTTTATGCTGTATTTTTAAAACAAAAAGCCACAGTGGCAGAGCCCCTTCACAGACTATTGACTAACAAAAGATCATGGTTCTGGGGAAAGGAGGAAGCAAAGGCATTTTCTAAAGTTAAGGAACTCCTGACGGAGGACAGTCTCCTAATCCAATACAATCACACTCTGCCGTTAGTTTTAGTCTGTGATGCATCCCCATTTGGAGTGGGGGCTGTACTTAGCCACCAGTTGCCTAATGGTTCCGAGGCACCAATTGCCTATTTCTCCCGAGCTCTGTCCAGCCCAGAAAGAAATTATAGCCAACTGGACAAGGAAGCGCTGGCTGCAGTCTCTGGGGTAAAGAAGTTTCATTAATACCTTTTTGGGAGACAATTTGAACTCGTTACCGACCATCGCCCCCTTCTAGGACTACTGGCCGGGGACCAACCCACTCCCATTTCATTATCCCCTAGGCTGACGAGATGGGCATTGTTTTTGGCAGCCTACAACTACAAACTGATCCACCGTCCCGGCAAAGACTTAACACATGCTGATGCCCTAAGCAGATGCCCACTGCCAAGGCTAGTAGAGGATCCAACCCCATTGACTTTATGACAACTTTATGACCTCAACGGCCCTTGCAAAAGCTTCACGGCGTGACATGCAAATAAGAACAGTCATGGGTTGGGTACAGAGAGGGTGGCCCACTAGTAGATTGGCAGATGAATTCAAGGATTTTGGAAATAAGAAAAATGAGCTAGCCACACAAGGGGGTTGTTTGTTGTGGGGAGACAGGGTTGTGGTGTCTGTAGCACTAAGATCCAGGGTTCTAGAGATGTTGCATGAGAGTCATCCTGGCATAGTGCAGATGAAAGGCCTCGCCAGGAGTTACGTTTGGTGGCCACAACTTGACAAGGACATAGAAAAATGGATTGCACAGTGCTCCCCGTGCCTGGAGTCCAGACCTGCCCCCCCCCCGTCCGCCCCAGTCAGGGAATGGGAACGACCACGAAATCCCTGGTCCCGAATCCACATTGACTTTGCCGGCCCTTTTCATGGCCAAACATTTTTGATAATTGTCGATGCATATTCAAAGTGGTTAGAGGTATTCCTAATGAAATCTACAACATTGGAAGCCGTCATCCGAATTCTTCGGAGACTATTCTCAACACATGGGCTTCCCGACACCCTAGTATCTGACAATGGGCCCCAATTTACGGCCCTACAATTCGAAAGTTATTTGGCAGGTTGGGGAATCCGACACGTGCTATCGGCTCCTCACAAACCATCAACCAATGGTTTGGCTGAAAGATTCGTAAGATCCACAAAGGAAGCATTAGCACATTTTGGGCCAGGGGACTGGCAAGAGCGCATTGACATTTTCTTGACTTCACAGCATGTCACACCTTGCCCGGCCACAGGCCTAAGCCCGGCCGAACTCCTCATGGGGCGCAAACTTTGGTGTATGCTTGACCGGCTAAACCCAAACTACTCCCCAGATAATTACCAAGGGGGAGGAGAGGGAACTAGAGAATTTGAAATAGGAAACAGTATTTGCAAGGAATTACTCGGAGGGCCCGGCAGGGCTAGCCGGTTACATAGTAGAAAGAACCGGTCCCAAATCATATAAAGTAGACTTGGGGAACGGAAAACTGGAATGGAGGCATATCGATCAACTCCGTAAACGAACAGAAAACAACTCCGGCCCTAACTATCATCCAATTCTATCAACAGCTGACTCAAACCTAGGAGGACTGGATGATTCACCTGAACCCATCACCAACCCAACAGCGATTATTCCACCAGGGTTTGAAGAAACAACCACCAATAATCCACAAAATAGGGACCCAATGGAAGAGCTGGGAGGTGTGGAAAACACCTCCGAACCAATGGAAGAGCTGGGAAGTGGGGAGGGCACCTCCGACCAGCATGTGTCCCCCGCCACAGCTGAGCATGTTTCCCCCGCCAAACCAGAACTGCGCAGGTCAAGTAGAAACAGGGAACGCCCGAATGATCTACGCGACTATTATGAATATTATTACAATTGCTAAATATGCAAACCTGGGTGAAGTGAAATTCAGGGGGGGAGGAGTGTTGTGTATGATCCCATTGGTGGGAAATTCCAGTGGGAAAACATTTGAATTCTATTGGTGGCCAACTGATCCAGGTGTGTATATAAGGAGAGCATCCTGCCTGCATTTTTGCTGAAGTCTCACCTAAATAAGAAGAGCTGTTGTCTCGAATTCCTTATTTGTTGTCTCGAATTCCTTACTCGACCAACTAAACAGCAGCAGCCCGACCGGTCTGGTCCATCCCCACACACATAAAAAAGAAAACCGGAAAAGGCCGGGGCCAAGTTGGAGGAGGAGCAGCGGTAGGTGAGGCAGAGTTGAAGGAGGAGTAGCGGTACCCACGGGTTGAGTAGTAGAGGCAATGGTGACTCTGTACCGCTTCCGCTTTTCAAATTCAGATTCCCCCCCAAGTATTAAATCGAAAGTCGTTTTCTCAGAGTCTGCCCCCCCCCATCTGGTGCACTGACAACTGCGGGTGTAGGTGCAGGTGTAACTGCACAGTAGGTGACAAATCCAGACGAGCGGGGTAAAGAAAAGGAAAAAAAAACCCCACAAACAAACAAACAAAAAAACCAAAGAAAAAAAATCGTCACCGCATGTATGCATGTCTGTTCTGCGGACTTTTCGGTTCCCCCCCCCCTTCCTTATCTCCCGAGAGGGACAATTGTGAACGGAGCTCCCCCGGCACTTTATAAAAGTCGGGGTGGGGGTGGGGGTCGAGGACTTATGGCCCCTTTACGACCTATGGACTCTAACTCTCAGAATCGTCAAGGCTAGGAAAAGAATTAAGGGGGGTTGAATCCAAATGTGTGTAGGAGAAATAAATAGCAAGAAAACATTCCGTTGGGATGTTCAAATCTACAATAATAATAATAATACAATAACACAATATCTGTGGACAGAATCTCTTGAGATCAATTACATTTTTTTTCCCAGCGACCTGAGTGACATATAAAAAGAATCCCAACTTTGGAAACAAAAAAAGCAAAAAAAAAAAAAAGCCGACAGAACTCCAGTTTTTTTTTAAAAATGCCCCCTGAAACCCAAAGAGTACAAATTCAGACACCCCCCCAAGTATTAAATCGAACGTCCTTTTCGCAGAGTTCCCCCCCCTAAAGAGCGGGATCTGTTGGCCTTTTTCCAATGATGGGGGGGGGGAATGGAGGGTGGATGTAAGAAGTTGGGGCACATCCCCCTCCCCTCCCCTCCCCTCCCCTCCCGTGGGTCAAATGAACTTTCACTCCTAAACTCACCCTTCATTCCAGAGTTGTCCAGCTCAGAGAGATGGGGTTATTTTAAAAAAAACGGGGGGGGCGGGGGGGGGGGGTTCAAAAAAGAATACCCACGTTGCGCAGATCCACAGAAAGGAGGGAGGTTCCCCCCGATTCCTGATTGATTCTCATTCCAAGCCGCACATCTCTCCCGAACTCCAATTGCCCTACCGTTGCCAGATAAAATCGATCTTAGTTCCGAACAAGCACATATCCTCCCCCTTGATCCGCGAAGAAACAATCGGGAGACGTTTTGCGTCAGCTGAAACACCCTCCCGTTTGAGCATCGCGCGGTGGCAGCGAAGGGGCGACCCTTCGATCTGAAACCCCCCCTCCCCCGGAGGACTAGGAGAAATCAACCGTTTTTACGTGGTGGATTAGGTAGACCTCCTTACTTTGTTATCCGATCTGAAATCCCCTCCCCCGTAGAGGACTAAGAATAGAATAGAATAGAATAGAATTTTTTATTGGCCAAGTATGATTGGACACACAAGGAATTTGTCTTGGTGCATATGCTCTCAGTGTACACAAAAGAAAAGATACGTTCATCAAGGTACAACATTTACAACACAATTGATGGTCAGTATATCAATATAAATCGTAAGGATTGCCAGCAACAAGTTACAGCCATACAGTCATAAGTGGAAAGAGATTGGTGATGGGAACTATGAGAAAATTAATAGTAGTGCAGATTCAGTAAATAGTTTGACAGTGTTGATGGAATTATTTGTTTAGCAGAGTGATGGCCTGGGGGGGGGAAACTGTTCTTGTGTCTAGTTGTTCTGGTGTGCAGTGCCGTATAGCGTCGTTTTGAGGGTAGGAGTTGAAACAGTTTATGTCCAGGATGCGAGAGGTCTGTAAATATTTTCACGGCCCTCTTCTTGATTCGTGCAGTATACAGGTCCTCAATGGAAGGCAGGTTGATAGCAATTATTTTTTCTGCAGTTCTAATTATCCTCTGAAGTCTGTGTTTTTCTTGTTGGGTTGCAGAGAAATCAACCATTTTTTTGCGGTGGATTACGTTGACCTCTTTACTTTTTTGACCGATCTGAAATCCCACCCCCCATAGAGGACTACGAAAAATCAACCGTTTTTCCGTGGTGGATTACTTTGACCTCTTTACTCTTTAACTCGCCAAACGCCCCGGTCTCCCGGTCCGGCGGCCAGTCCACGCGCCGAGGGGTTCGGGAATCTGCCTTCTTCCATCGGAAGGGGCGGGGGCACTGGAGAGGGCGTGTGTCAGGAGCAGGGCGCGGGGGTGAGAGCGACGGTCTTTCGGCTGGGTGCTCAACCCGGGGCGCCTCTTTTTAGACTTTTCTCCGTCGGCGCTGTGACTCACCGAAGGCAGCAGCCCGACCGGTCCGTCCCCACACACATAAAAAGAAAACCGGAAAAGTCCGGGGCCGAGTTGGAGGAGGAGTAGCGGTAGGCGAGGCGGAGTTGGAGTAGCGGTAGCCACGGGTTGAGTAGTAGTAGAGGCAATGGGGACTCTGTACCGCTTCCGATTTCCTCTTTCCCTCCTGGCACTGGTTCCCCGCTGCCGTGTGCGGTTGTCAGTTGCCGAGATCGGGCTGCGCAGAGGATGAAAAAGCCAGACGAGTGTGTGTGGGGGGTGTAAACAACAACAACAACAACAACAACAACAACAACAACAACAACAACAACAACAACAACAACAATAATAATAATAATAATAATAATAATAATAATATCGTCAGCGCGTGTATGCATCTGTTCTGCGGGTTTCCGGTTTGTTTGTTTTTTCTCCGCCTTCATCCCCCAAGAGGGGACAATTATAAAAAACGGGGGGAGCTCCTAGCACTTTATAAAAAAAATAAAAAAAATAAAATTCGGTGTGTGTGTCCGTCAAGTACCTACTAGCCCTTTACGACCTATGGACTCTAACTCTCAGAATCGTCAATGCTAGAAAAAGAATTAGGGGGGTGAAGCCAAATTTTTTGGGGGGGAGAGGAAATAAATAGTAAAGAAAACCTTCCGTCGGAATGTTCAAAAGCACAAGATTTCCCCTTGTAACAGCTGAATTTCTTCGCTTTTTTTTAATTTCCCCCGCCCCCCCTCAAATCTCTCATTATGTCTATAGAAGCCATGCAGGGGCGCGTGTTCGGCACCCAAAGACTCCCGTGGGCTTCCTATGGGCGGGGCGCATCCTTGCCAGGGGAGAGCCTGGACAGGTACCCCTTGTCCCCCGCGGCAGCTTTGCTCTCTTACCCGCGTGCAGAAGATCTATGGGGGGCGCCGCCGCGCGGGATAATTCGCCAAACGCCCCGGTCTCCCAGTCCGGCGGCCAGTCCGCGCGCTGAGGGGTTCGGCCTTCTGACTTCTTCGATCGGAGTGGGTGGGTACCGGCGAGGACGTGGGTCAGGAGCGGGCCGCGGGGCTGAGAGCGACGGTCTTTCGGCTTTGTGCTGTCCCCGGGGCGCCTCTTTCTAGCCTTTTCTCCATTGGCGCTGTGACGCCCCCAAGGCAGCTCCCAGCCGGTCCGTCCCACGCACAAAACGACCCAGAAAGGCCCGGGGGCGGAATTGGAGGAGGAGTAGCTGTAGCCGGGAAGAAAGTAGTTTTAGTAGACACAAAAAAACGGACCGCTTCTGGACCGCTTCAGCTGCTATCCTCGCATCACTTCACGGGTCCCGTGGACGGGCTGGGAGTTCCCCAGACAGGGGCTGCCCAGAGGGCGACGAACCTGGAGCAAAAGCAGAAAGCCAAAGGCTCTGCCGCGCAGAGGAAACGTCAGCACCCAGATGTAGTTCTCTTCTGGGGCTTTCTGGGTTTTTTTTTGCACTTCCTCATCTGCCGCGCGGGGCAAGTAGAAACGAAGCTGCCGGCCCTTTTGAAAGTCAGGCTCGAATCCTTACGGCCCCTTTACGACCCCTGGACTCCAAGGCTCAGGATTCTCACGGCTAGGAAAGAATGAGAGCTGAAACCCAAGAGTGGGGCGCGGGGTGGGAGTGGGACCCTTCCTTGCCCTCTTCCCATCTTTCCTTCTTTTAATTTTTCTCTTCTCTTTTTTCCTTTCCTGTCCCTTCTTGGATGCTCAAATGCAAAACAACAACAAAAAACAACAACACACAAACAGAACATTTCTCCTTTTTGTTTTTTGGGGGTTTTGTTTGGTTTTTCGTTCGTTTGTGGTAGCCCTCTGCCAGCGAAAACGCCCCCTCCCCTGAGCACGACCCTCCCAAGCTCCATTTTTCGCTGGCAGAAGCACAATATTGTATTTGTTGAACGTGAATAATAAATTATTATTATTATTATTATTATTATTATTATTTATTGGATTTATAAACCGCCCTTCTCCCGAAGGACTCAGGGCGGTGTACAGCCAGGATAAAAAAGAACAATATACAGTTAAAATACAATTAAAAAACTTATTATACAGTATGCCCGAAATAATTAAGAATTAAGAATCTAAAAACCCCAATTAAAACCAGAGAAAAAATTTAAAATTAAACAATTTAAGAAAGCCCCGCACGAACAAACAAATATGTTTTCAGTTCGCGGCGAAAAGTCCGAAGGTCAGGAATTTGACGTAAACCAGGGGGGAGTCCGTTCCAAAGAGTAAGTAAATAAATAAATAAATTTGTATTTGTTTCTTTAGAGGTATAGGAAACTTGTTAAACTATCGAAAAAGGGATTCCGGATTATCATGGGGCAAATTGTATCAGAGCTGTTTGGAAAACCCATTTTCCAGCACTTGTTCAATAAAATGTTAAGAAATTAAAAGATCCCGATGGAGAAAATCCGCAGTCATTGAGCCACGTTCTGTTCATGAAAAAGTGGGTTAATTTCTCTTTCCTAAATTCACCGTTAACAGCAGCAACTAAGGTTTCTACATAATTACAGGACTGGCGGTGGATAATAATAATCCACCGCGCAGGACTGGCCTAATAATTTTTTAATGGGGGTTTTACTGGTTTTTATAGTTTTCAGCCAATTTCGTATTAGTCTTTTAAATTTGTTTTTAATTTTTATATCTGTTGTTTTATCTGGCTGTAAACCGCCCTGAGTCCTTAGGGAGAAGGGAGGTATAGAAATTGGAATAAAACTAAACTAAACTAAAACTACAGAACTGGGGTCCACTCGCTCTCTCTTTTGGGAGAGCGCCGCGCAGGAGCGCCCGTCCTTCTGTGCTTCTCCGAGGCAGAAAGAAAGCCGTAAAAACACAGGAAACTAGAAGGAAACTAAACTTGGGGGGGGGGAGCTGCGGGATTCCCCGAGATCGCAAAGTTCTCTTCCGCATCCAGCCAGCTCCCCGAGTTTCCCCGCTCGCCCCAGGCAAAATTGCGCCCTCCGCCTCCGCTTCTTAACTCGGGTTTCGTCCGTCCATTCGTCCCCGGACTCGGGGCGGGGATGAACCAGCGTGCTCCAAGCAGGCAAGCAGCCGCCGGGGCCCTAGACCTCACAGCCCGGCCCAAAAGAGGCTCCTATAAACCAGGGGGCGCCTGTTGGCGAAGCGGGGCTGGCGAGACGGGAGTGAACTAGGGAGTGGGCACTGCAACAGCCGCCGCTGCCACCTTCTTTCTCCACCCCCCCCCACCTGCCATCACGGCTTGGCTGCACGTCCTTCTCCCGCTCAGCTGCGGATCAGCTCCGCTGAGCCTTGGGGCTCCTCGCCAGATGGCTCCGAGCGATGCCTGCCCGATCCGATCCTGCCTGCCAGACGGGCGGAGCCCTTTCCCGAACCTGTTTTGCGGGTTTGGCACGTGCGGCCAGCGAGATTGAAATCACCGCGATGCTAATGGAATGGAAATAGGAGGGAATGGAATAGAGAATAGGAATAGGAATAGGAATAGGAATAGGAATAGGAATAGGACGGGACGGGACGGGACGGGATGGGAGCGGATGGAATCGCAATAGCAATAGGACGGAATGGGAATGGGAATGGGAATGCTTGGGATGGGATGGAATAGCAATAGGAGGGAATGGAATGGAATGGTTTTAGTCCCCCCAATAATCGTCCTGGGCTTGTTTCAGCGAGTTACGTAAACAGTCTGAGGAGGGTCAGTCTAGCGAACCACCGGCTGCTGCTTCAGCTGCATCAAAGAGCTCAGAAAATTTTTCGAAATTAGGAAAAACAAACGGGGAGGAAAAGAGTCCGTGTGCGTCTGTAACGTGGGAGGCGATATAAATTGGAGAGATACGTCAAATAAAGACGTGAAGCAACAGGTTGGTGTAGAAGAGAGAGAAAAACTTGTCCAAGTATTTACTCTGGTTCAGCTGTAGGGTTCCCGTTTTTGACGGGGGAGGCACGGGTTGATTCCCGACCACTGCAACTCGCTTTCTTTGACCCTGGTCCCTTTTGTTACAAAAATACCTTCAGCCAGATTAAATACTGTAGCTGCATTTTTTTTTAGAAAAAACAAAAAGTTGATTGTAGAAGTGGAAGGACTATAGTACAGGTAGTCCTCGACTTACAACAATTCATCCAGTGACCAGAGAGAGGTCAATAGAGCTGGAAGGAACCTTGGAGGTCTTCTAGTCCAACCCCCTGCTCAGACTAGGAGACCCTATTCCTGCCCAGCCTCTTCTTAAAAACCTCCAGGGATGAAGCGTCTACAACCTGTGAAGGCAAAACTGTTCCATTGGTTAATTGTCCTCACTGTTAGGAAGTTTCTCCTCAACTCCAGGTTGCTTCTCTCCTTCCTTAGTTTCCATCCATCGTTTCTTGTCCTGCCCTCTGGTGCTTTGGAAAATTAGTTGAACCCCTCTTCTTTGTGGCAGCTCCTCAAATGCTGGGATACTGCTGTTATATCACCCTTAGTTTTTAGGGAACCCAAGAGCCCACCTGTCTTTCTACCTGCCACAGCTTGCGGAGAGGGAGGGCCAAGCCAAGGCTCTGATGGGCAACCTGTAGCCCTTTTTAATGTGTAGCGAGACTGGACTGAACTCTGGTTACAAGGTTTGTTCCAGACCTCCCATGTGCTGGACCTCAAGTCATAAAGGCAACACTGGCTGAGAGTTATGGGACTTCCATTTCAGATGTATTTCAAAGACAGTGCAAGGTTTGGAAGGCAGGCACGGAAATGCAGGGAATCCTCATTTAGTGACCACAAGTGGGAGTCTTGACTTGGCCCTCTCCATCATGCCTGCTCCCATCAAAACATGAGAGTGGTTGATGATAAGCCCCTCCTGCACCCCAAATGCCTTCTTCTTCCTTTTGCCCATCCTCTCTACAGTCAACAGTTCCCAAAAAGTCTGTTCTGTTACAGAAGGAAGTAGTACTTACAGTGGAGAGAATTCGATCTCAGAACCAAAGCTGCAGGATTCCATGTAGATCCAGCAGAGGGCGCCCCAGGTTCGCTAAAGCTCTCTGTTGAAGCTGAAATGGCCCTACTACAATTTCTCTAAATTCAGAATAACAAGAGTTGGAAAGGGCCTTGGAGATCATCTAGCCCAACCCCCTGCTCAAGTGGGAGACCCAATACCTTTTTGGCTGTCCAAAAACTTTTCAAAACTTCTCAACAACTTCCAGTGATGGAACACCCACAACTTCTGGAGGCAATTTGCTCCATTGATTAATTGTTCTAACTGTCGGGAAATTTTTCCTTAATTCTAGGTTGCTTCTCCCCTTGATAAGTTTCCATCCGTTGCTTCCTTGTCCTGCCTTCAGGCACTTTGGAGAATAGCTCGACTCCCTCTTCTTTGTGGCAACCCCTGAGATATTGGAACACTGTTATCATGTCTCCCCTAGTCCTTCTTTTCATTAAACTAGACATATCCAATTCCTGCAACCGTTCTTCAAACAGTTTCACCTCCAGTCCCCTAATCATCTTGGTTGCTCTTCTCTGCACTTTTTCTGGAGTCTCCACATCTTTTTTATATCATGGTGACAAAACTGGATGCAATATCCCAGTTTTATACTCATATTGTTATGTTCGGGAAGTAACGAGGCTGGAGACCAGGGTAGTGACAACAGCTCTTTAATATATGGTGAACCCAGCAACCGGGCTGGGGAAAAACCTCTCCTTATATACAGTTTAACCGGCGGCTTCAACCAATCAGCAACGTGCTTGTTTCCCGCCAAAACATTTAAAGATACATTACACTCCTTCCCTCCCAGAAAACACTTTACCAATATTTACATATTATTTTTCAACGTAATCACGCAAATAGACTGGGCGTCTCCTGACTCTTTCGGACCTGCGCAGTTCATTCCCTGGGAGTGGGTCGAGCTGACCGGAGGGGCTGTTTGCTCCTCTCAGCTCCTCCTCTAGGCCATCCGGCCCTGGATTATTTGCAGAGTCGTCCCTGCTGTTTTCTAATGGAACCTGTTGGCGTCGCTGGACCTCCGGGAACTCAGATAAGTCCTGCGATTTTCCCGGGTTTGAGTCAGCTGTGGATTCAAACATTGTATAGTCAGGGCCTGTTTCGTCTAATTCGGATTGTTCGGCTATGCGTTTTCGTATTTGGTCTATGTGGCGCCTCCATACTCGGCCGTCCTTTAACTCCACCAAGTATGATTTTGGACCTGTTATGTTTAGGATTTGTCCTGCTACCCAGATCGGGCCTTCACCATAGTTGTGTGCCCACACTCGGTCGCCTATTTCCGTCCCTCTTGTTTTTTCGAGTCCCCCCCTTGTAACCCCACCGGTGTATAGTTTGGATTTAAACGGTCTAGTGGGCACCTGAGCTTTCGGCCCATTAATAATTCTGCTGGGCTTCTGCCGGTTGTGACACAGGGGGTTCTGTGTTGGACGGCCAGGAAAACATCGATTTTTGTTTGCCAGTCGCCTGGCTTGAGTCTGGACAATGCCTCTTTTGCGCTCCGGACGAAACGCTCTGCAAGGCCATTCGTCGCAGGGTGGAAAGGCGCCGAGAGGGCATGTTGGATGCCCTCTTCTGCCAAGTACTCCTCAAACTGGGTTGCCGTGAATTGCGGGCCGTTATCGGAAACTAACGTGTCGGGCAACCCATGGGTTACAAATAGGTGCCGTAGGACTGAGATCACGGCCTCGGCTGTCATGGATCTCATGAGAATGATTTCCAGCCATTTGGAGTAGGCATCGACTACTACCAGGAAGGTTTGGCCGTGGAAGGGGCCGGCAAAATCAATGTGGATTCTCGACCAGGGCCCTTGGGGTCTCTCCCATTCCCGAACCGGGGCCGTTGGGGGTAGCGGTCTGGACTCCTGGCAGGCCTGGCATTTCCCTACCCTTTCAGCAATTTCCGAGTCCATTAAGGGCCACCACACATAGCTTCTCGCTAGACCCTTCATCCTTACAATCCCTGGGTGACCCTCGTGGAGGAGATCCAACACCCTTTTCCTCAATTTCTCTGGGATCACCACTCGATCCCCCCATAGCAGGCACCCCCCTTGAGCCGAAAGTTCTTTACAAACTCTTTAAAACGCTCGCCCGGCGCAGCGGGCCACCCTCTTTGTACCCAACCAAGTACAGTTCTCAAAATAATGTCCCGGTATGACGCCCGAGCCACCTCCTTTGACGTGACTGGGCCAGAGTCCAGAGAGTCAATTAACAGTATGGGCGTCCCCGGAGTGGGGTCCTCGATCGCCCCTGGTAGTGGGCATCTGCTTAATGCGTCCGCATGCCCCAACTCTTTTCCTGGCCGATGCCGCAGTTTATAGGAGTATGCGGCTAAAAAGATAGTCCATCGGGTCAATCGGGGCGAAAGTGCCACAGGCGTTGGGCGGTCGCCAGCCAGTAACCCTAACAGTGGTCTATGGTCTGTAACAATTTCAAAGTCTCTCCCAAAGACGTATTCGTGAAACTTTTTTACTCCTGAAACTATAGCTAGAGCTTCCTTATCCAGCTGACTATAGTTCCTCTCTGTCGAGGACATCGTTCTGGAGTAGAAGGCTATTGGGGCTTCTGTGCCATTTGGAAGCCTGTGGCTGAGCACAGCACCCACTCCGTAAGGGGAAGCATCGCAAACTAATACCAATGGCATCGTGCTATGATACTGGATCAGTAAGCTATCGCTCGAGAGTAGGTTTTTTACTGCCTCGAAAGCCCTAGCTTCCGTCTTTCCCCAAGACCAAACAGTATTCTTTCCCAGTAACTTATGTAGCGGCTCGGCAACGGTTGCCTTATTTTTCAAAAATACCGCGTAAAAGTTCACTAGACCCAGGAATGCCTGTAGCTCTGTTTTGTTTTTTGGCGCTGGAGCCTTTCTTATTGCCTTGACCTTGCTCTCAGTGGGGTGGATTCCTTCCTTGTCTATTCTGTAGCCCAAGAACTCTACGGATTCTACCCCTATTTGGCATTTGTTCACTTTAACTTTTAGACCGGCTGACCGGAAAATGCCCAAAACTTTTCTCAAACGCTCCCCCAATTCTTCTAAATTTTCGGCTGATACCAATACATCATCAAAATAGGGGACTACCCCCGGGAGCCCTTGCAGAAGTCGCTCCATTAAATTTTGAAATAGACCAGGTGCCACACTCACCCCAAACTGTAACCGGGTACACTTGAAAGCACCTCTGTGAGTCACAATTGTCTGGGCTTCGGCTGTGTTGGCGTCTACAGGCAGTTGTTGATAGGCTTGGGCCAAATCTAATTTGGCAAAAACGTGCCCTTGCCCCAGCGAGTGCAGCAAGTGTTGCACCACGGGGACCGGGTAAGCGCTTTTTTGCAAGGCTTTGTTTAACGTTGCCTTGTAGTCAGCGCAGATTCTAACTGACCCATCTGGTTTCACTGGGGTGACGATTGGCGTCTCCCACTTTGCATGATCGACTGGCACCAGTATCCCCTGACTGATGAGCTTGTCTATCTCCCTGTCAATCTTGGGTTTAAGGGCAAAAGGAACCCTCCTTGCTTTTAACCGTATGGGGGCTACCTGGGGGTCTAAATTGAAGGAAATAGGGGTCCCCTTGTACTTGCCCAGGCAGTCCTTGAAAACATCTTCGAATTCGTCCATGAGTGTGTCCTTTAGGTTAAAGTCACTTCTGTAGATGCCAGTCACTCCCATGCCCAATGCACGGAACCAGTCTAGTCCCAACAAACTTGGCAGGGTCCCTTCGACTATCGTGATGGGCAGGGTCTTCTTGTGTGGTCCGTACTCGACGCGGACGGAGGTGGTCCCTCGAACAGGGATGCGATTCCCTTGGTAGTCGTGAACTCTTAGCCGCTGTGTTTGCAGTTTGCGTTTGGCGATTTTCGGCAAAGCTTTCGCAAAAGTGTCCCAGGACATGATTGTGATCGCTGACCCTGTGTCCACTTCTAGTCGGCACGGCACTCCTTTGATTTTCGGTTTTGTGAAGATTTTCTTCTCGACGCGGGTTGCTGCACGGCCTACTATCACGGTCGTTCGATTTGAATTCGCGCCCTTTTTGTTTTGACCAATCACGGGTCGCCTAGCCGATCCCGCGCTCTGATTGGTTGGTTTGAATTTTCGGCGGGAAGGTTGGGGTGCTCGACAGACTTGAGCCAGGTGCCCCTTTTTCTCGCACCGCCGACATGTAGCGTCCTTGAACTTGCATAGTTGACGCTGGTGTTGCCCTCCGCAACTTCCGCATTCATCCCGGTCTTCTTTGCCCCTTCTCCCGGTGAGACAAACTCCTTCCTCATCCTCGCCGTCTGATTCGGTCTGGATTTCTTCGTTGTGGACCGGGGTTGATTTCGTGCTCGCCGTTGGCGTGAGTGGCTTTTGTAGGGTTTCCGCCGCTTGGGTGGACATCTCATGAGCTCTGGCTTCGTCCAGAGCGTTTGCCAGCGTTAGATTGTTTTTTGATAGCAGCCGCCTCCGCAAACGAATATCTCTGACCCCACGGATGAGTTGTTCTAACAGCTACTCATCCAAGTCTCGGTACCCACAATCCTTGGAGGCTTTTCTCAGGGCGGCCATGTAATCGCTGATGGATTCACCCTCTTGCTGTCTGCGCTCTCCAAATTCAAAACGCCGTACATATTTGGACGGTGTTGGCGCGAAATGGTTCTTCAATAGATTTTGCAGAGTTTGCCACGATACCGATTGTACCGGCGTTGGCTCTGCCAGGGCTTCCGCGATGTCGATGACCTCGGGACCGCAGTGGCTCAGGAAATACGCCCTTTTGCGGTTGTCTGGAACTCCTTGCAGTACGTTCCCCATTTCTCCCTGGATGGGTCAAACGGTGCGGGCGGAGTGTAGCTGGCCATCGCTGCGTTTCTGCCCTGAGTTTGCTGGGTTCGGTTCTTCCGCGCGTTCAGCTCGTTCCTGGTGCTCTTAGCCTCGAGATCCCACCTTCGTCACCAGTGTTATGTTCGGGAAGTAACGAGGCTGGAGACCAGGGTAGTGACAACAGCTCTTTAATATATGGTGAACCCAGCAACCGGGCTGGGGAAAAACCTCTCCTTATATACAGTTTAACCGGCGGCTTCAACCAATCAGCAACGTGCTTGTTTCCCGCCAAAACATTTAAAGATACATTACACATATAATATCTTGTCTCCGGAATCTGAAATTGCTCAGTAGTTTCTCTAAATTGGTAGATTTGTGCAGGCTGCATATTGTGAATAGTGTTACTGTTATTCCAAAGGATGTACAGCTACCGTTCATCACACACCTAATTTAATCTCCAGTGGGATGATATTCCCCAGGCTAGGCTACCTATAGTATGTTACTCACAGTCTCAGTGTAATTCCACAGTTGGAAAAATAATCACATACTTCTGTCCAAGGCTTTCATTAATTGTCCCTTGGAAGCAAGATCGGGTATGGACAAGTGCTTAAGAAGCTACAGACTCCTTATCTGTCCAGCAGGGGGAGCTAGCGGTCTGATCTTCAAAGCAGAAGAAGCTGATTTTTCTCTAGTCCCCAATTCCGAGATAAAACAGAAGCTCAATAAAAAGGAAGAGATGGATTTTGCTATTGAACCAAATACACTTTAAAAAACCCAAACGAATCCTACAGTGGTCACGCTGAGGGTCAGACAAGGTCACTGATTCAAGGCTTCAGGTTGGCGATGCAGAAAAATGGGATAATACCATCACAATGTACGACAAAGGTTGTTTCCGAATCCTGCCTATAACTGAGATGCTCCTTATTCTGGCTCCCAGTTCTAAATTCAGTCCATTCTGAAACATTTCGGGCTGCTCAGCATTGAATTCGGTTCGCACACAGATAGGTCCTTGACTTATGTCCATAATTAAGTCCAAAATTTCTGCTGCTGAGACAGTTGTTAAGTTTTACCCCATTTTACGACCTTTCTTGCCGCAGTTGTTAAGATCACAATGTGGTTCTTAAGTAAATCTGGCTTCCCAGATTTGCCTTTGCTTGTCAGAAGGGCCCAAAATGTGATCACATGACCCCGGGACACTGTAGCCACAATAAAGGCAAGCCAATTGCCAAGCATCCAAATTTTGGTCATGTGACTTCAAGCAGTAGGAACTAAATTGAACCATGTGAAATGGAGGCCTTTTGAATTTGGAAAGAACGAGGAAGACGGCTGGCGTGTAAACTGAGAAAGGAAAAGGAAAAGAAAAGGAGAGAGAGAAAACCGAGAGGGTTAGACGTCCCAAAGATCTCAAAGACGTAAAGAAAGCCCTTCTTCTCCCTTCTGGCAATTTTTGGCTGTAGTGAACACAAACAAACACAAACAAAGCCTGTTTGGAACCCTCACCACATCTCTGACATCAATACAATTGGACGTGTCCAGAAATATTTTACAAGAAGAGTTCTCCATTCCTCTGAAAACAACAAAATACCTTATCCCACCAGACTTGAAATCCTAGGCTTAGAAAACTTGGAACTCCGTCGCCTTCGACAAGACCTAAGTTTAACTCACAGAATCATCTATTGTAATGTCCTTCCTGTTAAAGACTACTTCAGCTTTAATTGCAATAATACTAGAGCAACCAACAGATTTAAACTTAATCTCAACTGCTTTAATCTAGATTGCAGAAAATATGACTTCTGGAACAGAATCATCAGTGCTTGGAACACTTTACCTGACTCTGTGGTCTCTTCCCATAATCCCAAAAGCTTTAACCAAAAACTTTCTACTATTGACCTCACCCCATTCCTAAGAGGACCATAAGGGGCGTGCATAAGCGCACAAACGTGCCTACCGTTCCTGTCCTATTGTTTTTCTTTTCTTCTTCCTATATACATATATGCTTATACCTCTGTTGTGTCTTGCCCGCCCTCAGAGCAGCTGGGGCCTTCTTATCTGCTCCCGAACACGGAGGAATGTATGCCTCCCAGCCCCAGTCCTGGCTCCATGCCCAGACAAACTGCAGAAGAAGGAGCACCTCCCTGCCCCAGCCCTGACTCCATGCCCAGGCAAACGGAGCAGCTAGACCCCTCCCCCTCCTCCACAGTATGTGAGCCTGAGGAAAGTTTACTTCCAACAGCTGATTGGAGTGACCCTCGCATCAGAAGATTGGATAGGCGGAGGCAACAGAAGGAGGGGAGGGGCAGGCCTTAATGAGTGCTGAGTCATGGAGCCACACCCCATGGCCTATATAAAGGATCTGCTTTCTGGCAGTCTCTGAGTCAGGCAAAAGTCGAACTTATCTTGCTGAAGTCACTTACTGGTCTCCTGCCTGCTCTGAGGACTTTGCTAGGACTTTGGGCAGAGCTGCAGAGGCAAGCCTGATTCGGATTTCCCTGACCCGGCCGTCAGCGGAGGGGTGGGACACGACACCATCCGGATTTACCACCTATTGCCAATTGCCTCAAAACCATGGGATCATGAGAGGCAAACTTTCCTGCTGGGTCCCCTGAAGGCCAAGGATGAAGCCAGGAAGCCAGCAGGGAAGGCCTCAAACCTTTGCCGCCTGGCTGGTTCCTGGGGGCTGCCTGGAAAAGGCCCATCCTGAAATCCAGACTGGCCTTTTCCAGCCAGCCTCTGGGAGAGCAAAACTGCTGCTCTTGGCAGAGAGAGTTTGTCCCACAAGGGGCTAAACTTTTGAGGCAGGCAGCTCTTTGCTCACTGGCTGAAAAACTCCTCCAGTTGACAGGTGTTTGTGGGGAGAAATCCTGGCTAAAGGAAGCTTGGACTCCAGACCCCAGCCCTCTTCAACCTGCAGAGTACAGGAGCTCTCTTACACACACACACACACACACACACACACACACACACACACACACACACACAGAGTTAAAGGCCCTGAATCTGGGCTTTTAGAGACTTAAAGTGCTCTATATGGAGAACCCAGGTGGTCAATAACTGAGGCGGGTTGGTAGCAATTACTGAATATGGCTTTCACCTGTGATATTTTATGCTTGCTCTTTTTATCTCTATCAAAATACCTTAGCCCTGAAGAATGCTGTGGGGATAATTTTGGGCGGTATAAACCCATCAGAGTAAAAAGGCAGGTGAACTTCCTGAATTTCCTATGAAATTTTTCATAGAGCAAAGTATTAACGTGGCCTTTCTTTCCCAGAGTCCCTGCGGAAAAAGAGCAGGAGCTGTTGGCCTTTTTTCTAATGTTGGTCCAGGAGATCCTGAAGAAACCTAGTTAGCCACCAGCTGGATCCCGACATGCAGACGTGGGAGATTCCCTGGAATTCGATGTGGGAGAGGCTTCATTAGAAGGAGGGGCGTCCCCAGGTCCTCCTCTTTGGCATATGGGTTAGGTTCTGAGTGGTGTAGAGACCTGGGCCTGGGATGAATTCCCCATGAAAGCTACAAAAGACGCTTTGTATTTATTCAACACTCAAAAGCTGTTTGTCCAACTAGGCCATTTATGAGTAGCCGGAAGAGCAGAGAGAAATATGTGGCTGTTGGGAATCTTGATCTCTTTCTCCCTAAATACTGGAATCCTGTGGAAGAGAATCAATCTTTGTGGGTCAAAATAATTTACCAGCAAAGTTGGGGAATCTTCCTTGGAAGGCAAAATTTATCTCGAGATCTTCTGGAATTCCCCTTCGGATGCAAGAAAAGGAGAAAGCAGCGTCAGGCACATCTTGAACTTGAACATCTTGAAAGAAAAATATCCTTGATTTTATTCCTTTTTACTCAAAAAGCAAAATTCCTGCTCCTTTGCTTTGCCCGCTCAAGTCTCTTGCGCCCGCCTGTCTGGGAATGGAAAGAATGAGTCACAGCTGAGCGCTTTTCAAGGGAAGAGACATGGTGGGGAATGGAAGGATTTCTATTCCTTGCAGACAGCTGGCCATTTGCATCCTTTTAGAGGGTCCTTGAAGCACTCAGAGGTTTATCTGTGTCCTCAGGGTCTCCCTGCAGGAAGAGCTGCCAGAGCAGTGGGGCTGGGCGCACCTTTGGAGGGCTACCCGAGAGCCCAGCGGAAGTCCTGGAGCGCAGATCAGTCAATCAAACCCCATGGAGGCAAGAGAAGGAGAGGAGAGCTGCCCAGGGAGCAATGCTGGCTGGCTGTCCTGGTCTGAGGGGGGAGGGGGGGTCCCGCAAAATACAGGTCATCCTTGACTGACTGTTCACTTGTTGACCATAAAATGGGGCAAAACTCACTTAACAAATTTCTCACTTAGAAGCATACATTTTGGGCTCCATTAGGTCATATGTTGAGGACTACCTGTACTCCGTGTCCAGTAAACCACAGCTGACTCCAGAAGAATGCAAAGCCACATGGTTTCTTCATCCAGGACACTCTCCCCCGCCCTCCCGATTCTACGCCCAGGAGACAAAAGCAGGCAAACTTTGATACAGGAAGTATGATTTTATTCCTTTTTACTCAAAAATCCCAGCATACAACTGGTCTCAAATACATCTCCAACATTCATGCAGTTTTTTTAGGTTTTTAATGGAACAATTACTAAAAGCTCTGATATCCCATCCTAATCCCAAATCTACTTTATGTAATTTTATCAGATTTCCTATAGTTAAAAAACAAGGAAGTACAAATTCATTTATTTATTGATCCCATTCAAGAAATATCTGGCTTTACTGAATATGGCTTTCACCTGTGATATTTTATGCTTGCTCTTTTTATCTCTATCAAAATACCTTAGCCCTGAAGAATGCTGTGGGGATAATTTTGGGCGGTATAAACCCATCAGAGTAAAAAGGCAGGTGAACTTCCTGAATTTCCTATGAAATTTTTCATAGAGCAAAGTATTAACGTGGCCTTTCTTTCCCAGAGTCCCTGCGGAAAAAGAGCAGGCGCTGTTGGCCTTTCTTCTAATGTTGGTCCAGGAGATCCTGAAGAAACCTAGTTAGCCACCAGCTGGATCCCGACATGCAGACGTGGGAGATTCCCTGGAATTCGATGTGGGAGAGGCTTCATTAGAAGGAGGGGCGTCCCCAGGTCCTCCTCTTTGGCATATGGGTTAGGTTCTGAGTGGTGTAGAGACCTGGGCCTGGGATGAATTCCCCATGAAAGCTACAAAAGACGCTTTGTATTTATTCAACACTCAAAAGCTGTTTGTCCAACTAGGCCATTTATGAGTAGCCGGAAGAGCAGAGAGAAATATGTGGCTGTTGGGAATCTTGATCTCTTTCTCCCTAAATACTGGAATCCTGTGGAAGAGAATCAATCTTTGTGGGTCAAAATAATTTACCAGCAAAGTTGGGGAATCTTCCTTGGAAGGCAAAATTTATCTCGAGATCTTCTGGAATTCCCCTTCGGATGCAAGAAAAGGAGAAAGCAGCGTCAGGCACATCTTGAACTTGAACATCTTGAAAGAAAAATATCCTTGATTTTATTCCTTTTTACTCAAAAAGCAAAATTCCTGCTCCTTTGCTTTGCCCGCTCAAGTCTCTTGCGCCCGCCTGTCTGGGAATGGAAAGAATGAGTCACAGCTGAGCGCTTTTCAAGGGAAGAGACATGGTGGGGAATGGAAGGATTTCTATTCCTTGCAGACAGCTGGCCATTTGCATCCTTTTAGAGGGTCCTTGAAGCACTCAGAGGTTTATCTGTGTCCTCAGGGTCTCCCTGCAGGAAGAGCTGCCAGAGCAGTGGGGCTGGGCGCACCTTTGGAGGGCTATCCGAGAGCCCAGCGGAAGTCCTGGAGCGCAGATCAGTCAATCAAACCCCATGGAGGCAAGAGAAGGAGAGGAGAGCTGCCCAGGGAGCAATGCTGGCTGGCTGTCCTGGTCTGAGGGGAGGGGTCCCGCAAAATACAGGTCATCCTTGACTGACTGTTCACTTGTTGACCATAAAATGGGGCAAAACTCACTTAACAAATTTCTCACTTAGAAGCATACATTTTGGGCTCCATTGAGGTCATATGTTGAGGACTACCTGTACTCCGTGTCCAGTAAACCACAGCTGACTCCAGAAGAATGCAAAGCCACATGGTTTCTTCATCCAGGACACTCTCCCCCGCCCTCCCGATTCTACGCCCAGGAGACAAAAGCAGGCAAACTTTGATACAGGAAGTATGATTTTATTCCTTTTTACTCAAAAATCCCAGCATACAACTGGTCTCAAATACATCTCCAACATTCATGCAGTTTTTTTAGGTTTTTAATGGAACAATTACTAAAAGCTCTGATATCCCATCCTAATCCCAAATCTACTTTATGTAATTTTATCAGATTTCCTATAGTTAAAAAACAAGGAAGTACAAATTCATTTATTTATTGATCCCATTCAAGAAATATCTGGCTTTACTGAATATGGCTTTCACCTGTGATATTTTATGCTTGCTCTTTTTATCTCTATCAAAATACCTTAGCCCTGAAGAATGCGGTGGGGATAATTTTGGGCGGTATAAACCCATCAGAGTAAAAAGGCAGGTGAACTTCTTGAATTTCCTATGAAATTTTTCATAGAGTAAAGTATTAACGTGGCCTTTCTTTCCCAGAGTCCCTGCAGAAAAAGAGCAGGTGCTGTTGGCCTTTCTTCTAATGTTGGTCCAGGAGATCCTGAAGAAACCTAGTTAGCCACCAGCTGGATCCCGACATGCAGATGTGGGAGATTCCCTGGAATTCGATGTGGGAGAGGCTTCATTAGAAGGAGGGGCGTCCCCAGGTCCTCCTCTTTGGCATATGGGTTAGGTTCTGAGTGGTGTAGAGACCTGGGCCTGGGATGAATTCCCCATGAAAGCTACAAAAGATGCTTTGGATTTATTCAACACTCAAAGGCTGTTTGTCCAACTAGGCCATTTATGAGTAGCCAGAAGAGCAGAGAGAAATATGTGGCTGTTGGGAATCTTGATCTCTTTCTCCCTAAATACTGGAATCCTGTGGAAGAGAATCAATCTATGTGGGTCAAAAGAATTTACCAGCAAAGTTGGGGAATCTTCCTTGGAAGGCAAAATTTATCTCGAGATCTCCTGGAATTCCCCTTCGGATGCAAGAAAAGGAGAAAGCAGTGTCAGGCACATCTTGAACTTGAACATCTTGAAAGAAAAATATCCTTGATGCAATTTAACCCAAAATATTCTTCATAACTTTTCTGGATAAAATCAGTCCTCAAAATTAAAAAAATCTGTCTGGCTTCTGCCTGTTTTCATTGTGAAGGACAAGTCTGGACTCTCAGACCCATAATGCTGACCCCAGGGACCTCCTGTTGCCCCTACAACTACCCAGAAAGATGAGATGGATGGATGGATGGATGGATGGATGGATGGATGGATGGATGGATGGGTGAGTGGGTGGATGAGAGATACTTCTGCCCCTTCTCTTCAAACAGAGGTATATCAAGGCTGGAAAAGGCCACTTCCTGGAACTTACCACCAATTGCTGAACAGCCTAAGAATAGAATAGAATTTTTTTTATTGGCCAAGTGTGATTGGACACACAAGGAATTTGTCTTGGTGCATATGCTCTCAGTGTACATAAAAGAAAAGATACGTTCATCAAGGTACAACATTTACAACACAATTGATGGTCAATATATCAATATAAATCATAAGGATTGCCAGCAAAAAGTTATAGTCATACAGTCATAAGTGGAAAGAGATTGGTGATGGGAACTATGAAACGATTAATAGTAGTGCAGATTCAGTAAATAGTCTGACAGTGTTGAGGGAATTATTTGTTTAGCAGAGTGATGGCCTTCGGGGAAAAAACTGTTCTTGTGTCTAGTTGTTCTGGTGTGCAGTGCTCTATAGCGTCGTTTTGAGGGTAGGAGTTGAAACAGTTTATGTCCAGGATGCGAGGGATCTGCAAATATTTTCACGGCCCTCTTCTTGATTCGTGCAATATACAGGTCCTCAATGGAAGGCAGGTTGGTAGCAATTATTTTTTCTGCAGTTCTAATTATCCTCTGAAGTCTGTGTTTTTCTTGTTGGGTTGCAGAACCGAACCAGACAGTTATAGAGGTGCAAATGACCATGACCTGAAACGATAAAAATGAGACATTTGGAGGCATTGAGAAAAATTGGATCTAAATACTGGATATGGGAATATCCTTCCAATTCATAATGGGAATTGATCGGAGGGAATATCAGTGCTTGGAATGTTTAATTTTGTGCTTTTTACCAATGAAATGCTCTATGAATTGGCACACACCAGCATTGGGCCCTCCAGAAATGAAAAATGGAGAATTAGGAGGGGGGGTGAGCTGGGGGTCCTATTTAGGGGATCCAGGAGCGGGAATTCCCAAAACTAGGATTTGGGGCAGTCCCTTTCCCCCCACGCAGTTAAGCAAATGGGTGGTCATTCATGAACTGAGTCCTCATTCTTCAGCTGTCCAGACACAGTACAGCTATTTAAAATGGGGAATGGGATTTTCAAAGAATCACACTTTGAGTATGACAGAAAGGAGTGAGGTTTACTCAAATCCTGACTGATTCTCAAACCAACCCAAGAATATCTCCCAAAATTTCTTTACCTTTGCCAGACAAAATGCAAGTTCCAAGGAAACAAAGCTCCCTCTTGACCTGTGAAGAAACAGCCAGGAGACACTTGTGACAGCTGAACCCCCCAGAGTTTGAGCAAAGCTGCCCCACAAAACATTATCCTTCAATGGGGATAGTGAATTTTTCCCTGGGACCCAGCGGTTCCACAGAGCTCTCTTTGAATCCTCTGGATCTGTGGCTCCCCCTGATCCCAAGTTCCAACGGGGCTTCTATGCAAGGAGAAGGAGGTGCCATGAAGCCCCCACCCCTTAACGCGGCAACCAATTCCTTATTGACAACTTCTCGGGGAAAGATTCCTGGGAGAAAAGGCAATTAATATCCAATAAGAAACAAAGAAAACCACAAATACAGGAATGGCAGAGACTGACCTGAGTCTAGAGAGAGGTCCAGTTGTATCTTCAGGGAAAATCCTTTCTGGGCTTCATTTTGACCTGCAAGGGGAGAATTCTGTTGAAATGAAGTCATTCTCTCTCTCTCTCTCTCTCTCTCTCTCTCTCTCACACACACACACACACACACACACACACACACACACACACACAGAGTTATCAAGATGCATTTTTCAGGAGATTCCATAGATTCATAACATAACATAATAACAGAGTTGGAAGGGACCTTGGAGGTCTTCTAGTCCAACCCCCTGCCCAGGCAAGAAACTCTACACCATTTCAGACAAATAGCTATCCAACATTCCCTTTTCCTTCTGTATGGTAAAAAAAACCCCGCGGTTCCCCAGAGCTCTCTTTGAATCCTCTGGACCTGTGGCTCCCCCTGATCCCAAGATCCAAGTGGGCTTCTATGCAAGGAGAAGGAGCTGCGACTAAGTCCCCCCCCTTCATGCTGCAAACAATTCCTTATTGAGAACTTCCCAGTTCTCAATGGAGTTCTCAATGGAAAAAAGTCAATTAATATCCAATAAGAAACAAAGAAAACCACAAATACAGGAATGGCAGAGACTGACCTGAGTCTAGAGAGAGGTCCAGTTGTATCTTCAGGGAAAATCCTTTCTGGGCTTCATTTTGACCTGCAAGGGGAGAATTCTGTTGAAATGAAGTCATTCTCTCTCTCTCTCTCTCTCTCTCTCTCTCTCTCTCTCTCTCTCTCTCTCTCTCTCTCTCTCTCTCTCACACACACACACACACACACACACACAGTTATCAAGATGCATTTTTCAGGAGATTCCATAGATTCATAACATAACATAATAACAGAGTTGGAAGGGACCTTGGAGGTCTTCTAGTCCAACCCCCTGCCCAGGCAAGAAACTCTACACCATTTCAGACAAATAGCTATCCAACATTCCCTTTTCCTTCTGTATGGTAAAAAAAACCCCGCGGTTCCCCAGAGCTCTCTTTGAATCCTCTGGACCTGTGGCTCCCCCTGGTCCCAAGATCCAAGTGGGCTTTATGCAAGGAGAAGGAGCTGCGACTAAGTCCCCCTTCATGCTGCAACAATTCCTTATTGAGAACTTCCCAGTTCTCAATGGAGTTCTCAATGGAAAAAAGTCAATTAATATCCAATAAGAAACAAAGAAAACCACAAATACAGGAATGGCAGAGACTGACCTGAGTCTAGAGAGAGGTCCAGTTGTATCTTCAGGGAAAATCCTTTCTGGGCTTCATTTTGACCTGCAAGGGGAGAATTCTGTTGAAATGAAGTCATTCTCTCTCTCTCTCTCTCTCTCTCTCTCTCTCTCTCTCTCTCTCTCTCTCTCTCTCTCACACACACACACACACACACACACACACACACACACAGAGAGAGAGTTATCAAGATGCATTTTTCAGGAGATTCCATAGATTCATAACATAACATAATAACAGAGTTGGAAGGGACCTTGGAGGTCTTCTAGTCCAACCCCCTGCCCAGGCAGGAAACTCTACACCATTTCAGACAAATAGCTATCCAACATTCCCTTTTCCTTCTGTATGGTAAAAAAAACCCCGCGGTTCCCCAGAGCTCTCTTTGAATCCTCTGGACCTGTGGCTTCCCCTGATCCCAAGATCCAAGTGGGCTTCTATGCAAGGAGAAGGAGCTGCGACTAAGTCCCCCCCCTTCATGCTGCAAACAATTCCTTATTGAGAACTTCCCAGTTCTCAATGGAGTTCTCAATGGAAAAAAGTCAATTAATATCCAATAAGAAACAAAGAAAACCACAAATACAGGAATGGCAGAGACTGACCTGAGTCTAGAGAGAGGCCCAGTTGTATCTTCAGGGAAAATCCTCTCTGGGCTTCATTTTGACCTGCAAGGGGAGAATTCTGTTGAAATGAAGTCATTCTCTCTCTCTCTCTCTCTCTCTCTCTCTCTCTCACACACACACACACACACACACACACACACACACACACACACACAGAGTTATCAAGATGCATTTTTCAGGAGATTCCATAGATTCATAACATAACATAATAACAGAGTTGGAAGGGACCTTGGAGGTCTTCTAGTCAACCCCCTGCCCAGGCAGGAAACTCTACACCATTTCAGACAAATAGCTATCCAACATTCCCTTTTCCTTCTGTATGGTAAAAAAAAGTAGTTGAAAGCAAGTAAAGAAAGGATTGTGGTTTTGGAGTAAATGTGGGAATGACTGGAGGAGCCCCCCACCCTTCAAACCATAATCCAAATTTTTGCCTCCCCCCCCCCAACTCCCTCTTCAGCACGAGGAATTCCTTCCCATCTCCCAGGAGGTTTTTCTCCTCCCACCTCCAGCTTCAAACCCCCAGGGAGGCAGGCAGGCAGGAAGCAACTGCGGGGAAAATTCAGAGAGAGGAACCGTCGCCGCGGCGGCACCGATCCTTGCGCGAAATGAGCGACGGCTTGGCAGTGAAAGAAAAGAAGAGAAATGAGGAGGCTGGAAGAGCTGGGAACTAAACTTCCTCGCGAAGTTTTCAGAGCTGCGGAAAGTGAAAAATCGCCAAAGCAGCTGGCAGAAGCTGCAGGGCGGCCTCGGAGGGTCAGAACTCTTTGTGGCCCCTCCCATTCTCAAAGCCCGAGGGGCCCCCTGAACCCCCAAGCCAGCCTTTCTTCACGCTGCGCTCCGCTTTCTCTTGCTCACCTTCGGATTGGCAGACTGACCTCACCCTAACCCGCGTCCCCACCGCAGCGCCCAGAGCTCCCACTCTTAACCGGAAAGCGATACGCCATACAGGGAATCAGCTGGGTTCTTGTGCAGCCCTCCGAGGGGCGCCTCCTCCCGCAGGGGATCCCCGACACCCCTTCAATAGACTTCATTTGTTTGTGTGGGATTTAGATCAGCCGCCCCACAGTCACGGAGCGACCCGGGTATAATTTAAACGTAAAAAGCTAAAACTGTATAAAAGTACAATATATTGTTTCCTGATTGTTTCCAGATCCCTCGCATCCTGGACATAAACTGTTTCAACTCCTACCCTCAAAACGACGCTATAGAGCACTGCACACCAGAACAACTAGACACAAGAACAGTTTTTTCCCGAAGGCCATCACTCTGCTAAACAAATAATTCCCTCAACACTGTCAGACTATTTACTGAATCTGCACTACTATTAATCGTTTCATAGTTCCCATCACCCATCTCTTTCCACTTATGACTGTATGACTATAACTTGTTGCTGGCAATCCTTATGATTCCGCTGCGAGCTTAAGACACACCTATTCATTTGCGCAGGACTGGACTAGGGTTTTAAATTTTTAAATGACTAAATTTTAGCTTTGGTTTTAATTGGGTTTTATTATTTATATCTTATTTTAAATATTTGGCCTTTATAATAAGTTTTTTAGATGAATGTTTTTATCTTGTATATTTGTGTGTTTTTACATGGCTGTACACCGCCCTGAGTCCTTAGGGAGATAGGGCGGTATAAAAATACGAATAAATAAATAAATAAATAAATAAATAAATAAATAAATAAATAAATAAATAAATAAATAAATAAATAAATGATTTATATTGATATATTGACCATCAATTGTGTTGTAAATGTTGTACCTTGATGAACGTATCTTTTCTTTTATGTACACTGAGAGCATATGCACCAAGACAAATTCCTTGTGTGTCCAATCACACTTGGCTAATAAAAATTCTATTCTATTCTATTCTATTCTATTGCTTATTTGTACCCGATGGACTATCATAAAGTGTTGGACCTTATGATTCTTGGCGAATGTATCTTGTCCTCTTATGTATTTTGTCTTTGTCCTGAGAGCATCTGCACCAAGACAAATTCCTTGTGTGTCCAATCACACTTGGCCAATAAAAAAATTCTATTCTATTCTATTCTATATATCAATGAAAGGATCTGCTCAGGCGCCGCTCTCCCTCCCCGACCGTGACTGCCCGCAGGCGGATCCAACCGGCCTTCGGCACCCAGAGGCTCCCTCTGCCCTCCTCCTCTTCCCCAAGGCGAAGGGGGCGGACGGCGCTCCTCCTTCCCTCCCCCTGCGCCCCATCTCAGCCTCACCGCGTTGCATGGTTCCTTCCAGCCTCCAAACTCCAGCAAGTGGCGAAGCGTCTTCCCACCTGACCACGCACCGTTGTTCCTCGCTCTTTCCGCTGATAACTTGGCACCTTTCTTTCAATCGGACGGTCTCGGTTTCAGCCTCACTTCCTTCAAAGTGAGCAAAATCTCCTTCCACCGCCACGGATGTTTTGCTTTCCCCGCCCATGTCTCGTGCGCCCGCCTCCTCTGTTGCCTCGCGACGGAGGAAAAAGTTATTTTCAGCAGCATTGGGCAGCCAAGAAGCATTAGACAGTTTACTGCAGAGCCTGGGACTTTTCTAGAAATAACAGAATAACAGAGTTGGAAGGCACTTGGAGGTCTTCTAGTCCAACCCCCTGCTCCGATGGGAAACCCTATACCATTTCAGACAAAAGGTTGTTCAATCTGTATATAAATTTAATCAATCATTAAATAATCAAGATGCCTGAATCTTAGAAAGAAGCCAAGGTTGCATTACTGCCAAATGAGGGAGCATTCGGTGCAGGAGTCAGCCCCTGATCAGAATGTTGGAGGGGTCACCTCTCCATAAAGTGACTTGCAGGCCTGAAGGTCCCATTCTGTGCACAACAGTACCGCTCAGGGTAGCTGTCTCTGTGGGCAACAACCCTAAGTAGACAACTTCATCTACTGTTCGGTCTCCCATCCGTCCTGGATCTCACACTGAAGCACAAGTGTTTGCTTTTTCTTCTTCTGCATTTTCAGAAATGTTGCAGACTACAAGCCTGTAGAGATTCTCAGTCCTCCAGCTCATGGTTGTCCCAAAGGTGCTTTTTCAGGAGGCAACTGGACTTTCTTTTTTCTTTGAAGACGTTTCTCTTCTCATCAGAGAAGCTTCCTCAGCTCTGACAAAAATCTTCCTGAATTTCCTATGAAATTTTTCATAGAGCAAAATATTAACGTGGCCTTTCTTTCCCAGAGTCCCTGCGGAAAAAGAGCAGGCGCTGTTGGCCTTTTTTCTAATGTTGGTCCAGGAGATCCTGAAGAAACCTAGTTAGCCACCAGCTGGATCCCGACATGCAGACGTGGGAGATTCCCTGGAATTCGATGTGGGAGAGGCTTCATTAGAAGGAGGGGCGTCCCCAGGTCCTCCTCTTTGGCATATGGGTTAGGTTCTGAGTGGTGTAGAGACCTGGGCCTGGGATGAATTCCCCATGAAAGCTACAAAAGACGCTTTGTATTTATTCAACACTCAAAAGCTGTTTGTCCAACTAGGCCATTTATGAGTAGCCGGAAGAGCAGAGAGAAATATGTGGCTGTTGGGAATCTTGATCTCTTTCTCCCTAAATACTGGAATCCTGTGGAAGAGAATCAATCTTTGTGGGTCAAAATAATTTACCAGCAAAGTTGGGGAATCTTCCTTGGAAGGCAAAATTTATCTCGAGATCTTCTGGAATTCCCCTTCGGATGCAAGAAAAGGAGAAAGCAGCGTCAGGCACATCTTGAACTTGAACATCTTGAAAGAAAAATATCCTTGATTTTATTCCTTTTTACTCAAAAAGCAAAATTCCTGCTCCTTTGCTTTACCCGCTCAAGTCTCTTGCGCCCGCCTGTCTGGGAACGGAAAGAATGAGTCACAGCTGAGCGCTTTTCAAGGGAAGAGACATGGTGGGGAATGGAAGGATTTCTATTCCTTGCAGACAGCTGGCCATTTGCATCCTTTTAGAGGGTCCTTGAAGCACTCAGAGGTTTATCTGTGTCCTCAGGGTCTCCCTGCAGGAAGAGCTGCCAGAGCAGTGGGGCTGGGCGCACCTTTGGAGGGCTACCCGAGAGCCCAGCGGAAGTCCTGGAGCGCAGATCAGTCAATCAAACCCCATGGAGGCAAGAGAAGGAGGGGCGTCCCCAGGTCCTCCTCTTTGGCATATGGGTTAGGTTCTGAGTGGTGTAGAGACCTGGGCCTGGGATGAATTCCCCATGAAAGCTACAAAAGACGCTTTGTATTTATTCAACACTCAAAAGCTGTTTGTCCAACTAGGCCATTTATGAGTAGCCGGAAGAGCAGAGAGAAATATGTGGCTGTTGGGAATCTTGATCTCTTTCTCCCTAAATACTGGAATCCTGTGGAAGAGAATCAATCTTTGTGGGTCAAAATAATTTACCAGCAAAGTTGGGGAATCTTCCTTGGAAGGCAAAATTTATCTCGAGATCTTCTGGAATTCCCCTTCGGATGCAAGAAAAGGAGAAAGCAGCGTCAGGCACATCTTGAACTTGAACATCTTGAAAGAAAAATATCCTTGATTTTATTCCTTTTTACTCAAAAAGCAAAATTCCTGCTCCTTTGCTTTACCCGCTCAAGTCTCTTGCGCCCGCCTGTCTGGGAATGGAAAGAATGAGTCACAGCTGAGCGCTTTTCAAGGGAAGAGACATGGTGGGGAATGGAAGGATTTCTATTCCTTGCAGACAGCTGGCCATTTGCATCCTTTTAGAGGGTCCTTGAAGCACTCAGAGGTTTATCTGTGTCCTCAGGGTCTCCCTGCAGGAAGAGCTGCCAGAGCAGTGGGGCTGGGCGCACCTTTGGAGGGCTACCCGAGAGCCCAGCGGAAGTCCTGGAGCACAGATCAGTGAGTCAAACCCCATGGAGGCAAGAGAAGGAGAGGAGAGCTGCCCAGGGAGCAATGCTGGCTGGCTGTCCTGGTCTGAGGGGGTGGGGGGGTCCCCGCAAAATACAGGTCATCCTTGACTGACTTAAACAGGTCACTTGTTGACCATAAAATGGAGCAAAACTCACTTAACAAATTTCTCACTTAGAAGCATACATTTTGGGCTCCATTGAGGTCATATGTTGAGGACTACCTGTACTCCGTCTCCAGTAAACCACAGCTGACTCCAGAAGAATGCAAAGCCACATGGTTTCTTCATCCAGGACACTCTCCCCCGCCCTCCCGATTCTACGCCCAGGAGACAAAAGCAGGCAAACTTTGATACAGGAAGTATGATTTTATTCCTTTTTACTCAAAAATCCCAGCACACAACTGGTCTCAAATACATCTCCAACATTCATGCAGTTTTTTTAGGTTTTTAATGGAACAATTACTAAAAGCTCTGATATCCCATCCTAATGCCAAATCTACTTTATGTAATTTTATCAGATTTCCTATAGTTAAAAAACAAGCAAGTACAAATTCATTTATTTATTGATCCCATTCAAGAAATATCTGGCTTTACTGAATATGGCTTTCACCTGTGATATTTTATGCTTGCTCTTTTTATCTCTATCAAAATACCTTAGCCCTGAAGAATGCTGTGGGGATAATTTTGGGCGGTATAAACCCATCAGAGTAAAAAGGCAGGTGAACTTCCTGAATTTCCTATGAAATTTTTCATAGAGCAAAATATTAACGTGGCCTTTCTTTCCCAGAGTCCCTGCGGAAAAAGAGCAGGCGCTGTTGGCCTTTTTTCTAATGTTGGTCCAGGAGATCCTGAAGAAACCTAGTTAGCCACCAGCTGGATCCCGACATGCAGACGTGGGAGATTCCCTGGAATTCGATGTGGGAGAGGCTTCATTAGAAGGAGGGGCGTCCCCAGGTCCTCCTCTTTGGCATATGGGTTAGGTTCTGAGTGGTGTAGAGACCTGGGCCTGGGATGAATTCCCCATGAAAGCTACAAAAGACGCTTTGTATTTATTCAACACTCAAAAGCTGTTTGTCCAACTAGGCCATTTATGAGTAGCCGGAAGAGCAGAGAGAAATATGTGGCTGTTGGGAATCTTGATCTCTTTCTCCCTAAATACTGGAATCCTGTGGAAGAGAATCAATCTTTGTGGGTCAAAATAATTTACCAGCAAAGTTGGGGAATCTTCCTTGGAAGGCAAAATTTATCTCGAGATCTTCTGGAATTCCCCTTCGGATGCAAGAAAAGGAGAAAGCAGCGTCAGGCACATCTTGAACTTGAACATCTTGAAAGAAAAATATCCTTGATTTTATTCCTTTTTACTCAAAAAGCAAAATTCCTGCTCCTTTGCTTTACCCGCTCAAGTCTCTTGCGCCCGCCTGTCTGGGAACGGAAAGAATGAGTCACAGCTGAGCGCTTTTCAAGGGAAGAGACATGGTGGGGAATGGAAGGATTTCTATTCCTTGCAGACAGCTGGCCATTTGCATCCTTTTAGAGGGTCCTTGAAGCACTCAGAGGTTTATCTGTGTCCTCAGGGTCTCCCTGCAGGAAGAGCTGCCAGAGCAGTGGGGCTGGGCGCACCTTTGGAGGGCTACCCGAGAGCCCAGCGGAAGTCCTGGAGCGCAGATCAGTCAATCAAACCCCATGGAAGCTGCCCAGGGAGGAATGCCGGCTGGCTGTCCTGGTCTGAGGGGGGAGGGGGGGTCCCCGCAAAATACAGGTCATCCTTGACTGACTTAAACAGGTCACTTGTTCACCATTCGAAGTTAGAAGGGCATTGAAAAAAATGACATATTACCATATTTTTGTCATTTACATCCTGGTCTTAGGCTGGACTAGTGCAATGGGCTCTACATGGGGCTATCCTTGAAGACTATTTGGAGGCTTCACCTGGTGCTGAATGCCATGATGCAGGGAGTGATGGTTGTGCATGAACCGAAGATGGCAATTGGGATGCTTGGCAACCAGATTGGCTTTTCCAGCCAGCCTCTGGGAGAGCAAAACTGCTGCTCTTGGCAGAGAGAGTTTGTTCCACAGAACAAGGCTAAACTTTTGAGGCAGGCAGCTCTTCACTCTCTGGCTGAAAAACTCCTCCAGTTGACAGATGTTTGTGGGGGAAATCCTGGCTAGAGGAAGCTGGGACCCCAAAGACCCCAGCCCTCTTCAGCCTGCAGAGTGAAGGAGCTCTCTTACACACACAAACACACACACACAGAGGGAGGGAGAGAGAGAGACAGAGAGAGACAGAGAGACAGAGAGACAGAGACAGAGAGAGAGTTAAAGGCCTGAATCTGGGCTTTTAGAGACTCAAAGCCTTGAGCCTTTTCTCTCCAGAGAGGGGAGGACTGAGGAGAAAACGCTGAGGCTCTGTGGCTGGTCCAATGCTGATGTCATTAATAGATGCCTGGAGCAAAATACCAGGATGCCCTGTTAACTAGTCCAAATCAGAGTTAATCCCAGGAGGTGAAAGTCCCTGAAAGTGTTGTGGTCCACCAGCAGCCTGTGGAGCTGGCAACAGAGTCAGACAGTGATGAAGCTGAGGAAGAGCATGGGCCAGTCCTGGAGGCTGGGGAAGGCCCGGATGAGGGCTCTGAGTCGGAGGCTGAGGTGAGACCAGGGCCATCGGGAAATGAGGTGCGGACTCCAGAGCTCCAGAGCCTGACAGTCGTGAGGCAGAGGAACAGGAGGAGCCTGTTCCTAATGCACACATGAGAAGAGCTGCCCGAAGGCAAGAGCAGCTCAAGCAAGGACGACTCGGGATTAGGGTCAAGAGATGATTGGGCCCTCCCATAAGGCTTAAAAGACCAGCAACGGTGTTTGGGCTTTGCCGGAAAACAACGTTAATAGCTTCTTGCATTTATTTTGTATCGGTGTTTTCTGTACTTTTGCCAATAAAGTGCTTTGGCAGTTTGCCTAATTGGACCAAGGTTGGTGATAGGGCTGAGGAATTTGTGTTGGGAAGAATTTGCTTTAATTTAGTTGAACTATGCTGGGAATGAAGTAATTCTCAGCTGTTCGAATAAAGTTTGTTCGTTTTACACTGACTGAGTTTCCTACTATCTAGATGGGCCCGGGTCACAACAGAAAGGCCGGTGGGAAAAGGACCTTTCCAGGACAGGATCTGCATATTCCTGAGGGCTCCAGGGAGACATCCAGGACCCCACCTGGCTTCCTACCTGCCTCAGCTCAGTTTTTGGCTGGGAGGCACCTCCAGCTCTTGCCAGTCAGATTTCAGGCCTCTGTGCAGGTAGTCCTCAACTTACAAGAGCTCAGTTACTGACTGTTCCAAGTTACAATGGCACTGAAATGAGACATGACCATTTTTCAAATGTCCATTTAACAAATGTGGCAAGAAAAATCATAAAATGGGGCAAAACTCACTTACCAAATTTCTCCCTTAGAAGCACACATTTTGGGCTCAATTGTGGTCATATGTTGAGGATTACCTGTACTCCGTGTCCAGTAAACCACAGCTGACTCCAGAAGAATGCAAAGCCACATGGTTTCTTCATCCAGGACACTCCCCTCCCCCCCCTCCCGATTCTACACCCAGGAGACAAAAGCAGGCAAACTTTGATACCGGAAGTATGATTTTATTCTTTTTTACTCAAAAATCCCAGCACACAACTGGTCTCAAATATATCTTCACATAAACATTTTGTATATCAAAACAATCGTTACGTTTTTAATTGAACAATTACTGAAAATTTGTTCCTTGAAAGAGCTCTGATATCACATCCTAATCCCGAATCTTTTTTTTTTGTTTCCTATAGTTAAAAAGCAAGCAAGTACAAATTCATTTATTTACTTATCCCATTCAAGAAATATCTGGCTTTATACTGAATATAGCTTTTACTGGATTTGTGATAGCAATAGCAATAAGACTTATATACCACTTCATAGTGCTTTACAACCCTCTCTAAGTAGTTTAGAGTCAGCCTGTTGCCCCCAACAATCTGGATTCTCATTTTACAACCTCGGAAAGATGGAAGGCTGAGTCAACCTTCAGCCTGGTGAGATTCGAACTGCCAAGTTGCAGGCAGCCGGTGATCAGCGGAAGTAGCCTGCAAAACTGCACTCTAACCACTGCAGCTCATATTTTATGCTTCCTCTTTTTATCTCTATCAAAATACTTTAATATTCATATTTCAAGTAAAAGAAATCTCAGTATAAAAATAAACTACATGATTCAATTCATATTTTCTATGGGTGGAATCCCTGAGGTCAGTTAAATTTCCAGCAAAAATGGGTGACAAATTAAAAAGAACATGAGAATAATTTTGAATACATTGGAATATTATGAAGCACATCTGAAAAACAAATGGTATTGATCTTTTTAGATGCACAGAAAGCATTTATGATATTGCAATTAAAATGCATGGAATTTGGTGAAGATTTTATTAATATTAAGGCAATATATACTAAACAGACTGTAAAAGGGTTTGTAAATAGGGCCATAACAGAGAATGTTAACATCAAAAAAGGCACAAGACCATTGTCCCCTTTACTATTTATTCAGCAAGACATAGAAATAAAATAAAATATCATATGTGATGGACATGACCAAAGACAAAAAAAAATTGGACAAAAATATATGGTTGGAAAAAAATGGTAAAGCAACATATAGATTTAAAATCAGAAATATTTTTGTTGGGCATCTTACTAGAAAATACAAGGGGAATACATATTTGATTTCACATGTGTTAACTGCAGCTATAATTGTATTTGCACAACACTGGAAAAGTGAACAGATCCACACAGATGAAAATGTAATTTAAAAAATATTAAAATGTGCAGAAATGGATAGACCAGAGGTCAGCAACCTGCGGCTCTGGAGCTGCATGTGGCTCTTTCACCCCTCTGCTGTAGTTCCATCACTCAAAATATGCATCACAACCGCCAATATGCGACACCTGCTGGCACCTGATTTATTGAGCTTTTCAACCCCCAATAGGCCAACCATGGATAAATCCAAGAAAAGAAAAGTTTCAGAAGAAAACAGAATGTTTAATTCAACTACATATCCTAGTTTTGTGGTCGCTCAAGAAATAGTCAGGCATGGGAAGGGTTGTGTGGCTCCCAGTGTTTCCTTCTCTTCCCCACCTTTGTCAATGGTCCATCATCTGCAACACAATAGGACCCATCTAGCAACAGAAACTCACCACATGACACCTGGGAAGATTACATCAGCCAGCAAGGCTAGCTAAGATCCCCAACCCCTGGGAGTCTGACAACCAATCAGGATGCTCTTCCTGTACCCCAGGAAGTTCAAAGCCCAGAGAGGGCATAAAACCCAGGAACTATCAGCATCTCATCCCTTTTCTGTTCAGGAACTCACACCATGTGATCCTGTCCACAATTAAACCATCTTTCCAAGTAGTGTCCATGTTTCCAGTGTCTTTTTCTCCATTTGGAACTGAACCCAGATGGACATTTCTTCCAACAGTTTGGCACCCCAGATGGGATTCCAAGCTAACCTAACCAATGGACCTGGTCCAGATAAGCCTCCCTTGCTAGCAGCAGACCCATTGAGTCTTTGGGTAAGTTTTCCTGGACCTTGGCCATTTGGAACTAGGTTTTAAAGGGGTATTGAGTGTTGAGTCCAAAGGCTGCTTGGAAAGAAGGTGAGTACCTCTAAATTTTAATTTTAAAGCATGTAAAATATATGTGTATGCCTGCATGTGTCGAGTAGAGAGGGCCCTTCCCCCAATCACAACTGGATCTTGCTTCCTCTGTGCATTTCCTAACTGCAGAAAGACCAACAGTCTGGAGAGCATGGGGGTTTTGCCAGAGCACAGGACCTTCTGTTAGGGAAGGAGGAAATGTGTGTGTGTGGGATTCCACCCGGACAACAGTCTGATTCCGCCTCTTTGAGTGACCTCTAGCCACACCTCTGCCTATCGCTAGCTACACCAAGCCGTGACCGGTAGGATAGAGAAAGCAAGGCGGGGAAGCCAAATGTGGAACTTTGTGTTTATAAGGAATGGAAGCTGAGCAAAAGGAAAGTAAGCATGAGGGGGGGAAATAAAAGAGGAATAGGAACAGACGGTGGGTCTAAAAGGAAGCATAGCCTAAGTGGTGCATGTGTGTGGGGAGAAGCTCATACCTGCTGACGGGACAGCACGTCCTCCGGGATCACCCTTTTTGATCCTCAAAACAGATTTCCCTTAACAGGAAGGGGCCCATACTTTGACAAAGAGAATCGAAGTCCTTCCCAGAATCTTTTTTTTCCTGAAAACTGAAGGAGTTTCACCTGGCTAAGCCAAAGTGAGGCTTACGTTCCAAGGATCATGGGAAGCGGTAGCTCGAGGGTGGCAGGAAATCCCCTGGGGGACATGCTTGGAGCCTGGGATGCCAAATGGCTGCCAATCTTAACTGGTATGCAAAAAAGGACTTTAAGGAAATTAAGGAAAAATGGGCTTTGCTAAGAGATGACACCGGGAGACAAATTTGGCTAAATAAAGGTACTTAAGAGAAAAGGGAAATACATAAATAGGAATGTTGGGGTTTTTGTTTGTTTTGTTGGTTTGTTTGTTTGTCTCTTTCTCTGTCTCCTATGGAACCACGTGGTATGTCTGTTAAGATTTGTGCCTTCCCTAATTTAACTGAGATTTATGGCGGGAATGATCAAGTGTGCGTGAAAATCTCAGAGTTCTGTTTTCCTCTTTGTCCTCCTTGTTTTTGTGTGTGTATGTCGAGGTAATTGTAACTATAAAATGTATCTCTAGAGACAAGAATTTTAAATTGTTAGAAAAAAAAGGTGAAGCAATGAAAATGGGGAAGAGAGAGAGAAAAAGGAAAGAAAGAGCCTTTGCCCTGTGTTTGTATGGCCAGCAAGAACAGAATAAAGAGAACTTTTCATTTTATTTCTTTTTTTTTCTCCTTCCCTCTATGTATCTTAAAGTAACAACCCAAGTTTATGAGGAAACATTTTAAATTCACTTACAAGAAAAGTTTATGAGGAAACTTTTTAAGTTCACTTACAAGGAAAAATTCATTCCTGCATTTACCTGTGTGTTTAAATGATTTTACCTGTTCATCCTCTTCCTGAAGCATGTGAATCCAGTTTTTTCTTTCTCATCAGTTGTGTCTCCATTTTGTTGAAACTGCATTATCTGTTTAGTAACTGCAATACTGATGTGTTGTTTCTTTTCAAACTCTGCCTGCAAGATATCTACCCCCCTCTCTAATCTTGTTTCATTGCCTTTCCTGGGAAGATTACCCACAAAAGGGGGGAGGGGAGCCTGTTCTAATGTCCTTCAGCCCTGAAAAGATGACTCGGCAACTGTAGAAGCAGAGCACATGGTTCCAGATACTGCCTCCAGAGGAGACCTTCCATCTGTTTGAGCCAGGAAATGAGTTTGAATCCAGCCTCCACTGAAAGTTATCACAGCAACCAGAGTGGAGCAGATCTTCCCAAGCCTGACTGACCAGCCTTATTACCAAGCATGCCACCCAGCAGACATGAAAGAAAGGACCCTGAGATGAACAAGTAAAGACTAAAAGACTCTTTTAATCCCCAGAAGACAGCTGGAAAGACTATGGGAGAAGGTGGAAATTCATTGTAAGGTTTTCTTTCTTGTCTCATTTATATTGTAATAAGTCCAATCAGGATACTCTTCCTGTGCCCCAGGAAGTTCAAAGTTCAGAGAGAGCATAAAGCCAGCGCACACTCAGCATCTCAGCCCTTTTCTGTTCAGGAACTCAAACCATGTGATCCTGCCCACCATTAAACCATCTTTCCAAGCAGTCTACATGTATCCAGTATCTTTTTCCCCACTTGGAACTGAACCCAAATGGACATTTCTTCCAACACTTCCTTAACTTCCTTCTTTTGCTTCCTTAACTTCCTTCTTTTGCTTCCTTAACTTCCTTCTTAGCTTCCTTCCTTCCTTCCCACTTCGGAAGCAGAGCAGAAGCCCTGGCAAAGGAGCCAAGCGGAGTCTGTGGGGGGAGAAGTGACCCCCAAGCGCCACTCTTTCCTGCTGCCCGCAGCAGCTCCGGCCACCTTTGGGGCTCAGCCACTGGGTAGCAGCCGAGGCTCCTTTCCCAGCCCCGGGATCCAAGGAGAAGCCGCCCCCCGGCCCTTCCGCACTGCCTTCCCGCTTTCCCAGAGGGGAGAAAAGGCGGCATGGCTCCCTTGCCTTTTCCACACCTGAGAAGAGCCGCTGCAACCGATTCCTGCCAAAACCTCCTGTGCGCTCAAGGTCAAAGAGTGCGGCTTCCTAGAGGGGCAAAGTGCGGGCAGGATGCCTCGCCTCCTTCTTGCCCTTGAGCTAGAGAGCCTCGCTGAGGACATTCCCCTCTCCCATCTCCATTGCCTGGCTTCAGTTCACGCAAAGGTCTAGTGCGCATGAGCCTTTCGTGCCCACTAGACCAGGGGTCTCCAGCTTTGGCAACTTTAAGACTTGTGGACTTCAATTCCCAAATTCTGGAAGTTGAAGTCCACAAGTCTTAAAAGTTGCCAAGGTTGGAGACCCCTGCATTAGACACTAGAAGCCATCCCAGCTCCAGCGCTGGTGACACTTTTGGTTTGGGGCGAGGCAGGGCGTGAGGGATGGAGAAGGGCAAGGAGGGTGGGGGGGGGTCAGGGATGATGGCGGAGGCTGGAATGAGCAATTCTGCCTTGGAATGGAAACCATTTTTATGGTCGTTTCCGTGCAGCTGGGATTTCTCTGTCCCCGAATCTCCTGGGAAATGTGGGTGTCTCCTTGGGATAGATAGGTGGAAGAAGTGGGGGAGGCCCAAAGGCGCTTCTTTCAAGAGGCAACTGGACTTTTTGGTTTTCTTTGAAGACCTTTTGCTTCTCATCCAAGAAGCTTCTCCAGCTCTTCTTCAGAAGTGAAATATCTTCAAAGAAAAACCAGAAAGTCCAGTTGCCTCTTGAAAAAAAAGCACCTTTGGGACAACCATGACCTGGACGACTGACTGAATCTCCAGAGACAAGTGGGGGAAGAGAGCAGACTGGACAACCATTTCACCCAGATGATATAATAAGGGCTCCTGCCTTGAGATGGGGGTTGGACTAGAAGACCTCTGAGGTCCCTTCCTATGATTCTATGTTCTATCTTCAATGAGCAGCAGGACAGATGCCCAGCAAGTCGATTTAGTCACTGATTCTTAAGTATGGAAACATCCAATCTCAGAACTGGAGCTGCAGGGTTCCACCTAGATCCAGCAGAGGTCGCCCCAGGATTGCTAAAACTCTCTGTTATTGCTGAACCAGCCCTACAATTTCTCTAAATTCAGAAGAGAATAACCCACTTGGAAAGGATTTATTTATTTATTTTATTTTATTTATTTATTTTATTTTGTCACAACAATATATGTAGGTATCATACAAAAAGATTATATAGTAAATAAACACATATATGGGTAAATATAAGGAGGTATAAGCATATATATAGGAAGAAGAAAAGAAAAACAATAGGACAGGAACGGTAGGCACATTTGTGTGCTTATGCACGCCCCTTATGGTCCTCTTAGGAATGGGGTGAGGTCAATAGTAGAAAGTTTTTGGATAAAACTTTTAGGATTATGGGAAGAGACCACAGAGTCAGGTAAAGTATTCCAAGCACTGATGATTCTGTTACAGAAGTCATATTTTCTGCAATCTAGATTAAAGCGATTGACATTAAGTTTAAATCTATTAGTTGCTCTAGTATTATTGCAATTAAAGCTGAAGTAGTCTTTAACAGGAAGGACATTACAAAAGATGATTCTGTGAGTTAAACTTAGGTCTTGTCGAAGGCGACGGAGTTCCAAGTTTTCTAAGCCTAGGATTTCAAGTCTGGTGGGATAAGGTATTTTATTGTTTTCAGAAGAATGGAGAACTCTCCTTGTAAAATATTTCTGGACACGTTCAATTGTATTGATGTCAGAGATATGGTGAGGGTTCCAAACTGGCGAGCTGTATTCTAGAATTGGTCTAGCAAATGTTTTATATGCTCTGGTTAGTAGTGTGGTGTTTTTGGATCTTGGAGGTCATCTAGTCTAACCCCCTGCTCATGCAGGAAACCTTAAACCAGTGTCCCCCAACCTTTTTTGGGCACCAGGGACCAGTTCCGTGGAGAAAGGTTTTTCTCCACGGACTGGAGGGAGCGTAGTTTCGTGTGCTGCCCACATCCTGTGGATTGGGCTTCGCTTGTTTGCATGACCCAGTTGCTGACATGCTGCAGTTGATGGGCGATGGGTTGGGGACCCCTGCCCTCTACTATTTTGGCTGTCCAAAAACTCTTCAAAAGTTCTTAAAAAACGTCCAGGGCTAGAGCACCCACAACTTCTGAAGGCAAGCTGTTCCATTGGTTGACTGTTTCTGATTGTCAGAAAATTTCTCCCGATTTCTAGGTTGAATTTCTCCTTGTTCAGTTTCCATCCGTTGTCTGGCCTTCAGGTGCTTTGGAAAACACTCCCTCCTCTCTGGCAGCCCCTCAAATATTGGAACGCTGCTCTCATGTCACCCCTGGCTTTTCTCTTCACTAGACTAGCCATGCCCAGTTCCTGCAACTGTTCTGGAGGGATTCAGTTCAGTTGCCAGTGGGGCACTTTGGAAAGTCTGGAGGATCAGGTTAGGGACAGATCCTCATGGAGAAAACCTGGGGTCGTTAGGAGCCAGGTAAACAAGCATTTAATCCAGGGGTGAAATCTAATTTCATAGGGGCCATGGTAGCTCAGGCTGTAAGAAGCCTGTTATTAAAACACAGCAGCCTGCAATTACTGCAGGTTCAAGCCCGGCCCAAGGTTGACTCAGCCTTCCATCCTTTATAAGGTAGGTAAAATGAGGACCCAGATTGTTGGGGGGGCAATAAGTTGACTTTGTAAATATACAAATAGAATGAGACTATTGCCTTATACACTGTAAGCCACCCTGAGTCTTCGGAGAAGGGCAGGATATAAATGTAAATAAAAAAAAAATTCTTTTGCTACTGGTTTTGTGGGTGTGGCTTGGTGGGTGTGGGCATGGCTATGTAACCATGTGACTGGGGGATCAAAAGATAGAAACTCACTAACAATGTCCTGCTGGAGCAGGGTTGGACTAGATGACCTCCAGGTCCCTTCCAGCCCTGGATTATCCTCTGAAGCTGTGTCTAGTGCCAGATTTGTAGTCCTTCCTTCCTTCCTTCCCTGCCTCCCTCCCTCCCTCCTTTCTTTCCCTCTCTCTCTCTCTCTCTCTCTCAAAAACAACCCCCCCCCACACCCCTCTGTTTTTTGGCTAGCAGGCTTCAGGGAAGCCTACTGGGGGCAAAAATGGACACACACACTCCGGTTTTTTGGCTAGCACCCAGCCGAGCTGCGTGATCATCAGAGGCTTTTTTTTTTTACTTTTAAAAGCATTTTTTCGGCTGAAGAAAAAATGCTTTTAAAACTAAAAAAAACCCAACTCTGATGATTGTGGGAATTTTTGCTTCCGGTTCTCCGAACCACCCGCTGCCATCGCTACAGGATCGGGTGATCCAGTCCTAACCGGGAGCATTTCACCCCAATTTAATCTCGGGGGGGGGGGGAAGTGTTCTTGCTTCTTGTCCTACCTTCAAGTGCTTTGGAGAATAGGTTGATCCCCCCACCTTATTTGTGGCAAATATTGGAATACTGTTAACATGTCAACCCAGTCCTTTTTTCCATTAAACTAGGCATACCCAGTTCCTGCAACCGTTCTTCATTTGTTTTAGCCTCCAATCCCCTAATCATCTTGGTTGCTCTTCACTGCACTCTTTCTAGAGTCTCCACATCTTTTTTATATTGCGGTGACCAAAAATGGATGCAATACCCCAGTTTTATACTCATATAATGTCTTGTCTCTGGAATGGGAGATTGCTCAGCAGTTTCTCTAAATTGGTAGATTTGTGCAGGCTGCATATTATGAATAGTATTATAGTTGTTCCAAAGCACAAGCGAACTTTTATCACACACTTAGACGTGAGCACAGAAGTAGGTCTTTTAAGCCTTGCAGAAAACCAGCAGGATTGCGGTCAATTTAATCTCCAGCGGGATGATATTCCCCAGGCTAGGCTACCTCTAGTATGTTACTCACAGTCTCAGTATAATTCCACACTTGGGAAAACAATCACAGGCTTCTATCCAAGGCTTTTACCATTTGTTGCTTGGAAGCAAGACAAGGGGTATGGACAAGTGCTTAAGAAGCTACTCCCGGATTGATATGTTTGTAAAAAAATAAACTTGAAAAAAACCTATGATTAATTTTACTAGTTTGATTTATATTAGAATGCATGATACCCAGATGTTCACACATTGATATGCTTGTAAAAAAATAAAAATATTAAAAACTTAGGGGGAAAAAAAAAAAGCTACTCCAAACTTCTCCAGACTCCTTATCTCTAGTAGCTGTCCAACAGGGAGAGCTAGTATCTTCTGTGTAGCTAGGGGATATCCGGTCTGTGCTTCAAAGCAGAACAAATTGACTTTTCTCTAGTCCCCAATTCCAAGATAAAACAGAAGCTCAGATAAACAGGAAGAGATGGATTTTACTATGGAAACAAATACATTTGTTTTGGTTTTTTTTAAAAACCAAACCATTGGCTATGTTGAGGGTCAGACAAGGTAACTGATTCAAGGCTGTAAGGCTGGTAATGCCAAAAAAAGTGAGGTAATACCATCACAATTTACAACAAAGGTTGTTTCTGAATCCTGCCTATAGCTGGTGTGAGGACTGAGATGTTCCTTATTGTGGATTTCAATTCTAAATCAAATCCATTCTGAAATATTTCGGTTGATCGGCGTTGACTCTGGGTTACATACAGGTGGTTCTGGACTTGCAACCATAGTTGAGCCCAAAATTTCTGTTCCTAAGTGAGACAGTTGTTAAGTGAACTTTGCCCCATTTTATGACCTTTCTTGCCTCAGTTGTTAAGTGAATCATGGCAGTTGTTATATTAGTAGCACGATTGTTAATCTGCCTTCCCCATTGTCTTTCCTTAACAGAAGGTCACAAAAGGTGATCACATGACCCCGGGACACTGCAACCGTCAGAAACACAGGGCTCTGCGTGGCGTAGACTGCTAAGACAGTCTGTTATTAACAACAGCTGCTTGCAATTACTGCAGGTTCAAGCCCCACCAGGCCCACTCAGCCTTCCATCCTTTATAAGATAGGTAAAATGAGGACCCAGATTGTTGGGGGCAATAAGTTGACTTTGTATATAATATACAAATGGATGAAAACTATTGCTTGACATAGTGTAAGCCGCCCTGAGTCTTCGGAGAAGGGCGGGATATAAATGCAAATTAAAAAAAAAAAGTCAAGCATCCAAATTTTGATTATGTGACTTTGGGGATTCTGCAACAGTTATAAGTGTGAAAAATGGTGATCAGCAGTGGTGGGTTTCTACCGGTTCACCCCGGTTCGGGTGAATTGGTAGCGGCGACGGCAGGAGGCTCCGCCCACCTACCAATCATCATGCATGCTCTGCGCATGTGCAGAAGGTTCTGTGCATGCACAGAAGTGCCACGTGTGAGTGAAGCGCTCACAGTTCTGAACTGGAAGTTAAGTGAAACCCACTACTGGTCATAAGTCCCTTTTTTCAGTACCAATAGTAACTTTGAACGGTCACCAAATCAGTGACTGTAAATCAAGGACTAACTGTACTGCTTGTAAAGATTGTGTTAAAATGTGCACTGAGAAAAGATTGTGTTAAAATGTGCACTGAGAAAAGATTGTGTTAAAATGTGCACTGAGAAAAGATTGTGTTAAAATGTGCACTGAGCTGGTTTGAGAGAAAATACCCCACCAATTTTTTCCAAAGTCTCAACTTGGAGACTTTGGAAAAAAGTTGAGACTTTGGAAAAAAGTTCAGAGAAGAGCAACTAAGATGATCAAAGCCATGGAGACTAAAAAACATATCAAGAAAGGCTGCAGGATTTGGGTTTGGCTAGTCCAGGGGTCTCCAACCTTGGTCCCTTTAAGACTTGTGGACTTCAACTCCCAGAGTTCCTCAGCCAGCTTTGCTGGCTGAGGGACTCTGGGAGTTGAAGTCCACAAGTCTTAAAGAGACCAAGGTTGGAGACCCCTGGGCTAGTCTAAAGTAAAGAAGAATTAGGGGTGGCATGATAGCAGTATTTCAGTATTTGAGAGACTAACACAAAGAAATGGTAGTAAAATTATTCTCCAATGCACCAGAGGGCAGGACAAGAAACAATCAAAGAGAGAAACAACCTGGAATTAAGGAGAAATTTCTTGACTGTGAGAACAATTAACCAGTGGAATAGCTTACCTCCAGAAGTTATAGTTGCTACCTCACTGGAGGGTTTTAAGAAAAGATTGGACAGCCACCTGTCTGAAATGATATGGGGAAGGGGTGAAATGCTCCTGGTTCGGACCAGATCATGCAATCCGGTAGCGATGGCGGCGGGTGGTTCAGAGAACGGGTAGCAAAAATCCCTGCCCCGCCTCCCCATGCCCAGCTGAGCCGCGCGATCATCAGAGTTGTTGTTTTCTTTTAACTTTTAAAAGCATTTTTTCTTCGGCCGAAAAAAATGCTTTTAAAAGTAAAAAAAAAAGCCTCTGATGATCACGCAGCTCAGCTGGGATCGTCAGAATCCTTTAGAAGCATTTTTTCTACAACCTCTTCAGCCGAAGAGGTTGTAGAAAAAATGCTTTTAAAAGTAAAAAAGAAAAAAGTTGGCCACGCCCACTAAATCTCATTACCCACCACGACCAAACCACGCCCACAGAACCGGTAGTAACAAATTTTACATTTCACCCCTGGTATAGGGTCTCCTGCTTGAGTAGGGGGTTGGACTGGAAGACCTCCAAGGTCCCTTCCAATTCTCTTATTCTGTATTCTATCTCATGATCTGATTTCAAACAGCATACAAAGTCAAATTGTAGTAAGACTCTAGTGCAGTGACGGCGAACCTTTTCGGCACCAAGTGGAACATACGTGCACAAGCACGCACATGCGTGCGCTGGAAACCAGAAGAGCAGCTGGCGACGGCACGTGTGCCCACAGAGAGGGCTCTGCCTGCCACCTGTGGCACATGTGCCATAGGTTTGCCATCATGGCCCTAGTGTGTTATTCTAAGCAGTTCGCCTGCTCCTATCAAATGAGTGCTTGGATTTAGCAGAATAGCAAACTTGGTATAGGAGAGTTAAGAATGAAAACTCTAAATATTATTACATTTTTAGAGCCCAGCCATCTCCTACTAACTCCATGTGAGTTCTTCCTCTGCTCCCCCAATAGGGAATTAGCATGCCCTTTTCTTCTTCTAGGATGCTTATTCAACTTCCCAATCTACCCTATGGACCCGTGATTTCCTAGTGGCCTTCATTTCAAGTACTAAGCAAGTCTGGCCTCATTTTACTTCTTAGGGGTTGGTGGCAGCAAACTGAGAAGCAGAGAAGTCAGGTCTTAGATGGTTGGAGCAAACGTAACAAAAATATTTGCGAGAGAATTCTTAGGGCAATGGCTTTCAAAGCATTTAAGGTGTGTGGATTTCAACCCTCAGAATTCTGCATTCTGGTTGGGGAATTCTGGGAGTTGAAGTCCATACATCTTAAAAGTTGTAAAGTTTGAGAAACACTATCTTAGCGTGGCATCAGGAGGTTAAAAACAACAACCATTCACTAAATCTTTGGGTGGCTACTGAGATGCTGCTTAGAAGTCCAGCAGAGATCACAGCAATAGAACCATCACTAGGAGCATCGATGTGCTACAAGATTTGGTTGAGCTTCAGGCATCCCCCAGGAGTTGAGCTCAGCTCTCCGTCGTTTCACCGCTTTACCCCCTTTGCCCACCTCCTCGTCCTGAAGAAGGGACGTTATTGTGCGTAGTCCCGTTTCCAGCACAAATGCATCGCCTTTCAGAACTCTTCTACTCTGCTTTTGTTCCTTGGCTTAATGTTCCCTTCTTCCTCATCAGCCACCCACCCTAATCGTTCCCACCCTTCGTCCACTGTTGACAACAGTGCCCTGGGTAACAGGAAATCTTTCCCGTCCCAGGCATTGTGTGGGGCAGGAAGTCTTCGACAATGGAGAACAGAAAGGGCAGGATGTGTCTTGTATTTTTTAAGGGAGGGCAGTGATGGGGTGTCACACAGAGTCCTAGGTTGTGGCTGAAGAAACTGGGGTTCTTCCCCGGGGTGCTCCCTCTAATAACAGTCGTCCTCAGTGGGGACTTCAATTTGACCCCACTTTTTTTGGACACTCAGATTCTGCCTCCCAGATCCCTCCTAGTGTTGGATGGAGTGATGAGGGTGTGGAAGAGAAATCTAAAGGAGGATGAAACCGTTGCTACTGCTCATGTTGATCCCGTTTGCTGGAGGTAAGTTAAAAAGAGACTTTTTAAGAGATAAGTAGAATGGAGTAGATTTTTACATGAAGGCTTTGCATAGTATCCTTAATGAATTATCTCTTTTTTTGGGTTTGTCCAATATCCTGAAGCCTAAACTCATCTTAGGGACTGATTTCCTGTCACCAGAAAAACTAACCATCCTGATTGCGTCCAAATTTCTAGCTTACCCAATTTTTGTTAACTTTTAAGGCTTAATGTTTCAATGCTTTTAATGTTTTTATAGTCTTGTTTTTATGATGTGGTGGGCCTCCTAGACTTGCTCAAAAAGTGAGATGGGTAACATATTAATTACTTAATTAAATAACCAAGGTTTGAATGTTCCAAAAAATACAACCACTAAGTCTTGATCGGATCTCGTTTATTTGTTTGCATGTTTATCAAATTTATATGAACTGTGGTGGCGCAGTGGTTAGAATGCAATAGTGCAAACCAATTCTGCTGACTGCCGGCTGCCAGCAGTTTGGCAGTTCGATTCTCACCAGCTCAAGATTGACTCAGCCTTCCATCTTTCCGAAGTCAGTAAAATGAGGACCCAGATTGTTGTGGCCAAGAGGCTGACTCTGTAATCCGCTTAGAGAGGGCTGTAAAACACTGTGAAGTGCTATATAAGTCTAAGTGCTATTGCTATATAGCCAGCCATCTCATAAAATGTGGTTCTGAGCAGCCTACAGCAATCGAATAATGACATAATATAAAAGTAGGCAATATAAAAATATATAACAAGTACTTTTCTATGGAGCCATCTAAGCATATCTCCGGTTCCTTAAGAGGCCCATGTCTGGATGACATGATTTCAAGGGACTTCTGGCATATGAAGAATATCATGGTTTAAGTGTGTTGCACACACAACACCAGAGAAGATAGATTGCAGCCGTTAATCAGACCCTGGAGCAGTTTCAGTGCAGTTTTTTAGCAGGGTTTTTGTGTATGTGTGTGTATGTAGCTGTGTTTTCTAGTGTTGATGTCTACAAAGAGCTTGCTGGGTCTATCTGTTGCTAACCGTTTTGTGGTAACTTGCAGACTAGTACAGTTGTCATTGTGTAAAGGTCATGGATGGCAGTCCACCTCTCTGTATGTTGTAAAATTGTACCTCTGCTTGCTTGGTTTAAACAAAAAAAAGAGCTTTTGGCAGAATATGGAGCAGAGCAACCTGAAAAAAAAGAAGTTAGGAAGTTGTCTTCTTCGTTGCTTCTGAAATATTCTCCTTTAACAAGATTTACCTAGCAGCACAATCGGATTGCTTTTTTGCGAAGCTAAAACCCATCCGTTCTTTTGGATAATTACAATATTTTGGAATTTAAAATGTTGATATTATGATGATGATGATGGTTGGATGCGCAGTCAGCCAGAGGTTGAGACCGACTTTGGCAGTTTTATCCACTCCGCCTGGGAGAGGCAGATATTGAGTTTTGCTGGTGTTAAAGGTATCCTAAGCTCTTCCAAGTAAAGCTGCCTTTTGCAATTGACTAATGATGTTTTTGTCAATGCCGATGGTGTTCAAATGGTATTCCAGTTGTTTTGGGATCACCCCCAAGGTGCCTTTTAGTTATTATTGGTACTACCTTTGCTTTCTTTTTCCACAGTTATTCTATTTCTATTTGTAGGTCTTGGTATTTTGTTACCTTCTTGATATTGTTGTTATTATAATATTATATGATTATGGTTCATTGCACAATCAAGCAGACGGGGAGGCTGTGACAGTCGTAAGTGTGAGGATTGGTCTTAAGTCATTTTTTTCAGAGTTGTTGTAACTTTGAATGGGTCACTAAACAAATGGTTGCAAGTTGAGGGTTATGTGTAGATCAGGGGTAGTCAACCTTTTTATACCTATCGCCCACTTTTGTATCTCTATTAGTAGTAAAATTTCCTAACTGCCCACCGGTTCCACAGTAATGGTGATTTATAAAGTAGGGAAGTAACTTTACTTTATAAAATTTATAAAGCAGAGTTACAGCTAGTTAAAGCATATAATAATAATTACTTACCATTTAGTTTCACTTATGTAACGTGAACTAAACTTATGCGCAGGCGATACAAATAATATATTTTCAGAAATTTAAATTGTCACTGGGAATTTTATGAAAACCTAATGAAAATGTTTTTAAATAATGCTATGAAATTTTTTTAAAAAGTCAATTAAATTAAAAAAAAAGGAAAGTGCTTCAGTATCGGACAAAACCCCTACTGCCCACCGTGAAAGCTGGAACGTCCCACTAGTGAGCGGTAGGGACCAGGTTGACTACCACTGGTGTAGATGAAGCTCATTCAGAATGCACATAGAAAAACAGTTGTGACTTGTTGTCTATTTACAGGGGAAAGTGTTCCTCTACCACTAAAAAGCCCAGGTTGTAGGCAATAAAGAGCTGAGGTGGCTAGAGTGCAGCACTGCAGGCTACTTCAGCCGACTGCTAGCTGCAGTTCGGCAGTTCAAATCTCACCAGGCTCAAGGTTGACTCAGCCTTCCATCCTTCCGAGGTGGGTAAAATGAGGACCCAGATTGTTGGGGTTAATATGCTGACTCTGTAAACCGCTTAGAGAGGGCTGGAAAAAGCACTGTGAAGCAGTATATAAGTCTAAGTGCTATTGCTGTTGCTAATATGTTAAATTTATTGGCCAACCAGAGTCACCTTGTGGTTGAGATAGGCGGCAAATAAATTTAATAAATAAACAAAATAAATAAATAAATAAATATCAGAAGGGCACAGCAGAAAACAACCCCAAGCTGTCAGGACATGTTTGGGCCGAAGTTAAGGGCAAACGGGAGAGACCCTTACACGGTCTTCATTTACCGTGTTTGCCCGAAAATATGACCTACCCCGAAAGTAAGTCCTAGCTTGACTTTACACATCCACCCAATATAAGTCCAACCCCCAAAATAAGCCCTAATTAAGACCCCACCCATTTCAAGGTGCACGGGTAAAAATTAAGCTAGGGTGGGGGTGGAGCTGCCCTACTACTTGCCTTCGGACAGTTGCAGCCAGGCCTCGCACATCCCGACACTTGCCTTGCCGGCCCATTACTTATGAAGCTGGCAAAGATTTCCTGAAGGCCTCTGCAGCCAATAACAGAGCTCCAGATCAATCTGCAATTCTGTTATTGGCTGCAGAGGCCTTCAGGAAAGCCTTGCTGGCCACAGAAGAATTTCCTGAAGTTCTCTGACAGCGAAAAGGAAGCTGAGGGTAACGTGTGCAAGTGAGGTGAGTCATTGGATGACACCCACACCCACCCCCGAAAATAAGACCTGGTGCCTTTTTTGATAGCACAAAAAAAATATAAGACCCAGTCTTATTTTCGGGAAAACACAGGTATTAGGCTCACCTAGGTTGATGGTTTTTGCAAAATTTTAATTTTGAAGTTTGAAGTGTGAAAGTTGGGTTTTGAGCTTTTTGTGGCTGTGTGAGGTTCCTGCTTGTTGCAGGGGTCATTTTGGGTGAAGTGCAGCTGCTTTTACATTGTGTGTGAGTCAGTTGTGTTATAAAGTGTGAAAGTTCATTTTTGGTACCTCTTATTGTTTTGTGTACTTTGTTTATTATTTTTATTATTGATTGTTATTGGCCATGCCCATCCGGTGACCTGACTACCAAGCCACGCCCACCAATTAAGCCACGCCCACAGAACCAGTAGGGAAAAAAATTAGATTTCACCCCTGCCTATAAGCCTGTTGTTCTGTATGCTGTGTTCTTTGTCTCTGGACCCAAAAGAACCAATTGCCTGGGCACCCGAGCCCTAGCTTGACATTTGGCAAAACAACGTCTCCAATTTGTTCCATGATATGGTTTATTTTGTACCCTGAATTTAATTCCCCGCCCACACATACTTCTATCTGCAAATATTAAGGCTAGAGCCTTTTTAAAAACCTCTTGGTGTTTCCGTTTCCCCAGCTGAATCTTGTTCTCGGAGGCCCTGCAAGAATGGCGGGACTTGTTTGAAACACTCCAATGGGACGTCTTCCTGCCTGTAAGTTTTTCTTTTTTTAAAAGTGTCAAGATTCCCATAATGGTTAAAATTGAAGGACGAGCAGAGCCTCAACAGGTAGAGATTTCTCCCCTGCTTGATTCAGTGTACAGGAAATGCCGCTGCTATTTCTGTCCATCATAAGGAGGCGGAACCGAGCTAGGAATTCAATTCATGCTGTTTCTGGCAAAACTTGTGCAGGAGAAATAACGTTCAGCCTATTATACAGCCATGATAGTACACAAAAGCGTATGTACACAAAATTATCCGCCGCAACATCCTACCCTTCTTTTATGTACACTGAGAGCATATGCACCAAGACAAATTCCTTGTGTGTCCAATCACACTTGGCCAATAAATTCTATTCTATTCTATTCTATTCTATTCTATTCTATTCTATTCTATTCTATTCTATTCTATTCTATTCTACCTGTCAATGACTACTTCATCTTTGACCACAATAATACATGAGCACACAATAGATACAAACTCAAGGTAAACTACTCCAAACTCAATTGTAGAAAATATGACTTCAGGAACAGAGTGGTCCATGCCTGGAATGCACTACCTGACTCTGTAGTTTCTTCCCCAAATACCCAAAACTTTAACCTTAGACTGTCTACTGTTGACCTCACCCCATTCCTAAGAGGTCTGTAAGGGGCTTGCATAGGCGCACCAACGTGCCTCCCGTCCCTATCCTACTGTCCCCATTTATTCGTATCTATTTCCTGCATTCATAATCATGTTTATACTTATATCTGTTATCTTACACATGCTTGATAAATAAATAAAATAAATAAATGATCATGGAGATACCATATATACTCGTGTATAAGCCCATCCATGTATAACTTGACTCTCCGTTTTTTTAAACAACACATAGATTAGTCCTCAATTTAACAACCACAATTTATTTATTTATTTTATTTATAATTGAGCCCAAAATTTCTGTTGCTAAATGAGACCAGTTGTTAACTTTTCCCCATTTTTACAACCTTTCTTGCCACGGTTGTTAAGTGAATCTTAATAATAATAAATTCATTATTAATAATAATAAATAACTACCGTATATACTCGAGTATAAGCCGAGTTTTTCAGCACGTTTTTTGTGCTGAAAAACGTCCCCTCGGCTTATACTCGGGTCTATACGGCTTATACTCGAGTTTTTTTTTTTTTAAGCCCCTCGGCTTATACTCGAGTATATACGGCTTATACTCGAGTTTTTTTTTTTTTCTTTTTTTCACATTTTACAGGACGGCGCGGGGAAGCCCTGCCGGTGCAGTGAGAGGCGGGCGGGGAGCCAGCCTTCTCAGCTGAGGGAGGGAGGGTTTCCCCAACCGGTAGGTGCCTCATTTCCCACCCTCGGCTTATACTCGAGTCCCCAGTTTACCCCAGTTTTTGGGGTAAAATTGGGGACCTCGGCTTATACTCGGATCGGCTTATATTCGAGTATATACGGTATTTAATTAATAATAAAATGGCTTCCCTATTGACTTTGCTTGTCAGAAGATCACAAAAGGTGATCACACCTGACCCCAGGACACTGCCACTGTCATAAAGATGCACCATTTGCCAAGCATCCAAATTCTTATTACGTGACTGTGGGGATTCTGCAATGGTCATAAGTGTGAAAAAGGATCACGAACCACTTTTTTCAGTGCTGCTGTAACTTTGAACTATCACTAAATGAACTGTTGTAAGTCAAGGACTACCTGTATCTTCCAGATGAGATATAAATGCGTTTACTTCCAATGTTTCTACTCAGCTGGGCAGCCTAAGAACTATACTTTCCCTAACTCCAGATTAAGTTCAGATCTTCAAAAAACGCCCTGTTTCTAACATTTAAACCTTTGGCTTCTCTGTTTCTTTCCCATCTTCTGACTGCCACAGGTGCTCTCCCGGCTATGTAGGAGACACGTGCCAGTTTGCAGACCCCTGCACCCCTGTGCTTTGCCAAAACGGGGGCAGCTGCTCCTCCAGAGCTCTTCCTCCTCCAGCCGCCCCCGAGTATGTGTGTGCGTGCCCTCCTGGTTTCACTGGGGAGAAATGCCAGGTCGTGCTTGGTGATCCCTGCTTCCCGTCACCCTGCCAACATGGAGGGACATGCCAACGGATCTCCAGGAAAGAGCATCAATGCCAATGTCTACCAGGATGGACAGGTAAGGTAATCAACTGGGGACTTTGAAGTTGTCCCAGTTCATGCGTTGTGGTGCATGTAAAAAAAACTGAAGAGCTTAGATCAGGGGTTGGCAACCTGCAGCGCTGGAGCCGCATGTGGCTCTGGAGCCGCATGTGGCTCTTTTATCCCTCTGCTGCAGCTCCCTGTCTCCAGTTGGTTCCACAATTGATAGGGCTTTTAGTTAGGACAGGTAGAGGAAAAAGGACGACGTGCTAGGAGGAGACTCTATGGTGATGGTGGTGAGGAACCAGCAGAGGAAAAAGGACACCGCGCTAGGAGGAGACTCTATGATGGGGGACTTCTGGTTGGCTCCAGAATTGAACCGGGGGGCTTCCGGTTAGGACCTTTATGGCTTTTTGAGTGTTTAAGGTTGCCGAGCCCTGGCTTAGATTGTATGAATAAAGGAGAATATTTGTAGCTCAGGGGTCCTTAGTGCTCTCTGAGCTTGCTTGTTTTCTTGAGGACATTTCATTACCCAAACTAGGTAACATCATCAGAGTTTCTGGGGGCAATCTTAGAGATTCTTTGGTTGGGCTGTTTACTGATGGCTCTTTGACAGTTTCTTGATCGAGGTATTGTTTACTTGGTTGTTGGTCTGATGTTAACTTTGGAGTTAATGTATGTGTCAGTGTTCCAAGTAATACGCCCATAATGAACAGAACTCCGAGGCAGGTAGATTCCTCAAAAAATAGCTTTATTGGATATATCATATTGGCACAGGCTGGTGACTCTAAATGTTCCCGTGGTTTTCATCTAAATAAAAGTAAAAGTTTTCTCCCTTCCCCAAACAATCAGTCGCATGGTCCAATCATGGTGCTGGAGAGGCTCTGGAGGCTGGGGACAGCAAAAAACATCACTTCCTGTCCAACCAGAATTTGGCAAATGGGCCATTTCATGCCTCTGGAGGGCCTCCAAGGGGGTGGGGAAGGCTGTTTTCGCCCTCCCCAGATACATAGAGAGGATCTGGAGCCAAGTTAGAAAGAAAAATAGGCCTACCAGGCCATCGCGCGCCAGGAGGTGGGGGGGGGAAAGAGGGGTTGCGCACGCATGCATGGGGCAGGGCGCATAGAATTATGGGTAAGGGCATGCGCATGAACCTTCCCCCCCATCCTGGCATGTGATGGCAAAAAAGTTCGCCATCACTGGTGTTCTGTCCTCCCTCGCCTCCGTCCGAATGACGGCTTAATTAGCCGTCATTATCAGCTCTGGCAGCAGAATAGCCAGCGTCTGCCAAGAGCCTCCGTTATCTTCCATGATGCTGGTGAGTCACCCAGAAACAAATTTCAGCTCTTAATCAGTGGATTTGCCTGTTACAAAGAGACACAGCAGCTGTCGCTGCCTTTTATATCCTGTGGGGTGTGGCTCCATGACTCAGCACTTCCTAGGCCAGCCCCACCCTTGCTTCTGTTGTTCCCTTCTCTCCTGCCTATGAAACCAAGCGTGATTGCCTTCAGCTGGGTCTGCAGGCGTGGCCTGAGGGGGGAAGAGTCAGGGGACGGAGGCCTCGTTATCTCTTCCACCTGGCCTGCCTCTGGCTCCTGCAGCTGAGCCAGGGAAGCCAGTGCTCCCGAGGTAAGTCCTGACGGCCCTTCCCCCTCACTGTCCAAGTCACTTTCTGGCAGCAGGCCCGGCTCGGGGGGCACAGACACAACAACTGGTCTATAGATTCTGTTAATGTCTATGTGTCTATTGATGGCTGATTTGTCAGGGTGCCCAACAGCCCAACCAAAGAATCTCTAAGACCCACCAACAGGACAAGTCACCAGAGTATAAACTGACAGCAAATGGCACTCTATACTAGCACTGATGATGTTACCTAGTTTGGTAATGAAACTTCTGCAAGAAAACAAGCGAGCTCGGAGAGCACCAAGGATCCCTCAGCTTAGATTGTATCACCATAGTTGCCACCTTGACTTTTCTGACCAGTCCTTGCCAGCCTTCCCAGGTTCTCTTTGTGGAAAGAAAGTTCACTTTAAAGCAACTGATTGACTTATTACTCTGCTTTCTAGAGACCATCCAATTCCAAAAAAAGTAACTGTGGGTGAGTTGGGCAGCTATATAAATCTGTATGATAAAATAAATAAATACATACATACATACATACATACATACATACATACATACATACATACACACATACATATACATACATACCTACACACATACATATATACATATATACATACATACTCTGGGTGGCTTTACAAATTAAAAACAGAGCCCCTCCTTGCAACATTATCGGGACAAACAATCCCCTACCCTTGTCCAAGGAGAAAACCATCTCTCCTTCAATCCCATCCTAAAAAGATCTGCCAAACCTCCCAATTGAGGCCCCAAGAAATCACCTTTAGTGATTTACTTAACAACCATGGGATAAAAGTCCTAAACTTGGGTGTATAACTCATTTAACAACTGTCTGGCTTAGCAACGGAAATTCTGGTCCAAACTGTGGTTATACGTTGAGGACCGCCTGTCAGGGTTCCATGTAATAGATCCATATCAAGCAAAACTCCAAGGCAGGTCAACTCCTCAAAGAATAGCTTTATTGGAAATAGCATACTGGCACAAATCACAAATCTAATTAAAAGTAAAAAAAAAATTCACTTTCTCGAAACAATCAGTCACACGGTCCAATCACGGTGTAGTTTGGCAACTGGGTAGCATCCAGTGGTGGGATTCAAATAATTTAACAACCGGTTCTCTACCCTAATGATTTATTCCAACAACCAGTTCACCAAACAGCTCAGAAAGTTAACAACCGGTTCTCGAAGTGGTGCAAACTGGCTGAATCTCACCACTGATAGCATCACTCCGCCTTCCTCCGACCAAGTGTGAGAATGTCCTTGGTTCCCAAGAGAAAATATTTTGTTTTGGCTACAAAATCCCAACTATCTCAAATCCCCCCTCCCTAACTCTCAACTCCAGTATGGCAACACTGAAGCTGTCAAAAATCAGGTTGTCGTGTCCCACTCCTCCGCTGACGGCCGGGTCAGGGAAATCCGAATCAGGTGTGCCTCTGCAGCTCTGCCAAAGTCCTAGCAAAATCCTCAGGGCAGGCAGGAGACCAGAAAGTGACTTCAGCAAAATATGTTTAGACTTTGCCTGACTCAGAGACTGCCAGAAAGCAGATCCTTTATATAGGCCATGGGGTGTGGCTCCATGACTCAGCACTTATCCAGGCCTGCCCCTCCCTTCCTTCTGACGCCGCCGCCTATCAATTCTTCTGAAGCGAGGGTCATTCCAATCGGCAGCTGTTGGTAATTGACCTTCCTCAGGCTCACATGCTGTGGAGGAGGGGGAGGGGTCTAGTTGCTTCGTTTGCCTGGGCATGGAGCCAGAGCTGGGGGCTGGAGATACTTGCTCTTCTTCAGCTTGTCTGGGCATGGAGCCAGGGCTGGGGCCGGGAGATGCCCCCTCCTCAGCCTGTCTGGGCATGGAGCCAGGGCTGGGGCCGGGAGGCATGCTAGGACATTCTTCAGCGTTCGGAAGCAGATAAGCAGACCCCGGCTGTGGTGGTGAGATCGGACGAGACACAACACAGGTCAGCTTCAGGGTTGATACCACCTGTAATAAGGATGATGGTCATCTCCCGTCCTTCTGGGGACTTGCTAGAAGTCATTGATTGTTAGATGAACTTGTCCTCTGATCTTCTCTTCTCCCAGGCTGGAGGAGAACCTGTGAATCACGTTGACTGTGATTTCTCTCCTAGGGAAGAACTGCCAGTTGATGGATTTCTGCCCAGCCAACCCTTGTGCCAATGGCGGGACGTGTGTCATCACCTACCCTTTCATCGTCTGCCAGTGCTGGCCAGGCTTCGAAGGGCACACCTGCCAACACGACATCAACGAATGCTTTGAGTCTCCCAGCCCCTGCCTCAATGGGGGCAGTTGTATCAACAGCATTGGCTCTTTCCGCTGTTTGTGCCCATCCAACTTCTCTGGTCCCCTCTGCCAGTACCGACGGGGACCTTGTTCCTTGGAGATCTGTCTCCACGGGGGCACCTGCCATCACGTCGATGGAGGATACCATGGCTGCCTCTGTCTGCCAGGGAATTATGGTTCATTATTATTAGCGTTGTTATCGCATTTGTTGGTTATTTATTTATTTATTTATTTATTTATTTATTTATTTATTTATTTATTTATTTATTTATTTATTTATTTATTTAATTTATATACCGCCCTTCTCCCGAAGGACTCAGGGCGGTTTACAGCCAAATAAAACAGAGTTACAAAAATTAAAAACATTTTAAAAATCTAAATTTAAATTAGGCCAAAACGAATAAAAACAGTGATAAAACCAAAATAAAAACCCATATTTAAAATACGTTAGGCCAGCCCTGCACGATAAAACAAGAAGGTCTTAAGCTCGTGTCGAAAGTTCCGGAGGTCGGGGAGTTGACGGATCCTCGGAGGCAGCTCGTTCCAGAGGGAAGGAGCCCCCACGGAGAAGGCCCTCCCCCTGGACGTCGCCAATCGACATTGTTTGATTGACGGTACCCTGAGGAGGCCCTCCCTATGGGAGCACACAGGTCGCTGGGAGGCTATTGGTGGCAGCAAGCGGTCCCATAAATAACCCGGTCCTATGCCATGGAGTGCTTTAAAGATGGTAACCAATACCTAAAAGGCATTGCAGCTCTACCCCAAGAGTATTCAAAGAATAGTTTAAGACATCCAAGGAGGGAAATGTGAATGGGTGCTTTTTCTCAAAGACGAAGCGAGAGGATAAATGTGATTATGAAGGGAGACCCGGTCACTGTTTGGGAGCTACACGGGAGAAAACTCTTCTCTATGTGCCCAGTAATTGAGACCTTGCATGGAGGAAGTCTTGGTGTCAACCCCACTAGTTTACTGCTCATAGTCTTTAGTAAGCAGGTATGTTCGTGGTGAGATAAACATCATAAACATTGGTGGATGTAAGATATTAATTCAGGTTGCAGATGGCAAATTGGTGAGATCAAATACTTCTCCTCCTCCTCCTCCTCCTCCTCCTCCTCCTCCTTTTCCTTCTCCACCACTTCTACTCCTCCTCCTCTTACTCCTCCTCCTCCTCCTCCATCACCACCACCTCCTCCTTCTCCTTCATCACTTCTACTCCTTCTCTTCTTACTTCTCCTCCACCACCTCCTTCTCCATCACTTCTACTCCTCCTCCTCTTACTCCTCCTGCTCCTCCTCCACCACCTCCTCCTTTTCCTTCTCCACCACTTCTACTCCTCCTCCTCTTACTCCTCCTCTTCTCCATCACCACCACCTCCTCCTTCTCCTTCTCCATCACTTCTACTCCTCCTCCTCTTACTCCTCCTCCTCCTCCTCCATCACCACCACCTCCTCCTTCTCCTTCCCCATCACTTCTCCTCTTCTTCTTCTTACTCTTCCTCCTCCTTAATGTCTTATGGTAAGTTAGTTCATTTATCATGAACCAATTAAGCAATGAGTACATTGTGTAAATGAAACCATGCTTCTTTTTCCTCCAGGCAGTTTTCTCCCCAAATTTGGCCCAGAAACGGGGTTGGGTCTGATTTCTTTAGCACTGTGTAGTTCAGTGGTAGTCAGCCTGGTCCCTACCGCCCACTAGTGGGCATTCCAGCTTTCTTGGTGGGCAGTAGGGGTTTTGTCTGTTACTGAAGAATTTTCCTTTTTTAAAATTTAATTGACTTTTAAAAAATTTTTCATAGCATTATTTAAAAACATTTTCATTAGATTTTCATAAAATTCCCTGTGACTATTTAAATTTCTGAAAATATACTATTTGTATCGCCTGCACACAAGTTTAGTTCACGTTACCTAAGTGAAACTAAATGGCGCTATAGTGCGACCGCAAACAAAAGAGCCTCGTCCCAGAATAGCTCGCGCATCTCCCCCCACACCACCCAGCTGTAACAGAAAAGCAGAGCCAGTGCCTCCCCCCAAACCCAATCCATGATGCGCGAGAGGCATGTGCAGATGACAATACACGGCGCATTATTGTGGAACCAGTGGGCAGTTAGAAAATTTTACTACTAACAGAGATACAAAAGTGGGTGGTAGGTATAAAAAGGTTGACTACCCCTTGTGTAGTTGGTAACTGTTTAATAGTTGCAAGCCAATGCCTTGAACGGAACTAACCAAAATAACTTAATGTCAATGCTCTGTTAATAATGCCAGTCTTAACAACCAAGTTGTTGGTCCCAATTGTGGATGCTAAACAAGGACTATCTACCGTATTTCAGGATACTTCCCAAATTCCTGCCCCGTCACCATTTCAGGATCAGTCTTGCAACAGAAGAATGATGCTTTTGTGATCAGGAAGCTTCCCCTAATAATGACTACAGGATTATGTTTTGAGTTTTATTTGGGGTGGTTTTTTTTTTGCAATGAAGTCACTACATGTCTCCATTTCTCAGCATTTTGAGGTCAACAGCAGATGATCCCAAGTCTTTTTCAGGTTGTTTTGTGAGGATTTGAGGAACCAGAAACAATGTGAGTGAAAAGATCCTAGGACCGTGATGGTGAACCTATGGTACGTGCGCCACAGGTGGCATGCAGAGCTCCACCAGCTGATTTTCGGGCTGTCTGGGCCCACCAGAAGTAGGGAAACAGACTATTTCCTGCCTCCGGAGGGCCTGGGGGTGGGGAAGGCCCATTTTTCACTCTACCCTGGCTCCAGAGCTTTTCTAGGAGCCTGGGCAGGTTGAAAACGGCCTTCCCCACCCCCCTGGAGGCCCTCCAGAGGCCGAAATGGCCCGTTTGCCGTTTGCTGGGACAGCAGAAAACGGGCCTACTGGGCCCACCGTGCCATTGCGTGCCAAAAGCGGGGGGAGTGCGGGGGGGGATCATGTGTGCATACGCGGGGGGGCGGGGCACATAGAATTATGAGTGTGGGCATGCACGTGCGTGACCCCCCATGTTTCCTCCCACTTTTGGCACGCGATGGCAAAAAGGTTAGCCATCATTGTCCTAGGAAGTGAGAGGCTGGAAGAGCTGTTCATCTGGGAGCCTCCCTTGTCATTGCTGATGACCTTGTCTTGTCTCCCCCAAAATGACTCTAAGTTTATTACCTCCTGTTCTTCCAATAGGCTACACTGGTCAGTACTGCGAGGTGAATCCAGATGACTGCGCAGGGCATCAATGCCTCAACGGAGGCACCTGCCAGGATGGTATCGGGACCTACACCTGCCATTGCATCCAAGGCTGGACAGGTGAGACGTAAGCAAGAAACAAAGAAGCAAATCTGCAAAGGTTTGTTTGTCTATGCCAAAATATATCAAATTCTGGTCTTACAGAACAAACCTATAAACATACCTAATCAAGGCATTCGCCTTATTGCAGAATTGTCCTAAGCCACGCTAATCTTTTTTTTTTCTTGATCAAAGTTGCATTGTTTATTAACATATTGCCATAACCGTTGAAAACGGTCCCCAAATAGAACCTCAAAACCAGGGGTGAAATCTAAAAATTTTCCCTACCGGTTCTGTGGGCATGGCTTGGTGGTCAGGTGACTGGATGGGCATAGCCAATAACAATAAATAATAAAAATAATAAAGTACACAAAACAATAAGAGTACCAAAAAACAACTTTCACACTTTATACACACACAACACAACACAACTGTTTCACACACACACACACAAAATGCCACATACAGCTTTGAGAGATTTTGTGTGTTTGTGTAGTTAGAGTGAAACACTATAGAAACACACCAAATCTCAGAAAGCTGCACAAATATTTTATTTTATTTATATTTTTAGATAAAAGCAGCTAAATTTAAAACTTCCTTAACTTTAAAACTTTCTTTACTTTAAAACTTCCTTAACTTTAAATTACTATGTCTAAAAAAAAAAAAACCTCCTAAAAAACCCCCAATTAACTATTTTTTTAAAAGCTCCCCTTTACTTACCTAATTCAAGGGAAAAGGCAGGCAGATTGAGTTGCTCACTGATGAGGTGGATTGCAGGCAGGCAGATTCAGTTGCTAGCTGATGCAATTGATTGCAGCAGCCAAAGCAAGGCTGGAATAGCAAGCAGGATTGAAAGAAGCAGGAAGCTGCCAAGTAGGCAAGTGGGGACCGGGCGATTGGGTGGGCATGGGCTGGCGGGGGGAGGGATTTTTGCTACCGATTCTCTGAACTACCCGCCCTCATCGCTACCAGATCGCGCGATCCAGTCCGAACCGGGAGCATTTCACCCCTGCTCAAAACTGATCAATCAATTAATTTGATCAGCCAAATCGATGTACTGTATGATATTTCTCAAAGGTTGTTGGCTAGAAGTAGCAAGGACTGGATTTGGAATCTAGCTAACATGAAGGAGAAGTGTGTGTTCTTCTAAGCCAGGAGTCTGCAACTTGCGGCTCTGCAATACATGTGGCTATTTCATCCCTCTCCTGCGGCTCCGTGTCACTCAAAATATGCGTCACAACCGCCAATGTGCGACACCTGCTGGCACGTGATTTATTGAGCTTTTCGACCCATCTTTTTTTTTCGGAGTTCAAAATGTTTTTGTTGCATGTGGAAATAAAAATTAGTTTTCTCTGTAGCAATTCATTGATTTCATAAATGCAAGACACTATAGTTTTTTTATACATAGCATAAAGATAAAAAGTGATGAATGCAGTGTTATCTTCATTTTAGATGTCAGAAGGATTTTGTGGCTCTCGGTGTTTTTTTTTCCTGTGGGAAAAAACGGGTCCAAATGGCTCTTTGAGTGTTTAAGGTTGCCGACCCCTGTTCTAAGCACTCAACCCCTCCAAAGTGAAGGCTGGGAAGGGGGTTTGGCTGCACCAGGAAAGGAGAAATAGGTTTTACCATTCACAACTGATGCATGTGATCAGAATTCCCTGGCCTGTTTCCATAGGTCATGGGTGACCTTTCCCATCTGGTAATCCAGGGGTCTTCAGTCTTGACAACTTTAAAACTTGTGGACTTCAACTCCCAGAAATCCATGGGCTGGCTGAGGGATTTCTGGGAGGGATTTCTGGGCTGAGGGATTTCTGGAGTAGTCCACAAGTCCTAAAGCTGTGAAGTTTGGAAACCTCTGTGTAAACTAACGTATAGGTAGTCCTCAAGTTACCTCCACTTGTTTAGAGACCATTTAAAGTTCTAATGTACCTACCTACCTGGATTTGAAGTTCTGATGGTCCACCTCCATGGTCACATGACTGCAGTTTGGGCCTTTACGGACATTTGCAGTGTCCCATGGTTACATAACCACATTTTATGATGGCTTTGCCGAAAACTAGCCTTACTTCAGAGTTTTGGCAAAATTGCGCCCATAGCAAACCATTGGTTTACTTAATGACTATGTCATTAACACTTAGTGACCATCACAAAAATGGTCACCACATCATTTTTATGGTTCATTTTATGGTCATTTCATAACTGCCATGAATTATGAGTTATGACCGTGATAGGCAGGCTCCATTATGGTTGTAACTTACGAACTACCTGTATAAACACTCTCTGGCATCTCAAATAACAGCTGATAACTTTGGTTGGAGCTTGGGGATATTTATTTATTTATTTATTTATTTATTTATTTATTTATTTATTTATTTATTTATTTATTCATACTTTTATACCGCCCTATCTCCCTAGGGACTCAGGGCGGTGTACAGCCATATAAAAACACATAAATATACAAAGTAAAACATTCATCTAAAAAACTTATTAAAAATTTAAAATAGACTTATAAACAATAAAACCCAATTTAAAACCAAATCTAAAATTTAAAATTTTTTAAAAAATCTAGTCCAGTCCTGCGCAAATGAATAGATGTGTCTTGAGCTCGCGGCGGAAGGTCCGAAGGTCAGGAAGTTGACGAAGTCCTGGGGGAAGCTCGTTCCAGAGGGTGGGAGCCCCCACAGAAAAGGCCCTTCCCCTGGGCGTCGCCAGTCGGCACTGCCTGGCCGACGGCACCCTGAGGAGTCCCTCCCTGTGAGAGCGCACGGGCCGGTGGGAGGCATTTGGTGGCAGTAGATGGTCCCGTAAGTAACCCGGACCTATGCCATGGTCACAAAGCATGCAGTGCTGGTATTAATTTTGAAAGATCCCAAAAGATGGATTTGAAGGGTGGATTTTTAATCTCTGGAGACAAGAAGGTTTTGCTTATCATCCATCTCTCTTTCTTCAGGGCTTCTTTGCCACTTGCCTGATGCCTGCCTCAGCAATCCGTGCCATCCTGATGCCCACTGTGACACAGACCTCCAAACTGGCCATGCCATCTGCACATGCCAGCTGGGTTATGCTGGAGCTCTGTGCTATGAAGATATAGATGAGTGCCGGATGGGTAAGATGGGCTGAAGGAATAAGGGTCAAAATAAGATATAAGACGAGGTGAGGCAAGAGATAAGAGATAAGATAAGGCGCTAGGCAAGGTTGACCTCACCCCATTCCTAAGAGGTCTGTAAGAGGTGTGCATAAGAGCACCAGTATGCCTACAGTCCCTGTCCTAATGTTCCCTTTATTTGTATTCATTTTATGTATTCAATTCATGCTTATACTTATATATATTATCTAATACGTACTCGACAAATAAATAAAAATTAAAAAAATAAAATAAGGTACGATAAGATAACATAAGCTAAGGTAAGGAAAGATAAGAAGATAAGATAGATAAGATAAAAGATAAGCTACAAGATAAGCCAAAAGATAGGATATAAAATTAGCTACAAGATAATAAGCTACAATATAAGCCACAAGATAAGATATAAGATAAGCTACAAGATAATAAGATAAGGTAAGGTAAGGTAAGGTAAGGTAAGGTAAGGTAAGGTAGGATAAGAAAGTAAGTAAGATAAGATAAGCTACAATATAAGCCAAAAGATAGGATATAAAATTAGCTACAAGATAATAAGCTACAATATAAGCCACAAGATAAGATATAAGATAAGCTACAAGATAATAAGATAAGATAAGGTAAGGTAAGGTAAGGTAAGGTAAGGTAAGGTAGGATAAGAAAGTAAGTAAGATAAGATAAGCTACAATATAAGCCAAAAGATATATAAAATAAGCTACAAGATAATAAGATAAGATAAGATAAGATAAGATAAGTTAAGATAAGATACAATATAAGCCACAAGATATGGTATAAGATAAACTAAAAGATAAGGTAAGGTAAGGTAGGATAAGATATAAGATTAGATATAAAATAAGATATAAAATAAGTTACAATATAAGCTAAGCTAAAATAATCTTTTTTGTCACTTTGTTGTGTATACAATTGCATACTTTATAATGAAATTCCAATACCTGCTCTTGAAAAAAAAAACCCACCCACCAAGCAATGTTACCATCCAAAGGATAACAAGAATAATATAATAAACAGCAACAGCACAGTCCAACATGTAACACACTTCAGAAGTTTACATTGTTCTCCTGGAGAGGGGAGGGAAATACGCACAAGTGAGCAATACAGGTAGTCCTCGTTTAGCAGCCACCATTAGCATGAGCAACTTGGTCATTAAGTAAAGCAGTCACTCAGAAAAACCGCAATTGTGCTTAATTCAGCTTTCCTTTGCTTTTTACATGACCTGCAAAGGGCACAAATGCAAAGATGGGTTGCCAAGTTGCTTTTTCATTACTGTGAATGGGCACTAAATGAGGTCGTCACTAAATGTGGACTATCTGTTTCTGGACCAGACCAAGTGTCACCCAAACACTTGCAAATTTCTAAATTGCTCCTCATTCTGCCTCAGTCAAAAACACCTAGGCCAGTGATGGCGAATCTTTTTGCCATTGCGTGCCAGGATGGGGAGGGGAGGAGAAAGGTTTGTGCACGCGTGTGCCCACACCCATAATTTTATGCGCCCCACCCATGCGTGTGCAACACCACCACTCCTGGCACGTGATGGCCCGGTAGGCCCGTTTTATTTTCTCCCCTGGCTCCAGATCCTCTCTAAGCATCTGGGGAGGGTGAAAACAGCCTTCCACACATGCTCGGAGGCCCTCTGGAGGCATGAAACGGCCTGTTTCCCAACTTCCGGTTGGACAGGAAGTGACTTTTTTGCTGTCCCCAGCCTCCAGAACCTCTCTAGGAGTCTCTGGAGGCTGGGGACAGCAAAAAATATCACTTCCTGTCCAACCGGAAGTTGGGAAACAGGTCATTTTGGGCCTCCAGAGGGCCTGGGGAAGACTGTTTTCGCCCTCCCTAGATGCATAGAGAGGTTCTGGAGCCAGGTGAGAAAGAAAAATGGGCCTTCCCTCCCTCCAACGCCCTCCGGAGGCAGGAAACAGCTTGTTTCCATACTTCTGGTGGGCCGAGAAGGCCCGAAAATCAGCTGGCTGGAGTGCGCATGCACGCCGGAGCTGAGCTGGCATGCCCATTGATATGGCTGTGTGCCATAGGTTCGCCATCACCGACCTAGGCTTTTGTGCTGGGGTGCTGAAATAAATTTTTGCAGTGCACCAGCGCCCTCTTGTGGTAGAATGCGATTTAAATGCCACCTCTTCCACGAAAATGTTTGGCGAACTTTTATCCTTGAAACATAAAGTTAGCAGAAGACTTAGGTTGCCTTAGACTAACTTTATTGTCACAAAGCAATCTCTTTTCTACCCCTTTTCTCCAATCTTGATTTCCTTAACCATTTTGCTTGAACAAGAAATCCTGAGATCTTCAACCCTTGCATATTTCTAATGACTTTTTTTTAGGTGGTCTGTTGAAAAAATACTGCTCTTAAATGAACAAGCTGTATGTTCACCCACTACTCGCCATAAATTAAAATAAAATTTCATTGCATACGGCTCTCAAAGGGTCTCCACCTCTAATATACACTACCTAAACATGACAAAATAAATACAATAAAATACCAATGCAATGCAATGCATATACCCACATATATTACATGACATGACTTGGACAGATCAGTGTTTTTCTCTACAATCTTCCTCTCTCCTGCTCCAGGGAGCAACCCATGCGAACACAGAGGAAGCTGCTACAATACGCCCGGCTCGTTCACCTGCTCCTGCCTCAGGGGCTACACAGGTTCCAGGTGCGAATCAAACCTCAATGAGTGCCTCAGCCAGCCTTGTCAGAACGGGGCCTCCTGCTTGGACCTGCTCGACCGTTTCCAATGCCTCTGCCCATCCGGTAAGAAGGCCTTGTATTAGGCAAAAAATGCAGATACATTTTATGGATTTCTTTTTTATTTTTATTTGAACAGATAGGAAATCAATCGGAGTTGAGCAGCGCTTTTTCTGAACTAAAACTTTTACCTGAAGGCATAACCTTTTCTTAAAATGTTTAATTTCATTTAATACAGATAATCCTCACTTAACAACTGGTTGCTTAACAGCCATTCAAAGTTACAGTGGACCTCAAAAAAGGTACTTATGACCTGGATTCGAAGTTCTGAGGTCTGCCTCCCTCCCCCTTCGTGCAGTCACATGATCATATTTTGGGCACTTGGCAACCTGCCCACAATTATGGCAGTTTGCAATGTCCCACAATCACCTGACCGTGATTTATGGCTGTTTTGCTGGAATCCAGGGTTTATTTCTGGTTTCTTGCAAAGAATGCCCCTTGTGAACAATAGGTTCACTTAATGACTGCTGTGTTCACTTAATGACATACGACTGTAATTCCAGGCTCAATTATAATTGTAAGTCGAGGACTACCTGTGATACATTGCAGGTAGTCCTCAATTTACAACATTTAGTGACCATTCAAAGTTACAATGGCACTGAGAAAAGTGACTGATGGCCGTTTTTCACACTTGTGTCCTTTGTAGCGTCCCCAGGATCATGTGATCAAAATTCAGACACTTGGCCACTTGGTTCCGTACTTATGACCGTTGCTCTGTCCCAGGGTCATGGGATCCCCTTTTTGCAAACTTTTGGCAAGCAAAATCAATGGGGAGGGCCAGATTCACTTAACAACCAGATTAGTAACTTATCAACTGCAGTGATTCACTTAACAACTGTAGCAAGAAAGGTCGTAAAACGGGGCAAAGCTCACTTGACAAATTTCTCATGTAACAACAGAAATTTTGGGCTCAATTTGGGCTCAATTGTGGTCGTAAATCAAGGACTATTATAAAGCCTAACACCTAGAAGTTTATGACTTGGTTAATTGGAAAAGGTGCTCCTGATTTTGGGCTAGACTAGGGGTGTCAAAAGGGGGCTTAGTGGGTAAGAGACGCTGAGCTTGTCGATTGAAAGGTTGGCAGCTCAGTGGTTCGAATCCCTAGTGGTGTGTAACGGGGTGAGCTCCAGTTAGTTGTCCCAGCTTCTGCCACCCTAGCAGTTCAAAAGCACGTAAAAAAAGTGCAAGTAGAAAAATAGGGACCACCTTTGGTGGGAAGGTAACAGCATTCCGTGCGCCTTTGGCATTGAGTCATGCTGGCCACATGACCACGGAGACGTCTTCGGACAGCGCTGGCTCTTTGGCTTTGAACTGGAGATGAGCACCGCCCCCCCAGAGTCGGGAATGACTACCACATATATGCGAGGGGAACCTTTACCTTTACCTTTAGAGGTGTCAAACTCCATTTCATTGGGGGCCATCATCAGGGTTGTATTTGTCCTCAGGGGAGGGCTGGGGGGCATGGCCAGGGGGCGTGGCCAACTCAATGTCACTTGTGGTGGCCTCTGTGGTGGCCTGAGCCTCTGCCAGCAAAAATGGCTGTGACGGGCTCCTGCAACCCTCTGCCAGTGAAAACGGAGCTCGGGAGTGCTGCCTGCAGGGCCGCTGGCAGAGGTATCCTTCGCTGTTTCCAGGGTGGCCCCGTGGACCAGATCTAAGCACCCTGCGGGCCGCATTCAGCCCATGGACCTTGAGTTTGACACCCCTGGGCTAGACAATATGACTCCCCTGTTTCAGATTTAACTGATAGACATGTATGCTGCACAACATTTGACAGACCCTTGTTTGGTCCTTCTTCTTCTCAGTCCCTTAAGATCTTTCCTTTACAGGGTTCGGTGGGCCGTTGTGTGAAGTTGAAGAATGTCTCCAAGGCCACTGCCTCAATGGGGGAACCTGTATACTCCAGAGCCATGACACCGCCTGCCTGTGTCCCCCTGGTGAGTGGGGATGATGAAGGAAGAGCCCAGAGGACGTGATCCAAAGAGGATTGATCCCTCTATCTTCCCTATGGAGGATCCTCTTTGGACTACCATCTTTCTTTCTTTCTTTCTTTTTTAGATATATTTTTATTGTTTACACCTGTTGTGACCCAGGCCCAAGTAGGTAGTAGTAGAAGCAGTCAGTTCAAAAACAAACAGACTTTATTACGACAGCTGAGTATTAACTCATTCTCAGCGTCGTCCAAACTAAATCAAAACAAATTCTTCATAACACAATTCTTCAGTCTTATCCCCAACCTTGGTCTATTTAGGCAAACTGCCAAAGGCTTTTCTTGGCAAAAGTTCAAAAGCCGAAGACGTCGACAAGAAATAAATGCAGCAAGACAAAGAGCACATCTATCAATGTTGTTTTCCGACAAAGAGCCCAAACGCCGTTGCTGGTCTTTTAAGACTTATGGGAGTGGCCAATCATCTCTTGGCCCTACTGCCGAGTCGTCCTCTTTGCTTTAGCTGCTCTTGTCTTCCGGCAGCTCTTCTCATGTGTGCATTAGGAACAGGCTCCTTCTGTTCCTCTGCCTCACTACTGTCAGCCTCTGGAGGCTCTGGAATCTGCACATCACTCCCCGATGGCCCTGGCCCCACCTCTGCCTCCAATGCAGCCTTCCCCAGCCTCCAGGACTGGTCCATGTTCTTCCTCAGCCTCATCGCTGTCCGACTCCGTTGCTAGCTCTGCAGGCTGCTGGTGGACCACAACAACATCTGAATATAGTGAATACAGTGTAATTGTCCACTTACCCTAAAACAAAAGTAAAAAAACAACACCAGAATAACATATATACTATTTTAAACAGTGCTAGTGTTGTGCAATAGTTTCTGACCATCATATTCTAGTATGTCAACTTATCTATCATTCTAATAATTACATTCCTGGACTATCATCTTTCAACTTTAGAATCCTCCACCCTCTGCTTCAGGCCTCTGTACCCATAAAGGAGAATATTTGCAGCTTAGAATTGAAGTGAGGGGGTGATCTCCGAGCTTGGTTGTTTTCTTGGAGATGTTTCATTACCCAAACTAGATAACATCATCAGTGCTAGTAGTAGTGTATGAGCTGTGGGGTGGCGCAGTGGTTAGAATGTGGTATTGCAGGCTGACTCTGCACACTGCCAGAAGTTTAATCCTGACCGGCTCAGAGTTGACTTAGCCTTCCATCCTTCTGAGGTCGGTAAATTGAGGACCCAGATTGTTATTTTCCAAAGCACCAGAGGGCGGGGTATGAAACCATGAATGGAAACTCATCAAGGAGAGAAGTAACCTGGAATTTTTTTTTAAATTTGCATTTATATCCCGCCCTTCTCCGAAGACTCAGGGCGGCTTACACTATGTTAGCAATAGTCTTCATCCTATTTGTATATTTATATATAAAGTCACCTTATTGCCCCCAACAATCCGGGTCCTCATTTTACCTACCTTATAAAGGATGGAAGGCTGAGTCAACCTTGGGCCTGGTGGGACTAGAATCTGCAGTAATTGCAGGCAGCTGCTGTTAATAACAGACTGCATTAGCAGTCTGAGCCACAGAGGAACTTCCTAGCAATGAGGACAATTAACCAGTGGAACAGCTTTGCCTTCAGAAGTTGTGGGTGGTTCATCGTTGGAGGTTTTTAAGAAGAGACTGGACAGCCACTTGTCTGAAATGCTGTAGGATCTCCTGCTTGATTAGGGAGATGGACTAGAAGACCTCCAAGGTCCCTTCCAGCTCTATTCCAATTGATTGAATAGGCTGACTCTGTAAACTGCTTAGATGGGGCTGTAAAGCACTATGAAGCAGTTTTTAAATCTAAGCGCTATTGCTAAGTGTTAGTGGCTAGTAGCACATGACTTTGTGGCTGAAAGTTACAGATTTCCTTCCGTTTTAAAGCAGGAAACCGAGACAGAGATTGTACCCTGGATATCCCTTGAAAGTGCCAGTCTTAGAGTGACTAAGACTTTTTCTAAGGTTGGCTGGAGTTCAGCATTTATTTAAGAGATTTACTATATAACCATTCATCTTTTAACCACCTCTGGGTGGCTCCATTGCACTCATCCCTGAAGTAAATGTATGTATAAGTACTACACGGTCAAAAAAAAAAGAAAAAAAAAAGAACAGGTAGTCCTTGATTTACAACCATTCATCCAGTGACCATTCAAAGCTACAACAGCATGAAAAAAAGTGATTTATGACCGTTTTTCACACTTATGACCGTTGCAGCATCCCCGTGGTCATGCGATCAAAATTTGGATACTGGCACATATTTATGATGGTTGCAGTGTCCCAAGGTCACATGATCCCCTTTTGCGACCTTCTGACAAGAAAACTCACTGGGGAAGCCCTATTCACTTAACAACGGTGTTACCAACTTAACAACTGCACTTAAGACCTGTGGCAGGAAAGCTTGAAAAATAGGCCAAAACTTTATAAGTAATCATTTCCTGTTTCTGTTCTATATTTATATTCTCTATTGCATGTCTGGGGCTCGCCCATATAGGAATCTTATAGTCTAGTTCAGTGATTCCCAAAGTCGTCATGGGGGCGCCGCGGAATATCTGCGCCCGCTGGGTCTGGCGCTGATGCGCCATTTCTGGGGCGTCTGGTGCGCATGCGCAGTTGCAGGTCGGATTTCCGGGGGAGCCGCGGGCGAAAAAGATTGGGAACCTCTGGTCTAGTTTATAAGAATATTTTTTCCAGACCCGCAAAAGAACACTTCTCAACACATGATTCTTAAAAGCCCTATCCACTTTTTTTTTTCATAAAATAAATACGCATGGCATCCATATAACAAGTCATAACCTTCTATATTCAAAATTCTTTCCTCCATTAAGTTAAACCAATCACTTATTCCTTTTGGGAATTATAACGGATTGTACAGTGACTGAGACTAAATTGATTTTGAACTTAATAACAGCAGCAAGGCTGTTGATTGGACAATATTGGAAGAAAAAAGAGTTACCTACAATAGAAGAATGGATATTGAAAGTTACTAAATTGGCTGAGATGGCTAAAATCTCAGCTTTTTTGAAAGACAATACGCAGAAAAGATATTTAATTGAATGGAAAAAATGGATTGATTATTTACAAAACAGATATCAGATTAAGAAATATCAGATTGCCTTTGAATAATTAGGAAGTATTATTTTATATAATGGGGGGGTTAGGAAATGAAAAGATTTGGATGAGGTTAATTGGATTACAAGGGAAAATTTTTACTCTATGTTTGGTTTATGTATAACAATACCTTGTGATTGACCCGGGAAGCCAGGGGGGAGGGGGTGAAGGGAGGGGAAGGGGGTTTTGTGGGGGGGAGGGGGGAAAAGGGGGGGGAAATGTTTTTGTTTGTTAAAACTTTTTCACAAAAAAAAAAATAGGCCAAAACTCACTGAACAACTGTCTTGCTTAGCCACAGAAATTTTGGGCTCAGTTGTAGTTAAATTAGTAATTTCATTGTGAAGTGACTCCCCCGGGACACTGCAATCTGTGGAAAGCAAAATCTGGTCCAGTTCCAAGCCAGGAGAAAGGTGCTAGAAATAAAATGGAGGCTGACTGGAGGCTGCAAGGAAAGAAGGTTTATTTGGATTCCAGAAACTTCAGTGACAGAAGCAATTTTTCCTGGGTGGTTGATTCCTTAGCTTAGGAATCGATCAGGGCTGGGTTCTATTTACCTTTACTACCGGTTCGCAATGGGAGCGCGCGTTCACTCATGATGACATCGTGGCGGGTGGGTGGAGCCTCGTGCCGGTTTTACTACCAGTTCTATAGAACTGGACTAAACCAGGAGCAACCCACACTGGAATGGATGGGTTTTTATAGGGTTCTGAGATGCTCCAGGGGGTTGTTCAATGTAATGAGCCTTGTGTCTTTTCCTATTCTACCGGTGGTGAGTTAATCCTATTATGTCCTAGAGGTCCTGTCCTGTCCTTAGAATTTGGGTGGGGGATGTAAATTCTTAATCCCATCAGCTGGAGCTGAAGCTGTTTTTTGTGTATGAATAGGCTGGCCCAGTCTTTCTCAATGGGCACAAAATATCCATCTCTAAAGATTTCAGGCATCTGCTGTGGGCTATTAATAAAGACTGGAGGCTGCTTTCTGCCTTTAAGAACATGTTTCTCCATTTGTCCCTTTGGGGAAATATAATATTCTGCCTCTCTTAATATTAAGAATAAAGAATATTTAATTGGGGAGGGGGGCTTCCTATAGTTGTTCAGTGGAGCAACAGCATGGGGGGGAGCTGTCTTTGTGTCTGGTTGTTTGGCATGAAATTCCCTATAGCGTCATCTTGAGGGAAGAAGTTCAGACAATGTATGGCCAGGATGTGAGGGGTCTGTCAATATTTTCACAGCCTTTTTTCTGACTGGTGCAGTATACAGGTCCTCATTGGAAGGCAGGTTAGTTGCAATTGTTTTTTTCTGCAGTCCTAACTCTCCATTGGAATCTGTTGGCCTGTCCTGTTTGGTTGCAGTGCCAAACCAGACAGTTACAGGGGTACAAATGACAAGCTCAATAATTCCTTTGTAGACCAGTATTGTCATCAACTCCTGGGGCAGCCTGAGCTGTCTGAGTTGGCGCAGGGTAAGTTTTGGATAAGGGTAAGGTAGAATAACAACAACAACAACAACAACAACAACAACAACAACAACAACAACAACAACAACAAGAGTTGGAAGGGACCTTGGAGTCCTTCTAGTCCAACCCCCTGGCCAGGCAGGAAACCCTACACCATTTCAGACAAATGGTTATCCAACATTTTCTTTAAAATTTCCAGTGTTGGAGCATTCACAATTTCTGCAGGCAAGTCGTTCCACTGATTAATTGTTTTAACTGTCAGGAAATTTCTCCTTAGTTCTAAGTTGCTTCTCTCCTTGATTAGTTTCTACCCATTGCTTCCTGTTCTACCTTCAGGTGCTTTGGAGAATAGCTTGACTCCCTCTTCTTTGTGGCAGCCCCTGAGATATTGGAACACTGCTATCATGTCTCCCCTACTCCTTCTTTTCATTAAACTAGGCATACCCAGTTCTTGCAACCATTCTTCATATCTTTTAGCCTCCAGTCCCCTAATCATCTTTGTTGCTCTTCTCTGCGCTCTTTCTAGAATCTCAATATCTTTTTTTACATCGCGGCGACCAAAACTGAATGCAGTATTCCAAGTGTGGCTTTACCACGGCATTATGAAGTGGTATTAACACTTCGCGTGATCTTGATTCTATCCCTCTGTTTATGCAGCCCAGAACTGTGTTGGCTTTTTTAGCAGCTGCTGCACACGGCTGGCTCATATCTAAATGGTTAAACATCTAAAGAAGAAGAGTGATGGTGTCAACGCTTTGTCCCCAGGTTTCGAGGGACTTCGGTGCGAAAGAGATGCCGATTTCTGTCGTGGTGCCCCTTGCAAGCATGGAACCTGTATGAATGTCCCCAGCTCCTTCACCTGCGTTTGCGCTCCGGGGTTCACAGGGCCCCTCTGCAAGGAATTCAATGACCCTTGTTGGACGTTTCAGTGCCTTAACGGAGGCAGCTGTCGCGGGACAGAATCTGGGTAAGGATGGATCCGTCAGTTCTTCAAGGTAGACTGGACTAGGAAACCAAAGTCATGTATGTAAATATAAATTTACTTTTATTAAAGTAAAATAAACATACCTTTATTATAAGGTTATAGTGCTCAGTGGCTGTCGTGTCCCACTCCTCCGCTGATGGCCGGGTCAGGGAAATCCGAATCAGGCTTGCCTCTGCAGCTCTGCCCAAAGTCCTAGCAAAGTCCTCAGAGCAGGCAGGAGACCAGAAAGTGACTTCAGCAAGATGAGTTCGACTTTGCCTGACTCAGAGACTGCCAGAAAGCAGATCCTTTATATAGGCCATGGGGTGTGGCTCCGTGACTCAGCACTCATTAAGGCCTGCCCCTCCCTTCCTTCTGTTGCCTCCGCCTATCCAGTCTTCTGATGCGAGGGTCACTCCAATCAGCAGCTGTTGGAAATAAACTTTCCTCAGGCTCACATGCTGTGGAGGAGGGGGAGGGGTCTAGCTGCTCCGTTTGCCTGGGCATGGAGCCAGGGCTGGGGCCGGGGGGTGCTCCCTCCTCTGCAGCCTGCTTGGGCATGGAGCCAGGGCTGGGACTAGGAGGTGCCCCCTCCTCTTCAGCTTGTCTGGGCATGGAGCCAGGACTGGGGCCGGGAGGCATACATTCCTCCGTGTTCGGGAGCAGATAAGAAGGCCCCGGCTGCTGTGAGAGCGGGCAAGACACAACAGTGGCTAAGATGCTGAGCTTGTCGATCGAAAGGTTGGCAGTTCAAGCAGTTCAAATCCCTAGTGCTGAGTAGTGGGGTGAGCTCCCGTTACTTGTCCCAGCTTCTGCCAACCTAGCAGTTCGAAAGCACGTAAAAAATGCAAGTAGAAAAAATAGGGACCACCTTTGGTGGGAAGGTAACAGCGTTCCGTGCACCTTTGGTAGTTAGTCATGCCGGCCACATGACCACGGAGAAGTCTTCGGACAGCGCTGGCTCTTTGGCTTTGAAACGAAGATGAGCACTGCCCCCTAGAGTCAGGAACGACTAGCACATATGTGCAAGGGGAACCTTTACCTTTTACCTATAAGGTCATAGGAACAGAACCTTGGAAGTCTCAATGGAGTTCTTTCCTCCCTCCCTCTAACTTTGTGAGAACTAGACCACACCAAAAGTCTAGGGAGATTCTCAGTCATCCAGGTCACGGTTGTTCCAAAGGTGCTTTTTCAGGAGGCAACTGGACTTTTTTGGGTTTTTCTTTGAAGACCTTTCGCTTCTCATCCAAGAAGCTTCTTCAGTTCTGACTGGATGGTGGGGGAATGGAAGGATTTATACTCCTTGCAGACAGCTGGTCATTTGCATCCTTTTTAGAGAGTCGTTGAGGCCACTTTTTTTTAATTTATTTATTTGCATTTATATCCCGCCCTTCTCCGAAGATTCAGGGCGGCTTACACTGTGTTAAGCAATAGTCTTCATCCATTTGTATATTATATACAAAGTCAACTTAATTGCCCCCAACAATCTGGGTCCTCATTTTACCTACCTTATAAAGGATGGAAGGCTGAGTCAACCTTGGGCCTGGTGGGACTTGAACTTGCAGTAATTGCAAGCAGCTGTGTTTAATAACAGACAGACTTAGTCTGCTGAGCCACCAGAGGCACTTGGAGGTTTATCTATTTCCACTACTCAGGGGACTCTGAAGACATATTTGTATAAATATAGGGTCTTAATTAATAGTAATGGGTTCCTAGCAGTTCGCTCTGGTTCTTAGACCCGGTAGTAGCAGCAGTGGGAGGCTCCGCCCACCCGCCCAGACATCATCACGGGCATTCAGCGCATGTGCAGAAGCACTGCGCGCAAACAAAGCGAGTGAACCGGTAGCAAAGGTAAGTAGAACCCACCCCTGGGTCTTAATTTGAATGAGGTGGTCTATAAATAGAGATCGAGGTATCCATGAAAAACAGTCATAAGACATTTTTTTCCAGTGTGAGTATAATTTTGGAATTTAATCTACTGTTGTAAGTCAAGGACTACCTGTATTACGCATGCAACACACATTAAAAAACAGTCACCATTTTGAAACTTTGGACCATGCGCTATAGATTGTGAATCTATTCATCACATCCGGAGGCTTCCTTTTTTATTAAACGTTTGAGGATCAGAGACCTAGAACCATGGAAAAAAAAATAAAACTGGTAGATGTAGTATTTATAGGTATACTCAAAACCATTTGTTTAATAGCAGTTTGAAGTTATGCCGACGATGAAAAAAGTGACTTACAACCGGTCCTCGCACTTATGACTGATGTAGTATCCCTAGAGATATGCGATGAAAATCCAGGTTCTTTGTGCAACCCACATGTATTTACAATCGTTTCAGTATTTTGGATCATGCAATCTCCATTTGTGACTTCACAGCCAGCAAAATCAGTGGGGAGAAACTGGATTTGTTTAACCACCACATGATTCACTTAAGAACGGCAGTGATTTGCTTAACAAACATGACAAAAAAATCAGCCTGACTCAATAAGTAACCACCTTGCTCAGCAATGGAAATTCTAGTCCCAGGACTACCCTAGATGTTTTAGATGTTTTAGATGTTTTTATGGGTTTTTTAATTTTTAATGAGTTTTTTAGGATTTTAAATGTATTTTAAATTTGAGCCATATTTGAATAAGTTTTTTAGCTACTGTTTTATCTGTATTGTGTGTATTTGATTGTTGTTTTATTTGTCTGTTCACCGCCCTGAGTCCTTCGGGAGAAGGGTGGTATACAAATTAAAATATTATTATTATTATTATTATTATTATTATTATTATTATTATTATTATTATTATTATTATTATTATTATTATTATTACCTACATATAATTTTACCTTCCCAAATCCCAGAATAGAACCTCAGTTTAATGCTTCTCTAGCTTAACAGATTTCAAACTCCCTGAAATTCCCATCCAAGCAATTCCCAAAAGGGCCCATGAGGAGCCTGTCTGCGTCCGAGGAGTCCAATCAAGCCCATTAAAAGCCATGCGAAACAAACGCACCTTTATTGGCACAATTCCCTTCATTAGCACAGCAGCATCTTTATGCAAATTGCCCTCCTTAATCATTTGTGTCAATTAACATCATTTGCATCACAGTATAATTGCACATATAGACATGTACGACCTAATTTGCATAATGTGCATTCTATTAGGAGTTAAATCATGCAAATTGCAATGGAGAGTATGCTGGCATTTAATAAAGACCTGCAGATGACATAAACCTTCTCCCCAATTTGGTCTGTGAAGCTGTGATTTCACTGTCATTCTTCTGCAGAAACCTTCCAAATTTCCTCTAAAATAATGCTAATCAGAACCATTTCAGGTTTACCATGGCCATGAGATGGGACACCATGTTTAAAATAAAATAAAATAAAATAGCGAAGCAAAGCAACATTAAAAAATGTAAAATCTAAGAATGTAAAATATAAACATGAAATAAAAATAAAATATCAAATAAAATATCAAATAATATCAAATAAGATTAATAATAAAATAAAATATCAATTAAAAAATAAAATGAATATAAAATAATTTACAATCTAAAATCTAATCTAAAATAATCTAAAATTTAAAATAAAAAATAATAAAATAAAATATCAAATAATATTATTAATAAAAGTAAAATATAAAATTAATAATAAAATAAAATATTAAATAAAAAATAAAATGAATATAAAATAATCTAAAATCTAAAATTAATCTAAAATCTAATATAATCCATAAAATAAAAAATAATAAAATAAAATATATAATATAATATTAATAATAAATATAAAATATAAAATTAATAATAAAATAAAATATTAAATAAAAAAATAAAATGAATCTAAAATCATCTAAAATAAAAAATAAAATAACAAATACAAAAAGAAAAAGAAAATATAAAATATAAAATAAAATAATTTTCTCTTTCTCCGCCCCTCCCCTCCCCCCTCCTTCTCTCCCAGACCACTTTGTACCTGTTCACCTGGATGGACCGGCCAGATGTGCGAGACAGAGGTGAATGCTTGCAATTCCAGCCCATGCCACCAGAGGGCTACTTGCTTGAGCCGCCAGGGATCCTTCCAGTGCATCTGCCCCAGCGGCTACGTAGGTAACACGGTCTGAATCTGTCAGTTCCTCCTTTGGGCAGCCCAGCAGCTCTCAAACACAATGGCTCCCTTCCATCCTGGATCACCAACTCTTCCCTCCCTCGCAGGGGCAGCGTGCGATGCAGATGAGGACGAATGCTCTTCGAGCCCCTGTTTGAATTCTGGAACTTGCCTTAACAGCCCTGGAAGTTTTCACTGCCTCTGCCCCAGGGGTTATTCAGGACCCAAATGCCAGGTTACCCTGGACCTTTGCTCAGACTGTGAGTATCTAGCAGCATCAGCTCTGCACAATTTCTGGAAAAATCCCCTTGGCTGATTCTCTCACACGTCTTTGCTCTGCAAAGTGCATGTTAAATGTGAGAGTCCAAGGTTTTTTGGAATATTTCTTTTATGTTAGTGTTTTTCAAACCAAGAAACTTTTTAGGATGGTTGGACCTAAACTCCATGCTGACTGGGGAATTCTGGAAGTTGAAGTCCACCAATATGGCTCAGTCTGTGAAAAAAAACCCTGCTTTATGTGATGGAATACGCACTTTGAAAGGACCAAAAATTGGAGAGGATCCCAATGTTCATTTTATTACTTTCATTACTATTTTATTAGCGGTTTTAGTCACCAATCTCTAGTAGCCATAAGGGTCTCTAGATCAATGTTTCTCAACCTTGGCTTTTTTGAGATGTATGGACTTCAATTCCCAGAATTCCCCCCAGCAATCTAAAAGATGTTGAGGTTGACAGATGTTATATATGTCTCATGTAGAACTGTCACCTAAGATCATTGGAACATAGGTAAAGGTAAAGGTTCCCCTCGCACATACGTGCTAGTCGTTGCCGACTCTAGGGGACGGTGCTCATCTTCGTTTCAAAACTGAAGAGCCAGCGCTGTCTGAAGATGTCTCTGTGGTCATGTGGCCGGCATGACTCAATGCCAAAGGCGCACGGAATGCTGTTACCTTCCCACCAAAGGTGGTCCCTATTTTTTCTACTTGCATTTTTACGTGCTTTCGAAACTGCTAGGTTGGCAGAAGCTGGGACAAGTAATGGGAGCTCACCCCGTTACACGGCAGCACTAGGGATTCGAACCGCTGAGCTGCTGACCTTTCGATCGACAAGCTCAACGTCCTAGCCCCTGAGCCACCGCGTTATACATACGTTAATAGGAAATTTTGACAGAGAGAACAGATAGGAAACCAATGATAGGCAGTCCTTGACTTACAACCTTAATTGAGCCTGGAATTATAGTTATAAGTCGTTTATTTATTTACTATTCAATTCTTATAGCTGCCCATCTCAGTCAATGACTCTGAGTGGCTTATAAAAAAATACAATTAAAAACATTTTAAGACAATAAAAACAGTAAAAATATCCAGACGATACAGCTAGGAAATGGGGCCCTTAATGCATTTGGCATCCTAGGCACAGGAAAGTAGCCATGGTTTATTAAGTAGATCACCATATGACTCTGCCCAATTTTTCCAACTTTTTTGCGGTGGCTGTTAAGCCAACACCGCAGTCATTAAGCAAACTCGCTTTCTTCAATGGGCAATCTTGGCCGGAAATTAGAAGTAAACACCGGAACCTGGCAAAAAAACCCCACTGAAAAATCACAGGATGCTACAAATAGCCATAAAGGTGAGCCCATAGCAAAGCACTCAAAATGCAAACATGCAACTCTGTGTATTTTTTTTTATTGAAAAAGTTTTACAAAACTTCCCCCCGCTTTCCCCCCTCCACCCCTAGCCCCTCCCCTCCCTTCACAAACCCCTCTCCCTCACCCCCCGACTTCCCGGCCTGGAACAAACACAAGGTATAGTTAAAAATAAAACAAACATATGCTAAAAAAATTTCCCTCCTAACTGAATTGTACTCCTACAACTCTCATCAATTCCTAACCTCCCCCAGCACAATCAAGAATAATACATCCTAATCATTCAAAGGCAGTCTGATAACTCTTAGTCTGATATCTGTTTTGAATATAGTCAATCCATTTTTTCCATTCATTTAAATATCTTTCTTGCGTATTGTCTTTCAAAAAGGCTGAGATTTTTGCCATCTCAGCCAAATTGGCAACTTTCAATATCCATTCTCCTATTGTGGGTACTTCGTTTTTCTTCCAATACTGTCCTATCAGTAATCTTGCCGCTGTTATTAGAACTCTGTGTGTGTATTTTGTGTGAGGCGGGATGGTTCGTAAGTAGCTCTGAGGAGGTCCATTGTAACTTCGGATGGTCACTAAGCGAGTACTGCTTGTTACCATAAAGGAAGACCCCTGTGTGAAAGCATTACTGATATAGACACAATTCCAACTCAGCCTGAGTTCTGATTCTAACTATTCACAATTCATGTCCATTTAACGGAGCTAGTGAGACTGAAACTCAAATGTTCTGTTTCAAACTGCTAAATAAAGTCAAATTTCAGGACACGTTCCAAATTTAGTAGTTTTACATTCTTAAATTAAGACCATCATCCTTGCTCCACTGGATAATAAAGCATTTATTTACTGTCAAGAATAAGAATTATATAGTGTTGGCAAGGATGCTACTTTCTTTGCGCCCAGGGGTGAAATCCAGCAGGTTCTGACAGGTTCTGGAGAACTGGTAGCGGAAATCTTAAGCAGTTCAGAGAACCGGTAGCGGAAATTTTGAGTTGTCCGGAGAACCGGCAAATATTACCTCTGGCTGGCCCCAGAGTGGGGTGGGAAAGGAGATTTTGCAATATCCTTCCCCTGGAGTGGGGTGGAAATGGAGATTTTGCAGTATCCTTCCCCTGCCACAACCACCAAGCCACGCCCACCAAACCACGCCCACCAAACCACGCCCACAGAACCTGTGGTAAAAAAAATTGAATTTCACCAATGTTTCCGCCCCTGCTCCTGTGCTTTTAATTCCATTGTAACAGAAAGAAATAGAATAGGTAAAACTTTTCTTATTATTGTATTAATCACCCAAAGAAAGGCTCAAATAGTAAAATTCTGGATTTTATGCAGTTTTTCCCCACACATTACAGAATGCAGCCGAATAAGCAGGCGGCATCTCAAAACCCTTCCTGAGCTAAATGCCTGTCAGCTTGGGTCTCCCCATCTGTTTGTTTCTACCACATGCCACAGATCCTTGCAAGAATGGAGGCCAATGCAGAGTGAAGGAGTCTGCACCCCACTGCCTCTGCCCTCCAGGATGGGGTGGCCCCCAATGCCAACACAGGACCAAGCAGAACGGAGACAACTGCACGGACCAGACAGGAAAAGGTGGTTGCCAGGTGAGTTTAGAACACAGAGGTAACAGAATAACAGAGCTGAAGGGGCCTTAGGGGTCTTCTAGTCCAACCCCCAGTTCAAACAAGAAACCCTATACTATAAAACCCTATGCCTGTTACCGAATGCCTCCCACCGACCCGTACGCTCACACAGAGAGGGACTCCTTAGGGTGCCGTCCGCCAAGCAATGTCGGCTGGCGGCCCCCAGGGGGAGGGCCTTCTCTGTGGGGGCTCCCACCCTTTGGAACGAACTTCCCCCTGGACTTTGGCAATTGCCGGACCTTCGGACTTTCCGCCGAGAGCTGAAGACCTATTTGTTTGTTCGCGCAGGACTGGCATAGGATTTTAAATAGGATTTTAATTAGTTTTAATGTTTTAACGTTTTAAAATTTGGGGTTTTATTCTAAATGTTTTAATTGGGCCATTTGTATAATAAGTTTTTTAAATTATGGTTTTATGTGTATCCTGTTGTTATTTTTTATTATGGCTGTAAACAGCCCTGAGTCCTTCGGGAGAAGGGCGGTATAAAAATTTTATTATTATTATTATTATTATTATTATTATTATTATTATTATTATTATTATTATTATTATTATTATTAATAATAATAATAATAATAATAATATTTCAGATAAATGGTTGTCCAATCTCATCTATCAGGTGGGTGATGGCATCTACCTGATAGAACAGTGAGGGTGAAGATTCAGGGCTTGGCACCTCAAAATTTTGGAAAATGCCTAATTTGACTCTGCTGGGGTGTCATTCTCCCCTCCCCCAAACAAAAGAGAATTCTCTATAACCGTGATGGCGAACCTACGACACTCATGCCACAGGTGGCACACGGAACCATATCTGTGGGCACGCGAGAGTTGACCTAGCTCAGCTCCAAGGCAGAGGCACGCGCCGGCCAGCTGATTTTTGAGAATTTTGAGCCCACCAGAAGTCGGGAAACAGGCCATTTCTGGCCTCCGGAGAGCCTCAGGCGGGTGGGGGAGGCTGTTTTCACACTCCCCAGGCTCCAAGAAAGCCTCTGGAGCCTGGGGAGGGCGAAAAACGGACCTACCAGGCCCACCGGTTACCTTTTTGAGGTCGCGTGCCAAAAGCAGGGCAAGCGCAGGAGGGTCCCACCTGGGGCGGGAGGGGGTGCAGAGGGGTGTGAGCACACACATGCATGACCTCCCCATGCTCCCTATGCTTTTGGCACGTGACAGCAAAAAGGTTAGCCATCACTGCTTTATAAGATGATTTATATTAAAAAAAAATTAGTCAAATCATGTGATGCTAGCAATAGCAATAGCACTTAGACTTATATACCGCTTCATAGTGTTTACAGCCCTCTCTAAGCAGTTTTTATGGTGTCAGCATATTGCCCCCCGACAATTTTGGGTCATTTTTTTTTTAATTTGAATTTATATCCCGCCCTTCTCCGAAGACTCAGGGCGGCTTACAATGTGTCAAGCAATAGTCTTCATCCATTTGTATATTATATACAAAGTCAACTTAATTGCCCCCAACAAACTGGGTCCTCATTTTACCTACCTTATAAAGGATGGAAGGCTGAGTCAACCTTGGGCCTGGTGGGACCTGAACTTGCAGTAATTGCAAGCAGCTGTGTTAATAACAGTCAGACTTAGTCCGTTGAGCCACCAGAGGCCCCTATTTTACCCACCTCGGAAGGATGGAAGGCTGACTCAACCTTGAGCCTGGTGAGATTCGAACTGCCAAATTGCAGGCATCCGGCAATCAGCAGAAGTAGCTTGCAGTACTGCGCTCTAACCACTGCGCCACCACGGCTCCTGCTATGTACTTTATAAAGAAACGTCAGATAATTATGAAAACAACATGTAGCTTAAACAAACTCATTTCCAGGGCTCCGGAGTTTGCATGAGAACACGGCCCTCTCGCACAAATTCCTGAAGGTCTGAAGGCTGTCCAAGACCATACCCAGTGGTGGGATTCAGCCGGTTGTGTCCGGTTCAGTCAAACTGGTAGCGCCGACTGCGGCAGCCCCCGCCCACCAACTGTTGTGTCTCGTCCGATCTCACCACCACAGCCGGGGTCTGCTTATCTGCTTCCGAACGCTGAAGAATGTCCTAGCATGCCTCCCGGCCCCAGCCCTGGCTCCATGCCCAGACAGGCTGAGGAGGGGGCATCTCCCGGCCCCAGCCCTGGCTCCATGCCCAGACAGGCTGAAGAAGAGCAAGTATCTCCAGCCCCCAGCTCTGGCTCCATGCCCAGGCAAACGGAGCAACTAGACCCCTCCCCCTCCTCCACAGCATGTGAGCCTGAGGAAGGTCTATTACCAACAGCTGCCGAAGACTTGCGTCAGAAGACTTGATAGACGGAGGCAACAGAAGGAAGGGAGGGGCAGGCCTGGATAAGTGCTGAGTCATGGAGCCACACCCCATGGCCTATATAAAGGATCTGCTTTCTGGCATTCTCTGAGTCAGGCAAAGTCTAAACATATCTTGCTGAAGTCACTTTCTGGTCTCCTGCCTGCCTTGAGGACTTTGCTAGGACTTTGGCAGAGCTGCAGAGGCAAGCCTGATTCGGATTTCCCTGACCCGGCCGTCAGCGGAGGAGTGGGACACGACACCAACCTGGATGTAATGCTGTCCTATTTAGTCACATTTTGGAGGCTGTGCACATGCGTGTGAGGCACGCATGTGAGCATAGAGCATGTGCAGAAGGTGGCGTGTGCGAGCAAAGCGAGCATATGCCCGCATGCTCACATTTGCGAACTGGTAGGGAAAGTAAGTGAATCCCACCTCTGACCATACCCCATTCTCACATAGCCTCCATAGCCTACAAACATTGTGCAAAGGCATGCCCCATTTGCACACAATTTTTAAAGGCTCTGGAAATGTAAAATTTGTTACTATCGGTTCTGTGGATGTGGCTTGTGGGGGTGTTGTAATGTGACTGGGTGGGCGTGGCCAACTTTTTTTTTTTTTACTTTTAAAAGCATTTTTTCTACAACCTCTTCGGCTGAAGAGGTTGTAGAAAAAATGCTTTTAAAGGGATCTGACGATCCCAGCTGAGTTACCTGATCAGCAGAACCTTTTAAAAGCATTTTTTCTACAACCTCTTCTGCCAAAGAGGTTTTAAAAGCCTCTGACGATCCCAACTGAGCCGCACAATCATCAGAGGCTTTTTTAATTATTTTTAAAAGCATTTTTTTGGCCGAAGAAAAAATGCTTTTAAAAGTAAAAAAAACCCCTCTGATGATCGTGCAGCTCAGCTGGGCATGGGCTGGGGAGCGGGGGCAGGGATTTTTGCTACTGGTTCTCTGAACCACCCGCCACCATCAGTACCGGATCGGGTGATCTGGTCTGAACTGGGAGCATTTCAGCCCTGCTTTGGAGGCCACACAAGAGCACACCCTGTCCTCCCACAGTGTTGTGTCTGCGCCCCCTGAGCCGGGCTCCCTGCCAGAAAGTGACTCGGAAAGTGAGGGGGAAGGGCTATCAGGACTTACCTCTGGAGCCCCGGCTTCCCTGGCTCAGCTCCAGGAGACAAAGGGAGGCCAGATGGAGGAGATAATGAGGCCTCCGTCCCTTGACTCTTCCACCCCCAGGCCACGCCTCCAGACCTGGCTGATGGCAATCAGTCCTGGCTGAACCCTAGGTTTCATAGGCAGGAGAGGCGGGAACAACAGAAGCAGGGGTGGGACAGGCCTAGGAAGTGCTGAGTCACGGAGCCATACGCCACAGAGTATAAAAGCAGTCCTGGCTGCTCTGCTGCTCCGTGACGAGCAAAAATTGAGCTGAACTCTTTGACTCGGAGAAGTGAGCTGAACATTTGGCCTGGATTGCTGATTTCCTGGTTGCCTGGCAACCCCAAGATAAAAGGGAGACTTTGGCAGGCAGCTGCAGATTCCCTGCCAGGACTGATAGCAACCATGAACTCAATTACGGGCTCATTTAGCCAGCTCGCGTGGCTGAGGCCGGGAGGGGATTGAACACACAGCCTCCACAATCTCAAAATTTTTTTCATGAGACCATGTTTTTGAGAATAGTTGTCTGGTGTGGATGATCGGTGGCCTGTCACCCAAATGCGGCGTGTCACTTCTGACACATGTGTCATAGCTTCGACATCACTGTAATAGATCCTTGAAACTCTCAAGGAGGGAATGTAACCCAATCGGAGTTGTGGGGTGGAAATCCCCTTTCCTTTCAACTGTAGCTGCCCCTCTATGTCATTGCGTGGAAATCCATTCAAGGACCTTTGATGTTGGTCTGCATAGCAAGCAGCTGTTAAAAATGCACGGGGTTGGTTGGTGGTATGACTTACTCTGCTCCACCCAGGGAACATGTCCAGTTCCTCATTTCCAGTCCTCGTTTCTGACTTGATTTTCTTTCCCGCCGTTTGTGTTGCTCAATTTGGCTTAAATTTTAGGTTAAACGTCTCAATCCTAAGATCAGGTCTACCGTGGAACCCAACGACAAGGGAAACAAGCTCCGGTTTGCTGGACGTGTCCTTGGAGAAGCTGACCGAACCTCTGTAAGTGATACTTGAATAGAATAGAATAGAATTTTTTTATTGGCCAAGTGTGATTGGACACACAAGGAATTTGTCTTGGTGCATACGCTCTCAGTGTACATAAAAGAAAAGATACGTTGGTCAAGAATTGAACCGGACTTGTTTCCAGTGACACTGTGACTTTGAATGGTCACTAAATGAACAATTGTAAACCGAGGTCTACCTGTAACGACGAATCTGCTGACAATTCTCTCCTTCCAGTGTCCGCCAACACAAAAATGTCTCAATGGAGGAACCTGTAGCAAGACGGCAGACGGCTTTCGATGCTCGTGCCCACCAGGAACAAAAGGTGAGGGAGAGATTTGTGTAGGCCTGAGCAAATCACACACAGCCAGGAACAAACAATCTGTAAGGGGCGTGCATAAGAGCACAAGCGTGCCTACCGTTCCTGTCCTATTGTTTCCTTTCGTTAGATCCAATTAATATAGTTATTACGTACTCATGCTTCTATACATGCTTCTATATTGTATAGTTATTTCATGCTCATGCTTTTTTTTTTTTTTTTACATTTATACCCCGCCCTTCTCCGAAGACTCAGGGCGGCTTACAGTGTATAAGGCAATAGTCTCATTCTATTTGTATATTTACAAAGTCAACTTATTGCCCCCCCCAACAATCTGGGTCCTCATTTTACCTACCTTATAAAGGATGGAAGGCTGAGTCAACCTTGGGCCGGGCTCGAACCTGCAGTAATTGCAGGCTACTGTGTTCTTAATAAGCCTTAATAACAGGCTTTTACCAGCGTGAGCTAAACCGGCCCCTATGCTTATATATACTGTGTGACAAAATAAATAAATAAATAAATAAATAAATAAATAAATAAATAAATAAATAAATAAATAAATAAATAAATAAATAAATAAATAAATAAAATCAACTGCCTCCCACAATCAAAGTTGGGGGGGGGGAGGGTCAAGCCTCAGGCGGAACACCCCATATTAAGATAAATTGAGGTAATATATTCTATGCCCCAAAGAGCATATGGGGCTGGGAATGAGCTGCCATGTCAGCCTAAGGAAAATGGGGTGTGTGCCCCACGCACTACAAAAGAACCAACACTTACAAGACACTTCCCTGAGGGAGATACCGTAGTTTTCAAAGTATGAGACACTCTGGACTATAAGACACACCTACCTTTTTGGGGGAGGAAAACAAGAAAAGAAATCTTCAGATTAACAGAGTTGCAGGTCATCTAGTCCAACCCGCTGCTCAAGCAGGAGACTCTGTACCGTTACAGCCAAAGGGTTGTCCGATCTCTCCTTAAAAACCTCCAGTGATGGAGCACCCACAACTCACTTGCGGTCGTAAGTCGAGGACCACCCATAAAGTACAGGTAGTCCCCGAGTTACTGAATCTGCCTCTGCCTCCCAGCATCCATCTGACCTGTTTGCCCTGGCCCATTTGCTATGGTCCATTTGCCATGGGCTGTTCACTGTGGCCTGTTTGCTACTGCTGCAGCCCATTTGTTACTGCCGCGATCCGTTTGTTGCCACCGTGGCCCGTTTGCCGCCACGGCCGCCTGTTTGCCACCGCCTGTTTGCTGTGGTCTGTTCACTGCTGCCATGGCCCATTCGGCATGGCCCGTTTGCCATGGCCCATTTGCTGCCAGCGCAGCCCATTCGGCGCAGCCCGTTCACCGCTGCCCGATTGCTGCAGCCTGTTTGCCACCGCTGTGGCCCGTTCACCACCGCGGCCCATTCTAGAACACCTGATCAATGCCACACCAACTCCCCTCCCCCCCGCCTCAACATTCACTGTATAATTTTTACCCATTTTTAGGGAGGGGGAAAGTGTGTGTTCTACTCTGAAAAATACTCTGATATACACTTATAATATATCACTGATAATTGCTCTCTTATGGATATTCAGTCAGCTGCAGCCGCGGCTGACTGAATTCGGCCGATTCAGTCAGCTGCAGCCGCGGCTGACTGTTGGAGGCGAGTTATTGGCCCCAAAGGATAGAGTGCGCAACTCGGGTGTTCTCCTGGATGAACGGCTGTCGTTTGAAGATCATTTGACGGCCGTCTCCAGGAGGGCCTTTCACCAGGTTCGCCTGGTTCGTCAGTTGCGCCCCTTCCTTGATCGGGATGCCTTGTGCACAGTCACTCATGCGCTCGTTACCTCCCGCTTGGATTATTGTAATGCTCTCTACATGGGGCTCCCCTTGAGGTGCACCCGGAGGCTTCAGTTAGTTCAGAATGCAGCTGCGCGGGTGATAGAGGGAGCTTCACGTAGCTCCCACATAACACCACTCCTGCGCAGACTGCACTGGCTACCTGTGGTCTCCCGGGTGCACTTTAAGGTTTTGGTTACTACCTTTAAAGCGCTCCATGGCTTAGGGCCTGGGTACTTACGGGACCGCCTGCTGTTACCTCATGCCTCCCACCGACCCGTACGCTCACACAGAGAGGGACTTCTCAGGGTGCCGTCCGCCAAGCAATGTCGGCTGGCGGCCCCCAGGGGTAGGTCCTTCTCTGTGGGGGCTCCCACACTCTGGAACGAGCTTCCCCCTGGCTTACGCCAAATACCTGACCTTCGGACCTTCCGCCGCGAATTAAAAACACACTTATTTATTTGCGCGGGGCTGGCTTAAATTTTATTGGTTTTAAATTTTATTGGTTTTAAATTTTTTTGCTAGTAATTTTTAGTGGTTCATGTTTCAAAATTTTAGGCCAATTTTGTAATAAGTTTTTTAATTCGTATTTTAATTGTATATTACATTGTTTGTTTTACCTGGCTGTACACTGCCCTGAGTCCTTCGGGAGAAGGGCAGTATAAAAATTGAATAAATAATAATAATAATAATAATAATAATAATAATAATAATAATAATAATAATAATAATAATAATAATAATAATATAAGTATTTTGAATACATCCAGAGCGATTTATCGGAGTGTTCAGAGCAGTGTTTCTCAACCTCAGCCATTTTAAGCCGTGTGGACTTCAACTCCCAGAATTCCCCAGCTGGGGAATTCTGGGAGTTGAAGTCCACACGGCTTAAAATGGCTGAGGTTGAGAAACACTGGATTAGAGCCACTCTTTGTGCTGGATCACACAACTGCGTTGCCAGTTTGGACCCACACTGCTTCTCCCAACCCAGCCTCTCATCATTTTAATTAAAAGGACCTTTTGCCTAAAAAAAAAACGAAAACTAGTGAGGTTGACTGTGTGGATGAAGAACAGAGGAATCTGATGGTTCTTTTTGTCCTTCCAGGACCCAATTGTCACCTGGATCCCTGCTCTCTAGCCAGCCCTCCCTGCTACTATGGTGGGATCTCGAGGCTAAGGAGAACCAGAACCGAGCTGAAGCACGCTGGTCCCGAACCCAGCAAACTCAGGGCAGAAGCGGAAATGGCAAACACGCCGCCCGCACCGTACAACCCGGCAAGGAGAAATGGGAACATATGACCCGTTTGAAAGCTTTCTAAAGCCAACGAACTACAGGGGATCCCTGATAACCGATAAGCGGGCTTACTTCCTAAGCCATTGCGGGCGGATGTCAGATTGCGGAAGCCCTGGCAGAGCCAACGCCGATACAATCGGTATCGTGGCCGACTCTGCAGACTTTGCTGAAGAACCATTTCGCACCGCGCCGTCCAAATCGTGCAGCGGTTTGAATTCGGAGAAACGTAGACAGATGGGCGAGTCCGCCGGTGACTACATGGCGCTTTAAGAAGGCGTCCAAGGACTGCGGATACGAGACTTAGGCGAAGTGCTACTCGAGCAACTCATCCGGTCAAGGACATCCGCCTCTGGCGGCGACTGCTAGCCAGGAGCAACCTGACACTAGCCACCGCTCTGGGCGAGGCCAGAGCACACGAAATGTCTACTAAAGCAGCAGAGACTCTGCAAAAGCCTCTTCAATCCAAGGCGGGCGCCAAAGCCAGCGCCCAGTACACCAGGAGGAGATTCAGTCCGAATCCGAAGGTGAGGCGAGGATGAGGAAGGGGTCTGCCGGACCGAGAAACGCGACACTGAGGACCGTGGCGAGTCACGGAAGCTGCGAGGGCAGCATCAGCGCCAACGCTGCAGGTTTAAAGACGCAACATGCGGTGTGTGGGAAGAAAGGACACTTAGCTCAGGTTTGCAGAGCGGCCCAACCTTCCCGCCGAAAATTCAAATCGGCCAATCAAAACGCTGAACCGGAAAGGCGGCCCGCGATTGGTTCAAACAAGAAAGGCGAGTCTAACCAAACGACTGTCATTATAGGCCGCCTCAACCAAAGTGGAAAAGAAGATTTTCACAAAGCCCAAGATCGAGAATCGGTGCAGGCTTGAAGTGGACACGGATCAGCGATCACCATCATGTCCTGGGACACCCTGGCGAAGTCGCTGCCGTCCGTCAGCGGCGCCATCTGCAAGCACAGCGCTACGAGTGCACGACTACCAGGGAATCGCATCCCTGTTCGAGGGACCACCTCCGTCCAGTCGAGTCTGGCCCTCACAAAAGACCCTGCCCATCACGATCGTCGAAGGAACTCTGCCCAGTCTGTTGGGACTAGACTGGTTTCGTGCCCTGGGCATGGGAGTGACTGGCATCTACAGAAGTGACTGCAATTTGAAAGACATTCTCTTTAACGAAGATGTCTTCAAGGACTGCCTGGGCAAGTACAAGGGACCCCTATTTCCTTCAACTTAGACCCCAGGTAGCCCCATTAGGCTTAAGGCGAGGAGAGTCCTTTGCCCTAAAACCAAAATTGATAAGGAGCTGGACAAGCTCATAAATCAGGGGTTTTGGTGCCAGTCGATCACGCAAAGTGGGAGACGCCAATCACCCCATCAAATCGGACGGGTCAATTAGAATTTGCGCTGACTACAAGGCGACGCTTAACAAAGCCTTACAGAAAAGCGCGTGCCGGTTCCGTGGTGCAACATTTATTGCACTCCTTGGGGCAAGGGCAAGTCTTTGCAAAGTTAGACTTGGCCCAAGCCTACCAACAACTGCCAGTAGACGCCCGCACAGCGAAGCCCAAGCGATTGTAGCGCACAGGGGGGCATTCAAGTGCACCCGATTGCAATTTGGGGTTAGTGTGGCACCAGGGCTGTTCCAAAACCTGATGGAACGACTACTGCAAGGGCTCCCAGGGGTAGTTCCCTACTTCGATGATGTCCTAATTTCAGGGGAAAACATGGAGGAATTGGGGGAGCGGTTAAGAAAGGTCTTGAGCATTTTCCGGACAGCCGGGTTAAAAGTCAAGACAAATAAATGTCAGATAGAAATTGAATCGTCGATTTCTTGGGCTACCGGATAGAAAAGAAAGGAATTCACCCTACTGAGAGCAAAGTTAAGGCAATTAGGAAGGCTCCAGCGCCCAAAAACAAAGCAGAGCTGCAGGCATTCCTGGGATTGGTTAATTTTACGGTCTTTTGAAGAACAAAGCAACCGTTCTTGGAACCGCTGCATAGGCTCTTAGGGAAAAATACTGTTTGGTCTTGGGGAAAGTCAGAAAATAGGGCTTTTGAAGCAGTAAAGAACCTGCTCTCAAGTGATAGCCTGCTCATCCAATATCACGACTCACTACCCCTAGTGCTGGTTTGCGACGCGTCCCTTATGGGGTGGGGGCTGTACTCAGCCATAGACTTCCAAACGGCACAGAAGCCCCTATAGCGTTCTACTCTAGAACGATGTCCTCCCCAGAGAGGAACTACAGCCAATTAGACAAAGAAGCATTAGCCATTGTATCAGGGGTCAAAAAATTCCATGAGTATGTCTTTGGGCGGAATTTTGAAATCGTGACTGACCACAGACCGTTACTGGGATTACTGGCTGGCGACCGGCCAACGCCTGTGGCACTTTCGCCACGTTTGACTCGATGGACTATATTTTTAGCCGCTTACTCATACAAGCTGCAGCATCGACCGGGGAAAGAAGTGGGGCATGCAGACGCATTGAGCCGATGCCCACTGCCAGGGGCGATCAAGACCCCACTCCGGGACACCCATCCTCCTTATTGACTCGTTGGACTCTGGCCCAGTCACATCAAAGGAAGTGGCTCGGCATCATACCGACATTGTGTTAAGGACTGTACTCGGTTGGGTACAGAGAGGGTGTCATTGCGCCCGGGCTAACGGTTCAAAGAATTTGTTAAGAAACGTGATGAGCTCTCGGCTCAAGGGGGGTGCCTGTTATGGGGTGATCGTGTAATAATTCCTGTTAAGTTAAGGGGCAAGGTATTGGACCTCCTCCACGAGGGTCACCCAGGCATCGTAAGGATGAAGGGGTTAGCTAGAAGCTATGTATGGTGGCCACTCATGGACGAGAGATTGCTGAGAGGGTAGGGAAATGCCAAGCTTGCCAAGAGTCCAGACCGCTACCCCAACAGCCCCAGTCAGAGAATGGGAAAAGCCCCAAGGGCCTTGGTCAAGAATCCACATTGACTTTGCTGGCCCCTTTCACGGCCAAACATTCCTAGTGGTGGTGGACGCATTTTCCAAATGGTTAGAGATCATACTTATGAAGTCCACCACAGCCGAAGCAGTAATCGCAACCCTGCGCCACCTATTCGCAACTCACGGGTTGCCGGACACTCTGGTGTCCGACAATGGGCCCCAATTCACGGCAGCCCAGTTTGAAGAGTACCTGGCAGAGGAAGGCATCCGACATGCCCTCTCTGCACCTTTCCACCCTGCGTCGAATGGCCTTGCAGAGCGTTCCGTCCGAGCGCTAAGGAGGCATTGTCCAGGCTCAAGCCAGGTGACTGGCAAACAAAATAGACTTTTCCTAGCCGTCCAGCACAGAACCCCAAGCACAGCCACGGGAAAAGCCCAGCCGAATTGCTAATGGGACGAAAACTCCGGTGCCCACTTGACCGCTTGAACCCCATTACACACCCGAGGGTTACAAGGGGAGCTAGAAAACAAGGAAATGAGCATAGGCGACGGTGTGGGCCCGAAACTATGGGGACGGCCCGAGTTGGGTCGCGGACAAGTAACAAAATAACAGGGCCAAAATCGTCGTGGTAGAGCTACCAGACAACCGAATGTGGCGGCGCCACATAGATCAGTTAAGGAAACGAATAACTGACCAAACCAAACCAACAGAGACAGGTAATGACCAATACCACTTTGAATCCACAGCTGACAATGACCCGGGGGAGGCGCAAGACTTAGCTGAGGTTCCAGAGTTCCAGCGACGCCATCAGGTCCCCGAGGGAAACAGCAAGGAAAATTCCAAAATTAATCCAAGGCCGGATGGCCAAGAAAAAGAGTCGGCCAATAATCCAGAGCCCGATGGCCTAGAGAAAGAGCTGGGAGGAGAAAACAGCCCCTCCGACCAGCTCAAAACACCACCCAGAACTGAACCGCGCAGGTCAGAAAGAACTAGGAGACGCCCAGGTTATTTGCGTGACTACGTCGAAAAATAACATGTGAATAAATATGTAAATAAGACCAAGTGTTTTCTGGGAGGGGAGGAGTGTTATGTATTAACAGTTGTGCCTTTAAATATTTGAGCGGGAAATCAGCACGTTGCTGATTGGACGAAGCCTCCAGCAGAACTGTATAAAAGGAGAGGTTTTTGCCCCAGCCTGTTGCTGGGTTCACCCTATATTAAAGAGCTGTTGTCACTACCCTGGTCTCCAGCCTCGTTACTTCCCGAACTTAACACGTTTGTTGCCACCGTGGCCCGTTTGCCGCCACGGCCGCCCGTTTGCCACCGCCTGTGTGCTGTGGTCTGTTCACTGCTGCCATGGCCCATTCGGCATGGCCCATTTGCCATGGCCCATTTGCCGCCAGTGCAGCCCATTCGGCACGGCCTGTTCACCGCTGCCCGATTGCTGCAGCCTGTTTGCCACCGCTGTGGCCCGTTCGCCACCGCGGCCCATTCTAGAACACCTGATCGACGCCACACCAACTCCCCTCCCCCCCGCCTCAACATTCACTGTATAAGACGCACCAAAATTTTCACCCATTTTTAGGGAGGGGGAAAGTGTGTGTTCTACTCTGAAAAATACGGTATATCACTTATATCACTGATAATTGCTCTCTTATGGATATTCAGTCAGCTGCAGCCGCGGCTGACTGAATTCGGCCGATTCAGTCAGCTGCAGCCGCGGCTGACTGTTGGAGGCGAGTTATTGGCCCCAAAGGATAGAGTGCGCAACTCGGGTGTTCTCCTGGATGAACGGCTGTCGTTTGAAGATCATTTGACGGCCGTCTCCAGGAGGGCCTTTCACCAGGTTCGCCTGGTTCGTCAGTTGCGCCCCTTCCTTGATCGGGATGCCTTGTGCACAGTCACTCATGCGCTTGTTACCTCCCGCTTGGATTATTGTAATGCTCTCTACATGGGGCTCCCCTTGAGGTGCACCCGGAGGCTTCAGTTAGTTCAGAATGCGGCTGCGCGGGTGATAGAGGGAGCTTCACGTAGCTCCCACATAACACCACTCCTGCGCAGACTGCACTGGCTACCTGTGGTCTCCCGGGTACACTTTAAGGTTTTGGTTATTACCTTTAAAGCGCTCCATGGCTTAGGGCCTGGGTACTTACGGGACCGCCTACTGTTACCGCATGCCTCCCACCGACCCGTACGTTCACACAGAGAGGGACTTCTCAGGGTGCCGTCCGCCAAGCAATGTCGGCTGGCAGCCCCCAGGGGTAGATCCTTCTCTGTGGGGGCTCCTACCCTCTGGAACGAGTTTCCCCCGGGCTTACGCCAAATACCTGACCTTCGGACCTTCCGCCGCGAATTAAAAACACACTTATTTATTCGCGCGGGGCTGGCTTAAATTTTATTGGTTTTAAATTTTATAGGTTTTAAATTTTTTACTAGTAATTTTTAGTGGTTCATGTTTCAAAATTTTAGGCCAATTTTGTAATAAGTTTTTTAATTCGTATTTTAATTGTATATTACATTGTTTGTTTTACCTGGCTGTACACCGCCCTGAGTCCTTCGGGAGAAGGGCAGTATAAAAATTGAATAAATAATAATAATAATAATAATAATAATAATAATAATAATAATAATAATAATAATAATAATAATAATAATAATATAAGTATTTTGAATACATCCAGAGCGATTTATCGGACTGTTCAGAGCAGTGTTTCCCAACCTCAGCCATTTTAAGCGTGTGGACTTCAACTCCCAGAATTCCCCAGCTGGGGAATTCTGGGAGTTGAAGTCCACACGGCTTAAAATGGCTGAGGTTGAGAAACACTGGATTAGAGCCACTCTTTGTGTTGGATCACACAACTGCATTGCCAGTTTGGACCCACACTGCTTCTCCCAACCCAGCCTCTCATCATTTTAATTAAAAGGACCTTTTGCCTAAAAAAAAATGAAAACTAGTGAGGTTGACTGTGTGGATGAAGAACAGAGGAATCTGATGGTTCTTTTTGTCCTTCCAGGACCCAATTGTCACCTGGATCCCTGCTCTCTAGCCAGCCCTCCCTGCTACTATGGTGGGACCTGCGTGGCTCAGTCCGAGGGGTTTTTGTGCATCTGCCCCCCTGGATATGTGGGAGAAAGGTGTCAGGGGGTGGTGGATGCCTGCTTCTCCCAGCCTTGCCGCCGGCCTGGGTCCCAGAGCTGCCAATCTGATGAACATGGCTTCCAGTGTCTCTGCAACCCTGGATATTCAGGTAAGATAATGGCATTATAGCAATAGCACTTATATATCGCTTCACAGTGCTTTATAGCCCTCTCTAAGCAGTTTACAGCGTCAGCATATTGCCCCTAATCCTGACCCAACTGTCTGGGTCCTCATTTTGCTGACCTTGGAAGGATGGAAGGCTGAGTCTACCTTGAGCCAATCAGGATTGAACTCCTGGAAGTAGGCAGAGCCTGCCTGCAATACTTCTGTCAGGGTTCCAAGTAATGCACCCATAGAAAGTAGAACTCTGAGGCAGGCAAATTCCTCAAAGAACAGTTTTATTGGATACATCCAGTGGGTGGGATTCAAACAATTTAACAACCGGTTCTCTGCCCTAATGATTTCTTCCAACAACCAGTTCACCAAACTGCTCAGAAAATTAACAACCGGTCCTCCCAAAGTGGTGCGAACGGGCTGAGTCCCACCACTGGATACATCACATTGGCACGATATGTGAAGCAAACCGGTAGCAAACCGGTAGTGAAGTGAACCGGTAGTAGACTTCAGAGCATTTCACCCCTGCTGTGCATGTCAAATTTCAGCTGCGTGTGTTGTAGATTGTCAAAGCAGAAAGTTAGTACAAGAAGTCCTTGTTGCTTGTATGTACACTGAGAGCTTATGTACTGGAGACAAATTCCTTGCGGGTCCAATCACACTGAGAGCTTATGTACCGGAGACAAATTCCTCGCGGGTCCAATCACACTTGGCCGATAAAGAATTCTAATTTTTTTATATTTTTTCCTGACCTCTAACCATTCGTTTAGTGATCTTTCAAAGTTACAACAGTACTGAAAAGACTGACTTACGAATGTTTTTCACACTTAACAACTGCTGTAACATCCCCATGGTCATGTGATCAAAATTTGGTCTCTTTTGCAACTGACCTGTATTTATGACGGTTGCAGTGTCCCGGGGTCATGTGATCCCCTTTTGTGACTTTCGGATAAGCAAAGTCAGTGGGGAAACCAGATTAACTTTACAACCCTGTTACTAATTTAAGAACTGCAGTGGTTCACTTCACAACTGGCAAGGAAGGTCCTAAAATGAGGTAAAACTCACCTCATAACTACCTTGCTTAGCAACCAAAGTTTGGGTTCCATTGTGGTCATAAGTGGAGAACTATATCAAATAATCAAAAACTGACCTTGTAGCAGAAACCGCTAACATCAAATTGCTAGAAATTTAGAAAAACGGAAGGGACCACACTGGTAGATTGCAAAGAAGAAACCAACCGAAGTAAAAATTAAAACGAACTCTTTGGCACTGTGTTTGTTCTTCCTTGCAGGACTTCTGTGTGAATCAATGATTGACAGCTGCCAATCAAATCCTTGTCTTAATGGTGGAAGCTGTAGCGTGCTGCCCAAGAACCCTCTTGAATTCACCTGCCATTGTCCACAGGTATGAATGGGGTTGAGCAAAAAAAAAAAAAAAGTAGAATTGAAGAGCAGAAGTCTTCCAATATTTGAGAGTGCTGCCAAAAAAAGAAGAGGTCAAGCTATTCTCCAAAGCAGGGGTCTCCAACCTTGGTCCCTTTAAGACTTGTGGACTTCAACTCCCAGAGTTCCTCAGCCAGCTTTGCTGGGAGTTGAAGTCCACAAGTCTTAAAGGGACCAAGGTTGGAGACCCCTGCTCCAAAGCACCTGACGGCAGAACAAGAAGCAATGGATGGAAACTAATCAAGGAGAGAAGCAACCTAGAACTAAGAAGAAATTTCATGACAGAACAATTAACCAATTCATAACTTGCCTCCAGAAGTTGTGAATTTTCCTAACACTGGAAGTTTTTAAGAAGAGATTGGACAGCCATATGTCTGAAATGCTATATTAATTAATTAATTAATCATATTTCTATACTGCCCTTCTCCCGAAGGACTCAGGGCGGTTTACAGCCGTATTAAAACCATTTCTACAAACGTTAAAATAAGATAAAATAAAATATTTAAATTCAGCTGACACTATAAAACCCATCTAAAACTCCCAATTAAAACTATCAGGCCAGTCCTGCTCGATGAAACAGCCATGTTTTCAGCTCGCGTCGAAAAGTCCGGAGATCGGGGAGTTGGCGCATGCCTGATGGTAGTTCGTTCCAGAGGGTTGGAGCCCCCACAGAGAAGGCCCTCCCCCTGGGGGTCACCAGCCAGCATTGTCTAGCCGACGGCACCCAGAGGAGGCCCACCCTATGGGAGTGCACTGGTCGCTGGGAGGCCGTCGGTTGCAGTAGGCGGTCCCGTAAGTAACCAGGTCCCATGCCATGAAGCGCTTTAAAGATGGTAACCAGTACCTTGAATTGCATAGGGTATAGGGTTTCCTGCCTGAGCAGGGGGTTGGACTAGAAGACCTCCAAGGCCCCTTCCAAGTCTGTTATTCTCTTAAATTAGATAGTGGGATAGGTTAAAGTTTTAGTAACTTTTCACCCATCAAGCTTGCAAGAGGCCCAATCAATCACTGCGAAATAAATCAATGACGTCTCTTAAAATTCCAAAATCACCTAAGACAAGAATATCAAACCAATTTACAATATTTGTTTGGGCATAATGTGGACACGGACCCAGCTATGGCGTTTGGATGATCTGGGTTTAAGGTTAAGCATGTTGTGCAGATCCAATTCCTCTGTTTGGCTTTTTTGGCCCCTGCTGCACATAGTTAGATGGTTGTCCACTAGGACTCCAAGATCCATCTTGTACTTACTACTGCTGAGCCAGGTTTCACCTACTCTGGACCTGTACTTTTGGTTTTTCTTGCCTAATTCTTGCCTTGCTTTTCTCTACATTCAATTTCATTTTGAAATTGTTCATTTCATCACCCAGACCCACGATGGCGAACCTATGGCACGCGTGGCCAAAGTGGCACGTGGAGCCATGTCGCCTGGCACGCGTGGCGTCACCCGTTCCTCTTCCGGATTTCTGGTGTGCATGCGCACACGATGATCAGCTGGCCTTTGTGCATGTGGCAATGCCGGAAACTGTGCTGAAAACCAGAAGAGCTGGTCTTCCATTTTCCGGCGTGAGCATGCGCGCCGGCCAGCTGATCGGTGCGTCCGCATGTGCGGCAGTAACCAGAAGACTTCCTTGCCAGCACACATGTGCGCGCCGGAAACTGTAGGTACCTTATCTTGTGCATGCATGCCCCCTAGGCAGCTTCTATTCCTGGTCCTGCGGCCCTGGTCCATACGGCCCTGACGAGTGCGCGCATGTGAAGTGCTCCTTTTTTGGCATTCCATGCCGAAAAGGTTTGCCATTACTGACCCAGACAGAGGTCTAAGCTTAGGGAATGCTGAGTAAATGTCTGGTAAGAAGATGGGATGTTCTTTGGTTGAATAGGCTAAGGATCTGATCTAGCATAAGGTTGTTTCTGCATCTGCCCGAGAGCTAAGTGGGAAAAATTCTGAGGTGCCACCCTATGGCCGGTGACTTGTATGAAAATAATCCAACAAGACTGAGAAAGGATCTCCTCCACCCAGGGGTGAAATCCTACCGGTTTGGACCAGTTCAGGCGAACCGCTAGGGATTATGGGCATCAGTTCACCAAACCAGTAGTAATTACCATTCCTTGCCAGGGCGGTCACCGCTCACCTCTTCTGGCCGCTCGATATTCCACAGAATTCAACGTTAAATGCAGCAGAGAGAATGCTAACTTTTCTCCCTCCATTCAGAACGAAGCTGCTGCAGTCTGTTCCTTTTAAGGTAGTCCCCAAGAGGGAGGAAGACAGGGAAGGGGAGTAGCTGGAATGGAGCCGTGTGAAAGGCATGAAAATGGGGAAGGGGATTTTCCTGTCTGTCATCCATTCCTCAATCTCAGCACAGATTGAGCACATTCCTCAATCTCAGCACAGACTGGTAGGCAGGAATATTCCTCTCCCCATTTTCCTGCCATTCGTGACAAGGAGTGGCTGGGAGGGGAGGGACCGGTGAGGCGCCCCTCGATGTGAATGATGTCGAGATGGCCACGCCCACCCAGTCACATGACCTCCCCCCAACAAGCCACGCCTACAGAACCGGTAGGGGAATTCTTTTAATTTCACCCCTGCCTCCACCCCAGGGTTATGATGGATCGACTTGTGATCTGCCCGCCCCGTCTTGTGGGTCCTCCTTCTGCCACAATGGAGGGATCTGCATTGCCCGCCCATCTGGACCTCGATGCCTCTGCAAGGAAGGCTTCTCTGGGCCAGACTGCCGCCAGCCTCCATGTTCCTCAGCCTCCTGCCCTGCTGCCAACGCCACTGTGCTCTCCAGGTGCCCATCGTTGGCAAGAGATGCTCACTGTGACCGGATCTGCAGCTCTCCAGAGACCAGCTGGGATGGGGGAGACTGTGCTCTGGGGTTGCTCGATCCTTGGGAGAACTGCCCGAAACGAGACTTGTGCCAGCAGGTTTTCCGAGATGGTCACTGCCAGCCCCCTTGTGACAATGAGGAGTGCCTGTACGACGGATTTGACTGCGTCCCACAGAAGGAGTGCAAGTGAGTTATTCCTAGACGGTACCATGAATCGGGGAGGGGGTTGTAAGTGGGTGGGTGGTGCAGCCAGGAAAGGATTCCCACCCACCCACAGACATAGTGTCAACCATCCCATTTGGCACCTTCCCAAAAAAAGTAACTCTTGGCACTTGGGAAAGATCAAGAATAAAACTTTATTGAAAGTTTCATTTAGGCACAGCAGAAGCAAAGTCAGCTCTGAGGTTTTCCCGCAAAAACCCACATAGGTAAAAATCCCTTTTCACCCCCTGGGCTACCCACGCAGGGGTGAAATGCTCCCGGTTTGGACCGGATCGCCTGATCTGGTAGCAATGGCAGTGGGTGGTTCGGAGAACCGATAGCAAAAATCCCTGCACACACACCCCATGCCCAGCTGAGCCATGTGATCATCAGAGGTTGTTTTTTTTTACTTTTAAAAGCATTTTTTTCTTCGGCTGAAAAAATGCTTTTAAAAGTTAAAAAAAAAAGCCCCTAATGATTGCACGGCTCAGCTGGGATCGTCAGAGCCTTTTAAAAGCACTTTTTCTACAACCATGGCTTAGTGGGCATGGCAGGGGAAGGATATTGCAAAAATCCCCATTCCCACCCCACTCTAGGACCAGCCAGAGGTGGTATTTGCCGGTTCTCCAAACTATTCAAAATTTCCGCTACCGGTTCTCCAGAACCTGTCAGAACCTGCTGGATTTCGCCCCTGCTTGGTGGGTATCTCCTCTCTGGGCACAGAAGGCTCTCATGCACTCCTTACCCCTCCCGCTATAAATTTATCAACCTCTCCCCTCCCATTTCCATTTGGCAAACTGCGAGCTGGAAGTTGATGCAGGCAACGATGAAAGCAAGTCAGTTTTGACACACAGCGGGAAACAAATGCACACCTACCACTGGTGCTGTGTAAAGGTTAAAGTTAAAGGTTTCCCTATCCAATTGTGTCTGATTCTAGGGCCCGGAGCTCATTTCTGTTCCTTGGCTGAGGGAGACAGCTTTATCCGAAGACTTTTTCCACTGTTATGTGGCCAGCATGGCTATATGCCACAGGCACATGGAATACTATTACCTTCCCATTGAGTGGTAGCAATAGCACTTAGACTTATATACCGCTTCACAGTGTTTTACAGCCCTCTCCAAGTGGTTTACAGAGTCAGCATATTGTCCCCCAACAATCTGGGTCCTCATTTGACCCACCTTGGAAGGATGGGAGGCTGAGTCAATTTTGAGCCTGGTGAGATTCAAACTGCCAAATTGCATGCAGCCGGCAGACAGCAGAAGTGGCCTGCAGTGCTGCACTCTAACCACTGCGCCACCATGGCTCCTGTAGAGGAGGGAATGGAAAGGATGTATGTCTGCCTTTGCCCAGTGTGCTCCCCATTAAGGACCCCTTCTCCTCAGCCCTTCCTACGCGCGATATTGTCGGGACCGCTTCTCGGATGGACACTGCGACAGAGGCTGCCACTCGGCATCCTGTGGCTGGGATGGTGGGGACTGCGCCTCTTCTATTCCACCGGTAGAGTCCACGTTGGCGCTGGTGGTCCTGCTACCCCGGGAGAGCATGCCGGAACTCCTGCGTTCCCTGGTCGTCACCACGCGGGCAGAGCTACGAATTCAACGGGATCATCAGCACCAGGAGCGGATTTACCCTTACACAGGGAAGGAAGAGCTGGGGAGCCGGAGCAACTGGACAGGGATTCGGACAAAAGATTTGGCAGAGACTGTCGGGTAGGATGGGTTTTCTTGTTTCTCATTGACATCTTTATCCTAAACTCCCTCAGTATGGCGGTCACTTAAAGAAAAAAAAATAGTCCTTATTTAAGGACTGCAATTAAGACCTGCAATTCAGTTGTTAGGTGAAGCGGTTGCTAAGTGAAACCACAATTGTGCTTACAAAATGACTTCATCTTTTCTTGGCTTTACAGACCTGCGTAGGCTATAAATGTGAGAATTGATTGCAGAAGTATGTTGTTTTTTTGTCACCCTTGTAATGGTCATTAAATAAGGAAGTTGCTAAGTGAGATCTACCTGTAGTTGAAAAATATCAAACTATTGTGGTCCGCCAGCAGCCTACGGAGCTGGCAACGGAGTCGGACAGCGATGAGGCTGAGGAAGAACATGGGCCAGTCCTGGAGGCTGGGGAAGGCCCGGATGAGGGCTCTGCGTCGGAGGCTGAGGTGGGGCCAGGGCCATCTGGGAGTGAGATGTGGACTCCAGAGCCTCCAGAGACTGATAGTAGTGAGGCAGAGGAAGAGGAGGAGCCTGTTCCTAATGCACGCATGAGAAGAGCTGCCAGAAGGCAAGAGCAGCTCAAGCAAAAAGGACAACTTGGGAGTAGGGCCAAGAGATGATTGGCCCCTCCCATAAGGCTTAAAAGACCAGCAACGGTGTTTGGGCTCTTTGCCAGAAAACAACACTGATAGCTTTGTCTTGTTGCATTTGTATTGGTGTCTTCTGAACTTTTGCCAAGAAAGGCCTTTGGCAGTTTGCCTAATTGGACCAAGGTTGGTGATAGGACTGAGGAATTGTGTTGGGAGGAATTTGCTTTAATTTAGCTGAACTACGCTGAGAATGAAATAATTCTCAGCTGTTCGAATAAAGTTTGTTTGTTTTTACACTGACTGAGTTTCCTACTACCTACTTTGGCCTGGGTCACAACACAATCCATGTGCCTATGGAGATTCTCAGTCATCCAGATCATGGTTGTCCCAAAGGTGCTTTTTGCAAGAGGCAACTGGACTTTCAGAATAGAGCTGGAAGGGACCTTGGAGGTCTTCTAGCCCAGCCCCCTGCTCAAGCAGGAGACCCTATACCATTTCAGACAGGTGGCTGTCCAGTCGCTTCTTAAAATCCCCCAGTGATGGGGGAACCCACAATGTCTGAAGGCAAAGCTGTTCCACTGGTTAATTGTCCTCACTGTTAGGAGGTTTCTCCTTAATTCCAGGTTGCTTCTCTCCTTCTTCCATCCATTGTTTCTTGTCCATATGATGCTGGCATCTTGCAGAAGGAAGTGTCAGCCACACATCTGAAAGTTCCTGAGGTTGGAAAACACTGAACTATTTTGAAGCCGATCAAAAACAATTCTGTATAATTTCAGCCTTGTTACAATGCAGAAGATCATGAAATGCTCACATGGATATCCCAAAGGTGCTTTTTTCAAGAGGCAACTGGACTTCCTGTTTTTTCTTTGAAGACGTTTCGCTTCTCATCCAAGAAGCTTCTTCAGCTCAGACTGGATGGTGGGGAATGGAAGGATTTATACTCCTTGCAGACAGCTGGTCATTCGCATCCTTTTAGAGGGGCGTTGAGGCCACCTGGAAGCTTATCGGTGTCATCCAGGTCTCCTCAACTACTTGCTAAAAGAATGCAAATGACCAGCTGTCTGCAAGGAGTATAAATCCTTCCATTCCCCACCATCCAGTCAGAGCTGAAGAAGCTTCTTGGATGAGAAGTGAAGTGTCTTCAGAGAAAAACCAGAAAGTCCAGTTGCCTCTTGAAAAAGCACCTTTGGGACAACCATGACCTGGATGACTGAGAATCTCCACAGATACATGGATGGTAGATCAAATGATGTTCTTAGGTCCTAGCTAGATGCGATTAGGATAAAGTTCAGGTCAACATTTATTTCAAGATTTTATCATTCTCAGTAATTTATAAAGAGCAATGCTTTTTATAAATAGATAAGTCTTTGTAGGGTTTTCCAAGTGCTGTAAAATATTATGAAATTTAATCCCTGTGGGAAGATAGCATTTTATATCAGCCTACAGAAATCTTCTCTAAAGTGGGGTGGAAAACCCCACAGCCCTGGCTGCTCCGACTGTTGGAAGGACAAACACATGGATGATAGATGGAGGAAGTAATTCCAGGAAAATATAGTCACTCTACTTGTCAGTCACCTTTGTTTCTTCTTTACTGCAGATATACCATCTTCCTGGTTGTGGAGGGGAGCTCGTGCCAAGGGCAGTGCCCCACTTCTGCCAAATCTGCCCTGAATCTTTTGGGTTCCTTGATGGCCAAAGGGATTTTGTCATCCCTGATCCCACACCAAGTGGTAGCAGCCTGGTTTGAAGCTGTAGAAAAAGGTGTGTGTGAACATAAGAGAAAGAGAGGGGGAGGGAGGGAGGGAGGGACAGTGAGAGAGAGAGGGCCTCTGGTGGCTCAGCAGACTAAGTCTGTCTGTTATTAACACAGCTGCTTGCAATTACTGCAAGTTCAAGTCCCACCAGGCCCAAGGTTGACTCAGCCTTCCATCCTTTATAAGGTAGGTAAAATGAGGACCCAGATTGTTGGGGGCAATAAAGTTGACTTTGTATATAATATACAAATGGATGAAGACTGTTGCTTAACACAGTGTAAGCCGCCCTGAGTCTTCGGAGAAGGGCGGGATATAAATTAAAAAAAAAGAAAAGGTGTGACATCTTCCCTAACACGCACAGTGCCTCCTGCACACGCCTCTCGCATCCTTGCATACAAGTAGTCCTCGATTTATGACCCCAATGCAATTTGTGTGCCTCATCTAAAGCTTTGCGGGTAACCTCCCAAGTACTTCGTACTTGGTCGATCCAAACAGCCAATGACGGTATAGATGGTTTCTCTCCAGGCAGTTCCGGGATGGGTACAAAGTCTTGCCCAGAAGCGACTTTGAAAGGAGTGAATCCCGTACTGCTATGAATAGAGTTGTTATAGGCGACCTCTGCAAAAGGCAACAAGTCCGCCCAATTATCTTGTTGATAATTTATGTAACATCTAAGATACTGTTCCAAACCCGAATTAGTTCTTTCACAAGCCCCATTAGTTTGAGGATGATGGGAGGAGCTTAATCCTTGGGCGGAGCCTAGTAGTTTCAGAAACTCCTTCCAAAATTGGGAAGTGAATTGGACACCTTGGTCAGAGATTATCCTTTCTGGGGCTCCGTGTAGTCTATAGACAAGTTGGACAAATAGTTTAGGTAAGGTAAATCAGTAACCACCCAAATCACAATGTTCCCCCGACTCTCGGGTAATTCCACTATGAAATCCATGGACATTTCCCTCCATGGAGCCCTGGGTCCAAATTTGTGACTCAGTGAATTTTTCCCCATTTTACGACCCTTCCTGCCGCAGTTGTTAAGTGAATCACTTCAGGCGATTAAGTTATTAATATAGTTGTTAAGTGAATCTGGCTTTCCCATTGACTTTGCTTGCCAAAAGGTCGCCAAAGGGGATCATGTGACCCCTGGATATTGCAGCTGTCATAAATATGAGTCAGTTTTTGTTTTTTTTTTGTTTACATTTATACCCCGCCCTTCTCCGAAGACTCAGGGCGGCTTACAGTGTATAAGGCAATAGTCTCATTCTATTTGTATATTTTTACAAAATCAACTTATTGCCCCCCCAACAATCTGGGTCCTCATTTTACCTACCTTATAAAGGGTGGAAGGCTGAGTCAACCTTGGGCCGGGCTTGAACCTGCAGTAATTGCAGGCTCTGTGTTCTAATAACAGGCTTCTCTACTGCCTGAGCTAACCCGGCCAAGCATCAAGGTTGACTCAGCCTTCCATCCTTCCGAGGTGGGTAAAATGAGGACCCAGATTGTTGGGGGCAATAGGCGGACTCTGTAAACCGCTTAGAGGGGGCTGTCAGGCACTGTGAAGCGGTATATAAGTGCTACTGCTATCTGAATTTTGATCATGTGACCATGGCAATGCTGCAGTGGACTTGAACTCACGATCTTCTGCCTTTCTAGCCTGGCGCCTTAACCACTAGACAAAACTGCTGCCCACCATTTTGGCTGACCCACTTTACGACCGTAATGTCTTACGACCATGACAGGGAAGTTCTATTACAGTTGTAAGCTGAGGACTATCTGTACACGTGGTTTATCGTGTGTGGAAATTCCGCGAGGTTATTTAACAGGGAATTCTCGGCATGTCCATCAAACCCAAATTCTTGGCTTGAGAAGGAGAAGCTTTGGTCATTGAACTAGGAGGAAACTGATCTAAGGTCTGTAGCAGTGGTGAAATCCAATTTTTTTTACTACCGGTTCTATGGGTATGTCTTGGTGGGCGTGGCTTGGTGGGTATGGCAGGGGAAGGATATTGCAAAATATCCATTCCTACCCCACTCTGGGGCCAGCCGGAGGTGGTATTTGCCAGTTCTCCAAACTACTCAAAATTTCTGCTACCAGTTCTCCAGAACCTGTCAGAAACTGCTGGATTTCACCCCTGGCCTGGTAGATCAGCAGCCCCCAACCTCTGGGGCACCAGAGACCAGTTCCATGGAGAGGTTTTTTTGTGGATTGGAGGGGGGCTGGTTTCATGTGTTGCCTGCATCCCGCAGATAGAGCTTCACTTGTTTGCATGGCCCAGTTGCTGGCATGACACGGACTGGTACTGGCCAAGGGTTGGTGACCCCAGATGTAAATGGGTTCAAAAATGGAGGCAATGGGGAAGAGAATGAGATGGACATTTGACAATCTTCCTTTTCCTTCGACCAGATCCCGAGCCCTCCATCTCCCATTTTTCTAGGCCCCTCATTTATTGTGTGGGTGTTGGGGCACTTGTGCTAGCTCTGGTGATCTTTATCGGGGTGTGGAGAATCCGTCAACCACAGCATCGGGAGCACGGATCTCTTTGGCTCCCACCAGGATTTGCACCTCGCCAAGGCAAGAAGCGTCGCTGTCGGAGGGATCCTGTGGGTGAAGATGCAATTAGACTGAAGTGAGTATTGAAAAGTGGATTGGGGGCTTTGCTTTGACTGGAGCGTAGGTTGTCGTGTCCCACTCCTCCGCTGACGGCTGGGTCAGGGAAATCCGAATCAGGCTTGCCTCTGCAGCTCTGCCCAAAGTCCTAGCAAAGTCCTCAGAGCAGGCAGGAGACCAGTAAGTGACTTCAGCAAGATAAGTTCGACTTTTGCCTGACTCAGAGACTGCCAGAAAGTAGATCCTTTATATAGGCCATGGGGTGTGGCTCCATGACTCAGCACTCATTAAGGCCTGCCCCTCCCTTCCTTCTGTTGCCTCCGCCTCTCCAATCTTCTGATGCGAGGATTACTCCAATCAGCTGTTGTTGGGAGTAAACCCTCCTCAGGCTCACCTGCTGTGGAGGAGGGGGAGGGGTCTAGCTGCTCCGTTTGCCTGGGCATGGAGTCAGGGCTGGGGCAGGGAGATGCTCCTTCTTCTGCAGTTTGTGTGGGCATGGAGCCAGGACTTGGGCCGGGAGGCAAACATTCCTCAGTGTTCGGGAGCAGGTAAGAAGGCCCCGGCTGCTCTGAGGGCGGGCAAGACACAACATAGGTAGTCCTTAAGTTACGATAGCAATTGGGACCAAAATTATCATTTCTAAGTTACTTAGTCGTAAAGATTGACATACCATGACTGCGTCGATTAGCAACGGAAATTCTGGCAGTCCCAATTGCTGTTAAGTTTGTTAAGCAAGGACATAATGTGAGTGTGACTTCCGATTTCCTGTGGCTTCCCCATTGACTTTGCTTATTGGAAGCCAGCAGAGAATGTTGGAAATTGTAATAATATGACCACGGCTCACTGCAATGTTGTAATTGCGAGCTGGAGAACAAGTGCCTGAATCACAATCACACAACCAGGGGGACGCTACAGTAGCGGGAACTCTGAGGACCCCTTGTTCAGCACCATCACAAATTTTAACAGTTGCAGAATGAGTGGTCATAACCTGAGATCCATGCAGATAATTAAAGTTTCCCTCCAACTCCGGGTGAATTTAGGATTACCGTGTTTCCCCGAAAATAAGACCCTGTCTTATATTTTTTTGAACCCCGAAATAAGTACTTGGCCTTATTTTTGGGGAGGTCTTATTATTTTGAGGCGTGTGGAGTAAGATGGGGCTCCTCTTGCCGTCTTACCTGATTTCTAGCTCTGCGTTTAAATATTTTCAGGGAGGGCTTATTTTCTGGGGGAGGCTAATTTTAGCACATGCGTTCAAAAGCCCAATTGGGCTTATTAATCAGGGGATGTCTTATTTTCGGGGAAACAGGATATGTCCATGTCTTCTTGAAAGTCATAAGGTAGTGGCTGTAAAGGTATGTGGGAATGGCATTGAACAACGGATCAAGTAGCAATAGCAACAGCACTTAGACTTATATACTGCTTCACAGTGCTTTACAGCCAGGGATGAAATCCAGCAGGTTCTGACAGGTTCTGGAGAACCAGCAGCGGAAATTTTGAGTAGTTCGGAGAACTGGCAGATTACCACCTCTGGCTGGCCCCAGAGTGGGGAGGGAATGGGGATTTTGCAATATCCTTCCCCTGCCACGCCCACCAAGCCACGCCCACAGAACCGATAGTAAAAATAATTGGATTTCACCATTGCTTACAGCCCTCTCTAACAGAGTCAGCCTATTGCCCCCAACAGTCTGTCTCCTCATTTTACCGACCTCGGAAGGATGGAAGGCTGAGTCAACCTTGAGCCTGGTGAGATTCGAACTGCAAAATTGAATGTAGTTGGCAGTCAGCAGACGTAGTCTGCAGTACTGCATTCTAACCACTGCGCCACCATGACTGTGGTGCTGCCAAGGGCAGAGATCTCCAAATTTGGCAACTTTAAAACTTGTGGACCATAAGTCTTAAAAGTTGCCAAGATTGGACACCCCTGGCCTAGGGAACAATCAAATGAGATGCAGCATAGCCTCCAGCTGGATAGTCGGAAAAACGAGTCTCAGAAGAGACCCTTCCTAGCTTCTCAGGCTATAAAGGGAACGGCGGGAGAATCATATTTTCAGACTTGCAAGGTTCTACTAAGGTAGCTTTTACAACAAAGTAAAAATTAGCTCATGTGGTATGTTTCCTGTTCGCCCTTACCTAGAAATGTAGCTATATTGTGAGGACAGCCGAGAAGATTATAGGAAGCTCACTCCCTGCCATTAAGGATGCTGCTTATATAAGCGCAATGTGGTTGGAGCTCAGAGTATTGTTAGAGACCCTGCACACCCACTTTACCGTTTGTTTCTATTGCTCCCCTCCGGGAGGAGATTTCAAAGCAGTGGTGGGATTCAAAAATTTTTACTACTAGTTCTGTGGGTGGGGCTTGGAGGGTGTGGCATGGCTTTGTGGGCAAGGCAGGGGAAGGATAGTGTAAAATCTCCATTCCCACCTCACTCCAGGGGAAGGTTACTGCAAAATCCCCATTTCCTCCAGATCAGCTGGGACTCGGGAGGCAGAGAATAGATGGGGGGCAGGGCCAGTCAGAGGTGGTATTTATCGGTTCTCCGAACTACTCAAAATTTCCTCTACCGGTTCTCCAGAACTGGTCAGAACCTGCTGAAACCCACCTCTGTTTTGAAGTATCTATAGCAGGACTACCATATTCTGTAACAGCTTTGTTCCCTATGCCATCTGTCTAATAAACTCGCAGGATTCGTTTTTCTCGCCTTGTGCATAAAAGCTCCCCTCGCACATATGTGCTAGTCGTTCCTGACTCTAGGGGGCAGTGCTCATCTCCGTTTCAAAACCGAAGAGCCAGCGCTGTCCAAAGATGTCTCCATGGTCATGTGGCCGGCATGACTAAATGCCAAAGGCGCACAGAGCGCTGTTACCTTCCCACCAAGGTGGTCCCTATTTTTGCTACTTGCATTTTTTATGTGCTTTTGAACTGCTAGGTTTGCAGAAGCTGGGACAAGTAGCAGGAGCTCAGCCCATTACGCAGCACTAGGGATTTGAACCGCCGAACTTTCAATTGACAAGCTCAGCGTCTTAGCCACGTGAGCCACGGCGTCCCTTATGTACATATAGACATCCTAATTAGACTGTGTTTTTTCTCCGTGTCATATAATATATGTGGGTAGATGAATATTTTTATTTATTTAGTCATGTTTATGTAGTGTATATTAGAGGTGGAGACCCTTTGAGAGCTGTATGCAACAAAATTTCTTTTTAATGTATGCCGATTAGTGTACATTCGAAGGGACAATAAAGTTATTCTAAGTTCTAAGTCTAAGTCTATATTGCCCCCTTGTGGATCTTTTTTAAAAATATTGCCACAGATCTGCAATTTCTTTTTGGTCCTCCATTCAAGTAATAACCTTTTTTTCCCCCAGATCCAGTGGTGGGATTCAGCCAGTTCGCACCACTTTGGGAGAACCAGTTGTTAACTTTCTGAGCAGTTTGGCAAACTGGTTGTTGGAAAAAATCATTAGGGCAGAGAACCGGTTGTTAAATTATTTGAATCCCACCACTGCCTAGATCTAATATAAATACATTTACTTCCAAATGTTTCTATTCAGCTTAGCTATTTTCCATTTAGGAATATCGAAAGTAAACTTTTTTTCCCATTTAAAATTAACCAGATTTGCAGTTTAACTCCCAAATCACAGTCATCCACATGGCTGGACTATTAAGTCCTATAGTAAGCCTGGTCAGTTTTTTTTCTTTATTTGAATTTATATCCCGCCCTTCTCCGAAGACTCAGGGCGGCTTACATTGTGTAAGGCAATAGTCTCATCCATTTGTATATTATATACAGAGTCAACTTGTATTGCTCCCCCCCAACAATCTGGGTCCTCATTTTACCTACCTTATAAAGGATGGAAGGTTGAGTCAACCTTGGACCTGGTGGGACTCGAGCCTGCAGTAATTGTAATTGCAGGCAGCTGTGTGTTAATAACAGGCTGCATTAGCCTGTTGAGCCACTTCCCAGCCCTATCATCAGGAAAACATTTCTCTAGGGAAGCAGGGGTGGGTTCCACTTACTTCACTCCCGGTTTGCAACAGGAGCGCGCGCGTGCAGGCACGCACTTCACTTGCACACGGCGCTTCTGCGCATGTGCAGAGCATCCGTGATGCTGCTCGGGCGGGTGGGCAGAGCCTCCCACTGCCGCTACTACCGGTTCGCAAGATTCAGACCAAACCTGTAGCAACCCACCACTGTGGGGAAGGCAGAACCCAAAAAGTTCATATAATAGTAGCAAAAATAAAACTACAACTAATGACTTAATATTTCTGGTATTTAAAGAAGAAAGTGATTGGTTTTTTCCTGGGAGGAAGGAAATAGACTTTTAAAAAAAAAAACTAGGGGGTTGTTGAAGTCTCTCATGCAGGCTTTGTTTACAAGTTTGTATTTTTTTGATGGTGGAAGAAAAGTAGAAGAGTCATTAAGAGTGCTCTAAGTTTCCCAGATTCAAATGTGAGCAGCTTCCACTTGAAAAGTCTCCAATAACTGTCACAGAAAGGATTTCTAACGTTTGAAGCTGATGCCAGCCAAAGAGAGCAATGATTTAGTTGAACAAACTGATTTGTCCTAGATTAAAGTGGAGGGATGCGGTGGCTCAGTGGCTAAGCTGCTGACCTTGTTGATTGAAAGATCGGCAGTTCAGCGGTTTGAATCCCTAGTGGTCAATAACATAACATAACATAACATCAGAGTTGGAAGGGACCTTGGAGGCCTTCTAGTCCAACCCCCTGCCCAGGCAGGAAACCCTACACCATCTCAGTCAGATGGTTATCCAACATTTTCTTAAAAATTTCCAGTGTTGGAGCATTCACAACTTCTGAAGGCAAGTCGTTCCACTTATTATCACTCATTGAGGTGATATTGTACTAAGTGCTGAGGTGAGCTCCCGTTACTAGCCCCAGTTTCTGCCAACCTAGCAGTTTTTAACAGAGTAACAGAGTTGGAAGGGACCTTGCAGGTCATCTAGTCCAACCCCCAAAGAGGAGACCCTACATCTGGCCTCTACCTAGGATCCAACTCACAACCTCCTGATTGTGAGACAAGAGTTCCCCCTCTAGGCCAAAAAATGCAAGTAGAAAAATAGGGACCACCTTTGGTGGGAAGGTAACAGCGTTCTGGGTGCCTGCCGGCCACACCACCACAGAGACATCTTCGGACAGCGCTGGCTCTTCGGCTTTGAAACAGAGATGAGCACTGCCCCCCCGGAGTCGGGAACGACTAGCACATATGTGCAAGGGGAACCTTTACCTTTTTAAGGTGGCTTCAAATCTTCTAATCCGATGTTTCTCAACCTTGGCTACTTTAAGACATCTGGACTTCAACTCCCAGAATTCCCCAGCCAGCATGCTGAGTTGAAGTCCACATGTCTTAAAAAAGTGGCCAAGGTTGAGAAAAATGGTACCGGTCCCATTCCATGGATAAAAGTGATGACTGAAATATTAGACTTTTCCTTCCAACATCCCGCATTACATTTGCAGACCACAAGCAAATTTCGGGGTCTGTGGAAATCACAGAATGTGAAGAGCATTTTTCTGCTTTTGGGGGTGGGGGGCACCCACCGGCTTCTCTTGCTCAAGGCAGCTGCTTTGCTATCTGAGAACCATGCGGGCCTTCATAAAATAACCATCTTCTTGCTTTTGTTTGCTCTCCTTACAAACACAGGCCAACAAAACTCAGTACTGAATTTGCAGAAGATCATGATATCTTCTCCAACCCCCATTTCGATGGGACTTTGAACCCCAAAGATATACAGGTATTTATGCTGGATGAAGAGGTTGTGGGAAATGTCCATTCTACAGATGTTTTTTTGGGTTCTTTTTACCATCATCTCTTCTCTGCAGGAGGATCTCGATTCCATCCCAATCTCAGATCAAGGCCTTCCGAAACCAAAGGCACAGATGTTGGGGAATGTCGCGGTCCCAAACCTGGGGAAGGATGCGAGGCCAAAAGCAGCCAGAAATCAAGAGCCAGGTAAAAGAAGAAAGTGTTGTGACTGTGCCTCCCCCCGAACCGGGCCCCCTGCCAGAAAGTGACTTGGATAGTGAGGGGGAAGGGCCGTCAGGACTTACCTTGGGAGCACCGGCTTCCCTGGCTCAGCCCCAGGAGCCAGAAGCAGGCCAGGTGGAGGAGGGAACAACAGAAGCAAGGATGGGGCAGGCCCAGGAAGTGCTGAGTCATGGAGCCACACCCCACAGGATATAAAAGACAGCGAGAGCTGCTGTGTCTCTTTGTAACAGGCAGATCCACTGATTGACTAAGAGCTGAAGTTTGTTCCTGGGTGACTCACCAGCGTCGTGGAAGATAACGGAGGGTCTTGCCAGATGCTGGCTATTCTGCTGCCAGAGTTGATAGTGCTGGCTAATTAAGCCATCACTCGGATGGAAGCGAGGGAGGACACAATAGAAAGCTAATTAATAAGGGAGAACATTTGCAGCTGACGTGAGAAATCCTTGGTGCTCACTGAGCTTGGTGTCAGCTTTGGAAGCCATGCTAGGCCGAAGGCTTCCGCGCTGCCACTTTCCCATGTGTGGGAAAGTAGGAGGGGGGATTTGGTAGAGGGGGCCATTAGATATAACTTTCTTCCTGCCGGTCAAGGTCAGGCCGAGCCTGCATCTGGAGAAGGAGTGGTCGGAATGATGTCTTGAGATGGGACGGTTGGCGATTGGAGCATGTGATCGGCAGAGGGGTCAAGGGGTTGGTGATTTTGGAGTTTGTCTTACTGAGGATAAACCTGGATCCCCAGATTCGGATTTCATCCAGCTGTGCCAGTTTACCTATCCTAGTAAAAGAACTTTGAAAGATGTTTGCTTCGGAGTCTTTTCTGCAAGAGGGGTTTTCTGGAACTCTGACATTACTCCGAATCTCCTTCTCCAGAAGGAGTTTTCTGGAACTCTGACACTTGGTTGGTTTCTTGCAGACGTTTCATTCCCAAACTAGGTAACATCATCAATGTTAGTAAGGAATGGGGTTTGCTCTCAGTTTATATTCTAGTGTCTTGCCCTGTCAGTGTTGATGGGAGTGGTATTGGAGGTCCTGTGGTTGGGCTCTTGCTGTTGGCTTGTTTGCCAATTCAACAATTCATACTGTAGCTACCGGTTCACCCAGCACTGGAAATGTGAGTGCGTGCACGCTGTCCACACATACATGTGACGTCAAAAACACAACGATACAGGATGGGATTGCGCCTGTGCAGGTGGGTGGGCAAGTCGCTGCTACCAGTTCGCCCGAACCAGTCCGAACTGGCTGAATACCACCTCTGTCCAAGAAGTAACCAATACCCCAACCAAGGAACTTTCTGGCTGGAGAATTCTGGGAGTTGAAGTCCACACATCTCAAAATTGTCAAGGTTGAGACATTGTCAAGGAGAGAAGCAAGCTGGAGTTAAAGAGAAACTTCCTAATAGAGGACAATTAACCAGTGGAATAGTTTGCGTCCAGTACTTGTAGGTATGGGGAGGATGGGGAGGAACAGGCTCAAGCTCAATCCCTCCAAGACGGAGTGGCTGTGGATGCCGGCACCCCGATACAGTCAGCTGCAACCGCAGCTGACTGTTGGGGGTGAGTTATTGGCCCCAAAGGAGGGAGTGCGCAACTTGGGTGTTCTCCTGGATGCACGGCTGTCGCTTGAAGATCATGTGGCGGCCGTCTCCAGGAGAGCCTTTCACCAGGTTCGCCTGGTTCGCCAGTTGCGCCCCTTCCTTGATCGGGATGCCCTATGCACAGTCACTCATGCTCTTGTTACCTCCCGCCTGGATTATTGCAATGCTCTCTACATGGGGCTCCCCTTGAGATGCACTCGGAGGCTTCAGTTGGTCCAGAATGCAGCTGCGCGGGTGATAGAGGGAGTCTCACGTAGCTCCCATGTGACACCTCTCCTGCGCAGACTGCACTGGCTTCCTGTTGCCTTTCGGGTGCATTTCAAGGTTTTGGTTACCACCTTTAAAGCGCTCCATGGCTTGGGACCTGGGTACTTACGGGACCGCCTGCTGTTACCTCATGCCTCCCACCGACCCGTACGCTCCCATAGAGAGGGCCTTCTCAGGGTGCCGTCCGCCAGACAATGTCGGCTGGCGGCCCCCAGGGGAAGATCCTTCTCTGTGGGGGCCCCTACTCTTTGGAATGAACTTCCCCCTGGTTTACGACAAATACCTGACCTTCGGACTTTTCGCCGCGAACTGAAAACATATTTGTTTGTTCGTGCGGGGCTTTCTTAATTGTTTAGTTTATAATTTTAAATTTTTAGTTTTAACTGGGGTTTTTAGATGTTAATTATTTTAATTTCGGCCACACTGTGTAATAAGTTTTTTAATTTATTTTTTAATTGTATATTGTCTCTTTTTATCTTGGCTGTACACCGCCCTGAGTCCTTCGGGAGAAGGGCGGTTTATAAATCTAATAAAATAAATAAATAAATAAAATAAATACTTCATCACTGGAGATTTTTAAGAAGAGACTGGACAGCCACCAGTCTGAAATGGCATATGGCCTCTTGCTTGAGCAGAAGGTTGGACTAGGAGACCTCCAAGGTCCCTTCCAGCTCTATTCTGATTGATTGATTGATTGATTGACTGACTGATTGACACTGCTCTAACCCTTTTGTGATCCAACCTACTGGGCAAACTCAGGGAATTCAGGAACCAAAGGAAAAATTGTGCAACCTGAGCAAATATTCAGCATGCCAAAGGTTAGGGCAGCTTTGGCTGATGGTGTGGTAACAAGCCAGCATTTCAGCTATGATTTTATACATCCGAGAATTTTTCATTGTCCTGCTTAGTAGCCAAGGAAGAAGAACGTCGATTTGCTTCCCCCTCCCAAAAACCCAACTCGTGTTTACATTTGAATTATTTTCTTTGTCTTTACAATATAGTATATCGAACAGGGGTAAGATCTATAAAACAGGATCGCTTAGTTCAATTAGATGAGATCAGATCATATTGTTCTTGCCTAGAGGCCTTGGGTTTGTTTCTTTGTGGGTGTTTAGAATGGGTGGATCTCAGACTGCATTTTGTTGTTTTTTGTTGCTGCTGGCAAAGCTCAGGAAATTGGCAGCCGCTGCGTTGCATAGTTTTCAAGAACAAATTGCTAAGCATGTATACTTCGAATAGCCAGACTAGCAAATGATTTTGTTCACTCCCCAGACTAAGTAACAATGCAATTAGAATTTGGCTTAGAGCCACATGTGAAGCAAACTGTTGTGGTTTGTAATTTAGGGATTCTGGCTGAACTTTACATGGAAATGCCTCGTTAAGGATACAGATAATCCTTGATTTACAACCGCAGAATAGATTTTATTGCTAAGCAAGGTGTTTGTTAAATGAGTCACACCCAATTTTACGACATTTTTTTTGCCTGTTGTTGTCAAACAAATCACTGCGGTTGTTAAAGTGAATCATGCAGCTGTTCAACGAATCTGGCTTCCCCTCATTGATTTTGCTTGTCGGGAGCCTGCTTTCCCCTATTTCTACAGTAACCATATTTGGTTGGCGAAAATAAAGGACAAACCTGAAAAATGGGCAAATCTGAAAGCGGTTCGTAAGGATAAAAGTAAAAAAAAATATTAACGTTTATGTTTATAATTTTGCTTTAAAAAGAAAAATTTAAGAGCAAAACCAAGAAGTTACAGCAGCACTGAATAAAGTGACTTATGACCATTTTTCACACTTAACAACCGTTGCAGCATCCCATGGCCCCATGATCAAAATTTAGACACTTGGCAATTGACTCATATTTATGACATGGTTGCAGCATCCTGACGTCACGTGAACACCTTTTGCAAACTTCTGACAAGCAAAGTCAATGGGGAAGCCGGATTCACTTAAACAACTGTGTTTTACTACCTTAAGGATGGCACTGATTCACTTAACAGCTGTGGCAAGAAATGTTGTAAAATGGGGCGAAACTCACTTAACAAACATTTCACTTGGGAATGAAAACTTTGGGCTCAAATGTAAGAGACAAGAGACAAGGGAAAGTATGAGAAAGAAAAGAATAATATAGCAGAGGGAAACTCAGATATCTGTTGTTATACCCTATAACAATAGAATCAAATCATGTTACCCCTAGTCCTTCTTTTCATTAAACTAGAAATATCCAATTCCAGCAACTGTTCTTTATATATTTATATATCATCATCATCATCATCATCATCACAACAACAACAGAGTTGGAAGGGACCTTGGAGGTCTTCTAGTCCAACCCCCTGCCCAGGCAGGAAACCCTACACCATTTCAGACAAACGGATATCCAACATTTTCTTTAAAATTTCCAGTGTTGGAGCATTCACAACTTCTGCAGGCAAGTCGTTCCACTTATTGACTGTTCTGTCAGGAAATTTTTCCTTAGTTCTAAGTTGCTTCTCTCCTTGATTAGTTTCCACCCATTGCTTCTTGTTCTACCCTCAGGTGCTTTGGAGAATAGTTTGACTCCCTCTTCTCTGTGGCAACCCCTGAGATATTGGAACATTGCTATCATGTCTCCCCTAGTCCTTCTTTTTGTTAAAGTAGACATATCGAGTTCCTGCAACCGTTCTTCATATGTTTTAGCCTCCAGGCCCCTAATCATCTTTGTTGCTCTTCTCTCCACTCTTTCTGGAGTCTCAACATCTTTTCTACAGTGTGGCGACCAAAACTGAATGCAATATTCCAAGTGTGGCCTTACCAAGGCATTATAAAGTGGTATTAATGCTTCACATGATCTTGAGTCTATCCCTCTGTTTATGCAGCCCAGAACTGTGTTGGCTTTTTGGCAGCTTCTGCACATGGCTAGCTCATATCTAAATGGTTGTCCACTAGGACTCCAAGATCCCTCTCACAGGTACTACTATTGAGAGGTCAGAATCAGGATGCTTTCTGTCCAAAATCATTCAAAGCTGGCTAAAGATTGTAAACCGAGCTAAAATAGCCAATCCTAGCTTCAGGTATGCTTCATGTATGCTCTTTATGCTTCCAGTTTGTGGCCTGACTCCACCAATGTCCTTGGCTTGTTCTACTGGGTTGAAGGTGGAGAGTTCTTGGACAGACAAGCAAATGGAGAACTTCGGAGAAACCCCTCTCCACTTAGCAGCTCGATACTCTCGCGCAGATGCTGCCCGCAGACTCCTGACAGTTGGAGCCGATGTTAATGCCCGGGACCAGTGGGGACGGACCCCCTTGCATAGTGCGATAGCAGCCGATGCTTTGGGGGTATTCCAGGTCAGAAAAAGAGAAAATAGGATTACTATAGTATGGAACAGAACAATTGAGGGCAAAAGAAGAAGTGGGCAGCAGAGAATGAGGTGGCTGGATGGAGTCACTGAAGCCTAAATGGACTCTGGGCAGGGGTGGGCTCCTGGGGGTGCAGGCAACCCTCTAGCCAAGGATTGCCAGGGTTTGGCAAACCCACAAATGCCACCCCTGGCTAGCCCTGCCCACCCCGATCCACCCCTCCCAGGAGTCTCCACACTGCCTGTTCATCATTCCAGGTATGCGCAGGGGCTGCGCAGAGGGTCTGGGACGGCAAAAAAAGGGCCTATTACATGTTCTGAAAGTTCAGAAACAGGCCTGTTTCCAGCCTCTGGAGAGCCTCCAGACCCTGGGAGAAGCTGTTTTCACCCTCTCGGAGGCTCGAGGAGAGCCTCCAGAGCCTGGGGAGGGCAAAAAATGCCCGCACCCTGCCATGGTGCAGGTGGCCAAGTAGGCCACGCCCGCCATGGCCACACCCACCCAGCAATGGGGCAGCGAACCCGTTGCTAAAGGATCTGAAGCCCACCCTTGACTCCGGGGGATGGTAAAGGACAGGAAGGCCTGGAGGAACGTTGTCCATGAAGTCGCAATGGGTCGGACACAACTTTGCAACTAACCACAGCAACAGTATGGAACAGAAAGACACTTGGTCAGGATTTCCAGATTCTGTTGTTATCTATACAGATAGTCCTTGACTTAACAAACAGTCACTGACTGAAATTGCAGTGGAACCCCCAAAGGGGGGGGGAACCAGGTCATAAGTACCCCCAGAAGGTACTTATCACCTGGTTCTGAAGTTCTGATGACTTATGACCAGTCCTCATATTTACAACAGCTTCTCCATCATCACCTGATCAAAATTCAAGCGCTTGGCAACTGGCACGTACTTACGACAGTTGCAACATACCAGGAACATATGATCACCACTTCTGACCTTCCCAGCCAGCTTCTGACAATAAGAGAATAACAGAGTTGGAAGGGACCTTGGAGGTCTTCTAGTCCAACCCCCTGCTCAAGCAGAAGACTCTGCATAAAGTCAATGGGAGAAGCTGGATTTGCTTAATGGCTCCGTGATTCACTTAACAACTGCAATAATTCGCTTTAACAAGCATGGCAAAATGGTCACAAAGTTGGGTACGATTCACTTAACAACCGTCTGACATAGCAATGGAAAATCTGGCCACCACTGGCGGTCGTAAGTCAAGGACTACCTGTAATTTGATTTCCCACGTAGAATAAATGCCAAAGTGAATAATTTGCTGAAAATTTCACTAAGAGATTAGCTCCTCCTGAGGTAAGATGATTTAGCAGCAAAACTTCAGCCCTCAAACATTGTATTTTGCTCTTTGCGCTTGTGTCTCCTGATGGTGAAATGGCCTCCATCAGATCCTTCTCCGGCAGAGACAGACAGAACTGGATGCTTCGGCAGATGATGGCACAACCCCTCTCATTCTCGCCACACGGCTTGGGGTCGAAAATATGGTGGAAGAGCTGGTGGCCAACCACGCGGACATCCATGCCGTAGATAAGAGAGGTGAGGTTCACGGCTGGCTGAGTTATAAGCTGAGGTAGTGCTAATAACAACTCATCCAGGGAACTGTGGTAGAAAAGACCAAGTGATTGCAATTCTGAGATCTGTACATTTTTGACAAAGAAAGGGAAATAAACTTGGAAGAAGTACCAGAGAAAGGAGGGGGCTATTGATGCCAAAGTCGGCCCTGAAAACGGCATGAAAAACCGCCAAAAAAACAGACACAAAAATGGTATGAAAAATGGCCAAAAAACAGGCCGTTTTCAGGCTAGTTTTCTGGCCAAAATCAGCCTGAAAATTGGCCTGAAAATGGCCCCCAAAAAGACCTGTTTTGGGGCATTTTCCGGGCTGATTTGAGGTCTTTTTTTCAGGCCGTTTTCAGGCTATTTTTCTGGCTGTTTTCAGGCCTTTTTTCTGGCTGTTTTCAGTCCAATTTTCAGGTCAACTTTGGCCAGGAAAATGGCCTGATTTTTGGCTGTTTTTTGGGTGATTTTGGCTGGAAAAATGGCCTGAAAATGTCCCAAAAGATGGCTGAAAATGGGCTGAAAAACAGGCGGGGCAGAGCCAGCCTGTGGTCTGATTTTCCAGTTCTTCAAACCGTGCAGAATCGGAACAACCAGTTTGGGTGAACCGGTCCGAACCGCCAGCAGCCCACTTCTGGATATCAGGTTGAGAAAGATCAGTCTGGGGGTGGGCACCATTTCCCATTATCTACTTATTATACATTAGAATCCAGGACAGGATTCTAATCTTTCTCAGAATTCCCTAAAGGAGTGGAAGGAAAAATTCAGAGATGGTTTGCCCACCATTATTGAATCAAGTCCAATGTCTACCAAGATTCTCAATTATCCAGGTCACGGTTGTCCCAAAGGTGCTTTTTCATGAGTCAACTGGACTTTCTGAAGAGCTGAAGGAGCTTCTTGGATGACAACCGAAACGTCTTCAAAGAAAAAAAATAGAAAGTCCAGTTGCCTTTTGAAAAAAACACCTTTGGGTGAATGAAGTCCAGTTTCCCACCCACCATCCTAGACTCAAATTCTTTCCTTCACGCCTGGATTTCTCCTGTCTCACAGGGAAGAGTGCTCTCCATTGGGCTGCAGCAGTCAACAATGTCCAGGCCGCCCTCATTCTGCTCAGAAATGGAGCTGACAAGGACCTACTAGATAATCAGGTAATGTGCATTTGATTTCTTTTGCTGGATCCTTCTCTAGAAGGTTACCAACTTGTGAAGATGCCAAACGGATTCCCCAAGGATTAGAATATAAAGAAAGTTGCCTTCCACCAAAATATACTATTTAACGTTCTTCAAACTAATCCATCTAAGTGTCAGGGTTCCAAGTAACAACCCCAACGAAAGAAGATTCTGAGGCTGTCAAGATCCTTCTGTATCTTCAGCCTATCTTCCGGAGTGTTGGCTATGCCTGCTAGCTTGGTGTGGTCTGCAAATTTGATGAGTTCCGCATCTATCCCCTCGTCCAAATCATTGATGAAGATGTTGAAGAGTACTGGGCCTAAAACAGAGCCTTGGAGTACTCCACTGCATACTTCCCTCCATATGGATGTAGTTCCATTGAGGACTACACGTTGAGTGCGGTTGGTCAGCCAGTTATGAATCCATCTGGTGATGATGTTGCCTAACCCACATTTTTCTACTTTATCTAGTAATAGGTTATGGTTTACTTTATCAAATGCCTTACTGAAATCCAAGTAAATTATATCAACAGCATTCCTCTGGTCCACTAATTTTGTCACTTTGTCAAAGAATGCAATCAGATTAGTCTGGCATGATCTGTTTTTGACAAACTCATGTTGGCTTTTGGTTATTACTTTGTTTGCTTCTAGGTGTTTGCTGATTCGTTGCTTGATTATCTGTCCCAGAATCTTCCCTGATATTGAGGTCAGGCTGATAGGTCGGAAGTTTCCTGGATCTATTTTTTTCCTTTTTTGAAGATGGAAACTACATCAGCTCTTTTCCAGTCCTCTGGCAGTTCCCTGGTGCTCTAGGGTAGGATAGGGTAGGGTAGGAAAGGATAGAATGGAATAGAATAGAATAGAATAGAATAGAATAGAATAGAATAGAATAGAATAGAATAGAATAGAATAGAATAGAATAGAATAGAATCGAATCTGGAAGGGAACTTTGAGGTATTCTAGTCCAACCCCCTGCTCAGGCAGGGGAACCTATACCATTTCAGATAAATGACTATCTAGTCTCTTCTTAAACATCTAGTGATGAAGTGCCCACAATTTCTGGAGGCAAGCTATTACACTGGTTAATTGTCCTTACTGTTACTCCTTAATTCCAGGTTGCTTCTCTCCTTGGTTAGTTTCCATCCATTGTTTCTTGTTTCCTGCCCTCTGCTGCTTTGGAGAACAATTTGACCCAGGGGTAAAATCCAACAGGTTCTGGAGAACCAGTAGTGGAAATTTTGAGCAGTTCAGTGAACTGGTAGCAGAAATTTTGAGTAGTTTGGAGAACTGGCAAATACCACCTCTGGCTGGCCCCAGAGTGGGATGGGGATTTTGCAATATCCTTCCCCCAGAAGTGGGGTGGGAATGGAGATTTTGCAATATCCTTCCTCAGGAGTGGGGAGGGAATGGAGATTTTGCAGTATCCTTCCCCTGCCACGCCCATCAAGCCACACCACGCCCACCAAGCCACTCCCACAGAACCGGTAGTAAAAAAAAAATTGGATTTCACCACTGATTTGACCCCTTCTTCTTTGTGGCAGCCCCTCAAATACTGGAAAACTGCTATCGTGTCACCCCTAATTCTTCTTTGTCCCATTTCACTCCGTCTGCAGGCCCAGACCCCTCTGTTCCTGGCTGCCCGGGAGGGAAGCTATCAAGTGGCATGTCTACTTCTGCAACATGGTGCCAAGCAGAACCTCCGGAACCATACGGGCCGCCTCCCCAAAGACGTGGCAATTGAGCGTTTGCACCACGATATCCTCTCCCTCCTGGACAGATCCTGCCTTCCTCCTGGGAGTGGCCAGCTTTCACCACACAGGCCCCGCCCACAGCCTTCATCCAAATTGCACAGATGGCCGCACCCAACCAATCCTTCCCACCTAACTCCCGTTCCAGAGAACGAGGGACCTTTTAAGGACGCTACCCCATCGGAAGAGGCTGTGGGGCAGACAGTGGAGTGAATCCTCACCCCCTGCGTGAGGACACTGTGGGTCAGCAATGGAGCTGGAAGGGAACTTTGGCCAAGGACATAAGCTTTCCCCAGTGACATTTGCAGGATTGGTGGAATATCCAAGAGCAGCGTGGAGAAATGAAGAAATGCCAGCAGTGACCTCAAAAAGCTCCAGGTGTTTCTGCCATCCCACGTGTGATGCAACGTGACTTGGATCCTACTGTCATCTTACAAAATCTGAAGCCTATAGAGGGCCAGGTCATCCCACCTTGGTAGATCTTCCCCAGAACATCTTCCAGATGTGTTGGACTTCCAACTCTCAGAATTCGGGCCGGTAGTCCTAGCAGCAGGATTTCAGCTCATACGTCAAGGAGAATGGAAAGTATATCCATTGACTCGAGAGGAAGTCTCTTCAAACTCATTGAGATTTACTAGGTGGCGTTCTTACAGCTGTCTTCAGAGTTGGTCTCTTTGCAGGGAAGGATTGAATAACCTGGCAATTTAAGCTGCTGAGAATTCTAGAGGTTGAAGTCCAACATTATACGGAAGTTGGAAAAAGCAGGTGTGGATAATCTCAAATTAGGTTTCATCAAACCTTCCACTCCATTTTTTCCCCTGTTTTGTTCATTCCACTGTGTCAGTGTTTTCCAATTCAGCTCACCTTCCACTGAGAACGTCTCTAAAGAATGAAATGCTGTTACCGATTATTATACTCGTTGTGCAAAAGGCTACAGACATGAAGTAAAGTTAAAAACTTCCCCCAAACTGAATTCAGTTCCTGGCTATTTCATTTGTAGACAAGATTCCTTAGGTGGATGTTTTCACCTTAGGTGGGAGTTTTCACCTGTTTTCACAGTAATAACTACACCATCTCCTGGTTTGCAACCCAGGTTGTCAACTTTTTTGCAAACCAAGAGGTCGACCTGACTAGGTGGCTGAGACACTGAGCTTGTCAATCAGAAAGGTCGGTGGTCCGAATCCCTAGTACAGGTCTCCTGTGTTAGCAGGGGATTGGACTAGATGACCTCCAAGGTCCCTTCCAACTCTGTTACTCTTACTTCCTTGCAAGCGAACCAGACAGACAGCAAATGCATTTGAGATGTCATATTTGAGATGCTACACTAGACGGATTATCAGCAAGAAAAATTAGGTCATACTCCTGCTATATACGGCTTTAGTTAGACCTCAAGCGTCTAGTTCTGAAGACCTCACTTAACAAAAGATATTGATAAGACTGAGGAAGTCCAGAGATGGGCCACAAACATGGTGGAAGGTCTGAGGAACAAAACCTATCAGGAGAGGTTAGAGGAACTGAATGCGTTCAGCCTGGAGGACAGGAGGGAAACGGGTAGGGACATAATGAAAACCTTTAAATATACTAAGGGTGTGAATGAGGTTCTAGTCCAGGCGTCTCCAACCTTGCAACTTGTGGACTTCAACTCCCAGAATTCCTCAGCCAGCTTCGCTTCCCTGGCTGAGGAATTCTGGGAGTTGAAGTCCACAAGTCTTAAAGTTGCCAGAGTTGGAGACCCCTGTTCTAAAAGGTAGTATTTTCAATATTAACCCATAAATCAAGAACACGGGGACATGACCTCAAACTGACAGGAGGGAAGTTCAAAAGTAATGTTAGAAAGGATAACTTCACAGAAAGAATAGTGGAAGCTTGGAACTAACTTCCAGCGGAGGTAGTGCGTCAATCATCAGTAACTGAGTTTAAATGTGCTTGGGATAAACACATGTCTTATCATCCGAAAAAAATACAATAATAAAAACGAAAATAAAAATAAGTAAAATATTTTTAAAAAATCAATTAAAAACAATAAGCTAAAAAGGAAACAAAAAACCAAACAAACTCAAAACGTTACCCTGTGGTAAGATGAGCAGCCATCTTACCACAGGGTACCTCTTCGATAAATTTAATACATAAAATTTAATATTTAATTTAATAACTAAAAATAATATATAAACAAAAGGGCAGGCTTGATGGACTACTAGGTCTTTTTCTGCCCTCAGTTTTTCTGGTTTCGATGTTTCCCTGGGTAGATATTGGGGGGATTAAGGGAGGGAAATTTCACATCCAGCTGTAGGGTCGTAAACTCAGCAAAGGGGTGAAATGCTCCTGGTTCGGACTGGATCGGGTGATCCGGTAGCGATGGGGGCAGGTAATTCGGAGAACCGGTAGCAAAAATCCCTGTCCCCCCACCCTGCCCACCCAATTGTCAAAGCAAGGCGATTGGCTGCTGCAATCAGTTGCATCAGCTAGCAACTCAATCTGCCTGCCTGCAATCCATCTCATCAGTGAGCAACTCAATCTACCTGCCTTGTCCCTTCAATTGGATAAGTAACTGGGGGGGGGGGCTTTAAAAAATAGTTAATTGGGGTTTTTTTTAGGAGTTTTATATTTTTTTTTAGACATAGCAATTTAAAGTTAAGGAAGTTTTAAATTTAGCTGCTTTTATCTAAAAATATAAATAAAATAAAAATAAAAAAATATTTGTGCAGCTTTGTGAGATTTGGTGTGTTTCTGTAGTGTTTCACTCTAACTACACAAACACACAAAATCTCACAAAGCTGTATGTGGCATTTTGTGTGTATATGTGAATCAGCGGTGTTGTGTTGTGTGTCTGTAAAGTGTGAAATTTGGTTTTTGAGCTTTTTGTGGCTATGAGGTTCCTGCTTGTTGCAGGGGCCATTTTGGGTGAAGTGCAGCTGTTTTTATATTGTGTGTGAGTCAGTTGTGTTGTGTGTGTGTAAAGTGTGAAAGTTGGTTTTTGGTACCTCTTATTATGTATTTGTTTATTATTTTTATTATTATTGGCCACGCCCACCCGGTCACCTGACCACCAAGCCACACCCACCAATTAAGCCACGACCACAGAACCTATAGGGAAAATTTTTAGATTTCACCCCTGGCCCAGCATGCTGATAGTAACACAGACTTGTAGTATGTTAAAAAAACACACACAAAAGCTACAGATTTATTGCAGCAGGAGCCAATGACACAATCAACCTGCTAGCCGTTGACAAATGCTGTAAGAGCTTTGTTGAAAGAAAAGCTGAGCTATGAAAAGCCACAAATCTCTCCTCACTTTTTCCCCATTATAAATAGTCGTAGGTCCACTCGGCATCTTGCAGCTGCCGTTGTAAGGCCAACCATGCAAATGGGGGTGATGCCAAAAACAGGAACATCATCCCGAGGGGCAAACTTTGGGGTATTTCCATGTTTCTCCTCAAAGCAAAAGCCCAAGTCACACGGGGCTTTGGAAACAAGAGGGAGATATTGGGTCACACCAGCCACCAGAAGCGGACGTAGAGCAGAAGCACCATGAAGATGAGGCCGGTGGCGGCAGCTTTGGCGTAAGCGGAGCGGCTGTTGAGGAGCTTGGCATCATGGCGGTATTTCTTAGAGAGGGTTGACAGGTTGCTGGCTTTGGAGTCCAGAGCTGAAGAAGGAGAGAAGGCAAAGAAAACACAATTGCCTCAGTTGTCTTTCTATTCAGCCTTGCCAGGAAAAGCTGCTGTGGGTTCCCCACATCTTGGGGAGGGAGGAGAAGGGGGGTTAGCAAGGCTCAGAAAGAGGGCCCTTCAGGAGCAGAATCAGCCATTTTGAATAGTCTCCCCAGACAGATTAGATCAGTGGTGGGTTTCTACTGGTTTGCCCCGGATTGGGCAAACCAGGAGTGGCAGCGTCGGGAGGCTCCACCCACCTGCCCGGACGTCATCATGGATGCTCTGCGCATGCGCATGCTCCCGGTTCCAAACCGGTAGCAAAGGTAACTGGATTAGGTGGCCTCTTTTTTATAGTAAATTTTATTCAAAATGACAATTAAATAACAATTAAAAAGATAAAAACTACTGTGGGCAGTCCTCGACTTACAACAATTCATTTAGTGACCAAAGTTACAACGGACTGAAAAACGGCAGTGACGTTTACAACTGCGGCAGGAAAAGTCCTAAAAATGCAGCAAAACTCACTTAAACATTTCACTTAGCAAGATAAATTTTGGGCTCAATTATTATTGGAACTCGAGGACTACCTGTACAAACTAAAAAATATATGAAAGATTTAAAAGAATAGTCAGTGCAGTAAAGAAAAAGTAGAAAAGAAAAAAAGAATATATAGATAGTCCTCGACTTACAACCATTAGTTTAGTGTCCATTCGAAGTTACAACGGCAATGAAGTGACATGACTCTTTTTTACACTGCTGACCGTTGCAACTTCCCAGTAGTCACATGATCAAAATTTTGAAAGTTGGCCACTGGTTCATATTTATGACTGCAACGGTCATAAATATGAACCAGTGGCCAACTTTCAAAATTTTGATCATGTGACTACTGGGAAGTCTCCCTAGGGTCATGTAATCCTCTTTTATGACCTTCTAATAAACAAAGCCGCCGTGACTTTGGGGCCGTGGTAGCTCAGGCTGGTAAGAAGCCTGTTATTAGAACACAGCAGCCTGCAATTACTGCAGGTTCAAGCCCGGCCCAAGGTTGACTCGGCCTTCCATCCTTTATAAGGTAGGTAAAATGAGGACCCAGATTGTTGGGGGGGCATTAAGTTGACTTTGTAAATATACAAATAGAATGAGACTATTGCCTTATACACTGTAAGCCGCCCTGAGTCTTCGGAGAAGGGCGGGATATAAATGTAAATTAAAAAAAAAAAGCCAATGGGGAAGCCAGATTTGCTTAACAACCGTGGCACTAACTTAACTCTACTGATTCACTTCACAGCTGTGTCAAGAAAGGTTGTAAAATGGGGTAACATTCTCTTAACAACTGTCTTGCTTAGCAACAGAAATTTGGGGCTCAATTGTGGTTGTAAGCAGAGGTGGGCTGCTAGGGGTTCGGGAGAACCTCTAGCTAAGATTCTGTGCAGTTCGGAGAACCCCCAAATCCCACTCCTGGCTGTCCTCACCCATCCCTCTCCTCTCCTCCCAGGAGTCCCCAAGCGGCCTGTTTTGGATGCAGGTGAGTGGAGTGGAGGCTTGGGGAGGATGAAAAATGGGCCTACCAGAACTTTGGAAACGGGCCTGTGTAGGCTCAAAAAGAGCCCCCGGAGCCCAGGGAGGGTAAAAACGCCTCCCCCCATGGCCGCAGTGCAGGAGGCCGACTAGGCCATGCCCACCCAGCAACCAGGCAGAGAAAATTTTTGAAGCCCACCCCTGGTCGTAAATGAAGGATACCTGTAGTAAAGAAAAAGGAAATATATAAAGAAGTGACTTCCTAAGAGAGGATGAATTCATAATCGCTGCGGGAATAGGATTCCGGCTCCTGAGTTGTGAAAGAACTTGGAAAAGTATAAAGGGACTTTGCAAGACATCTTGGCCACCTTCCATTTACTATAAAAGCCACAATACAGGTAGTCGTCAACATACAATCATAACTGAGCTTGCAATTGTAGTTGTAGGTCATTGTGGTTTTAACTTGAGGTACCCATGTGAACGAAAATAATTTTCTGGCCTTTTCCGCAGCAATTGTTAAGGAAATGCAGAGATGGCTAAGCGAACCCATTCATGTAGGTCTCCATCCTGTACCTGATAAGGTCTCCCCTCTTTGGAGGACTTCTTCAATGTTGGTCACCATGATCTTCTGAACGTCCTGGAGCTCCGTGTTGATATTGCTTAGATGGCGTTTTGACCAAGTGTCTAAGTAGGATTTCTTCAGCTTCTGGATGTAAATGTCTAGTAAGGAAAAATAAGGCCATCCATATCTTTGCATTGCAAGTATTTTCTTCCATCTACATCAACCTTCGACAACCAGATACCCCGAACGTTTCCCAACTCACCATGGCACATGAGATTCCTTAACTCAGCCGTGACTCAACTTTGCATTCCTCTCACTGCAAAGAGCAATGGTTCTCATTTTATTCGTTAGACTTTTAAACTTTTAAAATGTTACTAACAATGTTAGTAATGGAAATGCCCTCAACAACAACAATATAAATTAAAAGAGTTAAAACTGTTTAAACCAGGGGTCACCAACCTTTTGGATCTCAGGGACCACTAAATTTATAATTTTAAATCCCGTGGACCACTAATATGATCTGCCTAATGACCGGCTGGGTGGGCGTGGCAAGGTGGTCATATGACTGGGTGGGTGTGGCCAGCCCAATGTCATTCACATCGAGGGGCACCTTGCCAGCCTCTACTCGCTACTCCATGCCTGCCTGCCTGCCCGCCCGCCCGGGCTCCTTAGGGCCCCAACAAGAAGCAGTTGTTGGAGCTAAGCAGCCACCATGAGAACGAGTTGGCAAAACAGCTCAGTTCAAATTGGACTGAGCGAGAAGGAGGCTCAGCAGAAGCACCTAACTGAGGACTAGGAGCATAGGCTTTCCAAACAGAGGGAAGACCTGCAGGAGTGCAAGGACAGGTACCGGCACCTGGCGGCTCAGTGGGCTGAGATGGTCAGGCAGTTCCAGCCCATGAGGCAGTCCCACTGGAACAAGGCCCTCCGAATCTTCACACCAGCGGTACTTCTCTCCAGCCTTCACACAAAGCCCTACACCAGGAGGCCGAAGCAGACCCCAAGTCAGAATTTTTGACCCCCTCTGACCCACATAAAAAGATCCCGAAGGGGGAGACTCTCTGCAGCAACATAAATATTCATTGCACATATCCGTCCCGGGGGCCATAGTTTGAGGACCCCTGATTTAGGGCAATATTAAAAAATGCAAATAATTTTTCTGAGGACCACCAAAATTTTCTCAGGGACCACCAGTGGTCCACGGACCACCAGTTGGTGACCACTGGTTTAAACCATTCAAACAGAAGAGCATGTCTACAGCCCAGGATTGAACTGTGGAATTCTTGATGTTTTCTGAGTTTGGTGGTTTGCTTGCAGACATGTCATTTACCCAGCAAGGGGCCGGTTTAGCTCTGCCTGGTAAGGCCTGTTATTAAGAACACAAAGCCTGCAATTACTGCAGGTTCGAGCCCGGCCCAAGGTTGACTCAGCCTTCCATCCTTTATAAGGTAGGTAAAATGAGGACCCAGATTGTTGGGGGGGCAATAAGTTGACTTTGTAAATATATACAAATAGAATGAGACTATTGCCCTATACATTGTAAGCTAATTTAATTAGTTAATTAAAGAAACTCTAGTGGAACATCGTTTTGGAAAGCCAGCAAGATGAGTAGGTTTACTATGTTCAATATTTCAATTGTAAGATCAGATAATTAATATCAGTGTCATGAATGCTGTTGTAAATCTTGATGGTTATTGCATCAAGATTTTTGTACTCAGACGACACATTGCTTAAGGGAAGATGGAATGTTTATATTAAAAAATAAAAATTAATTTTTAAAAAATGACAGCCCAGGTGGTGAAAAAACCTGGGAAGAAGCATTACAGAACATTTAAAGAAATCTTCAATAAAAACCAGAGTGGGAAGTTGCAGTTTCCGAGTTTATATATTCCTTCCAAATGAGCCTTTAAGATCCCTGACTGAAGTGTGCATAGCTCTTCCCTTCCTTGGTCTTATCCGATAGCCTGAAAGTTTGGCATGTCCTGCATTTATGGCGGAGTTTGGATTTCAACTGGTCCAGAATGCGGCTGCGCGGGTGATAGAGGGAGCACCTTGTGGCTCCCGTGTAACACCCCTCCTGCGTAATCTGCACTGGCTCCCAGTGGTCTTCCGGGTTCACTTCAAGGTACTTGTTATCACCTTTAAAACGCTCCATGGCCTAGGGCCGGGATATTTACGGGACCGCCTACTGCCACCATTAGCCTCTCACCGACCAGTGCGCTCTCACAGAGAGGGCCTCCTCCGGATACCATCAGCTAAACAATGTCGGCTGGCGACTTCCAGGGGGAGGGCCTTCTCTGTGGGGGCCCCTACCCTCTGGAACGAGCTCCCTCTGGGGCTTCGTCAACTCCCCGATCTCAGGTCCTTCCGCTGCGAGCTGAAGACGTTGCTGTTTCGAAGAGCAGGACTAGCTTGAACGTAGTTTTAAATTGGGGTTTTTAAATCAGGGGTTTAAATGGGTTTTAAATTTGTATTTAAAAGTTTTAAGGCATCAACTGAATTTAATTGTCTATTCTTTTTGCTGTTTTATATGTATTATATGTTTTCTGTTGTTTTATTGGCTGTGAACCACCCTGAGTCCTTCGGGAGATGGGCGGTATACAAATATAATAAATAATAAATAATAATAATAATAACTCCCAGAATCCCCCCAAGCAGCATAGCCAACCATAAGGCATCAGAGTTGGGAAGACGGCTACTTTGAGTACCCTGACAAGGTCTCAACATAGTGGGCAGGATCTATGTTAGATACCAATGGCACTGCGTTTCTGTTGAATGTCCCACTGAAATCAATGGGCAAATGGCAATATTGATCCCATTGATTACAAGGGAAACACAGTGCAAGCAACTTCATCTGGCCCAACAGTGAAATCTGAACTGGTTTGCTACCAGTTGGTTGGCTGTTCATGCGCGCTCTGTGTGCGCATGCACAATTTGCACCAAACATGGACTGTGCGCGCATGCACAATACACACCAAAAGGAGGCTTGGAAAGTTAAGTAGAACAGAGACAGGGGGGAATCAGCTGTGGTGCACAATCTTGGGAACCTTTTAAAAAAAAATTTTAAAGCATTTTTTACTACCGGTTCAGGCGAATAGGTAATAAAAAATGCTTTCAAAAAGTTTTAAAAGGCTTGGATGATCACAGCTGTGCCATGCGATTGTCCAAGCCTTTTTTAAAAACTTTTTAAAAGCATTTTTTACTACCTATTTGCCCAAACCAGTAGTAAAAAAATGCTTCAAAGGCAACTGCACTTTTGGGTTGTTTTTTTCCTTGAAAACGTTTCACTTCTCATTCAAGAAGCTTCTTCAGTTATCTGTAGAACTGAAGAAGATTTTGGATGACAAGCAAAATGTTTCTCAGGAAAAAAGCAAGGAAGTCTAGTTGCCTTTTGGAAAAGCACCTTTGGGATATTTGGAAACAGTAGGTGTCCATGGAGATTCTCCATCTTGCCCAAAACTGCTTTTCCAAAAGGCAACTGCACTTTTGGGTTGTTTTTTTCCTTGAAAACGTTTCACTTCTCATTCAAGAAGCTTCTTCAGTTATCTGTAGAACTGAAGAAGATTTTGGATGACAAGCAAAATGTTTCTCAGGAAAAAAGCAAGGAAGTCTAGTTGCCTTTTGGAAAAGCACCTTTGGGACAATCATGACCTGGATGACTGAGAATCTCTACAGCAGAGGACTTCAAACTTGGCAACTTTAAGACTTGTGCACTTCAACTCCCAGAATCCCCCCAAGCAGCATAGCCAACCATAGGGCATCAGAGTTGGGAAGACGGCTACTTTGAGTACCCTGGCAAGGTCTCAACATAGTGGACAGAATCTGTGTTAGATACCAATGGCACTGCGTTTCTGTTGAATGTCCCACTGAAATCAATGGGCAAATGGCAATATTGATCCCACTGATTGCAAGGGAAACACAGTGCAAGCAACTTCATCTGGCCCAATGGTGAAATCTGAACTGGTTTGCTATCAGTTGGTTGGCTGTTCATGCGCGCTCTGTGTGCGCATGCACAATTTGCACCAAACATGGACTGTGCGCATGCACAGTTTGCACAAAACATGCTATGCGCGCATGCACAATACACACCAAAAGGAGGCTTGGGAAGTTAAACAGAATAGTGGAGGGGGGGAATCAGCTGTGGCGCGCAATTTTGGGAAGCTTTTTAAAAAAAATTTTAAAAGGCTTGGATGATCACAGCTGTGCCATGCGATTGTCCAAGCCTTTTTAAAACTTTTAAAAGCATTTTTACTACCGGTTCGGGGAACCAGTAGTATTTTTTACTACCAGTTCAGGCGAACCGGCCCAAACTGGTAGCATTTCACCCCTGGTCTGGCCCTAGTCTTTTAGCCTGTCAAAGCAACTCATGCTTAAACATGGATTTGTTGATTTATGCAGCATGTATTCATGGTCACGATATTCCTCCGGAGGTCATATGGTACATTTTTCCCACCACAAACCCTCCCCCCTCTTTTATCCTTACACAATCCTAACAAGTTGATAAAGATGAGGAATAAGAATTGGGAAGAATTGGGTGGATTTACCTGCTCATCCACACGCCCTTTCCAGAAAACCAGATCAACTTGCAGCCTGTTACTGTAGGCAGCCTTCACTCTTTCGGGTCAGAGGCCCCCAAACATTTGGGCACCAGAGACCAGTTCCATAGACAGAGGTTTTTCTGCGGATTGGAGGAGGTGTGGTTTCATGTGCAGCCTGCATCCCATGAATGGGGCTTTGCTTGTTTGCGTGGCCCGATTATTGGCATGCCCCGGATGAGTGCCAGTTCGCAGAAAAGAGGTTGGGGACTCCTGATCTAGGCAACTGGTGGTCTACCCAAGATCCTGTCCATCTAATTTTCATGACTCTACACACTGTTTCCCTGCTCTTCTGCCCTGCCAACAACTGGAATTCAGAGACAAAAATAAACAGGAAAGACTGGTTACAAATTATTCTGGGCCTAGAGCAGGGGTCTCCAACCTTGGCAATTTTAAGACTTGTGGACTTCAACTCCCAGAGTTCCTCAGCCAGACTATTCACAATAACTTAATAAAAAGGCGTTTTTGTCGGGACAAGGAGTCTGATTCGTGGTTTGGGGAAGCCTAGGTCAGAACAGAATGGAGACAGACAACCTGAGGCCCAGGGATGCCATGTTGCAGTCCTCTTTATGATGGGATTCCTTGTCAGAAATCTATTCACCTTTATACTTACCAAACTCAATGAAGGCGTAAGGCCGGGACACGGATGAGATTTTCTTTCCGTAAAGTTCCCAGAATTCCGTTTGCAGCTCTTCCAGATAGGAGAAGGCCAACTTCTTTGAATAGTTAGCTTCGCAGAGTGTCAGGTAACAAATCCCCTGGCTGATCAGGTAACTGTAGGGGCAAATGCAGCAGAAATTAAGGGAAACGAGAAGAAGATTTGAGAAGTAAATCTGCACATAGGTTTGGAAACAGTAGGTGTCCATGGAGATTCTCCATCTTGCACCAAAACTGCTTTTCCAAAAGGCAACTGCACTTTTGGGTTGTTTTTTTTTCCCCTTGAAAACGTTTCACTTCTCATTCAAGAAGCTTCTTCAGTTATCTGTAGAACTGAAGAAGATTTTTGGATGACAAGCAAAATGTTTCTCAGGAAAAAAAGCAAGGAAGTCTAGTTGCCTTTTGGAAAAGCACCTTTGGGATATTTGGAAACAGTGATTTACAATAATTTGTATCAGCTTCCCTGTGCACATGCTGTACACATCTGTAAATGATTTGTGGGTACATCACCACCATATCTCAGGGTGTGTCATAATTCTCGTTATTGATGTCCCATCCCTTTTGGACAAGCACCATTGTGTCACACATTATTATTTCACACATGTTACACATACCTCTGGGGCTTTTAGTTTGATGGTACCAAACATCCATGGTGATGTCTATATCTCCTACATTTCTTGGTTTAAGTATCCCTTTACAAAATTTGGCAGCAAATTTGTCAGACGGTCATAAAAGCAGGTGTTCTCATCCATCATAAAGTACCAGGCCAAAAGACTTGATTGTCTAACCATTTTTACTTTTTTTTTAAAAAACTCCCAAGTATATTAAATTGTCATAACTGTGTACTTTAAAACCTTGGAAAATGAAGGAAACATTTTCCTGGCACTGAAGTCTGATTGTGTGTGATTGGACACAGAAGGAATTTATTCCACCTTTTTTTATAACTCAAAGCAGTGATGATTTCTAATGCTCCTTCCACCTCCTATTTTCTCCACAATAACTTTGTGAAGTGGGTGGGGCTGAGAGTCACCCAGCCAGCTTTCATGCCTAAGGGACTAGAACTCACAGTCTCCTAGTTGCTAGCCTAGTGCCTTAACTATTAAAGCATACTAGCCCGCCTGAGTGGGTGGCTCAGGGGGCTAGGACGTTGAGCTTGTCGATCGAAGGTCGGCAGCTCAGCGGTTCGAATCCCTAGTGCTGCCGTGTAACCGGGGTGAGCACCCGTTACTTGTCCCAGCTTCTGCCAACCTAGCAGTTTCGAAAGCATGTAAAAATGCAAGTAGAAAAAATAGGGACCACCTTTGGTGGGAAGATAACAGCGTTCCGTGCGCCTTTGGTGTTGAGTCACGCTGGCCAAATGCATGGAGACGTCTTCGGACAGTGCTGGCTCTTCGGCTTTGAAACAGAGATGAGCACACCCCCTAGAGTCGGCAACGACTAGACTAGCACGTATGTGCGAGGGGAACCTTTACCTTAGCCCGCCCAGCCATATTACACACCGCTGCCCTCAATTGACCCTCAGTGCTTTATACTAAATCAGTTCAAAACCATCCAAAAAAATATTTGGGATGAATAAACTTAAATGGGTGAATCTGTTGTTTCTTTACCATAGATATTGTTAAGTGTTAAATTTGTACCCTATGACTATCATTAAGTGTTGTACCTTATGATTCTTGATGAACGTATCTTTTCTTTTATGTACACTGAGAGCATAGGAACCAAGACAAATTCCTTGTGTGTCCAATCACACTTGGCCAATAAAACATTCTATTCTATTCTATTCTATTCTATTCTATTCTTTTCTATTCTATTCAAACAAGGAGGCTTCAATCAACAAGCTAATTTAGAACCACCCACGTCATTGAATCATGGCTTGAAATTGGATTAATTTCCTGACTTGTGCTAAACTTCAATTTCTCAGTTTAAACAACTATGAATCTATAGCTGGTAGATTTTTCATACCAAGGATCTGTGTGAACACCGAAGTTGGCACATCTGATGTTCAGTTTAATTAAGATCTGATTACTCAATCAAGTCATTTAGGGTGAAAATATGATCACAGTCCCCTATGTGTTTCATCACTGTAATTTTTTAAGCTAGAACAACAGTTGCAGGAACTGGGAATGTCTACTCTAGTTTAACAAACAGAAGGATTAGGAATGACATGACAGCGGTCAATATTTGAGGGGTTGCCACAAAGAAGAGGGGGCCAATCTATCCTCCAAAGGACCTTAAGACGGAACAAGAAGCAATGGATGGAAACTTATGAAGGAGGGAACTAACCTAGAACTAAGGGGAAATTTCTTGACAGGAAAAACAATTAACCAGTGAAACGCCTTGCCTCCAGAAGTTGTGGGTGCTTCATCATTGGCGGTTTTTAAGAAGAGACTGGATAGTCATTTGTCTGAAACGGTATAGGGTCTCCTACTTCAGCAGTGGGTTGGGCTAGAAGACCTCTAAGATCCCTTCCAACTTTGTTATTCTGTTATAAAGCATTTGACAGGCAAAAAGGCTGACCAGGTTCCAGAAGTAACTAAATATTGGTGTGCGTTTATAATCTGGCAATGAGTTTCCTCATTTTTATTTTTTGATAATTCAAGTCCTAGGCCATTGCAAGAAATTTCAAGGTGATGGAATAGGCGCATTCCTCAGTGGCTTCACCATGTGGCATGCAAATTGAATCAATCTTTTTCTTCTCCACTTCACTATGAATCAGAAAAACTTACTGAAAAGTCATCGTTCCAGCCTGCAATGAGCATCGATTTGGCGAATGATCCCCAAGTTTTCGGAAAAGCTGTTTGGCTTGATTGTGATATTCTTGAAAATTCCGATTTGACTTCAGGTAAGGGGGAGAAAAAAAAGTTTGTCATTCAAAAAAGCCAGTGTAGAAATTGTGATCCCTCACAACTTCAGACAGAAGCAGGTCGGAGAATTCTACCATAATTTCACCTAACCTAAGTGATGGAGGGCAAAATTGCAAACTCTGCTCTTGCAGTACAGGTAGTCCTCGACTTACAAACAGTTCGTTTAGTGACTGTTCAAAGTTTTCAGTTATATTGAAAAAAGTGACCTTTGACCGTTTTTTCACCCTTTTACAACCATTGCAGCATCCTCTTAGTCACGTGATCAAAATTCAGCTGCTTGGTCATGTGATTTCCCCCTTTTTGTGATCTCCCGACAAGCAAAATCAACAGGGAAGCCAGATTCCCTTAACAACCGTGTTGCCACCTTAACTGCACTGATTTGCTGAACTGGAGCAAGAACAGTCATAAAACGGGGCAAATTCATATAACCAATGTCTCACTTAAGAACAGAAATTATGGGCTCAATTGCGGTTGTACATTAAGGACTACCTGCATTTAGACACCCTAGTCGTAAGCCGAGGACTTCCTGCATTTAGCCAGGAAGAGCAAAGGCCCTCTTTGCTTGGTCCTAAGAGAAATCTAAGCCAAGAAAACATGCCAGGAATAAATAAAATACCTTTTGCTGTTCTCCTGTATTCCCCCAACTCTGTTTAAGTGAGGGCGAAGGATAAACCCCCAAATTAATAGTAACAGAGTTGGAAGGGACCTTGGAGGTCAGCTAGTCCAGTGGTCTGCAACCTTAAATACTCAAAGAGCCATTTGGACCCGTTTCCATTTTAGCAAACCTTCCTTATAAAATTAATCCTCTTATATTTCCATGTTTCTAACTTCTGTTTTTATTGACTAGTCATTGATAAAATGAGTCCCAGTATTCAGTTTCTTCCTTTTCCTTAATTTTAACTGTTAGTCTATCCCAAGGGTCTGCAACCTGAAACACTCAAAGAGCCATTTGGACCCGTTTCCCACAGAAAAGGAAACACTGGGAGCCACAAAACCCTTCCCGTGCCTGACTATTTCTTGAGCGGCCACAAAACTAGCATATGTAGTTGAATTAAAACGTCGTGTTTTCTTCTGAAACTCCTTTTCTTTTCTTGGATTTATCCACTGTTGGCCTATCGGAGGTCGCAAAGCTCAATAAATTGCCCGTGAGTGTCGCACATTAGCGGTTGTGACGCCTATTTTGAGTCACGGGGAACCACAGCAGAGGGGTGAAGGAGCCACATGCGGCTCCAGAGCCGCAGGTTGCTGACCCCTAAGCTAGTCCAACAATTGCCAGCAAATAAAATAGCAGGGAGGAGGAGGAGGAGGGAAGGGGGGAAAAGGGTCCAGATATCTAAATAAAACCAAGCGCAGACTCATAAAGCCGCCTTTACTCGCTTCAGAATGAGCATTAGAAACCAAATTTTAAAAACCGTGGGAGAAACCCCATCCATTCTTTCCAATCACAAACTGTCACCTGTCGAATGTCTTAAAACAAGGGAGCCTTAAGCCAATCGCAGGTGCGCTCCAGAACAACCGAGGCGGCTGAGCAATTGGGGAAGGGACGGGGGGGGCTAGAGCCGCGGTGGGGGTGCAGGACCCCCCCCTCTTCTCTCCCCACCCCCCAACTTACCTGCTCCGTTTCTTGCATGGAGGCAGCCAAAAGCAGCCCGTCTTGGACCCGGCTGATCATGGTGAGCAGAACCATGCTGGCAGGAGGGGAAAAAAGAGGGCGAGAGGGGGGGGAAAAAGAGGGCCAAGGGCGGGGGGGCAGCGTCCCGGGTCGTGTCCCCACCCCACCCCGCCGCCAGCTCCTCTCTCCCTTGCTGAAGTCTTGCAGCCGGGACTTGAGTCTCCCGCTGACGTGGCTGATCCGGCCGGTGTGTGTGGGGGGGAGGTTGGGGAAAAAAGGGGCGGAGCGAGACAGGCGAGAAGTTTTTACTTTTTGCAAAGTTGCCGGGGCGCGTTGTGTGAGTGCGTGTCGTCGGAAAAGCGGGATAGTAAAAGTTTTCCCCTGCCCGATCCTCAACCTCTCCGCTTCGGCCGAGCCCTCTCGGGAGGATGCCTCGGTGGTGGTGAAGGAGAACTGGGGGGAAACACACGGCCCTTGCGCTTTGAGGGCTGGAGTGGCATTGTGTGTGTGTGTGTGGTGTTGTTGTTTTTTAATCGCGCGCGGAAGTTTTGCTCGTGGATCTTGGGAGTGTGTGTGGAGTGGGGGGGGCAGGGAGCCGCGATTTATTCGCAACACAATTTGTACGTCGCTTGGTCGCCCGTCAGAATTCGAGCCGTAGAACGAAACCTTCGCCTCAACGTTTTTAAAAAAAGGGAAAGACACAGAACGTTCCGATTGTGACGTCACAATCCCACTTGTCGAACGTTCTCAAACCCCCCCCCCCTCAAAGAGGGCAGAAAGAGAGCCACGTTGTTGTAATCCACACACACACACACACACACACACACGATAAGATCCCGAAGGGGAACACACGACACGTCAAACCCGGGTTGACTGCTAAAGAAATGTATCAGCTCTGCTGCTTTCTTCAAAAGCTTCCTTAGCTTGTCAAAACAAGGCGAAGACCGACAGATTTTAACCTTTCTGATCGTGTATCAAGAATATCGTCAAGAAATTAAATGTTTGGTGCTGTGGGAAGCAGAAGAATGAAATTTGGGAGGGGGGGAATATTAAAAAAGGCAAAATATTATATCCAGTGGTGGGTTTCAAATTTTTTACTACCGGTTCTGTGGGCGTGGCTTGGTGGGTGTGGCATGGCTCGGTGGGCGTGATTTGGTGGGGCGTGGCAGGGGAAGGGTACTGTAAAATCTCCATTCCCTCCCCACTCCAGGGGAAAGTTATTGCAAAATCCTCATTTTCTCCGGATCAGCTGGGACTCGGGAGGCAGAGAATAGATGTGTGTGGGGCCAGTCAGAATTTTTACTACCAGTTCTCAGAACTACTCAAATTTTCCGCTACCGGTTCTCCACAACTGGTCAGAACCTGCTGAAACCCACCTCTGATTATATCTCCCCAAAGGGAGAAATGGAGAAACATGCTCTTAAAGGCAGAAAGCAGCCCCCACAGCAGATGCCAGCACTTAAGAGAGAAAGAGCTGATTGAAAGAGGAAGACAACTATCTAGATGGCTCTATTCATAAGCAAAGCAAACACCACAGGCAGAAATCCATTCAAGGCAGGATATGCCAATACAGGGAGCAGTTGTGTTAGCTATATTTAATTAATTTAAAGTAGCATCCACTTTATTTATTTTTTTGTTCCCTTAGTTTGCAAGGTTTTGCACAACCCTTTAGAGCAGGGGTGTCAAACTCATGGCCCGCAGGTCGGATGCGTCATGTGCTGGTCACACCCACCCCCATTTTAGAAAAAAGTTGTGATGCGTCACATAATGACAACATATCATCGCGAGTTTGACACCCCTGCTTTAGAGAGCTGAAGTCATTCGTAAAAACCAACCGACCACCCCTCATTTTGGCCTAACCTCCCTTAAAAGAGGCATTAAACAATACAGGTAGTCCTCGAATTACATCAGTTCATTTAGTGACCATTCAAAGTTACCACGGCACTGGGAAAAGTGACTTATGACCATTTTTTGCACTTACGACTATTGCAGCATCCCCAGGTCATGTGACTTACATTCAGATGCTTGACAACTGACTCACATTTATGACGGTTGCAGTGTCCCAGGGTCATGTGATCCCCTTTTGTGACCTTCTGACAAGCAAAGTCAAGGGGGAAACCAGATTCACTTAACAATGGTATTACTAATTTAACAACTGCACTGATTCACTTAACAAATGTGGGAAGAAAAGTTGTAAAATGGGGCAAAATTCTCTTATCACATTTCTCATTGAGCAACATAAATTTTGGGCTCAGTTGTGGTCGTAAGGTGAGGACTACCTGTATTTAAGGTCTTGGGGGTACAATTTATGTGTGTGTGTGTGTTAAATGCACTTTATTTCCCAAAATTACATTTAAATCCAGTCAGTTCATGTTTGAATTCTCAGGTGAGAAAAATGAAAGTCACTCTCGGAAAACAAAATCATTTTGTGTTCTGCAATCAGTGGGGGCAGATTGAGGAGTCAAATCCATCACCCCATTTATTCTGCTTTTCACAATCTGTTTTAATTGTTTTTCCCACTAATTTTTACCTCAGAAGAAGTTTTGGTCAAGTACAGGTTATCCTCGTCTTACGACCAGTAGCTTAGTGACTGTTCAGAATTATGATGGCTCATAATAGGCATGAGTTCATTTAATGACCACTGCAAAAAAAGGTCATAAAATCGACTGCAGTCATGTGACTCCCTTAATGACCACCCTGATTTATAATCATAATTCCAGGCTCAATTATGGCTGTAAATCGAGGACTATCTGTAGCCATCAATAATCCACAAGCAATTCTAATATGTGGTAAATTCCTATCTTGTTTTTACACATCTGTAAAGGGCTGCTATGAGATATGGTTAAAAAAGGCAAAATGGCAGCCGCTACAATATAATTGAAACACTGCCTGTTTTTAAATGTGTGTTAACTGGCTACATTTAGATAGAATAAACCTAAATTATTCCAGATGTCCTTGGATAAAGTATAATAGTCCACAGAGCTTTTTCATTCTTGTTTTACCTCTCTCATACATGCAAGTGGATGAAGATAATAGATATAATTTAGAATTGTGATTAAACCCATCACTTTGGTTTGCTATCTCTAAATGAATTCTTTTCATGATCTCAACTTGTTCTTAAAAAAAAGGAATCCAGGCTCAGATAGAAGTCTAAGCAAGCCATTCCTTGTTTATCTGGAACAAAATGAGAATAGATATTTTGCTTACACCCATACATCACTCATTCTAAATAAATCAGGAATTATACAGTATCATTCTAAGCAAACAGAAGCACAATATCTATTATTATTTTCCTGTTAGACAACCTGTGACACCTTAGTTGTCTAAAAGAAAATTAATAATGATACTGGTATTTTTCACAGATATTTCTTGACCAGATCTCTCAATGTCTTCAACAATGGCAGAGATTCTAATGTACTTTAAAAATTCAAGAGATGTTATCTGCCTTGAAAATAGACCGTACTGAACTATACAGCAATACAACCTTGACAAGAGGAAATGTTTTATGACGTTCTGTATTATGGCCTAAACTTTTATGATCATTTTTATGTCATGAAATATTTAATAACATTTCCGAATTTCAAATCCAGAGGAGTCATTTTGAATGCATTCTGTAAGTTAGCCCATTTGAGCCGTGGTGAAATCCAATTTTTTTTTACTACTGATTCTGTGGGCGTGGCTTGATGGGCAGGGTGTGGCTTGGTGAGCGTGGCTTGGTGGGCGTGGCAGGGGAAGGATACTGCAAAATCTCCATTCCCACCCCACTCCTGGGGAAAGAATACTGCAAAATCTCCATTTCCACCCCACTCCAGGGGAATATATTGCAAAATTTCCATTTCCACCCCTCTCTGGGGCCAGCCAGAGATGGTATATCTCCGAACTACTCAAAATTTTTGCTACCGGTTCTCCGAACTGCTCAAAATTTCTGCTACCGGTTCTGCATAACCTGTCAGAACCTGCTGGATTTCACCCCTGCATTTAAGGTACCTTGGTTAAAAAATTATTGCCCTAAGAGGTACCATTTTGCCCAGTTAAAAGTTACGGGAATTTTTAGTGGTTTAGCATCACCCATTTGTTCGTTCCTGATCCATTTTCCTGCCACATGCTCACCCATGCTTGAACTCTCTCTTGCAGAGAAACACAACACCGTAGCCTCGCAACAAAATTTATTACGACTGCGTTAAAGCGCAATTGTGCATGGAGAATGAGAAGCAGTCAACAGCTGCAGGTTTTGTTAGCTTTTATATGCTAAATATGTCAGGGGGAGAAGTAGCTTAATTGGTGAGAAAATTCAATTACGGTTCCACTTCCAGGCAACTGTACACATAGAAAGCGTGGAACTCAAGAGCCTCCCACATAGCCTTTAAATCTAGATAAATCAGGATAACATCACCTTGAATTTGGGGGATTATGCTCTCAAGATATTGAGAGTAAAGATCAGGTTTTGCAGAACAAGCGTTTGCTGACTTATACATCATACCTCCCGCAGGTTGATTCTAACGGAGGATGTCTTCACCCCGGTGACTTTAAGATGGGTGGACTTCAAGTCCCAGAATTCCCTAGCTGGGAGTTTTAAGTCTACACATCTTAAAGTTGCCATGGTTGAGAAACACCGCTAGAAACAAAAAAGTGAATTGCATGCAATACATTGCATTGAATTAAGAGTTTTTCAACTTTAAGGGAAGTAGACTTCAACTTCCAGAATTCTGGGAGTTGAAGTCCCCCCGTCTTACATCTATCAAGGTTGAGCAACCCTGTTTTAATGCCTTCTCTTCAAATTTTATAAATTCCAAAACTTCCCTTGTGCACGAACACCGTATTCCCCCAAACAGGAATACTATGTCATTTCAACCGCTTTTTTTTTTTAAAGAAACATATTTGGAATGGGACGTACCTATAGTTTAATTATTAAAGGCATTTACATGGCTGTCCATCTCACAACAGAGATTCCGTACCTAGACATTGTGTGAGAGACTGCCATGGGGCCCACGTCCCGTGACTAGGGAGAAAGAGGAGCAGAAGGTGCTCGCTCTCTAATCTAGGCTTGTGAGCTTCCCCAACACAGCCAATAAGCCACTGTGTGACTCAGAATGCTGGTTTGCATGGGTTGATGGCCAGACCCAGCAGTTCTTCAATAAAACAGGATCCATAATATGTTTAAGAATTAGACCATCAACTTGTCTCTTTTCTTCACAGGCATATGAAAGCAGCTATATTTATTTTGTCATTTTCAAATAAACTCTTAGGTCTAATTTACTAGACCTATTGAACTGCCAACAAAAGTGCATGCTATGGTTTTCCCAGTTGCAGTGTATGGCTTCCATAAGGAAGGCTGAGCGCCAAAGAGTTGAGGCCTTTGAACTCTGGTGCTGGAGAAGACTCCTGTGAGTCCCTTGGACTGCAAGGCGATCAAACCGGTCAGTCCTAGAGGACATCAACCCTGACTGCTCTTTAGAAGGCCAGATCCTGAAGATGAAACTCAAATACTTTGGCCATCTAATGAGAAGGAAGGACTCACTGGAGAAGAGCCTAATGATGGAAAGATTGAGGGCAAAAGAAGAAAGAGACGACAGAGATCGAGGTGGCTGGATGGAGTCATTGAAGCAGTAGGAGTGAGCTGAAATGGACTCCAGAGGATGGTAGAAGATCGGAAGACCTGGAGGAACGTTGTCCATGGGGTCACGATGGGGACACGACTTCGCAACTAACAACAACAAGCTGAACTATTTCCCTAGGATGGCTTTGCGCAGGACAATTGGAGGGCTCCGCATTCAGAAACATTGCATTAAACATCAAATTACTTAAGAAAAGTGCTAACTTTAAGAGCTCTTTCACTGCAGGGATGAATTAGCTGAGACATTATGCATAGTGCTTTTGGGATAAACATGCTAAGCTTAAATCCATAGTCTCGTAGCATTTTAAGACTCCCGCATACTGGAAAAAGAGATTTTCCCACGCCCTTAATCAATGCTATTTTCCTTTTCATGCCGCCCCTAAACCATTAAAAATCATGGCACTGCTGTGACTTTTCATTGGCCCTCTAAATACGCGCAAGTCTTCGACGTACAATTTAGATAGTGACCGTTCAAAGTTACAACAGTGCTGAAAAAAGTGGTCTACAACTGGTCCTTGAACTTATGATCATTGCAGCATCCATGTGATCAAAGTTTGGGCGCTTGTGTAGTCCGGTGTGTGTGTATGTCACATGATTGCCTTCCCAGCAGATGTCCGGCAAGCAAAGTCAATGGAGAAAGTCAAATTTGCTTAAAGACGGTATGATTTGCTTCATGACTATGGCAAAAAGGTAAAATCAGGCAGGACTCAACTAATGACCACCTCGCTTAGCGACAGAAGTTTCAATCCCAATGGTGGTTGTGAGTTGATGAGTACCTCCACTGTCACTATTGGCTTTTGGCAGGGAGGAGGCAGAGAGGGAGGAGCGGAGTCTCCACCGAGAATTAGAATGGATAGGTGTCAACTCCACTCCCTTCTAGCATTGATGATGTTACCTAGTTTGGTAGTGAAACGTCTGCGAGAAAAACAACAAGCTCAGACAGTATCAAGTACGTGCCATAGCCAGTAAAAAATTAGCCATTTGCAAAGCTGTGTTTGTGCTGGAACATCTTTTTCTTGCAAAGCAAGGTATCTTTCCTGCATAAAGTCTTCCATTTGATTTTCAGTTCCCCCACTGTTGAGGTCAACCCAATTCTAACTTCTGACCAGGTCAAAAGTCATTCGAACTCCGAAACGATGAAGGAAGGAGTAGTTTCATACTCCGTGTAGAAAGGAGGGCTGTCTTCCTAGTAAGGTTGGGGCAGCAAGGCCTGGAGGAAGGGCAGAGCGCTGGTCTTCCATCCGGGTCCCTTGAGCTGTGAGCAATAAATCCAGCAGCCCTTGAATTCCCACCGGGATAGGAGGCTCCGTGCGCTGATCCTCAAGACGCTGGCTCTGCAGAAGAGAGAGAAGGAGTTAGAGGCTACAGGTAGTCTTCGACTTACGGCCACAGTTGAGCCCAAAAGTTCTGTCAATAAGTGAGACATTTGCCACATGAGTTTTGCTCCATTTATGACCTTCCTTCACTGCAGTTGTTCAGCTAGTACCTTGAATCTGGCTTCCCACGTTGATTTTGCTTGTCAGAAGGTTGCAAAAGGTATTTTGATTTTGGGTTTTACCGGTTAGACTGATAGATCTTTATAGAAATGGCTTGTTCCAGGGGTGAAATCCAGCAGGTTCTGACAGATTCTGGAGAATCGGCAGTGGAAATTTTGAGTAGTTAGGAGAACCGGAAAAATACCACCTCTGGCTGGCCCCAGACTGGGGTGGGTATGGAGATTTTGCAATATATTTCCCCCTGGAGTAGGGTGGGAATGGAGATTTTGCAATATCTTTCCCCCTGAAGTGGGGTGGGAATGGAGATTTTGCAATATCCTTCCCCTGCCATGCCCACCAAGCCAGGCCCACCAGGCTATGCCCACAGAACCAATAGTAAAAAAATGTGGATTTCACCACTGGCTTGTTCACATTATTATGAAAAAGCAAAAAGTTGTGATTTGATGTTAATGCCTTTTTTAACTGTAACAGAGAGAGTCGGAAGTCAATGCTTCTTTTTCTTTCTTTCTCTTTTTTAATCTTTCCTCACCTCTTCCCCCTTCCTCCCCCCCGCACAGTTTTTCTATTTCCTTTTGTATTTTATAATACTTTATAACCAGTAGTGAAATGTAAAATTTGTTACTACCGCTTCTGTGGGCGTGGCTGGGTGGGGGTGGGGGTAATGTGACTGGGTGGGTGTGGCCAACTTTTTTCTTCTTCTTTTATGTGTGTTTTTTATATATATATACACACACACAGGCAAACACACAAAGGAGCAATTTGTGTAGTTTTAAGGTTTTTAAAAGCGATGGACGTATGCATCTGAAATAGATAAATCTCCAAGAAGCAGTAAATTGTTCGAACAGTTACATAGCTATATTTATTACACACAGTTACATTCAGTTTATTCTCTTGTTTCATAAAATTCCTGCTGCCAGATGCAGACGATGGACGACTGAAATCGTTTCCAGCTCAAGCCCATTGAATCGTAAAACTAAACATTTGCAGACCCTATGAATGCATCCAATAAAACCCACATCTGACTTGATTTTATTGGTTAGCGAATCCTCCCCAGAGAAGAAATTTATGTGAGATAAGTTTATTTGCCACCTTGTGTGCTGCTTCAGACATACATGGTTTATATTGGGTTACTCAGAAAGTGTGTAGGGAACCAAGGGGTTGACTTTGGAGAAGGAATCTGGAAGCTTTGGGGGGTGGGAGGTGGCAAGCAATTTAATCAAAAAGTGGAATCCAGAGAGGTGGGAGAATATTCCAGAGAATCATAAAAACCCATTGTGGTACAGGTAATCCTCAATTTACAACCCAGGGGTGAAATCCAGCAGGTTCTGACAGGTTCTGGAGAACCGGTAGCGGAAATTTTGAGTAGTTTGGAGAATCGGCAAAAACCACCTCTGGTTGGCCCCAGAGTGGGATGGGAATGGAGATTTTGCAATATCCTTCCCTCAGGAGTGGGGAGGGAATGGGGATTTTGCAGTAACCTTCCCCTGCCACGTCCACCAAGCCACACCCACAGAACCGGTAGTTTTAAAAAAATGAATTTCACCACTGTTACAACCCTTCGTTTAGTGACAGTTCAAAGTTACAACAGCATTGAAAAATGTGACTTATGGCCATTTTCCACACAACCGTTGCAGCATCCTCATCAAAATTCTGATGCTTGGCAACTGGTTCATATTTACAACGGTTGCAGTGTTCCTGGGTTATGTGATCAACTCTGGCGACTTTCTGACAAGCAAAGTCAATGGGGATGCCAGATTCATTAACAACCGGGTTGCTAAATTAAAAACTGTGGTGATTCACTTAACCACTCTGGCAAGAAAGGTTTCAAAATTCACTTAACAACTGACTTGCTTAGCAACAGAAATTTTGGGCTCAATTGTGATTCTAAATCAAGGACTACCTGAGAAGACATGGACAGTCTGTCTATGGAGATTCTCAGTCATCCAGGTCATGGTTGTCCCAAAGGTGCTTTTTTTTCAAGAGGTAACTGGACTTTCTTGGTTTTTCTTTGAAGATGTTTCACTTCTCCTCCAAGAAGCTTCTTCAGCTCTTCCCAGAGCTTCTCAGAGCTGAAGAAGCTTCTTGGATGAGAAGCGAAACGTCTTCAAAGAAAAACAAGAAAGTACAGTTGCCTCTTGAAAAAGCACTTTTGAGACATGGGTAGACTTGCGAGATTTTGTTATTACAGCCTACAAGAATTCTTCAATTTATGACCAGTTGTTTAGCAAACATTCAAAGTTACAATGGATCCACCAAAAGTTACCACCCAGTTCCAAAGTTCTGACCTCTATCCTCCAATCATATGACTGCATTTTGGGCACTTGGCAACAGGCTCGCATTTACGGCCATTTGCAAATATTCTGCAGTCACGTGACTGTAATTTATGACATTTTTGCAGAAAACTGGTGTTTACTTCAGGTTTTCAGTAAAAACAATGGGCTCGTTGAACGGCCACCACAAAAAAGGTTGGAAAATTACCATAGTTTTCGGACTGTAAGACGCACCAGAGTATAAGACGCACCAAGATTTCGAAGAGGTAAACCAAAAAAAAAAAGTTTTTGCCCTCCCCGGCCCCCAGGAGCACTCTGCAGGCCTCCCAAACTCTCTGCACGCCCCGTTGTTGTGAAAAATGGGCCTGTTTTTGGCAGAAATGGGACGTGCACGGCAGGGTTTCAGGAGGCCAAAAATGGCTGTATTCAGTGTATAAGTCCCATCAATATTTCCACCCTCTTTTTGGAGGGGCAAGTGCGTCTTATACTCTGAAAAGTATGGTAGGTTGGTCTTGTGGGAGACACACTTTATGTCCACCATGACTTATGACCGGAATAGGAAGGGTCCCTTATGCTTGTAAGTCTTCACTTGTCTTCGCCTGTATCTCAAGAAAGCATCATTCTAGTTGTTCTATAGAGTTGGCTTTGCTTCTTGATTCTGCTTTTTTTAAAAAAAAACAACAACAACCACCACCTAACAGTTTCTATGACCTGAAAAAGTTTGAAAACCCCTGCCTTACGCCATACGGTAAAAACATCACATGACTGATACCTTAAAAACTGTGTGAGCAAATACTTATGGATTAACAATAATGAATCTTTATGAAAAATAAATCCTCTTTTAATCCTTAAGTCCTTAAAGAGGTTTAATATTGGAGGGAGATTTTAAATTTATCAGATACAAATACCCTAATTTTATAATAAAAAATATTGTGCTTGGAACTGCCTATTTCTTCAACCGCTACCTTAATCATTCTTAGATCTTTGGTGGACTTGAATTATTAAATTTTCACCCTCAATTGACTGTGAATTTAATTGTAGATTACCCCCACCCAATAATAGACAGAGAAGCAATATCTGCTCTCACACTTCCTGCAGCAAATTCATTGTGCCTTGCTACCACAATTGGCAATATTTTTCTTTTCTAACTTGCATTGCTAACCTCTCTGAACATTTTCCTGACATAAAAAACGAAAACTGCAATAAAATGAAAACCTAAGGAATGCTTTAAAATTCTGAGTAGATACTCCTTTTGTGGGCATTTGGACTAGTTTTGGCTATTTTTGTTTTTCTCAAAAATTCTTCCGTTTTTCTGCAAAACTTGAAGTTTCGCCAAATTTCCAGAAACCTTACTCCTGAGGGATCCTGCTCATACAAATTTTGTTTAAATAAACAATGGCATTTCTATCCTGAAGGTGTGTATGTGTGGTTGTGTATGGGTGATGTAATTGTCATTTTCCTTCCTAGCGCTGATGTCTTGTATTTTTACAGTCAGTTTATTTATCCTTTCATATACTGCCCAGAGTTTCTGGTGAGGGGGAAACCTTAGAAATAGATTAAATAAATAAATCTTCACCCTGGAATTATTATTCACTTATTTTATTATTTTTTGCATAAATGACAGTACCTATTTTCCCTTTACACCACGGTAATTCCAAAGGAGAGAGACCCATAAGAGGATTGCAACTATAAAACTAGGGTTTATAAAGCTGTAAAACCGTCTCATTACAACAACTTAAATCCTAAATTCTACAATTTTGAGTTTTGGGGAGGAGGATGACCCAGGAAAGATTAAAAAAAAAAAATCCTGCAGGGGGACCGGAGGCTGGAGGGTCAATGGCATGTACATACCTGGTGAGCTAGAATAGTGTCATAGAGTTGGTCTTCCGATATCCCAGAATTCTCTTCGCTTGCAACTTCAGGCCCTGCAAAATCCGCCCGCTGGTCGTTGAGCCTCCGGGCCTGGATTGTGGCCACCATGTCAAAAAACTCTTCAGCCTGGAGGGAAGTCAGAGAAGAGAAAAAGACTGTGCAAAAGGAAGGAGAAGAAGGAGAAGACGACGGAGGAGAAGAAGGAGAAGAAGGAGCAGAAGGAGGAAGAGGAGGAGGAAGAAGAGGAGGAGAAGGAGGAAGAGGAGGAAGAAGAGGAGAAGAAGGAGAAGAAGACGGAGAAGGAGAAGAAGGAGAAGAAGGAGGAAGAGGAGGAGGTGGAAGAGGAGGAAGAGGAGGAAGAAGAAGAGGAGGAGTAGGAGGAGGAAGAAGAGAAGAAGAAGGAGAAGACGGAGGAGAAGAAGGAGAAGAAGGAGGAAGAGGAGGAGGAAGAAGAGGAGGAAAAGGAGGAAGAGGAAAAAGAAGAGAAGAAGGAGAAGAAGACGAAGAAGGAGAAGAAGGAGAAGAAGGAAGAAGAGGAGGAGGTGGAAGAGGAGGAAGAGGAGGAAGAAGAAGAGGAGGAGGAGGAAGAGGAGGAAGAAGAAGAAGGAGAAGAAGACGGAGAAGGAGAAGAAGGAGAAGAAGGAGGAAGAGGAGGAGGTGGAAGAGGAGGAAGAGGAGGAAGAAGAAGAGGAGGAGTAGGAGGAAGAGGAGGAAGAAGAGAAGAAGAAGGAGAAGAAGACGGAGAAGGAGAAGAAGGAGGAGGAGGAGGAGGTGGAACAGGAGGAAAAGGAGGAAGAAGAAGAAGAAGAAGAAGAGGAGGAAGAAGGAGAAGAAGGAGAAGAAGGAAGAAGAGGAGGAGGTGGAAGAGGAGGAAGAGGAGGAAGAAGAGGAGGAGGAGGAGGAAGAGGAGGAAGAAGAGAAGAAGAAGGAGAAGAAGACGGAGAAGGAGAAGAAGGAGAAGAAGGAGGAAGAGGAGGAGGTGGAAGAGGAGGAAGAGGAGGAAGAAGAGGAGGAGCAGGAGGAAGAGGAGGAAGAAAAGAAGAAGAAGGAGAAGAAGACGGAGAAGGAGAAGAAGGAGGAGGAGGAGGTGGTGGAACAGGAGGAAAAGGAGGAGGAGGAAGAAGAGGAGGAGGAGGAGGTGGTGGTGGTGGAGGAGGAGGAGGAGGAAGAGGTGGTGGTGGAGGAGGAGGAGGAGGAGGAAAATAAGGAGGAGGAAGAGAAGGAGGAGGAAACAAAAACAACAACATTGGATGAATTCGTGCCCCACAATTATCAAGGCCCCCCTCCCTTTTTTCCTGATTTTGCACAATCCACTCGAACCATCGTTTCTCCAGAAGGTTGGGTCTGCGCGTTACAACAAAGCAAAAAAACAAGCCACCTTAAAACTTAACTAGATTTGTGCATGGTGGGAAATGCCACCAGTCCAGTGTGTTGACTTGGATAAGCATATAGTATGAAGAACCGAGACAAGGCATCCGATGACTCACAGTGGAAACCGTCAGAGCTGAACAAGCCATGCAAGACGAGCTTTCCGACAACACCCAGACCAGACCAGTTGTGAGGCTCCCCCTGCCTTTCTCTCCTCCAGCACCCCTCCCTCCCATGACCCCTTGCAAGGAAGGGGTGCGGCCCTCCAGCAGACCCCCTGATTCTGCTTGCTCCCCCTGCACAGCACGACCACCTGGGGGGGAAAAAATCTATCCAAATTTTGAGCGAGTTGTAGGCCGCTCGGCTGGGCCTGCAAGAACGAAGCCAAGTGCAGCAAGGCCTAAAAGCCCTGGCCAGCTATGTGCTAAGGTTTTGTCAGAAAGGTCACCGATGGAGCTGCTGACCCAGAGATCTTGGCAAGATTTTTCAGAAGTGGTTTGGCCATTTCCTCCTTTATGGGGCTTGGCCATTTCTTCCTTCATTGCGTGCAAGTAAACCAGGAAGAGTAGTAGAGTTCAAAGGGCTAAAAGTTTATATTATATGCTACCCTACCACTACACAAGAATTTGATCTGGCAAACTGGTGCTAGATAAGGATTTCAAACTTCGATTCGAAGAAGCCCCTTCAACAAAACTAGTATTGGCAGTGGTTTTGTGTGTGTGTATGTTTGTGTATGTGTAAAGCGTTTCCTTGAAAAATGGGAGTCCCCTCTGTTTCTGGGCTTCCTAAAAGTTGGACATTTTAAGGGAAACAACCTTTTTCAGCATGGTTTCTGGAAAGAAATATAGAAGAGCAAAGTTGGACATTTCTGAGTTTTTAACATTTCCCTGTCTCCTAAAGTGACCATCGTTGTGTCCTTGAAAGTTGTTGCAGAGCCCAGATTGATATTTACAGTGAAGATCATTCACAATCAATAACAACTGGCATTAAAATTAAGGTATTTGTTATGTTTCTTCTATGGTAGTTACGTTCCTCTATGTCAGAGGTCTCTAACCTTGGCAACTTTAAGGAATTCTGGGAGTTGAAGTCCGCAAGTCTTAAAGTTGCCAAGCTTGGAGACCTCTGCTCTATGGTACCCAAATATCAGGAGGGATTCTCAGATTAACACAATTTATTCGAAGAGCTTAAAACCGCCATTCATTTAGCAACCCTTTGAGTTACGATGGCACTGAAAAATGCGATTTATGGCCATCCTCAAACTTACAACCATCTCAGCATCCCCATGATTGCATGATCAAAATTTGGGTGTTTGGCACTAGCATGTATTTTATGTTTATGTTATAACATCCTGAGATGATGTGTGATCACCATTTACGATCTTTCCAGCTGGTTTCTGACAAGCAAAGTTAATGGGGGGAGCTAGATTCATTTAATGGCTGCATGTTTCACTTAACAACTGTAGTGATTCACTTAACTGTGGCAAAAAAAGATCATGAAATCTTAGCAACTGCCTTGCTTAGCAACAAAAATTCTGGCTCCAATGTGGTCATAAGTCGAAGACTATCTGTAACTCATAGATGCCTTCTCACTAGAAATAAAAACAGCCTCTCCTTTTAATTTCAGAAATTCCTACTAATATATCATGGGGAAATGCACCATCTGTGTCCTTTTTCTGTGGTCCTGGACACCTTCTTGTGGATTAATATAGATCACAATTGAGTCCAAAATTTCTGTTGTTAAATGAAACATTTGTTAAATGAGTTTTGCCCCATTTTACGTCCTTTCTTGTTAGAGTTGTTAAGGGAATCACTGCAGCTGATAAGGTAAGTAACAGGCTTGTTAAATGAATCTGGCTTCCCGATGATTTTGCTTGTCAAAAGGTTGCAAAAGGTGATCGATCATATGACCCTGGGGCCCAGCAACGGTCATAAGTATGAACCAGTTGCCGAGCATCCGAATTTTGATCTCATGATCATGGGGATCCACCAAAAATTGTAAGTGTGAAAAATGGTTGCAAGTTACCTTTTTCACTACCGTTGTAACTTTAAATAGTCACTAAATGAACTGTTGTAAGTCGAGGACTAGCTGTACACAAATTCCTTGTGTGTCTAATCACACTTGGCCAAATAAAGCTATTCTATTCTATTCTATTCTATTCTATTCTATTCTATTCTATTCTATTCTATTCTATTCTATTCTATTCTATTCCATTCCACTCCACTCCACTCCACTCCACTCCACTCCATCCCACATCACCCCATCCTATTCTATTGGCTTTTTACATTTTGAGCTACCAAACTGCTAGCCGTATTATGTAAACCAGATCAGGAAATCAACTTCATAAGAAGGCTAAGTCTAATTTTTATTAAGATGGGCTATAACCAGTGGTGGGTTGCTACTGGTTCGCCCCGGATCAGGTGAACCAGTGGCGGCAATGGTGGGTGGCTCTGCCCACCCGCCCAGACATCCCTGCGCATGTGCAGAAGTGTTGCACGCATGCAATCGCGCGCACACCCACGAGCGAACCAGCAGCGACAGGATTTGAATCCCACTACTGGCTGTAACAGTGAATCTGGGCCATCCCTCCTCTCCCTCTTATACACCAGTGAATCAGGAAGGTGTCTGCCCAAGTCGCTTCTGAATGTTATCTCGTTGCTCTGGACTTCAAAAATGTTTTGGGCCCTTTTACCTAGATTAGTGCTTCTCAACCTTTTCTTCACTATGGACGTGGTCACAAATACTTTTTGTGACCACACACAATGGCCACGGATGGCCAAGACTTAACCCAAGATTTAAATCATAACATTTCTACAAGCCGTCGTGGAGCCCCTGGGAACCTCTGATCTATATGACAAGGGGACTTCAACTCCCAGAATTCCCAAGCCAGCAAGTGTGGTGGGGGGAATGAAAATAACAATCCCAGCTCCAGATACCTCTACCCACAAAGCAGTGGTGAAATCTAAATTTCTTTCCTACCGGTTCTGTGGGCGTGGCTTGGGGGTGTGTGTCATGTGACTGGGTGGGGGTGGCTATGTGACCGGGGGATAAAAAGACAAAAACTCACTAACAATATCCTGCTGGAGCAGGGTTGGATTAGATGACCTCCAGATCCCTTCCAGCCCTGGATTATCCTCTGAAGCTGCGTCTAGTGCCAGGTTTGTAGTCCTTCCTTCCTCTCCTTTTTCCTCTTTCCTCCCTCTTTCCCTCCCTCTTTCTTTCTTTCTTTCTTTCTTTCTTTCTTTCTTTCTTTCTTTCTTTCTTTCTTTCTTTCTCTCTCTCTCCCTCCCTCCCTCCCTCCCTCTCTTTCTCTCTCTCTCTCTCTCTCTCTCTCTAACGAACCCCACCACCTCCCCATTTTTTGCCTACACTCCCCATTTTTTGCTTAGCAGGCTTCAGCTTTTTTACCTTTTAAAAAATGCTTTTAAAAGTAACAAAAAAAGGCTCTGACCATCGCATGGCTCAGCTGGGCAGGGTGGGCAGGGATTTTTGCTACTGGTTCCCTGAACACCCACCGCCATTGCTACTGGATCGGCTGATCCAGTCCAAACCGGGAGCATTTCACTCCTGCCCCAAAGCTGTTAAATACAGTCCTCGGACACAAAAAGACCCCTCTTATTTTTGTAGAAAGTTAGCACCCACACCTCTCCTAGAAGAATGAAATATTTTGAGAAATATTAAAAAGGCAGAATATTATAGTTCCCTGGATGAGAAATGGAGAAACACGCTCTTGGAAAGCAGCCTCCACCTTTTTAAATAAACCTCAGCAGACGTCAGCACTTAAGAAACAAAGAGATAGCTAGCTCTATTCATAAGCAAATACCATCACCCAAGATCCAACAAAAGTAGGATTAGCCCTCAGCCACAATAGGAATTGCCCAACAAGCCCCTTCATTGCATCAGCAGACCAAACGTCAACCAAACGCAGCTCAGACAAACTCCTAGGATTTGTACATGGCCCCATGGGATTTTGACAACAGACAATGGAATACATGTTCTTGCACAGGAAGAGGAAGCTCAAGTGCAAAGCCCAAGAGAAGGTATAAAAACCCTCCACTCTCAACTCCATTTTGTCAGCTGTACCAGAACCACGAACATTGTGGTCCTGTTCATCAATAAATGGACCCTCTTTCCAATCAGCCTCCAGCCTCCATTTTGTCTCCAGTGCCTTTCTCCCAGCTTGGAACTGAACCAGATGGATATTTCTTCCCACGCTTTGTTGCGCATGAACACATTATTATGAGAAAAAACAATTGCGCAAGAACAATTGATGAAACTAGCGTCAAAGTTGCATCTTGTGGGAATTTTGATCGCCGTCCCTTCTAAACTAAATTGGCTTAGTCCACATTTCATACCAAATGTTGGAAGTTTCTATTGCACAATTGAAGAGAGTTCCCCAAAGTTCTTGTTTGTTTGTTTTTTAAAGTAAAACTGAACTTATGTTATAATTAGGAAGTCAGAAAATAACGGCAGCTTATAGAATAGAATAGAATAGAATAGAATAGAATAGAATAGAATAGAATAGAATAGAATAGAATTTTTATTGGCCAAGTGTGATTGGACACACAAGGAATTTGTCTTGGAGCATCTGCTCTCAGTGTACATAAAAGAAAAGATACCTTCATCAAGGTACAACATTTACTACACAATTGATGGTCAATATATCAATATAAATCATAAGGATTGCCAGCAACAAAATTACAGTCACAGTCATAAATGGAAAGAGATTGGTGATGGGAACGATGAGAAGATTAATAGTAGTGCAGATTCAGTAAATAGTTTGACAGTGTTGATGGAATTATTTGTTTAGCAGAGTGATGGCCTTCGGGAAAAAACTGTTCTTGTGTCTAGTTGTTCTGGTGTGCAGTGCTCTATATTATTATTTATTATTTATTATATTATTTTGTCAGGCAGTTGGCTTTCGGCTTTTGTCAGATACCAAATGCAAAAAATGAAAAGCAAAAGGTCATGCACATAAAAAGGGGCGGGGCTTCTACAATTCAATTGCGGCCGCCATCTTGACTTTTTTGATTCCTTGGGTGTTCTAATATCTGGGTTAAAATTTGAACTTTGGTGGAGGTCTTGTTCTTTGCCACAGGGGGGCACTGCTGAGCAGACATTCAATTTTCTCAGCTAAATCATTGAACCACAATAGATTTCCTACTGTGGAAAGCCTGCTTACAGTGTACTTATACAACCTAAGTACAAAGTCTTTCTCCTGATGTGACACAGAGGGTCCAATTGGTGAGGAATGCCAAATACATCTGCCTTTTGAAACTCAGCACTATTTTATCACCCCAGCCATTTCGTTTCATGATTTTTAAAGTGGCATCAAACCTCTATACTCATAAATAGCATACATTACTGAATTACAGGATGGGGGTATCCTAATTTTTTTTTTCTGCTACAGAGGGGAAAAAAATAAAATAAGTGGAAAACACCCTGAATGAATGGAATCTTCACTCTGTAAACTTGATTCCTGGATCCCCACAATTTTCTAAATTAGTGAAACACATTGGATTATAAACAAGACAGAAAAAAAATGCAAACTTGCTGTTGTAGGCTCACTAAATGAACTGTTATAAGTCTACCTATATTATATATATCCCTTGGACTGCAAGGCGATCAAACCAGTCAGTCCTAGAGGAGATCAACCTTGACTGCTCTTTAGAAGGCCAGATCCTGAAGATGAAACTCAAATACTTTGACCACCTAATGAGAAGGAAGGACTCACTGGAGAAGAGCCTAATGCTGGGAACAATTGAGGGCAAAAGAAGAAGGGGATGGCAGAGAACAAGGTGGCTGGATGGAGTCACAGAAGCAGTTGGCGTGAGCTTAAATGGACTCCAGAGGATGGTAGAGGATAGGAAGGCCTGAGGAACGTTGTCCATAGGGTCGTGATGGGTCATATAAGCATAAGTATGTAATAACTATATTAATTGGATATAATGAAAGGAAACAATAGGACAGGAACGGTAGGCACATTTGTGCTCTTATGCATGCCCCTTACAGACCTCTTAGGAATGGGTTGAGGTCAATAGTAGACAGTTTTTGGTTAAAGCTTTGGGGATTTTGAGAAGAGACCACAGAGTCAGGTAGTGTGTTCCAAGCAAACTCTGTTACAGAAGTCATATTTTCTGCTATCAAGATTGATTATATTGGAAACAAGTGAGGGCAAATATGCAGATCTCTTCTTACCTTTCCGGTCTTTTTCCAGTAATCCTGAAGGCGTGGGAGGCAGCGATTTCCAGGGACGGACAAGGGCGTGCTTCTGAGTTCGTGGCTTCGAGCGCAGAACTGGACCCTGGCTTGGCAGCGCGCTGAATTCAACTTGAGATGTGAGGCTCTGGATTGGGAAAACAAGAGAAAGAAAAGGCAGAAGTGGAATGAGGTGCTTATCTGAATCGAATCTAGCACAGTGTCTCTCATCATTGGGGGGTTTCAAAAATTTTTACTACCGGTTCTGTGGGTGTGGCTTGGTGGGCGTGGCATGGCTTGGCGGGCATGGTAGGGGAAGTTTACTGCAAAATCCCCATTTCCTCCTGATCAGCTGGGACTCGGGAGGCAGAGAATAGATGGGGGCGGGGGCCAGTCAGAATTTTTACTACCGGTTCTCTGAACTACTCAGAATTTCTGCTACCGGTTCTCCAGAACTGGTCAGAACCTGCTGAAACCCACCTCTCTCTCTCACCCTTGGAAACTTGAAGATGTGTGGGCTTCAGCTCCCAGAATTCATGCATGCTGCTGGCTGGGGAATTCTGGGAGCTGAAGTCCACACATCTTCAAATTTCCAAAACTGAGAAACAATACTTTTAACAGGTTGGGTTTTAATTAGAATATTGTTGTACGTTTCAACTGTTATAGAATCTTCCTGAAGGAGTACAAGTAATCCTCGACTTACAACCATCCTTTTATAATGACCGTTTTAAATTACAACAGCACTGAAAACAGTGACTTATGATTTATTTATTTTTTGCTTTTATATCCCGCCCTTCTCCGAAGACTCAGGGCGGCTTACACTATGTCAAGCAATAGTCTTCATCCATTTGTATGTTATATACAAAGTCAACTTATTGCCCCCAACAATCTGGGTCCTCATTTTACCTACCTTATAAAGGATGGAAGGCTGAGTCAACCTGGGGCCTGGTGGGACTTGAACCTGCGGTAATTGCAAGCAGCTGCTGTTAATAACAGACTGCATTAGTCTGTTGAGCCACCAGAGGCCACTTTTGGTCACTTTTTCATACTAATACAACTGTTGCTTGCAGCATCCCCCTGGTTATATTATCAAAATCCAGTCAGCTAGTAACTGGCATCAGGGGTGGGCTGCTAGGGGTTCGGGAGAACCTCTAGCTAAGATTCTATGCAGTTCAGAGAACGCCCAAATCCCACTCCTGGCTGGCCCCACCTATCCCACCCTGTCCCACCCAGGAGTCCCCAGCGGCCTGTTTTGGATGCAGGTAAGTACAGGGCACATGCGGAGTCTTGGGGAGGGTGAAAAATGAGCCTACTGGAAGATCGGGCCTGTTTCCGGCCTCCAGAGGGCTTCTGGAGCCTGGGGAGGCTGTTTTTACCTTCCTGGAGGCTCAAAGAAAGCCTCCAAAGCCCGGGGAGGATAAAAACACACACACACACCGTGGTGCAGAAGGCCGACTGGGCCACGCCCACCATGGCCACGCCCACCCAGCAACCGGGCAGAGAACCCCTTGCTAAAAAATTTGAAACCCACCCCTGACTGGCATGTCTTTATGACTGTCGGTGTCATTTGATCACCTTTTATGACTTTCTGGCAAGAAAAGTCAACGGGGGAAGCCAAATTCACTTAACAGCCATGTCACTAATTTAACAACTGCAGTGGTTCACTTAACAACTCCGGAAGGAACGATGGTAAAATGGGGCAAGAGTCCCTTGGCTTAGGAATGGAAATTTTGAGCTCAGTTGTGTTTGTACATTGAATACCTGTGAAATATTGCTGCATATCCTAATTTAGAATGTGACCGGAAGACTTGTATCTTTGTTCTAGCATGGTTTATTCCTTGGGAAACCTAGTTTGGAAAGGCAGGATGCACCTTTCAAAAACCTAAAAATAAAAAGGCATATACTGTAGGCCCTCACTGAAGGCTGGGTTGATGGTGCTAAGAAGACACAGATGCTTTAATGCAGGGGTGTCCAAATTTGGCAACTTTAAGACGTGTGGACTCCAACTCCCAGAATTCCTCAGAGTTGAAGTCCACACGTCTTAAAGTTGCCAAGTTTGGACACCCCTGCTTTAATGAGTTGTTGAGTCCCTTTAAAGCAGCTCCATCTTTTTCCAGGTTCCCCCAGGAGCATGCTTGGCTGGGGAATTCTGGGAATTGAAGTCCATACATCTTAACATTGCCAAGATTGGCAAACAACACTCCAGATGTTCTAGGGCTGCTGTCACGAGATGACTAAAAGAATGACAGGGTTTAACATTCGGCCACATCTGGAAGGCAGGACACTGAGGAAGGCCGCTCTATGTTTTTTTCTTAAAGGGCCGATTCATTCTCCTCTTCCTGCTTTTCCAGCTCATTCCCAACTACTCTTCAGAGAAAAGTTGCCTCTTTGTGTGTTTTTAACTTGTACTTTTGCATCCTTGGGATCAATCTTGTGCTACAGCTTCCCTCAAGTGATAGGGACCGATAATGTTTGCATAAGGTACCTTTGCTAGACGGATGGGCCCCTTACCTGTTTTCCTGCCGTTTCTGCCGCCTCCGAACCATCACTCTTCGGTGTCTGTTCGTCTCCTATTGCATTCATTTCATGCTCCATTTTTTTTTAACTTGCTCCAAATGGATTGTCTGAAGACTTTTCTATGTGGTAGGATTTTCTGTTTCTCTAGAAGAAAAAAGAAACAAATTCAAGTCCTAGTTGAGAATTTCAGGTGGAGGAGTTCCGAGTGAAAAGATAGTTTTGAAAATCGACTCATTTGAGCTGTGGTACCAGAGAAGGTTCCTGTTGTGGCTCCAGCCCTCCCTGGGCCTGGCCCCTGCCAGAGAGTGACTCAGAGAGTGAGGGGGAAGGGCCGTCAGGGCTCCCTTCTGCAGGGCTGGCTTCCCTGGCTCAGCTCCAGGAGCCAGAGGCAGGCCAGGTGGAAGAGGGACCGCCTGCTGTTACCTCATGCCTCCCACCGACCCGTACGCTTACACAGAGAGGGTCTTCTCAGGGTGCCATCCGCCAAACAATGTCGGCTGGCGGCCCCCAGGGGCAGGGCCTTCTCTGTTGGCGCTCCTACGCTCTGGAACGAACTTCCCCCTGGTCTATGCCAAGTGCCTGACCTTCGGACCTTTCGCCGTGAGCTGAAAACACACTTATTTATTCAAGCGGGACTGGCTTAACAGTTTTATTAAATTTTAATTGGGGTTTTATTATTTTAGGGTTTTAAATTTTTTATTTTTAATGTCGGCCACTTTTGTAATGTGCTCTGTTTTAAATTTTTTGTTTTAATTGTATATATATTGGGTTTTTATCTTTTGGCTGTACACCGCCCTGAGTCCTTCGGGAGAAGGGCGGTATAAAAATCTAATAAAATAAATTAAAATAAAATAAATAAATAAATAAGAGGTGATGAGGCCTCTGTCTCCTGTATCTCCCCTCGCCCAGGAAACGCTTCTAGACCCAGCTGAGGACAATCAGTCCTGGATAGATCCCAGGTTTCGTAGACAAGAGAGGCGGGAACAACAGAAGCAGGGGTGGGGCAGGCCTAGAAAGTGCTGAGTCACGGAGCCACACCCCACAGGGTATAAAAGCAGGAGGGGCTGCTATACTGCTTCGTGACGAACAAATCAAACTGCCTAGAGAGAGCTTGAGCTGAAGTGCTGTTTATTCCTGACTTCCTGGTTGACACGCCGGCATCAAGAAAGATAACAGAAAAACCTTGGCAGATGCTCGCTGGTTTGCTGCCAGAGCTGATAGCTGCCGTGGACTCAATTGCCGGCTAATTGAGTCATTTCTCGTGCCTCCCGGACTGAGGCGGGGGGACAGAACAGTTCCTGCGTATTCCTTGGACAGCAAAAGTGTCTAAGAAGCAAGTACTTGAACCAATAAAGGAGATTATTTGTAGCTCAGGGTTGAAATGAGGGGTCCTTGGTGCTCTCTGAGCTTGCTTGTTTTCTTATAGACATTTCATTACCCTAACTAGGTAACATCATCAGTGCTAGTGATGTTACCTAGTTAGAGTAATTTTTTTTTGTTTTTTTTGTTTTGTTTACATTTATACCCCGCCCTTCTCCGAAGACTCAGGGCGGCTTACAATGTATAAGGCAATAGTCTCATTCTATTTGTATATGAAACATTTGTAAGAAAACAACCAAGCTCAGAGAGCACCAAGGACCCCTCAAGTACTTGAACACATAACACCAGATATGTCACGGAAAGGCAAAATCACAAAACTGCATCTCATTTATTTTGACCGTATCATGTGGAAGAATTCACTGGAGAAAGCAATTGTGCATGGAAGAGTTAGCAGTAAAAGGAAACCAGGCCATCAAAGAACACAATGGCCAGAAAACATCAAAGCTGACACCAGCATAGAAAAAAAAATCAAAGATGTAGAGATTGAAAGAGTGCAGAGAAGAGCAACAAAGATGATTAGGGGACTGGAGGCTAAAACATATGAAGAACGGTTGCAGAAACTGGGTATGTCTAGTTTAATGAAAAGAAGGACTAGGGGAGATATGAGAACAGTGTTCCAATATCTCAGGGGCTGCCACAAAGAAGAGGAGTCAAACTATTCTCCAAAGCACCTGAGGGTAGAACAAGAAGCAATGGGTGGAAGCTAATCAAGGTGAGAAGCAATTTAGAACTAAGGAGACATTTCCTGATAGTTAGAAAATTAATCAGTGGAACAACTTGCTTGCAGAAGTTGTAAATGCTCCAACTGGAAATTTTTAAGAAAATGTTGGATAACCATTTGTCTGAAATGGTGTAGGGTTTCCTGCCTGGGCAGGGGGTTGGACTAGAAGACCTCCAAGGTCCCTTCCAACTCTGTTATTCTATTCTAAGTGCAAGAGCAGAAGATAGACCTGGCCCATTGAATCACCAAGAGTTACACTTGACTGAATGGATAACATCATCAAAAATTATATGGTTAAATTATTTTTAATTAAAACAATTAACATATATAATACATATATTATATATATAAATATTTGTTTTCTGAGGTTTTCGCGGGTGTTTGTATGTAGGTCTTTGGTTATTCAGGTTTTCTCCCACGTAAAATTGGAAGTGTCTTGGCGACGTTTCGACGAAGTCTCATTCGTCATCTTCAGGCTTCAGCTTCATGCTTCTGGGAGCAATGTGTGATTGCAGTTGTTTCTTCCTTTTTAACTGCTAGTGGGGTTTGAACTGATTGGGTGGGAGCTTGGCTGTGCTCTGATTGGATGGGGTTTTTTGTGTGCTCTGATTGGCTGGGGGTGTGTCCTGTTTGGGTGGGGGCTTGGTTGTGCTCAGATTAGCCTCACAAATGTACTAACATCCAATGGATTCCAGAGAAATAAGATTACCAAACTAATCCAAAAAGAACCCCCCACTAAAACCCAAGACAGAGAACAAGAAAACGGCACAGCCCTCCTCCCATATATAAAAGGCACCACAGACAGAATCAGCAAGATCCTCCACAAACATAACATCAAGACAGCATTCTGCACAAACCAAAAAATATCCACCATCCTAAGAAACCCCAAAGACAAAATTGAGTTAGAAAATCAAGGAGTATATGAAATCCCATGCACCGCCTGCCCCACCACATACATCGGACAAACCAACAGAAGAATAAGTGCACGCATTGAAGAACACAAGAACTCAGTCAAAAAAGAGGAACCAACTTCTTCCTGGTCCAACACCTTAAAGCCACAGGACACGATATTGACTTTAAAAAGACCAGAACTATCGCCAAAACTGAACACTTTAACAACAGAATAATCAGAGAAGCCATCGAGATAGAAAAACGCCCACACAGCATGAACAAACGAGATGATACCTCCCGCCTACCAGCCATTTGGAAACCCGCCCTTATTGACAAACGAGTCCTTAACACGAGGAATGACACCAGACCCACACTCACGAGGTCCACACAGGATGTCACCACCACACATCCACCCAGAAAGCAGACCCTGACCCAAACCCACATTGATCAGGAAGCACGACCAAGGACCAGAAGCCAGACCGCAGCTGCAACATTAGCCATTTCAAACCCCTCCAATCCATACATGCAGCAGACTGACACCCACTATGAAGATGTAGCACGACCATGACCACAAAGCCAAACAGCAGCAGTGCAGCTCACCAGCTCAAATCCCCCTGCAACTCAGACTAATCTGAGCACAACCAAGCCCCCACCCAAACAGGACACACCCCCAGCCAATCAGAGCACACAAAAAAAACCCCATCCAATCAGAGCACAGCCAAGCTCCCACCCAATCAGTTCAAACCCCCACTAGCAGTTAAAAAGGAAGAAACAGCTGCAATCACACATTGCTCCCAGAAGCACGAAGCTGAAGCCTGAAGATGACGAATGAGACTTCGTCGAAACATCGCCAAGACACTTCCAATTTTACGTGGGAGAAAACCTGAATAACCAAAGACCTACATATATATATATGTATGCACAAACACAACATCAAGACAGCATTCTGCACAAACAGAAAAATATCCACCATCCTAAGAAACCCCAAAGACAAAATTGAGTTAGAAAATCAAGGAGTATATGAAATCCCATGCACCGCCTGCCCCACCACATACATTGGACAAACCAACAGAAGAATAAGTGCACGCATTGAAGAACACAAGAACTCATTCAAAAAAGAGGAACCAACTTCTTCCTGGTCCAACACCTTAAAGCCACAGGACACAATATTGACTTTAAAAGACCAGAACTATTGCCAAAACTGAACACTTTAACAACAGAATAATCAGAGAAGCCATTGAGATAGAAATACGCCCACACAGCATGAACAAACGAGATGATACCTCCCGCCTACCAGCCATTTGGAAACCCGCCCTTATTGACAAACGAGTCCCTAACACGAGGAATGACACCAGACCCACACTCACGAGGTCCACACAGGATGTCACCACCACACATCCACCCAAAAAGCAGACCCAAACCCACACTGATCAGGAAGCACGACTAAGGACCAGAAGCCAGACCGCAGCTGCATCATTAGCCATTTCAAACCCCTCCAATCCATACATGCAGCAGACTGACACCCACTAGGAACATGTAGCACGACCACAAAGCCAAACAACAGCCATGCAGCTCACCAGCTCAAATCCCCCTGCAACTCAGACTAATCTGAGCACAACCAAGCCCCCACTCAAACAGGACACACCCCCAGCCAATCAGAGCACACAAAAACCCCATCCAATCAGAGCACAGCCAAGCTCCCACCCAATCAGTTCAAATCCCCACTAGCAGTTAAAAAGGAAGAAACAGCTGCAATCACACATTGCTCCCAGAAGCACGAAGCTGAACCCTGAAGATGACGAATGAGACTTCGTCGAAACGTCGCCAAGACACTTCCAATTTTACGTGGGAGAAAACCCGAATAACCAAAGACCTACATATATATATATATATACACACACACATATATATTTGTTTTCTGAGGTTTTAGAGGTTTTAGAGGTTTTCTGAGGTTTTAACCAAAGACCTACATATATATATATCTTACATAAAGGCAGGTTATAAAAACACAAATAAAAATTAAGATAAAGTGTGAATAAATCAGGACTGTTTTTAAGTGCATTTAATTCAGGCGTATATCGCCATCACCACTTAGGCATTTAAACATAATCATAAATCATATTCTTTGTTTGCGGGGCGGGGGAGAGAAATCTACACAAAGAGATTGGCTCCTTGTCTTGTAAATTTATCAGTGGAACAATTAGGATGACAATTAATGGAAGGGAGAGGCAAGTCTACAAAGAAACGGAATTGGGGTTGCTAATTTACCAAGGGAAAAAGTCATTTCCTGCTCCTGAGATTTTAATAGTGATTCACTTGGGAGAAAAGTAGCAGTGGCCAAGTCTATTTTTTGAAGCACGTGTGGAAAAAAAAGTACTGTCTGTTAAAGCTGCCTATCAAAGTTGCTACATTACAGGTAGTCCTCCACTTACAACCATTTGTTTAGTGACTAAAGTTACAACAGCTCTGAATAAAAAGGTGATTTATGACTCTTTTTCCACACCTATACTGTAAAGCAGGGGTGTCAAACTTGTGAATGCATCACGCGCTGGCCAGGCCCGTCCCTGGTTTAGCGAAGGGGGGAAAGTCGCAATATGTCTGGTGACGAAAACGTTTGTCACAAGTTTGACCCCCTGCTGTAAAGCATTCCAGACTGTGGCTTCAAAGTAGACCACACTCAGAATTCTGCATCCAGTTTTGGTCACCAGATTACCAAAAAAAGATGTTGAGACTTGGGGAAAAGGTGCAGAGAAGAACAGCAAAGATGATTAGGGGGCTGGAGATTAAAACATGAAAAAGGGGTTGTAGGAATTGGATATGTCCAGTCTAGTGAAAAGAAGGACTGGGGGTGACATGATAGCATCTTCCAATATGTAATATGTTCCATATGTATCTGCCACAAAAAGGAGGAAGTCGACCTATTTTCCAAAGCACCAGAAGGCAGGACAAGAAACAACGAATGGAAACTAATCAAGGAGAGAAGCAACCTGGAACTAAGGACAAAATTCCTGACAGAACAATTAACCAGCGGAACCGCTTACCTTCAGAAGTTGTGGCTGCTCCATCACTAGAGGCTTTTAAGAAGAGACTGGACAGCCACTTTTCTGGAATGGTAGAGGCCAGGGTCTCCTGCTTGTGCAAGGTGGCTGGACTCAATTTTTATTGGTTTGCTCCGGATCGTGCGAACCAGTAGTAGTGGTGGCAGGAGGCTCCGCCCACCTACCCAGACGTTATCATGGATGCTCTGCGCATGTGCAGAAGGTTCTGTGCCCATGCGCGCTCCTGGTTGAGAACCAGTAGTGAAGGTAAGTGGAACCTGCCACTGGTAATATTCCAGAAAAATATCGCCTACCACAAAAATCCGTTCAATTCTCCTTTTCCTCTTGCTAGTTTAAGACTAGCCTTAGTAGAACAAGATTTTAAAATGATTTTACTTCCAGTAAAATTGAAAATTAAATTCCCTCGCCTCCCCTTTTTATAGATAGATAATTAGTTCTGCAAATTTTTCCAATGTTGGAGCATTCACAACTTCTGCAGGCAAGTTGTTCCATTTATTGATTGTTCTAACTGTCAGGAAATTTCTCCTTAGTTCTAAGTTGCTTCTCTCCTTGATTAGTTTCCACCCATTGCTTCTTGTTCTACCCTCAGGTGCTTTGGAGAATAGTTTGACTCCCTCTTCTTTGTGGCAACCCCTGAGATATTGGAACACTGCTATCATGTCTTCCCTAGTCCTTCTTTTTATTAAGCTAGGCATACCGAGTTCCTGCAACCGTTCTTCATATGTTAAAGCCTCCAGTCCCCTAATCCTCTTTGTTGCTCTTCTCTGCACTCTTTCTAGAGTCTCAACATCTTTTTTACATCGTGGCGACCAAAATCTTCCCTTCTTCTCCAAAGCAGCTGTTGGTCCACCTTGTAGGCCTAAGTAGAGTTCTTTTGCCCACATTAGGGTGTCACACTCAAATAATGAATTCCCTGTTAAGCCAGACTTCCTCAATCTAATTCTGTTGATTTACATCAGCTCTGCTGATCTACAACATCAACAATATTCACTCAAATGCCTATGTGGGCTTTGTACATGGGAACTGTAACAAAATAACAGAGCTGCAAGGATCCTTGGAGGTCTTCTAGTCCAACCCCCTGCTCCAACAGGAGACCCTATGCCAGGGATGTCAAACTTGCGGCCTGCGTGCCAGTTGCGTCATGTGCTGGCCCTGCCCCTGCCCGATTTAGCAAAGGCAGGAAAAAAGTCCCGATACGTCACATGACACCGCCATGATGCCACGAGTTTGATCCCCCTGCCCTAAACAATTCCAGACAAGTCCAGTTTCTTCTTAAAAGCCTCTAGTGATGGAGAACTCACAACTTCTGAAGGCAAGCAGTTCCACTGGTTTACTGTTCTCACTGTTAGGAAATGTGTCCTTAGTACTAGATTGTTTCTCTCCTTGTAAACCAAATGTCTGTGTAGGATAACAAGGTTCCAAAGCTTGCATTCTCTTTAGAATAGAATAGAATAGAATAGAATAGAATAGAATAGAATAGAATAGAATAGAATAGAATTTTTTTATTGGCCAAGTGTGATTGCACACGCAAGGAATTTGTCTTGGTGCATATGCTCTCATTGTACATAAAAGAAAAGATACCTTCAATCAAGGTACAACACTTACAACACTTAATGATAGCCATAGGGTACAAATTTAACACTTAATGATACAACACTTAATGATAGTCATTGGCTACAAATAAGCAATCAGGAAACAATCAATATCAGTATAAATCTTAAGGATACAAACAACAAAGTTACAGTCATAAGTGGAAGGAGATGTGTGATGCGAACGATGAGAAGATTAATAGTAGTGCAGATTTAGTGAATAGTTTGACAGTGTTGATGGAATTATTTGTTCAGCAGAGTGATGGCCTTCAGGAAAAAACTGTTCTTATGTCTAGTTGTTCTGGTGTGCAATGCTCTATAGCGTCATTTTGAGGGTAGGAGTTGAAACAGTTTATGTCCAGGATGTGAGGGATCTGTAAATATTTTCACAGCCCTCTTTTTGACTCTTGCAGTATACAGGTCCTCAATGGAAGGCAGATTGGTAGCCATTGTTTTTTCTGCAGTTCTAAATACTCCAAACAGCCACAAATATAGACCGTTCTGACCAGAAATATTTGCATTTTTTACTGCTTTATTTTTTACGAAAGTGAAATGTTTCCTGAATGTGATCAGTTCTTAACAACAGCCACAAACAACTCCTTTGGGAGGAGAGATTCGTAGGTGATCTCACTGAGAGAATATATTCAGCATAAATTGCCAGAGTTTTGAACCCTAAAATTCAGAATTCTGGGTTTCCCTTTGCTTCATTCTCAGTATAGGATGGATCACAACTGCCCTGCCACTTAGTAGGTTATGCCATGACAATTGCACAGAATGTATATTTTACTGGGGACATGTTAATGGCGTGTTTGGCCTTATTGCAATGATAATGATAATTAAGCCCCTCTTTTGGCCAAATTGTGTGTGTGGGGGGGGTTATTTCGACATTTCCTCTGCCGTAAACTTGATCAAATCAAGTCTTCCTCCCAGCTAGCATATTACAATACTCTGATATTTTTTTCTCCTTCATCTATTAAAGACACAAAACAGCCACAACGTGGCAAAGATTTCCCGTTCCAGTTCCTACATCCAGTACCATGTTTCTAGTTCGGCCCAGTTTCTCCTTCCTCATATTAGCAACCTGGTTAATAAAGTTCCATAGTTATCAACCGCCAAGACCCACAACACCGTCCTCTTTGACTCTCTCTGTGACCATTTGCAATAAAAACCTCCAGTCCATTGTGATTGACTATGCCAACATTCCCCAATCTGCTCCTATGGGGCACAGCTCCCAGAATTCCCAGTCACCGCACTGCTTAGGAATGCTGGGGGCTGTAGTCCACCGTATCCAGAAAGCCCTCTGTCAGCCACTGTCTGGTTTTGTCTATTAATTATCTATTTACCGGACTTGTGTGGCTGCTTATCTCATACAAGGTGGCTCACCACAATCTTTAAAACATGCTTAGAAACACCACCACCCCAGGCACCAGATCAAATATCCTTACAGCCCAACCTCTATCTTACCCAGGAGAAACCAGATCTTCACAGCTTTGGGTCTTAACTGAGAATTACGGGGTTGGACGCCAAAGTATCTGGAAGACAGCAGGTTGGAGCGACGTCTTTCTCAATCTTGGCAGCTTGCAGATGGGTGGACTTCAACTCCCAGAATTCCCCAGTCAGCCCTGGCTGACTGGGGAATTCTGGGTGTTGAAGTCCACGCATCTTCAAGCTTCCAAGATTGAGAAATTCCTGGTTTAAGGTCCCAGGCCAGGAGGCCTACTGAGTTGGAAAGCCACCTCCTATGCAGAAGACTTCCTTGTCTCTAAACAAAATCAACTTCATGAAACAAGTCCCTGTGGCACCCCATCCCTCACCTTTCTGATCCCCTTGCCTTCACACCAGTTTCCAGCAGCGCTCCATTCCTCATCCCCTTCGTTCTCGCTCTGGCTTGGCTGGCGTCTGGCCTTCCTCCATCTCAGCTCATTCGGACGGTTGCTTCGAGAGGGTTTCTCCTACGGCGGCTGCTTCCGCTGCCTCTCTCTCAGCTCTGCCTGGCTACGCCTCGATTTCTACACGGGAAACCACAGGCTTCCTGTTCTGGCATGCTGCTCGGATCATCTCTCGTCCACACACACACACACACACACACACACACACACGGGCTGGCCAGAGCCGCAAAGGAAACAGACAGGTGTTTGGATGGTTTTCGTCCTTCGACTTGCTCAACCTTCAGTTTCTACAACCACTTCCCCTGTCGCAGACACTTGGGGGAAGATGGTTAGTGAGAGTCTGCATCTTTCCCATGGCACATCTGCAACCCGCTGGGTTCATTTGCACCTTTGTTTTGCCTTTCTTCAGGCCTCCCCTTCTTAATACATAGTTCACTTTTAACGGATAACCCTGTGAGAGTTGGGAGGGGCCTTGCAGGTCATCTAGCCCAACCTCCCGCCCAAGAAGACCCTACACCCGTTTCTGACCGATGGCAGTCCAGTCTCTTCTTGAAAGCTCCCAGTGATGAAGTTCCCCCAACTTCTGAAGGCAAAGTTGTTCCATTGGTTGATTGTTCTCACTGTCAGAAAATTCCTCCTCATTTCCAGGTTGAATCTCCCTTTCTTCAGTTTCCATCCATCCTTTTATAGATCTGATGGATTGTCAGCCACTTTCTACCCACCTGTGGACTTTCTGTCATTGATATAATAGCAGAGTTCCCATATGTCAGGGGCTGCCACTAAGAAGAAGGGATCAGCCCAGTGGCGGGTTGTTCCCAGTTGTGTCCGGTTCTATAGTACCCAATAGTAAAAACGGTGGGAGGCTCCGCCTACCAGCCCCAACGTCATCAAGGGTCATCTGCACATGTGCAGAAGCTTCTGAGCATGCGCAGAAGTGTGTGAGTGATATGAGCGTGCACACACGCTCCCATTGCGAACCGGTAGTAAAAGTTAGTAGAACCCACCCCTAGATCAGCCTATTGTCCAAAGCACCTGAAGGCAGGATGAAAAGCAACGGATGGAAACCAATCAAAGAAAGAAACAACCTAGGAGAAATTTCCTGAAAGTTAGAACAATTAACTAGTGGAACAACTTGCCTCCGGAAGTTGTGAATGCTCCAACACTGGAAGTTTTTAAGAAGAGATTGGACTAAAATTTATCTGAAATGGTATAGGATTTCCTACCTAAGCAAGGGTTGGACTAGAAGATCTCCCATGTCCCTTCCAACTCTGTTATTATATTATTCTAGCCCCCAATCTTTTGGGCACAGGGACCAGTTGTCGAGCCCAGCTCCGGCTTGACAAGTGATGCTACAGGGATCCAGATCAGTTGTGTCAGATGCCGTGAGAAGAAACGAGTTTTCTTTCCAATAGAATAGAATAGAATTTATTGGCCAAGTGTGATTGGACACACAAGGAATTTGTCTTGGTGCATATGCTCTCAGTGTACATAAAAGAAAAGATACGTTCATCAAGGTACAACATTTACAACACAATTGATGATCAATATATCAATATAAATCATAAGGATTGCCAGCAACAAGTTATAGTCATACAGTCATAAGTAGAAAGAGATTGGTGATGGGAACTATGAAACGATTAATAGTAGTGCAGATTCAGTAAATAGTCTGACAGTGTTGAGGGAATTATTTGTTTAGCAGAGTGATGGCCTTGGAAAAACTGTTCTTGTGTCTAGTTGTTCTGGTGTGCAGTGCTCTATAGCGTCGTTTTGAGGGTAGGAGTTGAAACAGTTTATGTCCAGGATGCGAGGATCTGCAAATATTTTCACGGCCCTCTTCTTGATTCGTGCAGTATACAGGTCCTCAATGGAAGGCAAGTTGGTAGCAATTATTTTTCTGCAGTTCTAATTATCCTCTGAAGTCTGTGTTTTCTTGTTGGGTTGCAGAACCGAACCAGACAGTTATAGAGGTACAAATGACAGACTCAATAATTCCTCTGTAGAATTGGATCAGCAGCTCCTTGGGCAGTTTGAGCTTACTGAGTTGGCGCAGAAAGAACATTCTTTGTTGTCCTTTTTTAATGATGTTTTTGATGTTAGCTGTCCATTTGAGATCTTGCGATATGATAGAACCCAGAAATTTGAAGGTTTCTACTGTTGATACTGTGTTGTCAAGTATTGTGAGAGGTGGAAGTATGGAAGGGTTTTTCCTAAAGTCTACCACCATTTCTACGGTTTTGAGTGTGTTCAGTTCCAGATTGTTTTGGTTGCACCACAAGGCTAGTCGTTCGACCTCTCGTCTATATGCGGATTCGTCATTGTCTCGAATGAGACCAATCACTGTTGTGTCATCTGCGAACTTCAGTAGCTTAACAAATGGATCATTGGAGATGCAGTCATTGGTATACAGAGAGAAGAGAAATGGGGAGAGCACACAGCCTTGGGGGGCCCCTGTGCTAATTGTACAGGTATTTGATGTGATCTTGCTTAGCTTCACCTGCTGCTTCCTGTTTGTTAGGAAGCTTGTGATCCACTTACAAGTCTGTTCCGGTACCTGTAGCTGGTTTAGCTTAGTTAGAAGAATGTCTGGAATGATGGTATTGAATGCTGAACTAAAGTCTACAAAAAGGACCCTTGCATAGGTCTTTGGAGACTCAAGATGTTGTAGATAGTGACTTTGTTTATTGGGTGACTTTGTTTATTGTGACTTTGTTACAATAAACAATAAACAAATAGTGACTTTGTTTATTGGGTCTGCTACAAACTGGGTCTCAGTAATAATCGAGGTCTCTCTGTACAAAGTCAGCACTGAGAGCTTCTGCCTCTCAGCCCCTTTTTAAACATCCCCCGCTGCTCATGCCCCGCCCCATGGCTGAACTGCTCCATTGATTGGATGCCCGGCCGCTCTCTCCCTCCTCGTCTGACAGCCTCAGCTGCCATATCATCTGCCAAATCCCGGAATCTCTCTGTGGAGAGATTTTTCCACAGACCAGAGAGTGTGTGGCAGGGGTGGTATTCGTTTACCTTCGCTACCAGTTCGCAAATGCGAGCTCACACGCCCCACCTCTGCACATGCGCAGGGCCTTCCGCGCATGCGCAGAGCATCAAAAATGGGACGTGATAATGTCCGGGCAGGTGGGCAGAGCCTCCCGCAGCCGCCTTACTTGTTCGCCCGAACTGGATAGAACTGGCTGAATACCACCACTGGCGTGTGGTTTTGTGTGCTGCCTGAATCCTGTGGATGGGGCTTCGCTTGTTTATGTGGCCCGGTTGCTGGCATGCCACGGCCCGGTGCTGATCCGTGGACTGGGAGTTGGAGACTCCAGTTCCAGCTTTCGCAAATGAGAATCGTTATAGATAGGCCTCAACTTACAAGTATGCTGGCTGGGGAATTCTGGGAGTTGACATCCAGCCCATCTTAAAGTTGAGATGCCAAGATTGAGAAAGTCTGGTCTTGAGGTAAAACTTTCCAGCTAAAGATAATAGGATCAGGAGAGAAAACACAGCCGAGCAAATCAAGATCACGTGAAGTGTTAGTGCCACTTTATAATGCCTTGGTAAGGCCACACTTGGAATATTGCATCCAGTTTTGGTCTCCACGATGTAAAAAAGATGTTGAGACTCTAGAAAGAGTGCAGAGAAGAGCAACAAAGATGATTAGAGGATTGGAGGCTAAAACATATGAAGAACGGTTGCAGGAACTGGGTATGTCTAGTTTAACAAAAAGAAGGACTAGGGGAGACATGATAGCAGTGTTCCAATATCTCAGGGGTTGCCACAAAGAAGAGGGAGTCGGGCTGTTCTCCAAAGCACCTGAGGGTAGAACAAGAAGCAATGGGTGGAAACTGATCAAAGAAAGAAGCAACTTAGAACTAAGGAGAAATTTCCTGACAGTTAGAACAATTAATAAGTGGAACGACTTGCCTGCAGAAGTTGTGAATGCTCCAACACTGGAAATTTTTAAGAAAATGTTGGATAACCATCTGACTGAGATGGTGTAGGGTTCCTGCCTGGGCAGGGGGTTGGACTAGAAGGCCTCCAAGGTCCCTTCCAACTCTGTTGTTATGTTATGTTATGTTATGTTATGTTATGTTATGTTATGTTATGTTATGTTATGTTATGTTATGTTATGTTATGTTATGTTATGTTATGTTATGTTATGTTATGTTATGTTATGTTATGTTATGTTATGTTATGTTAAAACACAGAAGTGTATCAGAAGAGAAAACAGCAAAAAGCAAAGGTCAAAGAGGAAGCTTTCTTAGTCACTTCTGTTGCTAAGCTCTTTCCATGCTAGGCTGTTCATGAGATTAGCCTTCAGGGTGATATCTCAGCTATTTCTAGTTCTTTCAGGAAGTCAAACAAAAATATATGTTTACTCTGATTCTCTGCCATTGCTCTTTCAATGCGAAGCTGCTTCATTGATATCCGTTCATATAAATCAGTGCCGTGACTTGATTTATTTACTTATTAAACATGTATGTCGCCTAGCTTGCCAAAGGCAACTACCTCTAGGCAGCATATATTGATTAAAATGCTCCGCAGGTAGCTTTGCTGGCTGAGGGACTCTGGGAGTTGAAGTCCACAAGTCTTAAAGGGACCAAGGGTTGGAGACCCCTGTTTTAGAAACTGTTCAAAGTTACAACAGCACTGGAAAAAATGGACTTACGGCCATTTTTCGCACTCAACGACCGTGGCAGCATTCCTCATGATCACACGATCAAAATTCAGACGCTTGGCAACTGTCTCGTATTTATGACGGTCACAATGTCCTGGGATCGTGGGATCACCTTTTGCGACTTTCTGAGGGGCACATGACATGGATTTTGTAACTTTTGTAACTAACGTAGTTACTTTCCATTTTACTTTATTTTCTCTCTTTGAAAAAGATGGTCCTGATAATCTGACTGTTGGTTAGTACAAATTGGGGTCTGGTTTATCTCTTTTGTGAATTCCTAACAACTTTTTCCTTACAATTTACACCCCTTCTGATGTCAGGCCTCATTTTAATGAACTTGTGTGGTATGATGGGATGCAAATATGTGACTATATGTAACTGATTTTCTATGCAAATGGGAGGTTACTTTTACCCTGCCCAATCAACTTTCGTCTTGCATTTTCTTTGTTGTGTTAACTCCAAAAAGGAATGTAACATGGGGCTCAGGATTCTCTGTCTCCTTTTTCGTAGAGAGATCCCACTTTATCAGGATACCCTAATAAATAGAATAGAACAGAACAGAACAGAACAGAATAGAATTTTTTATTGGCCAAGTGTGATTGGACACACAAGGAATTTATTTTGGTGCATATGCTCTCAGTGTATATATAAAAAAAAGATCATCAAGAATTCTAAGGTACAACACTTAATGATAGTCATAAAGTACAAATAAGCAATCAGGAAACAATATCAATATAAATCGTAAGGATACAAGCAACAAAGTTACAGTCATACAGTCGTAAGTGGAAAGAGATTGGTGATGGGAACGATGAGAAGATTAATAGTAGTGCAGATTTAGTGAATAGTTTGACAGTGTTGAGGGAATTATTTGTTTAGCAGAGTGATGGCATTCGGGGGAAAACTGTTCTTGTGTCTAGTTGTTCTGGTGTGCAGTGCTCTATAGCGTCATTTTGAGGGTGGGAGTTGAAACAGTTTATGTCCAGGATGCGAGGGGTCTGTAAATATTTTCACGGCCCTCTTCTTGATTCGTGCAGTATACAGGTCCTCAATGGAAGGCAAGTTGGTAGCAATTATTTTTTCTGCAGTTCTAATTATCCTCTGAAGTCTGTGTCTTTCTTGTTGGGTTGCAGAACCGAACCAGACAGTTATAGAGGTGCAAATGAAAGACTCAGTAATTCCTCTGTAGAATTGGATCAGCAGCTCCTTGAACTTAAACTGCTATTAAATGATCTTCTGACTCGGTTGCTTATTGGGAAGGTAAATCGATGCAGAACCTAGGGCCAGATTTGGGTATCACTTCTGACAAAGCCAGATTCATTTAACAACCGTGTTTCTAACTTAACAACTTCAGTGATTCACTTAACAACTGTGGCAAGAAAGGTCGTAAAGTGAGGCAAGACTCATTTAACCACCGTCTCGCTTAGCAACAGAAATTTTTGGCTCAATTGTGACCTCAAGCCGAGGCTTACCTATATCAAACATTAAAACAATTAAATTTAGATATGAGCCAGCAGTGTTCAGCAGCTGCTAAAAAAGCCAACACAGTTCTGGGCTGCATAAACAGAGGGATAGAATCAAGATCACACGAAGTGTTAATACCACTTTATAATGCCTTGGTAAGGCCACACTTGGAATACTGCATCCAGTTTTGGTCGCCACGATTTAAAAAAGATGTTGAGACTCTAGAAAGAGTGCAGAGAAGAGCAACAAAGATGATTAGAGGATTGGAGGCTAAAACATATGAAGAACGGTTGCAGGAACTCGGTATGTCTAGTTTAATGAAAAGAAGGACTAGGGGAGACATGATACCAGAGTTCCAATATCTCAGGGGTTGCCACAAAGAAGAGGGAGTCGGGCTGTCCTCCAAAGCACCTGAGGGTAGAACAAGAAGCAATGGGTGGAAACTGGTCAAAGAAAGAAGCAACTTAGAACTAAGGAGAAATTTCCTGACAGTTAGAACAATCAATAAGTGGAACGACTTGCCTGCAGAAGTTGTAAATGCTCCAACACTGGAAATTTTTAAGAAAATGTTGGATAACCATCTGACTGAGATGGTGTAGGGTTTCCTGCCTGGGCAGGGGGTTGGACTAGAAGGCCTCCAAGGTCCCTTCCAACTCTGTTGTTATGTTATGTTATGTTATGTTATGTTATGTTATGTTATGTTATGTTATGTTATGTTATGTTATGTTATGTTATGTTATGTTATGTTATGTTATGTTATGTTATGTTGTTATGTTATGTTAAATGAAGTTCTTAAAGTTAAAGTGCAATTAAAATAAAACTGAGCAGGATGGAGAGGGAGGAGGCAAAATGCGCACAAGGAGGAGGGGGCGCTGTCCCATTAGCCACCTCCAAAATGCCACACCACAGTTGGCGCCACAGGCTAGTTGGCACTACCATGTCTTCTATGCCTTTCGGAAGGTCAAAAGAGTGGAAGCCAATCTGATCCGGGGAAGGGGGAGAAGATACTGGCGGATGCAGCTGACTGTACCGGGGTGCCGGAATCCACAGCCACTCCGTCTTGGAGGGATTGAGCTTGAGTCTGTTTCTCCCCATCCAGACCCGTACGGCTTCCAGGCACCGGGACAGCACTTCGACCGCTTCGTTGGGGTGGTCCGGGGTGGAAAAGTACAGCTGAGTGTCATCAGCGTACAGATGATAACTCACCCCGAACCCACTGATGACCTCGCCCAGCGGCTTCATGTAGATGTTGAACAGGGTAGGCGAGAGAATCGACCCTGGGTACCCACAAGTGAGGCCCTCGAGGACGACCTCTGCCCCCTGTCAACACCGACTGCGACCGGTCAGAGAGATAGGAGGAGAACCACCGATAACGGTGCCTCCCACTCCCAATCCTCCAACCGGCGCAGCAGGATACCATGGTCGATGGTATCAAAAGCCGCTGAAAGATCTAATAGGACCAAGGCAGAGGAACAACCCTGTCCCTGGCCCTCCAGAGGTCATCCACCAACGCGACCAAAGCCGTCTCCGTGCTATAACCGGGCCGGAAGCCGGACTGGAGCAGGTCTAGATAGACAGCTTCCTCCAGGTGCCGGGAAGCTGCCATGCAACCTCTCTACAACCTTCGCTAAAAGCGAAGGTTGGAGACTGGACGATAATTTCCCAAAATAGCTGGGTCCAGGAAGGCTTCTTCAGGAGAGGTCTCACCACCGCCTCCTTCAAGGCGGGGAAAACCCTTCAGCTAAAGAAGCATTTATAATCCCTGAACCAGCCTCGTGTCACTTCCTGAGCAGCCAGTACTAACCAGGAAGGACACGGGTCCAGTAAACACATGGTCGCATGCAACCTCCCCAGCAACCTGTCCACGTCCTCGGAGCCACAGAATCAAACTCATCCCAAATAACCTCAACAAGACGAGTCTCTGTCACCTCAGCTGAATCATCGCAATCATGGTCCAAGCCATCACGGTTGAACGATTTTATCGTATAGATAACCGTTAAACTCCTCGGCTCGACCCTGCAGGGGTCATCCCCCTCTTGTTGAAGGAGGAACGGGTCACCAAACAGGGCGGCCGGGCGGTTATCTGCCGACGCAATGAGGGTGGAAACGAGAGCGTCGCTCCTCATTGCCACTAGGTAAGTCCTGGTAAAGGACCTCACTAGTGTCCGATCAGCCTCGGACCTGCTGGACCTCCAAACACTCTCTAGGCGTCTTCTCCGGCGTTTCATCTCTCAGCTCCCGGAGAACCAGGGAGCCAATTGAGATCTACGCCGGGTCAGAGGTCAAAGGCACGACACGGTCCAAAGCCCCAGCCGCCCGATCCCAAGCCGCAACTAGTTCTTCAGTCGTGCCGTGGGTAAGATCCTCAGGAAACGCCCAAGCTCCGTCAGAAACCTCTCCGGGTCCATCAGGCGCCTGGGACGGAACCAACGCATCGGCTCCGTCTCCCTGCGGTGGTGAGCAGCGGTTCGAAAGTCTAGGCGAAGGAGAAATGATCCGACCATGACAATGGTTCTTTCACTATATCTCCTAATTCCAGATCATTAACCCACTGACCAGAGATAAAATCAAGTCTAGCGTGCCTCCCCGATGTGTGTAGGGCCATCAGTTACTTGAATCAGGTCCAAGGCCGTCATGGAGGCCTGGAACTCCTGAACCACTGTTGATGACAAGCGGCCGATGGCAAGTTGAAATCTCCCAAGACCAAAAGTCTGGGGATCTCAACCGCCACGCCAGCAAGCACCTCCAGTAGCTCAGGTAGGGCTGTAGTCACGCAGCAAGGAGCCAGGTACGTGATCAACAACCCCATCTGATTACGATGGCCCCACTTCACAAGGAGGGATTCACAGCCAGCTATCTGAGGAACAGTGGACTCCCTCGGCTCCAGACTCTCTAATCACAACCGCCACCCCACCACCCCTACCCTGGGCCTCGGTTGATGGAATGCACAGAAACCCGGTGGGCACAGTTCTACCAGGGTACACCCCTTCTGTGCCCAACCAGGTCTCTGTAATGCCCATAAAGTCCGGACTCCCCTGAATCAGATCGCAAATCAGGGAGCCTTATTAACCACGGACCGGGCATTGCAGAGCATCAGCCGTAGGCCCGAGCTCTGAGGATCTTGACCATCCGGGAACGAGTAGGGACTGGGGCGGAGCACGTGATCGCTTTAAACATCGACCACGTGCTCCCAAAGAACGATCGCCCCTGCCTCCGCCATATCTGCCCCTCCCACTTACCGTACAGATGGAGTGATATTCTCTGCTCTGTTCAAACCCTCCCTCCTGTCTTGGACCAGCTAAAATAATGTCGTGAGCGCTAGGACTGGACATACCCTCCCGACGGGTTTCCCCATCACCCGCCTTGCCCTCCCCTTTAAAAATTCCCTATTTAAAAATCCCCAAAGGCTCTTCCTCGACGCATGCCACCTCTGTGGGTCCCAAAACCCGTCATTGAGGCCGGCCCTTGGTAGTGCAGAGGGCCATTCCTGCGAGGCGGGGGCACCTCACAGGCAGAGGAGTTCATGTGCGGAGTATCGCATGTTGAAAAGTAGAGACAGCAAGAGAAAGTCATTTCCCCAGAATGGACAAGGCAAGAATAGATGGTCCAACCAATGGGAGGCCCCTTTGTCCGATGGAAAGTCAAAGTCAAAAATAGGCCAACAAACCCATATGGCAAGAAGGTGAGAGGCGCCATCGTCCCCACCATCGCTGGCACTGTCAATTCCCGGAAAGGGAAACCCCCGACAGCTCTTACAAAACCAGGTGGAATCCCCTCCCCCACCTCTTCAAACAGGGCGGGGGGAGTTCAAAACCCGTCGAAGCAACAATGACCCAGCAAGGAGCATAGTATATGGGATCGAGAGGGACGCCGTTCTCAAAGCTCACAGGCCTTATGTCCATGCCGCGTCTCGCCCAAACTTCCGACACCGATGATGAGGGTGGGCGATGTAAACTCAGCAGACCAGGCGCCGATAGACAAACGCGGGCGGGGCCGTGTCCTTCCACCCGTCGCCTCAACCGCCCGCGCCATGGCCGCCACCATCTGCAGACTCCCAACAGGCCCGGTCTCGTGTCCACCACCTCAGCGGACACAAACCTCAGCAGCCCAAACATACTGGGCGCTGGGAAGATGGAACCGTCCGGTGCCGGGGACGCCTGTATGTCCAAGACGTCCGAATCAGGAAGCAGCAGGTCGCCAGCAGGCCACAGGCCGGAAGACAGCCGCCCGCTGTTTTCACGGGCCGCTGTTTTCACGGGCCGAAAAACAGGCCGAAAAACAACCGTCCGCCCACCGACCGCCTGCCCGTTCAGCAGGCCCGCGCAAAGGGGCTGCTGGCCGCTCGCGCCGCCCGTTCTCAGCAGCCGCTAACCCGAGAGGGTCCAGAGACCCCTCCTACGGCTGCTGGGGTGACAATCTAGCGGGTCAGGGGGTATAGGCGGCTCGGCGAGTCTCAGGAAGCCTCCATTCTCAAGTAAAATGTCCCTCGCTGTCTCCCGACTCAGCCGCGAGCCTCCATTCCCCACGCATGCGCAGAGCCAATCAATAGCACATGTACCTCTGTAAAAACATATGTATGAAATCAATTGTATCCTTCCTGCACTAAGATCTCTAAATATTGTTCAAAAAGTTTTTATTAGTCAAAAAAGGTTTATACAAATACATATCAGGTATGGTAAATTTTCATTTTTCTTATCTAAAATAAGAATTTTACTCAAATTTTTTAACACATACAACAGCCATAAGGCAAGCAGGTGACACGAAGTAGCAAAGTTTGCAAATTTTAAATACGTAATAAAGAAGAGTCAAGAATAAACAGAATAACGTACAAAAGAGAATAAGGAAAACCAACACAATCCCAAATATCTTTATCACTTCCTAGTTTTGGATCTCAGAACTCTGGGTTCAGCCTGACCCAACTCCAGGGCCGCAACAGCGGCAGCCGCTTCAGCCCCATGATCTATAACCTCCCCTTCTTCAATTCCTGGGTCATCTGATTCCAGGAAGGCTTTGTGTTCCTCCACATAGGCCGTAGCCTCCATAATTGTACTGATTTTTTCGTAATGCCCTCCCGGAAAATCATCAATCCCTCTGGCATCAGCCATCTGAAGCCCACTCCCTTCTGGTACAATTTGCTTGACAAAAAATAATATTTCTTTCTTTTTTCACGTACCTGTCTGGGAATCTGCCTCAGAATGGCTATCTCCTGCCCCTGTAAATCAGTGCCCCACTCCTATGTTTTCTAAGAATTTCATCTCTCGTCTCTCTTCTCACAAATTTGACATGAACCTCTCTGGGAACTGCATGCGTGCGTGCATATTGAATTAACTCTATAAACACGATCCTCATCCCAATTCATGAAACCAACACCTCTCCCAAATAATTCTCCCAACAATTTAGTCACAACATCTCTCAAGTCTTCTTGGTCCACTTCTTCCAAATTTTGAAACCTAAGGAAATAAGACATTTTATCCATCTGTGGTCAAGCACAGCATTGCCTGTCGTCTCCTCTCTTTTCTGCACTGCCCGCATTTCACCCTCCAGACCTTCCACTTTCTGCTTGTTTTCTGCTGAGACTTGTTGAGTATCCTTTAAATCCTTTTGGATAGTCACAATTTCTTCTCTTATTTCCGTTTGGCCTCTTTGCAAATCATCCAGTTTCTTGTCCATATTGGATAACTTTTCCAGAATTCTCTCCATCTCTCCAGCAGTTGGTCTCTGACCTTTGCCATTTGAAAAAAAGAATCAAAATCCTCAGGCAAGCACAGTATCCTTGTAATTTCCTCCGGATCCACCAGGGGCACTCACAGGAACAACGAGTCCAGAGTACAGTTAGTCAACCAGGAAACCGAAGGAAGTGATGTCATCAAAATTCTCATAGTGAAGGCGGAAGCTGGACGCCACCACTGTTCCCCAGAAGGAGGGGCCTCAAACCTTCCCTCCTAAATTTCTCCATCACCTCTTCTCTCCAGAGCTCCACAAAACCGGTAATCTTCTTATTTTAAGTTCTCCTCTCTCCAAAATAACTCGTGCTCCTTCCAACCGCAGGGGAGAAAACCCCCGCACTCCGGGCACTCCACTCACGTTTACCGATATTCCTTCCTTCTCCTCCTCAATTCTACTCCGTGCCCTGTTCACCACCAGGCTGCTGCAGTTATAAATCCAATGCCCGGTGTCACGGGCACAGCGCCCAGGCGACGACCAAAATAATGGCGCGGCCTGTGGCCTCGAACCCCGCCAAGCCTAGGGCGCGCCAGCATCGGTCCCCACAGTCCTGTATGTCGGCTGGGAGACCCTGGCGAGCCGTCCGTCACGGCAGGTGTCCTTTTCGGAACACCTGGCCCCTGAGGGCCTCGGCGGCGGCCGGATTCGGGCGCTGGAGGCAGGAGAAACCTTCCAGACGTCCGTTGCCACTGGATACCGGAAGTCGTCCAAGATCTCTAAATATGACTGAATTTTACAATGTAGTTAGATTATATATGCTTTGTGGAACTTTTCTCCCATGTCTATGGGGCATATGCTTGGAGAAGGACATAACATAACATAATAACAGAGTTGGAAGGGACCTTGGAGGCCTTCTAGTCCAACCCCCTGCCCAGGCAGGAAACTCTACACCATTTCAGACAGATGGTTATCCAACACTTTCTTAAAAATTTCCAGTGTTGGAGCATTCACAACTTCTGCAGGCAAGTCGTTCCACTTATTGATTGTTCTAACTGTCAGGAAATTTCTCCTTAGTTTTAAGTCGCTTCTCTCCTTGATCAGTTTCCACCCATTGCTTCTTGTCCTGCCCTCAGGTGCTTTGGAGAATAGCTTGACTCCCTCTTCTTTGTGGCAACCCCTGAGATATTGGAACACTGCTATCATGTCTCCCCTGGTCCTTCTTTTCATTAAACTAGGCATACCGAATTCCTGCAACCCTTCTTCGTATGTTTTAGCCTCCAGTCCCCTAATCATCTTTGTTGCTCTTCTCTGCACTCTTTCCAGAGTCTCAACATCTTTTTTACATCGTGGCAACCAAAACTGGATGCAATATTCCAAGTGTGGCCTTACCAAGGCATTGTCTTGTTCTTTGGCCTAGGAGAGGGGCCTGCTGAGGGTGCACGAAGACATTCCTTAAAACTGAGAGATGCTATGTAGATGTGTAATGGACAGGTACGGAGAGGTACGGGAGGTGCTGAAGAGAAAGTAATTTAAGAAAACAAAGAGAGAGAGAAGTATTCCTTTGAGGCATCTTGGATTATTAGCTGAAACCCAGGAGGGCCTGTCCAAAAAGTTCAAAGGAGGAGGGAAATGGGCCGTCGGGATAGGGAACTATGAAATGTAGTGCTTTTGAAACTTTAGGTGTGGCTTCCTGGCTAAAAATCCTCTGTTGAGATCTGCTGGGATATACCCACCTTATTTTGCAAAAAAGCTTTTGTTATTTTCTTTTAATGAACTCTCTTTGTTTTCATCGATCTATGCTTGTTGTTTGAATTCATTTCCAACACTCTGGGGCAGAGGTGGGTTTTAGCAGGTTCTGACCAGTTTTTGGAGAACCGGTAGCAGAAATTTTGAGTAGTTCAGAGAACCGGTAGTAAAAATTCTGACTGACCCCGCCCCCATCTATTCTCTGCCTCCCGAGTCCCAGCTGAAATACTGATTTTACAGTATCCTTCCCCTGGAGTGGGGTAGGAATGGAGATTTTAAAGTATCCTTCCCCAGCCATGCCCACCAAGCCACGGCCACAGAACCGGTAGTAAAAAATCTTGAAACCCACCACTGCTCTGGGGCTAAGAGGAAGGGACTGGCTCAGAGTTCCAAACAGAATCCCCAATTTTACTACCGAAGGAGCTGCCCACTTCCATCCAAAGTCTTTAAAAGCAGGTGGAGGCGGCTAAGATCCATCTTATTACTTTAAATTCTTTTAATGCTGTCAAATTCCAATTTGCACACAGTTATCCCCAGTCCCTCACACATCACTTGAGGTCTTTAGAATAAAACGGGAGCAAAACACTTGAAGTGCAGAGTAGTGAAGTTAGGAACCCTCCTCCTCCTCCTCCTCCTCCTCCTCTTCCTGGCCCCATTACTAACGAAGTACAGGTTGTCCTCAACTTACGACCACAAATGAGCCAAAAATATCTCTTATTAAGTGAGACATTTGTCAAGTGAATTTTGTCCTATTTTACAACCCTTCTCGCCTCAGTTTTTTTTTAATTGAAAATTTTTTAGAAATTTTTCCCCCTTTCCCCCCCTCCCCCCTTTCCCTCCTCCCCCCTCCCTTCCCAAACCCCCTCCCCCGACAAACACAAGGTATAGTAAAAATAAAGCAAACATATACTAAAATTTTTTCCTTCCTAACTAAATTACAATCCTTCAATTCTCATCAATTCCTAACTTCCCCCAAAACAATCAAAAATAATATATCCTAATCATTCAAAGGCAGTCTGATAACTCTTAGTCTGATATCTGTTTTGAATATAGTCAATCCATTTTTTCCATTCACTTAAATATCTTTCTTGCGTATTGTCTTTCAAAAAGGCTGAGATTTTTGCCATCTCAGCCAAATTGGCAACTTTCAATATCCATTCTCCTATTGTAGGTACTTCTTTTTTCTTCCAATACTGTCCTATTAGTAATCTTGCTGCTGTTATTAAATTTAAAATCAACTTAGTCTCAATTACTGTACAGTCCGTGATAATTCCCAGCAAAAAAAATTGCGGCAGGAACTTTATCTTCTTTTTCAGAACATTTTGTAGAATCCACCAAATTCTTATCCAAAAAGCCTTAATATTTCGCCTCAGTTGTTAAGTGAATCGCTATGGCTGATAAATTAGTAACACGGTTGCTAAGTGAATCTGGCTTCTCCATTGACTTTGCTGGTCAGAAGGTCGCAAAAGGGGATCCCATGACCTTGGGACACAGCAGCAGTCACAAATATGAACCAGTTGCCAAGAGTCTGAATTTTGACCACAAGGGCATGGGGATGCTACAAACATCGTAACTCGGAAAAACGATCATAAGTAACCTCTTTCAGTGCTGTTGTTACTTTGAACGGTCACTAAACGAACTGTTGTAATTTTTTTTTTTTTTTTACATTTATATCCCGCCCTTCTCCGAAGACTCAGGGCGGCTTACAGTGTATAAGGCAATAGTCTCATTCTATTTGTATATATATATATATATATTTTACAAAGTCAACTTATTGCCCCCCCAACAATCTGGGTCCTCATTTTACCTACCTTATAAAGGATGGAAGGCTGAGTCAACCTTGGGCCGGGCTTGAACCTGCAGTAATTGCAGGCTACTGTGTTCTAATAACAGGCTCTAACAGCCTGAGCTATTCCAGCCCCTTAAATTAAATTAAGGACTATCTGTGTAACCTTTCCTCCTCCTCCTGTTTTTCGTAAAATAACATTTGCCAATGTACATAGGAATAAGTCCAGAGACTCCAGAAAGGTTCCAGAGATGGAGATTACAACCTGGAACTCCCCACATCTAGTCCAATTCACCGTCCCCTTACACTGGCTCTGGGTCTGAAGATGGATGGATATACAGTATCAGCCAGAGACTGTCACTTGTTGAGAAGATGGAAAAAGAGGAAGAGGAGGAGGAGGAGGAAAAGGAAGAAAACAAACGATAAGGTTGATTGACCAACAACAGATAAAGCTGCCCACCTGTCTATTAACTTAGATGCCAACCACTGAAACTACCGAAAGGACTTTCTGCCTTTGAGCAGCTGTTGGGCCAATGAAGCAAAGCAATCCACATCAACGGCCTCTGAAGATCCCCTTCTCTGCGGTCTCTTAAGATCCCCTTCTCTGCGTTCCCCAGAGGGTGATTCTCAGGTTGATTTTCCATCTCCTGATCTCGAGAACGGCAATAATAGGGTGTCACACAGATGAGGCTGGCCAGCCACCACACATGTGTGTATCGTAGCACACACCACCAGCTGCTGTGTTGTTCTGCCTGCCATCTGTGCGCGGGGGTGTGGAAACAACTAGAGAAAGGCTTCACATACGCGCCCCTCAAACCACACACCATAGGGTGTGAAAGAAACAATGCCCTGGGGCAGAGCCCAAAAGCTTGACTCTTCAACGGGATGAGTGCGTAGGCAGCAAATCTGAATTTTGGCTTCTAATAGAAAATATTTTGGCACAGGACAGGGGTGGTAAAGGTCAAAAGCCGACCAGGTGTCCCCTTTCCCTTTCTCTCTTGGTGGCCCTCTTGTCCTTTTCCCCTTAAGGAACAGATGCAATGTTCTTTCAGACCCAAAACAAACCACGCAATCTCGTTTCCTTAGCCCCGTGCAAAATTTTCAAAATCCCCCCCGTAAAGTTGGCAGGACAGAGAGGAAGCCGAAGGATACCCAGGTTTTGAGCCAGCCTCCTGGGGACTTTTCCTCAAGGTTCAGAATGGAGGTGGTTCTCTTGCAGTTTTCCAGTCCAGCTGAGTCTTCACCGTCCAGTTTTGTGGGCCTGCCAGATCTGGGGTTGACGTGAGGGCAACCTCAGGCGAGAGGCTTAGCGGCCTGGCCCACCCAGACATCCCCCAGTTCTTGCGCTGGGAGGGCTTGTGGGAGTCAAAGCGTCTGGCTGGAAATCTGCTGGTTCCCTTTTTTTTTTCTTTCAAAAAGCCGACATCTGTGGGTGATATTTTCCGTCAGGGCCTGAAACCGGTTCCTGCCTTTGTCCTATTGTGAAAAGCCACCACGGTTCTCAAAGGCCTTCACGGTGCTCTGTCTCTTGCCGGTGACGCCCTGCACTGCCATTTCGCACCTCCCTCTCCTTCACACCCCAAATATCTCGGTTTGGGGGGGGGCTCTCTCTCGCTCTCTCTCCCCCCAGAATGCCCTGCCACCCCCCTCCCCAAGCCCCTGAGCGTGACAATGGGCCCATGTGTTTCCGTGGGGGGTGAGGAATTCAAAGGGGGCGGAGGGGACAATGGGACCCTGTCTGGGCCACTCGCCTCCTCGGCGGGACCAGGGTCGGAGGGCCATGACTCATGCCAGGGGATGAAATGCCAAGGGGCACGGGGGCTTTGCCATGCTGCAGGGGTATGTGGAAGCCATCCAAGAGAGGTGGGGACTTGGCAGCTCCAGTTCTCTCTCTCTCTCTCTCTCACACACACACACATACACACACCCCACCATCATCCAAGCCAGCCCGAGCCGATAACTTCACTGCAGTCAGCAGCTTTTGCTCTGGAGTCTCCAGGCTGGCTGAAGATACAGAGAGCCACGGAAACAGGTAGCCGGTGCCAGAGGGTCTGTGAGCGTGCGTGAGGGACTGGACAGCCTTTTAGGGACACGGATCCTGGTCATGCATGTATACCGCACTGTGAAGTGGGCAGAAAAAAATTTGTAATATGCAGGAGCTGCTTCTGTTTTAGCGATCTGAGTTGCAAATCTCTGGATCACCAGCAGAGGCAGCAACCTTTGAGTGCGCTGCGTGGCTTTGGCGCCCTCTAGGGGCCATCCAGAGCCTTGCAGTTCATCCCTAACTGTTTTTCCTGCCCTCTCCGCTCTTCTGCCTTTAATGGGAGCTTGAGAGCTTGAAATTGGGGCTTCTTCTGGGCTGCAGAAGGGAAGACCCTTTGCTTTCCCTCCCTCCTTCCCCCCCTCTCCCCCCCCCCCATATGTTGTCAGCATTTCGGTGATAAATCAGGGGTGTTAAAAAAATTTGTCTATGTAGTAGCATGGGGAAAATCTCAGCCGATTGTATCATGTGAATTTTGAGTAAGATCCTATAGAGGAACTGGATGCTCTGTGTTGTCATCAAATTTCCTGGGTGTGTTTTGCAAATTGTGACACACACGCACACCCCACTGCAGAGCTGTGGTTTCTGGAGAAGCCAAAGGATGACTGAGAGGCCCTTCTGAGTGGGGGGGTAGGGTGGGAGGATACCAGGGAACCCCTTTCTGCTGGCTAAGCATTAGGAGAGGGCCAAAGAGACAGGAAATACAGATATCGGGCCCCCCTCCCTCTGTGTTGGCTTTGTTTTATTTTATCGGTTGTCTTGCTTAACTTTTCTTCTCCGCTCCCACAGGTCCTGGGCGCCGAAGGTTTTCCTGCGCTCTGGGAAATGGGGAAGCTAGCCACCGTTCCCATTGTCCTGCTTTGTGGGAAATTCCTTGTAATATTCCTTCTAAGGGAAACGCTCGGCCAGAGCAAGCCACGAGAGGGGTAAGGCGATTTAGAAAGAAGGGAACTAAGTGGTGGAGTGATAATATTAGGCTCACACAGCAGCCAGAAGGTTCAAGCCCTAAGCAATTCCTCTTTACCGTTCTTGGGAAGAGTCTGAAAAAATTAGTTATGCCTTGAAAACAATCGAGAGACCTGTTTGCGTAAAAAGACAACCCTAGCGTGAGTTAACCACTCATTCGGCTGTGGTGGGCTTCCGTTGGACTTGGTGCACTGTGCTGACTCAGCAGATGAAAGCAAAGATGAAAAAGAAAAGAAAAGAAAAAAAGGAAGTCCCGTGTTTTTGATGGGAACTAGTGTCTGTGGAACTCACTGCCACAAGAATATCCTGACGATTGCAACACTTAATTTAAAAAGAAAAAAAAGATCCATCAAATAGGAGAATGATGAGTAATTCTTTGTTGTTCTTTTTTTCTTCTCGTGGCAGAGCTCTTGCTAAATTCTGCAGCTTTTTGAATAGAGGTAGTCCTTGAATTATGACCAGTCGCTTAACGAATATTTGAAGTTCTGACGGACCTATCTAGGGGTGACTTACAACCCAGATTTGAAGTTCTTATGGCCAACTCCCTGCGGTCATGTGCCCACACTTTGGGTGCACGGCAACCAGCCTCCATTTACAGCTGTTTGCGTTGTCCTGCAGTCACGTAATCCCGTTTTATGACCGTTTTGATAAAAACTGACTTTTACTTCTGATTTTGGCAAAACAACGCTCAGGACAAACCATTAGCTTGCTTAATGACTGTGTTGTTTGCTTAATAACTGCGGTGATTCTCTTAGCGACCACCACAAAAAAGGTCCTAAAATCAAGTCAGTTATTTGACCGCTTTACAATTGTCATGACTTGATGGTAGACTCCATTATGGTCATAACCAGGGGTGAAATCTACCTACCTTCTCTACTGGTTCAGAAGTGTGCGCACCACCCGTGCGCGCGCCATTGTCACGTCCATTTTTTGACCCTCTGTGCATGCGCAAAGCCTTCTGCGCATGCGCAGAGGGTCAAAAATGGGTTACTTCCTGGTTTTAACAACATCCGGGCAGGTGGGCGGAGCCTCGTGCTGCCACCGCTACCAGTTCGCCAAACCACGTGCCGATACCGCTACCAGTTCGTGCAAAGTAGACAGAACCGGCAGGATTTCACCACTGGTCATAACTAAGGACTTCCTGTAATAGTGATAATTGTTAATGTTACAATCCATTGATTGTTTTCTTGGCAACTTTTTTGAAAGTGGTTTGGCCCTTGTCTTCTTCCTACAGCTGAAAGAGTGATTGGCCACTAAGTCACTTTGTGCCTAAGGCGGGACTTGAACTCACAATCTCTCACTGTTCAACCTAGCAACTTGGACTACGGCTGTGTACCATTTGGCTCTAATAATAGTCGTAATTTTTAAAATTAATGATTGATTCTGTGCCCTCAAATCGGTGTCAACTTTTGGTGACCTCCATAGATGGACCTTCTCTCAGAAACGCAGGTAGTCCTCGACTTACGACAACAATTGAACCCAAAATTATTTGCTAAGTGAATTTTGCCCCATTTTATGACCATTTTTGTCACAGTTGTTAAGTGAATCATTGCAGTTATTAAGTTAGTAGCACGGTTATTAAATGAATCTGGCTCCCCCCTTGACTTTGCTTGTCAGAAGGTCGCAAAAGGGGATCCCATGACCCCGCTTCACTTCAACCGTCATAAATATGAGTCGGTTGCCAAGCGTCTGAATTTTGATTACGTGACCGTGGGGATGCTGTAATGGTCATAAGTGAGAAAAACGGTCATAAGTCACTTTTTTTTCTAGTGCTGTTGTAACTTCAAATGGTCACTAAGTGAACTGTTGTAAGTCAAGGACTACTTGTAGTAGCGTTACTCACGGAAACTGCTTTATATTACTTTGCTCCCCAGCAAGCAGCTATTTAAATGTAGAAAAAAATTCTGCTCAAAAAAATGTTACTTCTCTGTTATTTTTTTTTTTAATTTTATTTATTTGTCACAACAGTATATATAAGCATAAGCCTGAAGTAACTATACGATATATAAGTGTATATATAAGCATAAGTATGTAATAACTATACGAAATTGGGTACAATCTTTGTATACAAATTGACTAATTTTATTACCTAAATTGATTACATAAATAAATAAATATTACAAGTGACTAATCGGACTTCGTATTAGCACATCTGGTACTTGTGGAGCCTTTTCCAATGGTGTCCCAAAGCTGCTTTTTCAAGAGGCAGCTGGACTTTCTCTGTTTTTCCTTGAAGACGTTTCGCTTCTCATTCAAGAAGCTTCTTCAGTTCTGACTGGATGGTGGGAGTGAGGGACGGATGGATTAAACCTGTAAACCCTTCACACAGGTATGGTGGTTGAAGGAGGATCCTTCCATTCCACACACCCCCTTTCCATTCAGTCAGAATTGAAGAAGCTTCTGGGATGAGAAGTGAAATGTTTTCCTCAAGGAAAAAACATAGTCTAGTCGTCTTTTGAAAAAGCGGCTTTGGGAACACCATTGGAAAATGACTCCTGGTTTTGTTTTGTTTTAGCTTGAAAAGCCTCTAGAAGGAGTGAGAGATACTGTGAACAGGGAAGCCCTCTGCAGAATTTTTCTCTCTGTACCGGATTTTCTCCGCTCCAAACTGCACACCTGAACTCGGTGGCTCCCTTTTTCCAGGTGATGTGCAATGGTGGGCTGCAACCAGTTTAACAACCGGTTCTGTGAGCGCTCGGATGCGTGCCTAACGCGCTTGCATGCAGCGTTCAAAATACAGCAATTCGAAGCTCAGCTGCTTACCTTTTAAGGCAAACCCGGTATGTGGAACAGCAGAGGTGCAGATATCAGTTCTGCTGCCCCAAATCAGCTGAGCCAGAAAGAAGGAAATATAGGACAGGATAGGGCTGGTGGTAGGTGGGTGGGGCCAGCTGATCATCGGAACTACCGATTCACTCAAACCGGTTCGAACTGGCAGCAGTCCACTGCTGGTGATGTGTGAAAGAGAAGATGAATTGCTAGAGGGAGAGAATTCAGAGGAGAGGATGATGGGTTTGGTGTTTGTCTGTTTGTTTCTTCAAGTCAGGGTTGACTCCTGGAAGCCGTGTGGACCAATCCCTGCAGTTTTCTTGGCCAGCTTTCAGAAGTAGGAGGCCTCCTCCTCCTTCCTAGGACTGACTGGCCCAAGATCACCCGGCTGACACTGGGCTTAAGGCAGGATTAGAACTCACAGTCCCCTGGTTTCTACCCGGGAGCCTTCGCCGCTGGGGATTCAGCTGGTTCAGACCGGTTCGGGTGAATCATTAGCTCTGATGATCAACTGAGAGCGAACTGGTTCGCTCCAATGATCAGCTGGTCCCACCCGCCTGCCCCTGTGCTATACCGACCTATATTTCCTTTGTTTGAAGTGCAGCTGATAGGCGCAGCAGAGCGGGTTGCCGTTCCTCAGCTTTTTTATTTATTTTATTTTATTTTTTATTTTTTATTTATTTATATTTTTTTTTATTTATTTATTTATTTATTTATTTTTATTTTTATTATTTTTTATTTATTTATTAATCATATTTATATACCGCCCTATCTCCCGAAGGACTCAGGGCGGGTCACTGGGGTTACTCACTGGGGCTGCAGTAGAAGGTAATTTTTAGAGCTGTTTTCAAATGTATTGCACACGCACAGAGTGCATGTTTGGCACGCATGCTCAGCGAACCGGTTGTTACACTGGTAAGTTTTAGAGCTGTTTTCAAACGCACTGCGCGTGCGCAGAGCATGTATTTGGCGCATGTGCTCAGCAAACAGGTTGTTACACCAGTTGAATCTCACCACTGCTTCACCACTATATCAGACTGGCTCCGTGAAGAATTTAGCCAAGGGTAAAACGTTCTCCTGCTGCTCTAGGTTTTTTCTGACCAATTCTGTATGGATTAGGAGAGACAAATTTGCTTTTTCAGTGTCCTTCCATTTCTACCCACAGCCGAGTGTGCGCCCGAAATATGCTGAGAATCCCCTTAGCCTACAATGAGACGTACGCCAAGCCCCAACACCAGCCATATTTGACGCTGTGCCCAGGACCTCGCGTGTGCAGTTCTTACAGGTATGATCAAAATTTTGGTCAGACGAAGATTCAAAAGGATCTGAGGGTCCTATATTTGTGGCAGAGGAGAAGGAGAACTACAACAGGCTGGCTTGGTGGCTCAGCAGTGAGACACTGGGGAAGCACAGCAGCATCTGCATTTTCTGCGTCACATGAGAAAAGTACATCTTCCTTCCCCTGTCCTTACCACTTTATAAAGAGGGACGATCAAGAGCCTTCTGTCCTATGGCATGACTGTCTGGTTTGGAAGCATTACTGCTTCAGACAGGAAGGAGGTGCAGAGAGTGGTGAGGATGGCAGAAAATTTTATTGGTAGTTCACTTCCTTCTATCCAGGACATAGCATACAAGCAAAGCTTGAGCAGGGTCCGCAGAATTATCTGGAACGCTACATGTCCTCTTCACAACCTGTTTTCCTGGTTACCTTCTGGGAGGAAGCTTTATGGTATCCAAAGCAGAACATCTAGATTAAGCCACAGTTTTATTCCATATAGCATCAAACTTGTGAACTCTCAAGTTTCCTCTTTCCATATTTGAATTTCTATTCGAAATGATAGATGATAGATAGATAGATAGATAGATAGATAGATAGATAGATAGATAGATAGATAGATAGATATTGACAGATGGTAGACAGCTAGCTAGCTAGATAGCTAGCTAGCTAGATGAGAGATAGATATAAATATAGAGATAGAGATATGCATATTTTTGTATATATTGTTAGATAGATGATAGATATAGATAGCAGATAGATGATTTCCTGATGGTTAGAACAATTAATAAGTGGAACAACTTGAAGTTGTAAATGCCCCAACACTGGAAATTTTTAAGAAGATGTTGGATAACCATCTGTCTGAGATGGTGTAGGGTTTTCTGCCTGGGCAGGGGGTTGGACTAGAAGGCCTCCAAGGTCCCTTCCAACTTTGTTGTTGTTGTTGTTGTTGTTATTATTATTATTATTATGATTGTTAGATATAGATAGATAGATAGATAGATAGATAGATAGATAGATAGATAGATAGATAGTAGATAGATAGATATAAATGTAGAAGTAGATATATATAGCATGTGTGTATATGGGTTTTATATATGTGTATGGGTTGATAGATACATTTTCTTTGAGAGCAGGCAGCAGAATTTCATTTTTAATATGGGCCAGTGTGTTCACAGTAAAAAGAATGACAATAAAGGTTATCTTATCTAACATTCCTATTTAATGGAAATTTTTAGATCAGCTCCTCTAATGCTTGTCAAGTCCAGATGTCGTGTTCTACCACTCCCACATAATACTTCCAATTATAAAGGGATTTGGAGAATTTAGAGAGGGAGTTCTCCAAAGCAGCGTGGAATTGCTTGCAAGGGCTGTGTAACATTTAGTAATGCTAAGAGGAAGTTTTGGAGTGTGCAGGACCTGTTTCAGATTGTCAGGGAAGGCAATTTCACTAAGCAACCTCTGTTGCTGTTGTTCTGCCTCTGCTTCTGTTTTGTGTCTGATGTAATAATTGTAGCCTCTTTTTCAAACATGATTTCTTTGGAGGTGTATATTATTATTCGGCTGTACGGATACTCCTCGGCTTAGAGCACAGTTGAGCTCAACATTCCCACTGCTAAGCAAGATGGTTGCTAAGTGAGTTTTGCCAAATTGTGCAACTTGTCTTGGCACAGTGGTTAAGTGAATCACTGAAGTTGTTAAGTTGGTAACACGGTTGTAAAATGAATCTGGCTAACCCATTGATTTCGCTTGTCAGAAGGTGGCAAAAGGTGATCCCATGGGATCCTACAAAGCAGTGGTCACCAACCAGTAGTCCGTGGACCACTGGTGGTCCGCGAGAAAATTTTGGTGGTCCGCAGAAAAATTATTTGCATTTTTTATATTGTACTAAATACTATTTATCTTTTTAAAAAAATTTATATTAGTGGTCCTCGGGATTTAAAATTATGAATTTAGTAGTCCCTGAGGTCTGAAAGGTTGGTGACCCCTGCTATAAAGGTCATAAGTGTAAAAAAAGTCATAAGTCACTTATGTGCCACTTATACGATTGTTTAAGACCGTCATCCCCAACCTGTTGAGCCTCTGGTGGCTCAACAGACTAATGCAGTCTGTTATTAACACAGCTGCTTGCAATTACTGCAAGTTTAAGTCCCACCAGGCCCGAGGTTGATTCAGCCTTCCATCCTTTATAAGGTAGGTAAAATGAGGACCCAGATTGTTGGGGGGGCAATAAAAGTTGACTTTGTATATAATATACAAATGGATGAAGGCTATTGCTTGACACAGTGTAAGCCGCCCTGAGTCTTCGGAGAAAGGTGGGATATAAATGCAAATAAAAAATAAATAAAAAAAAAACCTTTGGGGCTTGGTGGCCCGACGGGGGGGGGGGGGGGAGAAGGACTGTGAGAGCAACAGGCAGGCATACATGCGCGCAGCTTGTGCGTGCATGTGTGCTGGCCCGCCACTCGTACGACTTGAGTTGCATGCGCACGCACACCGGTCTCCACTCATGCAACCCAGTTGTGAATAGGCCCCGGCTTGGTAGTTGGGCCGCTTCTCAGGGGTTGGGGAGCCCTGGTTTAAGATACCAATTAAATATCCCTCTGTTTGCCAATTATAAATGGGAGTCCAGTGTTCAAGGCCAGTTGATTGAGACAGGTAGGCCTCGACTAATCACCAGTGGTGAAAACTGAACCGGTTTACTTCCGGCTCACTGGCTGCGCATGCGTGCTGCATGCGCAGTGCGTACCATGCAACAAATGCAGTGCATGCCAAAAGGAGCCATGGGGTAAGTAGAACAGCGCGTGGGGGGTGCTGATCAGCTGTGGCGTGCAATCTTTTTTTTTACTGCATTTTTTTCACAACCTATTTGGCCGAATAGGTTGTAAAAAATGATTTTAAAAGTTAAAAAAAAAGGCTCTGATGATCGCGTGGCTCAGCTATGATTGTCGGAGCCTTTTTTTTTTATCTTTTAAAAGCATTTTTTTAAAAGAAGTGGCAAGCAGGCAATTGGGTGGCCACGGGCAGGGCAGGGGGCAGGGATTTTTGCTAACGGTTCTCCAAACCACCCGCCGCCATCGCTACCGGATTGGCCAATCCAGTCCGAACCGGGAGTATTTCACCCCTGCTTATGATCATTTGTCTAACAGACTTATTACAGTGGCATTGAAAAAATTTACTTCTGACTATTGCAGTGTCCCAGAAAGAACATGACTGCTCCCTGATCCCTTGCCAGCTGTCATGCCTTTATAGCAATAGCACTTAGACTTATATACCGCTTCACCGTGCTTTTTACAGCTTTCTCTAAGCGGTTTACAGAGTCAGCATATTTGCCCCCAACAATCTGGATCCTCATTTTACCCACCTCGGAAGGATGAAAGGCTGAGTCAACCTTGAGCCTGGTGGGATTTGAACTGCTGAACTGCAGCTAGCAGTCAGATGAAGTAGCCTGCAGTACTGCACTCTAACCGCTGCACCACCTCGCAGTGGTTTATGATGGTTGTAGTATCAAGGGGTCTCATGATTTGTGACCTTCCCAGCTGGAGTCTGACAAGCAAAGTCATTGGGGGAAGCTGGATTTGCCTAAAAATTGTGGCAAAAAAAAGGGGGGGGTCATAAAATGACCTTAGGAGCCTTGGTGGCGCAGTGGTTAGAGTGCAGTATTGCAGGCTAACTCTGCCGACTGCCAGCAGTTTGATCCTGAAGGGCTCAAGGGTGGCTCAGCCTTCCATCCTTCTGAAGTCGGCAAAATGAGGACCCCGATTGTTGGGGGAGCAATAGGCTGACCTTGTAAACCACTTAGAGAGTGCTATAAAGCACTATGAGGCGGTATATAATCTAAGTGCTATTGCTATAAAATAAGGCGTGACTTAATGAGTGCATCATTTAGTGATGGACATTCCAGTTTATTTTATTTTTATTTATTTATTTTGTCACAACATCATATAAAAAATTATTTAGTATATAAACATATATATGAGTAAATATTAGGAGGTATAAGCATATATATATATTTGTTTTCTGAGGTTTTCGCGGGTGTTTGTATGTAGGTCTTTGGTTATTCGGGTTTTCTCCCGCATAAAATTGGAAGTGTCTTGGCGACGTTTCGACGAAGTCTCATTCGTCATCTTCAGGCTTCAGCTTCGTGCTTCTGGGAGCAATGTGTGATTGCAGCTGTTCACACATTGCTCCCAGAAGCACGAAGCTGAAGCCTGAAGATGACGAATGAGACTTCGTCAAAACGTCGCCAAGACACTTCCAATTTTACGCGGAAGAAAACCCGAATAACCAAAGACCTACATACAAACACCCGCGAAAACCTCAGAAAACAAATATATATATATATATATATATATATATATAGGAAGAAGAAAAGAAAAACAATAGGACAGGAACGGTAGGCACGTTTGTGCGTTTATGCACGCCCCTTGTGGTCCTCTTAGGAATGGGGTGAGTTCAAACAATGGTCATGAGTTGTGGACTGCATGTAATTAACAGCTAATGTCCTTCCTTTGTTGTAAGTGCTCCTGTGCCGGAAATTAGATGGGGAAAATAGATGGGGTTATTTGAAGTTCTGTCCACTCCGTTCAAGAGAATGACCATGGCTTCTCTTCTGTAGGACGGCCTACCGGGTAGCCACGCGACAGGTGAGGAAAGAGATTTTACAGGCCCACATCATTTGCTGCCCAGGATGGAAGAAACGTCACCTGGGAGACACTAAGTGCGAGGAAGGTGAGCGCTCAAATCCCGTAGAACAATTTCCGATGGGCTTCCTATGCGCTAAATACAACCCCGTAACAGATGGTTAACAGAGGGATTTGAAGAGTAGGGGAATGTTTAGTTTAAACTGTTGACTCTTCTCTCTGTCTCTCTCTCTCATCTATCTTCCATCTGCCTGCCTGCCTGCCTGCCTATCTTTCTATCTATCTATCTATCTATCTATCTATCTATCTATCTATCTATCTATCTATCTATCTGTCTATCTGCCTGCCTGTCTGTCTATTTATCTAGAATTTTTTATTGGCCAAGTGTGATTGGACACACAAGGAATTTTTCTTAGTGCATCTATCTATCTATCTATCTATCTATCTATCTATCTATCTATCTATCTATCTATCTCTATCTATCATCTGTCTATCTGTCTACCTACTCAACTAGGTAACATCATCAGCGCTAGAGGAGAGCGGGTGAGGGTTTTCTTGTTAGTTCCTTGATTAGGCTTAGCAACAGAAATTTGGGGGCTCCATTGTGGTCATAAGTCATGGGCTATCTGTACTTCAGCCCAGGCAATTAATTTTTTTTTAAAGGCAATTCTCCAGATAGAACTTAGAATAACTTTGTTGTCACTTTGAATGTTCACAAATCGGCATACAAAATTACATTGCATACAGCTGGCTCTCAAAGGGTCTCCACCTCTAATATAAACATAAACATGACAAGATAAATAAATGCATACATACATAAAGCTAAAGCTAAAGGTTCCCCTCACACATATGTGCTAGTCGTTCCCAACTCTAGGGGGCGGTGCTCATCTCCGTTTCAAGGCCGAAGAGCCAGCGTGTCTGAAGCCGTCTCTGTGGTCATGTGGCCGGCATGACTAAATGCCAAAGGCGCACGGAAGCTGTTACCTTCCCACCAAAGGTGGTTCCTATTTTTTCTACTTGTATTTTTTACATGCTTTCCAACTGCTAGGTTAGCGGAACCTGGGACAAGTAACGGGAACTTACCCCGTTACACCGCACTAGGGATTCAAACCGCTGAACCTCCGACCTTTTAATCGACAAGCTCAGCGTCTTAGCCACAGAGTCACCACGTCCCTTAAATAGATAAAGACATACATATGGTACATACAAAATTATGCATGCATCCACCTATATTATATGACATGGAGATAGGAACACAAAGCAACCACTCTTGGGACTAATGAACATGGTTGGTACATTAAGTGTGGAGACACCCGGTGAGCCTTCCCCCTCTCCTTTCTCCCCCCAGCCATTTGTCACAAGTCATGCCAGAATGGAGGCAGCTGCATCCAACCAAATAACTGCCAGTGTCCGCCTGGCTGGGGTGGACGGTATTGCCAGATTGGTGAGTGGAAGGCAGGCATCTCAGGGATTTGGTTCCTGGTCCTGCGTCTTCTCCCTTTGCTCAGATTTTCTTCTTCTCGTACCAGGCCGATAGGCAGGTTTCTCTTTTCTCTTTTGTGGGCCAAATCTGACCAGTGAGCAGTGGATTTTTTTTTTAGAAAAGGATGGGGTTCTAGTCCTTATGATTATTGAGGGCTATGTAGAAAATGTATGCAGCTTGCCTTCAGAAGTCGTGGGAGCTTCATCGCCGGAAGCTTTTCAAGAAGACTGCCATCTGTCAGAAATGGCGTAGGGCTTGTGATGGCGAACCTATGCAGTGGTGAAATGTAAAATTTGTTACTACCGGTTCAGTGGGTGTGGCTTGTTTGGGGGTGGGGTAAATATGACTGGGTGGGCGTATTTCATTGAGGGCCGTATCAGGTTTGTGCTTGATCTCGGGAGGAGGAGGGGGGAGGCATGGCCAGGATGAACGTGGCCAGCTGGCCATCGCTCGTTTCCAGGGTGCCTGCGGCGGTCTGAGAGCTCTGCTAATGAAAACGGGCTCCCAAACTCTGTTTTCGGCTGCGATGGCCTCCTGCAACCCACTGCCAGTGAAAACGGAGCTCAGGTGGGCTGCCCATGGCCCTCCTGAGCAGTGGTGGGTTTCAAATTTTTTTACTACCGGTTCTGTGGGTGTGGCTTGGTGGGCGGGGCATGGCTTGGTGGACGTGGCAGGGGAAGGATACTGCAAAATCCCCATTTCCTCCCAATCAGCTGGGAATTGGGAGGCAGACTAGATGGAGGCGGGGCCAGTCAGAATTTTTACTACCGGTTCTCCGAACTACTCAAAATTTCTGCTACCGGTTCTCCAGAACTGGTCAGAACCTGCTGAAACCCACCTCTGCTCCTGAGCTCCGTTTTCACTGGCAGAGGCAACATGGGCTGGTCCTTCATTGTTTCCAGGATGGCCCCGCGGGCTAGATCTAAGCACCGTCCCGCGAGTCTTGAGTTTGACACCCCTGCCCTAGCCAAATACAATGGTTACCATTCTTGGTCAGGGTGATGCATGTATCAGGATGAATATTGTTCCAGAGGCCAAGATTTGGCCGGATGAGGATATCCCAGTTAAAACTCACCGTTCTGATCACTTTTTAATTTTTTGCTTCCGGTTTGTTTAGATGTGGACGAGTGCAACACGCCGCTTGCTCACTGCGCACAAGACTGTCTTAACACTGCTGGCAGCTACAAGTGTCAGTGTCGGGCTGGGTACATCCTTGAGCCAGATGGCAAGAGCTGTCATCTGCTTCCCACCGGCCAGGCTGTGCCTCTGCTCGGCACCAAAGGTGGGTGTTACGTTGACTTGCAGTGTGAAAAGACTTGCTGGGTGTAAAGAAACAATGGATAGAAACTGATCAAGGAGAGAACCAGCCTAGAACTAAGGAGAAATTCCCTGACAGTGAGAACAATTAACCAGTGGAACGGCTTGCCTCTCAAAGTTGTGGGGGCTCCAACATTGGAAGTTTTTATTATAGTTATTATAGAATAGACCTGGAAGGCACCTTGGACATCTTCTAGTCCTGCCCTGTTTTACGACTTTTCTTGCCACGTTTGTTAACTGAATCACTGCAGTTTGAAATGTAACCAAATGTTGTGACCCAGGCCCAAGTAGGTAAACTCAGTCAGTTTAAAAACAAACAAACTTTATTAGAACAGCTGAGAATTAACTCATTTTCAGCGTAGTCCAAACTAAATCAAAGCAAATTCTTCCTAACACAATTCATCAGTCTTATCACCAACCTTGGTCTAATTGGGCAAACTGCCAAAGGCTTTTCTTGGCAAAAGTTCAAAAGCAGAAGACGCCGACAAGAAATAAATGCAGCAAGTCACTGTTGGGGGCGAATCATTGGCCCCAATGGAGAGGGTGCGCAATCTGGGTGTTCTCCTGGATGGACGGTTGTCTTTTGAAGATCACTTGGCGACCGTCTCCAGGAGAGCTTTTTACCAGGTCCGCCTGGTCCGCCAGTTGCAATGCTCTCTACATGGGGCTCCCCTTGAGGTGCACCCGGAGACTTCAGTTGGTTCAGAATGCAGCTGCGCGGGTGATAGAGGGAGCCACTCGTGGCTCCCATGTAACACCGATCCTGCGCAGGCTGCACTGGCTACCTGTGGTTTTCCGAGTGCACTTCAAGGTGTTGGTTACCACCGTTAAAGCGTTCCATGGCATAGGACAGGGATATCTTCGGGACCGCCTTCTGTTACCACATGCCTCCCACCGGCCGGTACGCTCCCATAGAGAGGGTCTTCTCAGGGTGCCGTCAGCCAAACAGTGTAGGCTGGCGACCCCCAGGGGGAGAGCCTTCTCGGTGGGGGCACCTACCCTCTGGAATGAACTTCCCCCAGGACTTCGACAACTTCCTGACCTCCAGACCTTTCGCCGCGAGCTGAAGACATATCTATTCTTCCGAGCAGGACTGGCTTAAATAGGGTTTTTAAATATGGATGTTATTGGGGTTTATTTTATATTTTGTATTGTATTTTAAATTTAGGCTATATTGAATAAGTTTTTTAAATAGTGTTTTTATTGTAATATATTGTATTATTTTATCTGCCTGTTCACCGCCCTGAGTCCTTCAGAAGAAGGGTGGTATAAAAATTAAATAATAATAATAATAATAATAATAATAATTATTATTATTATTATTATTATTATTATTATTATTATTATTATTATTTAGGTTGGGCATTCTACTGCAAAAATACGACAAAAAGACTACATATTTGACTGTGGCTAGGATTGTATTTGCGCAACAACGGAAGTGTGAGGAGATCCTGTCAGATGAGAGGGTAATGCAGAAAATAATGGAATGTGCAGAAATGGACAGATTAACCTTTCTTATTAAGGACAGAGAAGAAACTGAATATTGTCTGACGTAGGATGTATTTTATCAATGTATGCGGTGTAATATTAAGGGGACGCGGTGGCTCAGGGATTAGGACATTGAGCTTGTTGATCGAAAGGTCAGCAGCTCAGCGGTTCGAATCCCTAGTGCTGCCGTGTAATGGGGTGAGCTCCCGTTACTTGTCCCAGCTTCTGACAACCTAGCAGTTTCGAAAGCAGGTAAAAATGCAAGAAGAAAAAATAGGGACCACCTTTGGTGGGAAGGTAACAGTGTTCCGTGCGCCTTTGGCGTTTATTCATGCCGGCCACATGACTATGGAGACGTCTTTGGACAGCACTGGCTCTTCAGCTTTGAAACGGAGATGAGCACCACCCCCTAGAGTCGGCAACGACTAGCACGTATGTGCGAGGGGAACCTTTACTTTACTTTACTTTACCTAGAGAATAGGAAGATGGTTGTTAAGTGGATCTGGTTTCCCCATTGACATTGCTTGTCAGAAGGCCGCAAAAGGGGATCGCTTCACCCCGGGATGCTGCAACCATTATAAATATGAGTAGGTTGTCAAGCATCCAAATATAAATCACATGACTCATAAGTTGAGGCAGTGTCGGCAGACCTATGGCAGAGGTGACGGAAGCAGCATGCGAAACCATCCCGCGAAGAATGCGCGGCTTTGCTGGCTCCTCTTCTGCGTTCCTGTGATCACACATGCGCCGGTCAGCTGGCTGTTGCGCCCGCAGGAGTGGCAGAACCCGAAAGAGCAGCATTCTGGCACATGTGTGCAGGCCAGAACCCGACCTTCTGGGTTGACGTTGTGCGCATGAGCGATGGCCAGCTGTTTGTCGGGTGTTCTTCCATGCCAGTATCTGGGTGTTTGGGTGCTGGCTTGCTCCATGCGCGATGGACCGCCACTCTTCCGGTATCGCTGCTCCCGCGCACGCGAAGGCCAGCAGGGCCACGCATACCTCGTGGGACGGTTTTGCGTGCCACTTCCAGCACGCAGGCTGGCACACGGGAATGTCAAAGGTTTGCCATCACGGCTATAGGGGATGCTGTGAAGGTCGTAAGTGTGAAAAACGGTCGTAAGTCACTTTTCTCAGTGCCACTGTAACTTCGAACAGTCACTAAATGAACTGTTGTAAATTGAGGACTATGTCCTACACAAAACACACTGGTAATTCACACTCTCAGTCGGGGGAAAAGTGTGAAAAACAGTCATAAGTCGCTTTTTTCAGTGCCGTTGTAACTTCGAACGGACACTAAACAAGCTGTTGTCTTTTTTATAAAAAAATTTAAATTTTCTTTTAATACAAACATTTTATCTTACATAAGACAGTGTGTCATTCTGAGTATAAAATTCTTTGTGTCTTAAGAATTAAACTTACCACCATATTCATTTCTTACAATCATTCTTATATAGAATAGAAATGAACAGAACAGAACAGAACAGAACAGAACAGAATAGAATAGAATAGAATTTTTTATTGGCCAAGTGTGATTGGACACACAAGGAATTTGTCTTGGTGCAGATGCTCTCAGTGTACATAAATAAAAGATCATCAAGAATTCTAAGGTACAACATTTAATGATAGTCTTAAAGTACAAATAAGCGATCGGGAAACAATCAATACCAATATAAATTGTAAGTGATAAGTTATGACTGTAAATCATACAGTCATAAGTGGAAGGAGATGGGTGGTGGGAACGATGAGAAGATTAATATTAGTGCAGATTTAGTAACTAGTTTGACAGTTTTGAGGGAATTATTTGTTTAGCAGAGTGTTGACGTTCGGGAAGAATCTGTTCCTGTGTCTAATTGTTCTGGTGTGCGATGCTTTGTAGCGTCGTTTTGAGGGTAGGAACAGTTTATGTCCAGGATGCGAGGGGTCTGTAAATATTTTCACAGCCCTTTTATTTATTTATATTAATTTATTTATATTAATACTAAATAATAATAATACTGATAAAATAACATAAACCTAACATTTCTCTTCTTTACTTATCTATTTTTACAATATATTGCTTTCATATTTATTCTCTAACCATTGATAAGCTGTTGTAAGTCAAGGACTATCGTATCTTCCACCCCACTGAATTTCTCTCTTACTCCCGGTGGTAGAAGTGAAGCTCTTGCCTGTCCGACTGGATGTCTTCTGTCTATCCATTCTGTATATCTTGACTTTTGCTTTAGGAAGACCATTTTGTGTAGGCCATCAACAGCCAGCTGTTGACCTTAGAAATGTATTTTGACATCCCTTTTCTGCATGGCTGAATTGTTAGTGAAACTCTAAAGTGCCTGACAGTCGCCTAGCTGTGTCTGTTTCACATTTCTACCAACTTTCACATCCTCAACCCATGGCAGAACGGAACCTCACCCAACAGCTGGGACTTTCCTTTGGACTCAGCAAGCAGAAGCGGAAGCAAATAGACTTGGAGGTCTTCTAATCCAGCCCCCTGCCCAAGCAGGAGACCTAGGGGTGAAATCTAGCAGGTTCTGACAGGCTCTGGGGAACCGGTAGCGGAAATTTTGAGCAGTTCGGAGAACCGGCAGCAGAAATTTTGAGTAGTTCAGAGATATACCACCTCTGACTGGCCCCAGAGAAGGGTGGGAATGGAAATTTTGCAATATACTTCCCCCAGGAGTGAGGTGGGAATGGAGGTTTTGCAGTATCCTTCCCCTGGAGTGAGGTGGGAATGGAGGTTTTGCAGTATCCTTCCCCTGGAGTGAGGTGGGAATGGAGGTTTTGCAGTATCCTTCCCCTGCCACGCCCACCAAACCACACCATGCCTACCAAGCCACGCCCACAGAACCGGTAGTAAAAAAAATTGGATTTCACCACTGAGGAGACCCTATAGCATTTCAGACAAGTGGCTGTCCCGTCTCTTTTTAAAAACCTCCAGTGATGAAGCACCCACAACTTCTGAAGGCAAAGCTGTTCCGCTGGTTAATTAGTCTCACTTTTAGGAAATTTCTCCTTGATTCCAGGTTGCTTCTCTCCTTGATTTGTTTCCCATCCATTGCTTCTTGTCTCGCCTTCTGGTGCTATGGAAAATAAACTGACCCCCTCCTCTTTGTGGCAGCCTCTCAAATACTGGAATACTGCTACCATGTGTCCCCCCCACCCCTAGTCCTTTTTCCTAGTCAAACCCAAATCCTGCTACCGTTCTTCATATGTTTTAGTCTCCAGGCCTTTAATCCTCTTAATTGCTCTTCTTTTTTTCCCCAAAGTCTCAACATCTTTTTTTTTATAACGTGGTGACCAAAACTGGATGCGGTATTCCAGATTTGGCCTTACTAAAGCTTTATAAAATGGCACTAATGCTTCATGTGATTTTGATTCTACGCCTGTTTATACAACCAAGGATAGTATTAGCTTTTGGGGCTGCCACCGCATGTTGTGACCCAGGCTCAAATAGGTAGTAGTAAACTCAAGTCAGTTTAAAAACAAACAAACTTTATTAGAATAGCTGAGAATTAACTCATTCTCAGCGTAGTCCAAACTAAATCAAAGCAAATTCTTCCTAACACAATTCTTCAGTCTTTTCACCAACCTTGGTCTAATTAGGCAAACTGCCAAAGGCTTTTCTTGGCAAAAGTTCAAAAGCAGAAGACGCCGACAAGAAATAAATGCAGCAAGACAAGGCTATCAACATTGTTTTCCGGCAAAGAGCCCAAACGCCATTGCTGGTCTTTTAAGCTTTATGGGAGGGGCCAATCTATAAATAAAAATATTATTATTATTATTATTATCATCTCTTGGCCCTACTCCCGAGTCGTCCTCTTTGCTTTAGCTGCTCTTGCCTTCTGGCAGCTCTTCTCATGTGTGCATTAGGAACAGGCTCCTCCTCTTCCTCTGCCTCACTACTGTCGCCTCTGGAGGCTCCGGAGTCCACACCTCACTCCCAGATGGCACTGGTCCCACCTCTGCCTCCGACGCAGAGCCCTCATCCGGGCCTTCCCCAGCCTCCAGGACTGGCCCATGTTCTTCCTCAGCCTCATCACTGTCCGACTCCGTTGCCAGCTCTGCAGGCTGCTGGCGTACCACAACATTGCACACTGCTGGCTCATGTTTACATGATTGTCCACTAGGATTCCAAGGTCCCTTTCACAATTACTGTCTTTGAGCCTCCTCGTCTCATGGCAGAGCAGAACCTCACCCAACAGCTGGGACTTTCCTTTGGCCTCAACAAGTAGCTCCTGGTTGATACAGGGGGAAGTGGCAGAAGCACCCAGAGCTGTTAAGCAGCTGCACAAGAGAGAGTCTCAAAGGGCACTGAATGCATCACCCTTGTTCTTATTGTAAACACTCCGGTCTGTGGTCATTTAGCTGCACAACAAGAGTTATGCACAGCCCAGTCTGCATCTGGTGCTTCTGTTTTGGTGTCGAGGTGCAGATCGTGAGGGCCGAAGCCCTGTGAGAAGGTGATGCATTCAGTTTCACAACTTCTCTTTGTGCCAGAGGAAATGCTCTTCGCCGACCAACAATGTGGTCGGTTTCTCATTACAGCTGGATATTGTTCAGCTTGTGTAATTTGCAACTCCTCCATAAATAAGTTGACTGGGTGTTGAGCGTTGCACTTGATGAACCTCTTTTCTTTTGCGGAAACAAGTTTCTAGCTCCTAAAACTTCACTACGTCTTTGAAAGTGTATATATGTCATTGTTTGTTAAGTTTCTAGTCTGCTTCTCTTCCAGGGGCTTTTGATTCTCAGAAGGAAGTGAAGGTGCTGTCTGGGCATAAAAAAATGAGATAGGAAACAAACGGCTTGGCAAAAAAAAAAAATATCGAAGCAATTCTAAATATATTTGCATATATATATTTCCTAGATCAGCGAATCTGAGGTTTGATAAAACGTGCATGGTATTACACTACAGGGTTCCGCAGGTTTAAGATCTGTCAACCATCCACAGATAAAAAGGTCCATGTATAGGTACTTACAACCAGAGGTGGGTTTCAGCAGGTTCTGACCGGTTCTGGAGAACCAGTAGTGGAAATTTTGAGTCGTTCGGAGAACCGATAGTAAAAATTCTGACTGGCCCCACCCCTATCTATTCTCTGCCTCCCAAGTCCCAGCTGATCGGGAGGAAATGGGGATTTTGCAGTAACCTTCCCTTAGATTGGGGAGGGAATGGAGATTTTGCAGTATCCTTCCCCTGTCACGCCCACCAAGCCATGCCCACCAAGTCACACCTACAAAACCGTGGTAAAAAAATTTGAAACCCACCACTGCTTACAACGGTTTGTTTAGTGACCGTTCAAAGTTACAACAGCACTGAATAAGTGACTTATGGCCATTTTTCAGTTATGAAAGCTTTTGCAGCATCCCCATGATCACGTGATCAAAATTCAGATGCTGGGTAACTGCTTCACACTTATGACCGTTGCTGTGTCCCGGGGTCACGCAATCCCCTTTTGCAACCTTCTGACAAGCCAAGTCCATGGGGAAGCCTGATTCGCTTAACAACCAGATTACTGACTTTATCAACTGCCACGATTCGCTTAACAACGGTGGCAAAAAAGGTCGTAAAATGGGGCCAAGCGCACTTAAACGTCTTGCTTAAGAACAGCAATTTGGGGCTCAGTTATAATCGTAACTCGAGGTCTCCCTGTACTCGTTTTGGCAAAGTTCCTCTCACGTTTTCTTCCTTCTTATCTTGCAGTGCAAACTTTAGGGATTCAGGAAACAATTCCCAATGAGATCCAGGAGCTTCAAGCAAAAGTGGAACAGCTGGAAGAGGTGAGGCTCTCTGCTCTCTTGAAAGATACCACTCTAGAAGGAAGGTTCTGGTCTCTCTTATTTATTATTTTATTCGTTACATCTATAGGCCATCCACCTCCCTATCTAAAGTGACTCTGAGGGACTTTGCAGCAGTCCCTCCATTTTTCTTTCACTATGGTGAAATAGTGAAGGGGTTGGGGCTAGAATGAAGATGCAGGGTCCTCGTCCCGATAAACCCCTTTTATTTAATTTACAGTGAATTCCTCTCAAGCAAAGTCTTTCCTCTCCCACAGTCTTTTAAGGTAGTTCACAATTACCGACCTTTATCAGGCTTGGAGAGTATCCAGGCCAATATCTTTCAGACACCGCAATACCTTTCGCTCTTCTTTTATTCCCTCTGGGAGGGGCCATTCATCATCCACCTGTGGCCTTACTCCCAAGTTGACCCTTGTTCTTTAGCAGTTTCCTTTGTCTGGCAACTCTGTGCATGAGCACACTGGGAACAGGCTCCTGCTGTTCGTCTGCCTCACTGATGTCTGACTCCGAAGGCAGTTGATACCTGTCATACGACCCTGGCACCATCTCTGCCTCTGACGCAGAGCCCTCATCAGAGCCTTCCCCAGACTCCAGGACTGGCCCATGTTCCTCCCCAACTTCCTCACTGTTCGAATCTACTGCCAGCTCCGCTGGCCACTGGCAGGCCACAACAACCAGGGGTGGGGCACTATGGCCCTTTTATGACTTGTGGACTGCAACTCCCAGAATTCCTGAGCCAGCTCCCAGAATTCCTGAGATAAAGCGATAGCTAGCTCTATTCATAGGCAAAAATTCCCTGCAGCAAAGTCTGAACAAAGGTAGGATTAGCCCTCAGCCGCAATAGGAATTGCCCAACAAGCCCTTCATTGCATCAGCAGACCAAACTTAAACCAAACATAGCTCAGACAAACTCCTAGGATTTGAACATGGCCCCATGGAAGTCTGACAACAGCCAATAGAATACATGTTCTTGCACAGGAACAGGATGTTCAAGTGCAAAGCCCAAGGGAAGGTATAAATACTTCCCACTCTCAGCTCCATGTGGTTAGCTGCCCAGAACCATGTGCTTGGTGGTCCTACTTCCCCATTAAACCCTCTTTCCAGTCTCCATTTTGTCTCCAGTGTTTTTCTCCCGACTTGGAACTGAACAAGATGGATATTTCTTCCAACAATAAATAAATATGTGTTGACACTCAAAAGGGTTCTCAATTAAATGACAGGAATCCAGTCTCCCCAGGCAAATGGGGATATTGCTTGGTTTCTTTGATTTTGGGGCGGGAGGGTTAAAATGGGTTTTAAAATGGGAGGGATTCAGGGTTTCTCCGCGGGGAGAGGAGACAAAGTGGGAAGCGCCTCGCTCAGAAGGCAAAGAAGATTCTTAATAAGCGATTTGGGTCCTTCCCTTTCCTCAGCGCCTGGAGCAAGCCATCTCTATCTTGCCAACCTCCGTGGAGCCCACCCAGATCAAGGAGATGTGGAACCGCCTTCGTTACTTGGACCATGTGGAATCCCTCAGCGAGCAGCTCCTGTTTCTTGAAGAGAAACTGGGAGATTGTGAGTATCGGAAAGTCCCTACCCACAAATAATTACAGACAGTCCTTGACTTGACAACTGTTCGTTCAGTGACTGTTCGAAGTTACAACGGCATTGAAAAAAGTCACCACCAGGCTTTGGATTTTACTTGAGGGTAGGATTCTACCTGAGGGTAGGACAAGAAGCAACGGGTGGAAACTAATCAAGGAAAGAAGCAACCTAGAACTAAGGAGAAATTTCCTGACAGTTAGAACAATTACTCAGTGGAACAACTTGCCTCCAGAAGTTGTGGGTGCTCCAACACTAGAAGTTTTTAAGACCATTTGTCTGAAGTGGTGTAGGATTTCCTGCCTAAGCAGGGGGTTGGACTAGAAGACCTCCAAGGTCCCTTCCAACTCTGTTATTCTATTCTATTCTATTTAGGACTATTGCAGTGTCCCCATGGTTACCTGACTACAGTAAAATTAGGTGGCATTAATGATGGTTGTAGCATATTGGGGTCACGTGATTGTCATTTGTGACATTTCTGGCTGGTTTCTGACAAGCAAAGTAAAGGGGACAACACAGATTCGCCTAATGACCACCATGACTTGCTTAACGAGTGTCGCATAAAATGTCATAAAATTATAAATTGACACTTAATGGCTACAGTGCTTAGCGATGGCAGTACAGTTAGTCCTCCACTTACAACAGTCCATTTAGTGACTGTTCGAAGTTACAACGGCATTGAAAAAAGTCACCACCAAGCTTTGGATTTTACTTGAGGGTAGGATTTTACTTGAGGGTAGGATTCTACCTGAGGGTAGGACAAGAAGCAACGGGTGGAAACTAATCAAGGAAAGAAGCAACCTAGAACTAAGGAGAAATTTCCTGACAGTTTGAACAATTAATCAGTGGAACAACTTGCCTCCAGAAGTTGTGGGTGCTCCAACACTAGAAGTTTTTAAGACCATTTGTCTGAAGTGGTGTAGGATTTCCTGCCTAAGCAGGGGGTTGGACTAGAAGACCTCCAAGGTCCCTTCCAACTCTGTTATTCTATTCTATTCTATTTAGGACTATTGCAGTGTCCCCATGGTTACCTGACTACAGTAAAATTAGGTGGCATTAATGATGGTTGTAGCATATTGGGGTCACGTGATTGTCATTTGTGACATTTCTGGCTGGTTTCTGACAAGCAAAGTAAAGGGGACAACACAGATTCGCCTAATGACCACCATGACTTGCTTAACGAGTGTCGCATAAAATGTCATAAAATTATAAATTGACACTTAATGGCTACAGTGCTTAGCGATGGCAGTACAGTTAGTCCTCCACTTACAACAGTCCATTTAGTGACTGTTCGAAGTTACAACAGCACTGAAAAAAGTGACTTAGGACCGTTTATCACACTGTTGCAGCGTCCCCATGGTCACGGGAATAAAATTCAGGCACTTGGCAATTGACGCACATTTATGACTGTTGTGCTGTCCCAGGGTCATGTGATCCCCTTTTGCGACCTTCTGACAAGCAAATTCAATGGAGGAAACCCGATTCACTTAACGGCCTTGTTAGCTAATTTAACAACTGCAGTGATTGGCGTAACAAAACGTGTTAGTTGTAAAATGGAGCAAAACTCACTTAACAAATTTCTCACCTAATGACGTAAATTTTGGCCTCATTTACTGTCGTGAGCTGAGGACTACCTGTACCAGTCCCAATTGTGGTCCTAAGTTTAGGACAACCTGTATTGGTTGTCTTGTAGCTTGGCAATTTTGTGAGAGAATCCAAGCCTTAAAAATGCACAGTCCCAGGTTCAGGCCTTCCTACTTCCTGGTTTGGCTTTGTAAGGTAAAGGTAAGGGTTCCCCTCGCACATACGTGCTAGTCATTCCCGACTCTAGGGGGTGGTGCTCATCTCCGTTTCAAAGTCGAAGAGCCAGCGCTGTCCGAAGACGTCTCCATGGTCATGTGGCCGGCATGACTAAACACCAAAGGCACACGAACGCTGTTACCTTCCCACTAAAGGTGGTCCCTATTTTTCTACTTGCATTTTTTTACATGCTTTTGAACTGCTAGATTGGCAGAAGCTTGGACAAGTAATGGGAGCTCAACCCGTGATGTGGCACTAGGGATTCGAACTGCTGAACTGCCAACCTTTTGATCGACAAGTACAGCATCTTAGCCACTGAACCACCATGTCCCTTGGCTTTGTAGGGAAACAATAATTTGGCTGATGTTAGACCAGGGGTCTCCAGCCTTGGTCCCTTTAAGACTTGTGGACTTCAACTCCCAGAGTTCCTCAGCCAGCTTTGCCAACTCTGGGAGTTGAAGTCCACAAGTCTTAAATAAACCAAGGTTGGAGACCCCTGTGTTAGACTATGACTCTCATCGCATTGACCATTGGTCACAGGGCTAGCAATCTTAAGGGAGATAGACTGCTGTAAGTCAAGGACTATCTGTACTGCTATTACCAGCAGAAGACTAAAAGTAAAGTCTTACACTTAGGCAAGAAAAACCAAAAGTACACATATAGATCAGGTGAAACCAGGCTTAGTAGCACAAATTGTAAGAGGGATCTTGGAGTCTTAGTAAACAACCAATTAAATATGAGCCAGTAGTGCGTGGCAGCAGCCAAAAAAGCCAATGCAACCCTAAGTTGCATTAACAGAGGGATTCAATCAAGATCACATGAGGTTCTAAGACCACTCTATAAAGCCTTAGTTAGTAAGACCACACCTAGAATTCAGCATCCAGTTTTGGTCACACTATAAAAAAGATCTTGAGACTCTAGAATAGTGGTAGTCAACCTGGTCCCTACCGCCCACTAGTGGGCGTTCCAGCTTTCATGATGGACCGTAGGGGTTTTGTCCAATACTGAAGCACTTTCCTTTTTTTTTTAATTTAATTGACTTTTTTAAAAAAAATCATTAGGTTTTCATAAAATTCCCCGTGACAATTTAAATTTCTGAAAATATACTATTTGTATCGCCCACACATAAGTTTAGTTCACGTTATGTAAAGGAAACTAAATGACGCTATAATGCGACCGCAAACAAAAGAGCCTCGTCCCAGAATAGCTCGCGTATCTCCCCCCACACCACCAGCTGTAACAGACAAGCAGAGCTGGTAGCCAGTGCCTCCCCCCAAACCCAATCCACGATGCGCGAGAGGCATGCGCAGATGACGATACACGGCACATTACTGTGGAACCGATTGGTGGTTAGAAAATTTTACTACTAACAGAGATACAAAAGTGGGTGGTAGGTATATAAAGGTTGACTACCCCTGCTCTAGAAAAAGTGCAGAGAACAGTAACAAAGATGATTAGGGGCCTGGAAGCTAAAACATATGAAGAACAGTTGCAGGAACTGGGCATGGCTAGTCTAGTGAAGAGAAGGACCAGGGGAAACGAGATAAGAGTATTTGAGGGGCTACCACAGACAGGACCGGGTCAACCTATTTTCAAAACTATCCAAAGGCCAGACAAGGAATAATGGTTGTAAACTGATCAAGGAGAGATTCAACCAAGAAACAAGGAGAAATTTTCTGACAAGTGAGAACCATCAACCAATGGAACAGCTTTGCCTTCAGAAGTTGTGGGAGCTTCATCACTGGAAGCTTTCAAAAAGAGACTGGACTGCCATTTGTCAGAAATGGTGTAGGGTCTCCTGCTTGGGCAGGGGGTTGGACTAGATGACCTACAAGGTCCCTTCTGACTCCAAACATTTCACCTGCCTGTTGAAATTCATTCTGGTTCATCAAAAGATAACTTGCCTTTCAGAAGGCAGAGCTTTGAGTGTCTTTATTAAACATTTGGAATCATTTCACTACACTAGTGTTGATATTAGTTCTGGTGCAGGAGAAGCCTGGGCGTAGAGTAAACCAAATCCCTCTCCAAATAAAACTTGGTTTGATTTCATTTCTAGGCTAGTATTTTCAATTCCCAAGCCTCATTCTTTCCTTTGGTGTCCTTACTCACAGGTGCCTGTCAAAATGATAAAAATGGCTTTGGCTACGACCTCACCCGGTGATGCCCGAATCTTGGGACTCAACCTGGATCAGCAGAAAACCAGCCTTTTTCCTCCCTAACTTTGCGCTGGTGGGTCTTGTCGTTAGAAGCTCTAATTAATTCTTTATTTATGCTAGCGGGCATGGCTTATTAATTGAAAACAAAACACAGCAGGTTGCAACTCTGCTGGATTAATTAAGAACAAAGGCTGTCTTCAAATCCCACCGAAAACTTCCAGATGTTCACTCCTGACAGCCGGTGGCATCCATCCAGAGTTAAGCCTTTTTATAGCTGCTTTAGTGGTATGAGAAACATTGTTTTAGAGACTTTTTGGCGAGTTTAATCTCGGGATGGGGAATTGGTGATTTGGCATATTCTGCACGTTTGACCCCTTTGGTTCTGATGGAGCTCCAAAATTGATTCAAGGATCCAGGTTAAGCCAACAGAGTTTTGTTATCTCTTTTAATTTTCTCCCAATTGCATTTCCTTGCTGAAATGTACATGCTATTCACGTGAGGGATCCGTGCCTCTTTCCCATCTTTTCCAAGTACTTTTCTGATGAGTTGTATAAACTGGCTATGTTGTATTAAGAGGCAATCCGGACCGCTGGCCGCCTCAGTACCTTCCACAAGGATGGGTGGGATTACAATTCACAAAAATCCCAGCCAGCCTGCAGAAGATTAAGCTAAAGGAATTGCTTGTTTGGCTAAAATCCTTCTTTGGGTTTGAAAGGACTCAGTTCTTATGAAGATCTATCTTTTATGCATATTTGTATTTGGTTATTGAACACTGAATTTTAATCAGGAAGTTCCCTGTTCCTGTTTTTTCCAGTCGCACTAGAATTCATTGTTACTAGTTTTTTAGACTTACTAAATCATTTAAAAGAGAGAGAGAGAGAGAGAGACCAAGAAGTCAATTTATGCCTATAAATTATGAAGGCAAACATCCTTTGTGATGGGCTTGTTACCTTGGTGGGCTGTTTTTGTTCTATTTTAATGTTGTTTTAACTCTTTTAAAATGCCTAAAGCCAAGTGTGAGTGAGTAGCCATAAAAATGGAAATAAGAAATACAAGTAAATAAATAAATTTGCTGGATTTAACAACCTAAGATTGCATGTTTCGTGTTATTATTAACCACAGAACTGTTATTGTTGGGTTTGTTGAGAATTCTTGAATTGTAGTCCTAATATTTAAATCACCAAATTAAAGCCCATTTTAGATAATGACTTGCAACTGTTCTCTTCAACTACAAGCTATTATCTTCTACATTATTATTCTCAAGATGTACCTTTTTAGTGTGTAAGACTTCAACTCACATAATCCAACGGGATGTAGTGGCTAATGCTGCATCCAGCACAACCGTTAGTCATGTAATAGCACATAAACAGCCTAAGAATAGAGGTCGTATTCACACAATACATTAAACCACAAACCAGTTAACAAACCACGATAACTGCATTTATGTTACGGTATGCATTAAGTCAAATCAAGTGCAGAATGTGCTGGTTATGTTAAAATCTAATGATTTGGGCTTTTTCACTGTAGTTTGTAAACTATGAGTTATGATGTACTTAAGCAGTTTCCAAATGTTCTATATTTACATTAGAAAGGTGATGGAGGGAAGAAAGTAGGTAGGAAAGAGTAGAGAAGGAGGAGGGGAATAAGAAGGTTAGATAGGGTGGAAGAAGAGAGGAGTGGAGAAGGAGGAGAGGAAGTAGTAAAGTGAAGGAGATGAAGGATGTGAAAGTAGTAGAGGGTAGAGAGGGAGGTTGTGAAGAAAGGAAGTGGCAATCGGGCAGGCCTGAATCAGTAATAAATAAAAATTAATGATTAATGATGGATAATAGTTTGTACATAAATATGATGTTGGAAAATGGAAATAAAAATTATTTATAAAAAATAAAAGAAAAAAAATACAAAAAAGAAAAAAAGAAAAAAAAAGAAAAAAAAGAAAAAAACAAATAAGAAAGGTGACACGGTTGTTAAGACTGCAGTATAGCAGGCTAACTCTGCCCACTGCCAGGAGTTTGATCCTAACCGGCTCAAAGTTGACTCAGCCTTCCATTCCTTCCTCCATAAAATGAGGACCCAGATTGTTGGAAGCAACATGCCGACTTTGTAAACTGCTTAAGGAGGGCTGTAAAAGCACTATGAAGCTGTATATAAGCCTACGTGCTATTGCTAGCTTCTGAGGAACATCAAAAGAACAGGACTCTTAATTTTTTTCTAACTGTTATGACTGAATCTTGTAGGGTCATCAAATCTCAACAGGTTTTAGTGTTCTAACCAAAATCTCTCGCAATTTTGGATAAGAAGACAGTCTTGTGAGATTTTGGCCTCTTTCGTTCATCTTTTTATTTTAGGACCATTTGCAATGTCTTCATGGATCGTCAATGGTCCTCAGCTCACAGATTTAGTTTTATCGTCTGAGTCCAGGCTGTTTTGCTCCTGAACAGGAAAAAAACAGTAGTTCTTTCTACTTCAGCAAAAGGAATCTAGCTGAAAAAGTCACCTTCAATTAGAACAAAACGTCAGAAGCCATGTTTGTTCTGTTGAATCCAAATCATGCCTTTCTTCAAAGTAATTACAGTAGTATTTGGAATATTCCAAGTTACGGCTTGACAAACTAAAAGTGCCTATGTTATCATTAGATCGCCCCAAGAAAAAGCACACCCACATTTGATTTATTGTAGTATGCTATTTCTTCCCAATACTGAATTAATTTTATTGTACTATATTATGTCTGACTGTATAAAGAAGTCATCGACTTATAACTGCAATTGAGCCTGCAATTATGGTCGTAAATTGTGAAGGTCGTTAAGGAGGTTATCATGTGACCACACCAATTTAATGACTCTTTGTTTCTGACAATTAACTAACGTAGCAGTCGTAAAGCAAACACTGCGGTTGTTAAGCAAATCCATTGTTCACTAGGGAGGGGGGGGATTTGTTTGTGTTTTGCCAGAAACTGGCAGTAGGCAGCAATTTGAAGGGGGGGGGAACTCATTGCAAACATAAGTCATGTGGACTTCAACTCCCAGAATTCCCCATATTGGCTGGGGAATTCTGGGAATTGAAGGTCATGGGACTTCAAGTTGCCAAGTTTGAGAAACATTGTTTTAAAGAGCTGCTGAAAGGACAGAAGTGATAGTAGACACACACACACAAACACACCCCTTGCCAATCTGCTACAAAGACTGAGGAAAAGGCACCACGTGTGTGTGGGGGGGGGAATGAATTTTCGAGGGTTTTTATTAAAAGCAGGAAGGTTTGGGGAACATGGACTGGATAACATCTCTTCACTCCTCATCCCACCCCAGATGGAAAAAAAATCTCTTTTCTCCTCCCCTCCCCCAAGAAGGAATGTCTGGAAAGAGGAAATAAAGTCCCCCCCCGTCACCCACCAACTTGCGGGGTGGGATGGGGGGGGGGAGACGGCAGAAACCTTCAGGGAAAATCCAAAGGCAGAAGAGAAATATACAGAATAATTTCAAGGAACCGCAAGGCTGGCCACCCCACGAATCAGTCTGGCCCTCCCTCAATCGGCACCTCTCAAACTCTCATCCTGGAAGGGGCAACCGTTTCCTCTTCTACCTGGTTTCCTCTTCTCCCCGAAAGACCCTGCCGCAAACACACACACACAACCAGTTGCTCTCCGGATGCCAATGGCCCGCTTCCCTCCTTTATTGGATACCCCTCACCCCATGTTCACTCCATCCCCTGTCCCTGATGTTCCTGTTAACACCTGGCTCAAAGGCCCCAGCCTGAGGCCACAACTTCCTGCTTTTTGCAACCCTCATGCTTAATTCGGCCCTGGGGACAAGCCCTTGCCTGCACACCCTGCCCTTCCCCTCCCCTCCCCTCCCCTCCCCTGGCTTCCTCCCTTTTTCCTTTGGGTCTCCCTGATCCACAGCTGGTGAGGGGTGACCGATGCCAAGCCCCTTCTCCCTGCACCTTTTCATCTGGCAAACTGGTCTGGCTCCCATCCTCACCATTCAGTGTCGGGAGGGAAAAGAAAAGGGCGTTCCAGGCAAGGCCGACAGGCAGCCGGAGCCCCCCAAATCGTGTTCTCTGCCCGTTTCCCCACCCAAATCCATCCTTTGGCCTCCCTTCTCCATCTTCCACCCAAAGCCACAAACAACCTCCAGTGAAGGCAATCCAAGCGATCTCTCTCTGTCTCTCTCTGCTTAGGTCTGCTAGAAGATCCCTTTGGCTCCCTTTTCACCCTGTCGGCGTCAGAGGGAGACAGATCTCCTTCCTTTCTCCTTCCCTTCCCCTTTCTGCCAAGCTTCCGCCCTGGAAGAAAGCAGTCCGGTCCATGATTGGAGCTGAGTCAGGCTGAGCAGCCTGGGTCCTTTGCTATTGCATGTTCGGATGGATTGGCCAGAATTTCCTCCCCGGCGTAGGCTCCCTCTGTCTCTCTCCTTCCCCAGCCGATGGTGGGTCCAGAGTTCTCACACACACGGGCTCCGCAAGCCGCTGGGGCATCCCCACGGGCATTGCTCCGAGTCTGAAGTTCACCAAGATCCCCCTGGTCCTTGAAGCAAGCCAGGGTAAACCAGGTCCATGGCTCCCTCTGCAGACTCCCAGGGGTGGCTCAGTTGCTGTGGGGGTCTGTGGTTCCAATCCAGAAAAAAACTTCCCACAATGGGAAGCCCACCGGCCAAGTCCAAGAAAGTGAAATGGAACAGTCCACATGAACAAAACGGGGGAGCAAGGAGGAGATGGAGGCAAGGGACCAGACTGTACCATCTACTGGGGGAGTCAGAACTCTGATCCAGAAGTGAAGAGGGCAACGAGGGTGGCTTGGGATCCACTCCGCTCCCAGGTCTCCTAGCACATGTGGCTGAGTCCAGCCCCCTCCCCACCCATTTCAAGCCCCCCTTCTTTGCCGCAAGGTGCTGTGCCCATCACTCCTCTGCCAGAACCGGTTCCGATTCCTTTTCCCTCCCCTCCAAGCGCTGCCCTCTTCCGTCTTGGTCCCGTTATCTTCAGGTTGACTGCCTGTGGGTGCAAGCTGCTCCCAGGCGCAGCCCGCCGTGCTCCTGGGTCAGACGTTGGGGGGAAGCGGTGGCGGAGGTCACTGCGGGGAACCCAGATCCGCGGAAAGCCCCTCGAAAGCAACCAGCATGGCTTGGCGCACTCGATCCGTCAGAGCCGGCACATCGTCGGCTCTCAGCCCCTTCGTGGGCACGGAGGACAAGACCTGGACAATGCAGCGCCCTGCGTTTGGAGAGAAAGACGCGACTTTTGAAAGAAGCAAGGCAACTGAAAGGCCCCAGCAGAGGGCAAGCAAAGGCGTTTTCCCCTTCAGCAAATCTGTAAAGACGTACATGCAGTCCAGGGGTGGGGAACAATGGCCCCTTTATGACTTGTGGACTTCAATTCCCAGAACTCCTGAGCCAGCCATGCTGGGGGTTAAAGTTCACAAGTCCTAAAGGAGCCAGAGATACCCACCTCTCATGTAGTCCTTGGCTTACAACCACCCATTTAATCACCATTCGAGGTTACAACGGCACTGAAAAAAGCGACTTATGACCACAGCAGCATCCTCGTGGTCACATGATCAAAATTTGGGACACTTGGCACAACTGACCTGTATTTATGACGGTTGCAGTGTCCTGGAGTCATGTGATCACCTTTTGCAGCCTTCTGACAAGCAAAGTCAGTGGGCCAGATTCACCTAACAACTGGGTTACTGACTTAACAACTGCAGTGGTTCACTTAACAACTGAGGCAGAAAGGTTGTAGAATGGGGCAACATTCACTTAACAACAGTCTTGCTTAGCAACAGAAATTTTGGGCTCTATTGTGGTTGTAAATCGAGGGCCACCCATCTCTTTTGAGACTGCACATCTCTTGACAGACTGGATTGTTAAATGATGTTTCCGTATTAACTTTTGTTTTTTATACTTGTCACATTTGGATTATTTTTGAACTTTTCGTGGAATCCTTGACAAGCAGCTAGATTAGAAGTCACATACAATCCAAATAAATTTTCATTTTTAAAAAAAACTTCACCGAGTTGCTTTCTCTTTCTTGAGAAATTTTGGGTTCAATTGTGGTCATAAGTCAAGGACTCCCCATGTATTATCCATGATGCTTGTGGAATAGAAATGGGAAATATAAATGTAAAGGAAGGACCTTTTACTAGTTATGGTGGGCATGTGATAAAGCAAAGAAATATTGGAGTAGGATTCATATTCTAATACAGGAAATTCTTAAAGTGAATGTAAAGATAAAACCAGAAATTTTTCTTTTACGTTTAATGGGAAAAGAATTGGGGAAAAATTTAGAACTTTGATGTTACATATCTTGGCGGCAGGAAGTCTATTTTATGCACAAAAATGGAAGGACATTTCGATCTCCACAATGGACGAATAGCTTCAAAAGCTGGGAGTTAGCAGAGATGGCTAAATTGACTGCTTTGATCAAAGAAAAAGATACAAATACTTTTGTTTCTAAAAGCAGAAACCGCTTCTGGACTTTGTGGTTGAGGTGGGAAAAAAATGAAACTTTGATTTTGAGTTTTACTGATTAGGTAGATGTGTTGTTATGGCCAGTTTATACTATTATATAAATTTATTATATAAATATAAATTATATTATATAATATAAATTATATAAATATATATATAAATATTATATACTATTATATAAATGGCCAGTTTATACTAATATATAAAAGTAAAAAGTTGAGGTTTGGACATAAACTGTTTCAACTCCTACCCTCAAAACGACGCTATAGAGCACTGCACACCAGAACAACTAGACACAAGAACAGTTTTTTCCCAAAGGCCATCACTCTGCTAAACAAATAATCCCCTCAACACTGTCAGACTATTTACTGAATCTGCACTACTATTAATCGTTTCATAGTTCCCATCACCAATCTCTTTCCACTTATGACTGTATGACTATAACTTGTTGCTGGCAATCCTTATGATTTATATTGATATATTGATCATCAATTGTGTTGTAAATGTTGTACCTTGATGAACGTATCTTTTCTTTTATGTACACTGAGAGCATATGCACCAAGACAAATTCCTTGTGTGTCCAATCACACTTGGCCAATAAAATTCTATTCTATTCTATTCTATTCTACTGTCTTATTCTACTGCACCAAAGGGAATCGGAAGTTTTTTTTTCTTTTTCCCCTTTTCTTTCCTTCATTTTTCCCTTCCCTTTTCCCTCCCTTTTTTTCTTCCTATTTGCTTTTGTATTTTAGATTATAAACTAATAAAACTATAAAAAGTGATCTCATTATGTTTGTGAGCAAAACCTTCGGGTGGGCCTTGATGGAAAGTACCAGAAAAAAAAGCCAGGCTCATTGGTGTCAGTGTGTGTTTGTGTCTTTTTCTACTCCTCACAAACGAACAAGAAATCAGACAGGGAGTCACCTGTGGTGAAGCGCCTATCCTTCTTATTGTAGAAATCTCGATACGATGAGATTACAACAGGGACGAGAGGAACCTTGTAAGAAGAGAAAAGAAAGTAAATAAGAGAGAGTGGCGGCAGCTAGAAATTTCTCAACGTATGTCAGCCATTTGGCGCCTGCAACAGAGAAGACTGTGCCTAGCAACCACCAGCCGCCATTCTGTGCCTAGCAACCACCAGCCGCCATTAATGATGGAAAACCACCTCCAAATCACTTTGTATTTTTCATGCAAGTCCAGCTCTTCAAAACATTTCTAAAGACCTTGTCTCTGCCTGCCTATTTTGTACAGTGCTTAAGCCTCTTGTTTTATTGCTCAATTGTAAACACATTTATAGCACAGCTTTTTTCAATAGAACTCAGGGTGTGATGCAACTATTTTTTTAAAACACACACGCACACAAAATGTAATTTCTAGGAGCTTAAGTTCCTGTATTTTTTTTAAAAAAAGGAAGACAGTGCAAACAGGGTTTTGTTTTTTTCCCTCCATTCCCAATCTAAATTAGGGCAATTCTTTTATATGATGGGCAGTTGTTTTTTTTTAAATAAGCGTTATCAGATCAAGCAAATCTGCTTTGGAGCCCTTGCTACTAGCCTTGTGGTGCAACCAAAACAATCTGGAACTGAACACACACAAAACCGTAAAAATGGTGGTAGACTTTAGGAGAAACCCTTCCATACTTCCACCTCTCACAATACTAGACAACACAGTATCAACAGTAGAAACCTTCAAATTTCTAGGTTCTATCATATCGCAAGATCTAAAATGGAAAGCTAACATCAAAAATATCATTAAAAAAGGACAGCAAAGAATGTTCTTTCTGCGCCAACTCAGTAAGCTCAAACTGCCCAAGGAGCTGCTGATTCAGTTCTACAGAGGAATTATTGAGTCTGTCATTTGCACCTCTATAACTGTCTGGTTCGGTTCTGCAACCCAACAAGAAAAACACAGACTTCAGAGGATAATTAGAACTGCAGAAAAAATAATTGCTACCAACCTGCCTTCCATTGAGGACCTGTATACTGCACGAATCAAGAAGAGAGCCGTGAAAATATTTACAGACCCCTCGCATCCTGGACATAAACTGTTTCAACTCCTACCCTCAAAACGACGCTATAGAACACTGCACACCAGAACAACTAGACACAAGAACAGTTTTTTCCCGAAGGCCATCACTCTGCTAAACAAATAATTCCCTCAACACTGTCAAACTATTTACTGAATCTGCACTACTATTAATCTTCTCATAGTTCCCATCACCAATCTCTTTCCACTTATGACTGTATGACTATAACTTGTTGCTGGCAATCCTTATGATTTATATTGATATATTGACCATCAATTGTGTTGTAAATGTTGTACCTTGATGAACGTATCTTTTCTTTTATGTACACTGAGAGCATATGCACCAAGACAAATTCCTTGTGTGTCCAATCACACTTGGCCAATAAAAATTCTATTCTATTCTATTCTATTCTATTCTATTCTATTCTATTCTATTCTATTCTATTCTATTCTATTCTATTCTATGTAGTTGGGTAACAAAATGGTCGGCGAGCAAACAACCAAGCTCAGAAAGCCACAACGAATCCACAAATGTTCTCACATCCACAAATATGAGCTACAAATATTCTCTTCTGTCAGTAGCGCTTAGGGGTGTCAAACGCTTTGCAAATCTGCTCTGTCCGGTTTATTTCAGACTGATAAAAACAGGAACAAGGTAGGGTGCGAAAACCCTCCTTTCCTAGGTCACAGTAATGCTATTTTACTCTATGCTGTCATATGCTACTGTCTGCCACTGTCTTTTATGAAATATCTACTCCCTTTTCAGCTCCTTTGGAAATTCCAGCTCTGGAGGATGTCAGTTTGCATTCAGGGTAAAACTGATTATTATTTTTTTAAAGAATGAGGATTAAAAATTTCCCTGCACTAAGAATTTCAAAAAACATTTCTCTAGTTGGCTTCTAATGGCAGGGACATCCTTCTCTATAGGATCACCCTAAATGAGGACAGATATCTGTGGAGGTTCTTAGTCATCCAGGTCATGGTTGTCCCAAAGGTGCTTTTTCAAGAGGCAACTGGACTTTCTGGTTTTTCTTTGAAGAGATCTTGCAGAGATCAGACCTGAAGAAGCTTCTTGAATGAGAAGCGAAACATTTTCAAAAAGAAAATCCAGAAAGTCCAGTTGCCTCTTGAAGAAGCACCTTTGAGACTAAATGAGGACAGATTTCCAGCTTGCTGCAAAGTGCCAACACAGAATTGTGGCTACCTAAATCCTCAGTTCTTATTCTGAGCTTGCCAAAGTCTGGATTACCATGATCATCAAGGCAATGGTCAAGCCACAGAACAGGCTTAACCCAGTTAACCAAATACAATGTAATCAATCAAATACAACAGTTGTGTTGACATAATATACAACAATCTAAAGGCTCTGGTGGATAGTCTGGTTCATATTGTGGGCTCAAATAACGCTGAACCTCCAAACTTCCCCATATTTTGGCTTAGCTAGGTGTATCTGGCAAAGAGCTGGCAACCATCTCTTGGGACAGGTCGGGGAAGAGAAGGTGAGTCAACGGAGCACCCCTCACCTGGGTTTGCACCGCCAAATGGAAGGCGCCCCGTTTGAAGGGCAGCATGGAGCCGTTGTGATTCCTGGTACCCTCAGGAAACACCCAGACCCGAACCTGCAAAGGGAGACCAAGGAAAGAAAAAGTTGAGTCCCTTCCACGAAGACGCACAAAAGGTTAAGCAAAGAAATCTATTGAGAAATGGGTGTTTTGAGTGGGTCCCATCAGCCCCTCGAGGCACTCCAGAACAAGAAACGCGAACCATGACTACTAACTCTACCAGGGGTAGGCTTCAAAAATTTTAGCAAGGGGCTCTCTGCCCAGTTGCTGGGTGGGCGTGGCCATGATGGGCATGGCCTAGCTGGCCTCCTGCACCACAGTGGGGGGGAGGCGTTTTTGCTTTCCCCGGGCTCTGGAGGCTTTCCTTGAGCCTCCAAGAGGGCGAAAAAGGCCTCCCCAGGCTCCGGAAGCCCTCTGGAGGCCGGAAATGGGCCCGTTGCTGGCCTTCCCGAACTTCCGGTAGGCCCGTTTTTCCCCCTCCCCGAGCCTCCGCGAGCGCCCTGCACTTACCTGCATCCAAAATGGGCCGTGTGGGGACTCCTGAGAGGGAAGGGGAGGGGTGGGCGGGGCCCAGCCAGGAGTGGGATACCTTTCTCCATCCTCGCTCAGATTTCATTTATCAGAGCAGGGGTCCCCAAACCCCGGTCCGTGGACCGTCAACGGTCTGCGGCATGCCAGCAACTGGTCTGTGCAAACAAGCGAAGACCCATCCATGGGATGCAGGCAGCACACGAAACCACACCCCCTCCGGTCCACGAAAAAACTTTTCCACGGAACCGGTCCCTGGTGCCCAAAAGGCTGGGGGTTCCTGAACTAGGCTGCAGCGTTTTTCCCCCTTTTCTCCCAAGGTTATTCTCACAGACCATTACACCTACGGGTAGTCCTCGACATACGACCACAACTGAGCCCAAAATTTATGTTGCTAAGGGAGACAGTCAAGTAACTCTGTTTTACGACCTTTCTTGCCGCATTTAACTGAATCACTGCACTTGTTAACTTAGCAACGCAGCTGTAAAGTGAATCTAAACCATTTGTTTAGTCACTCTTCAGAGTTACAATGGCACTGAAAAAAGTGACTTATGACCATTTTTCACATTTACGGCCATTGGCATCTGGCACCTACTTATGACAGTTGCAGTGGCATTTATAGAGGTTATGCAATCTCCGATATACAAATTTAGTTTAAATAAAGTCTCAGCTAATGTTGTGTGTGTGTGTGTATAAAAGATGGCGACAATAAAATAATGGAGATAAAATATTAAATTAAGATAAGAACCATAATAAAATCATAATGTGGAGCCATCAAATTGCAATGGGATAGACGTAATGCATGGATCAAAACAAATTGAGGCAAGTTCTTAAAGAGATGGGAGTACCAGACCATCTTATTTGTCTCTTGAGAAACCTATATGCGGGTCAAGAAGCAACAGTGAGAACGGAACAGTGAGAACGGAACCACTGATTGATTCAAAATTTGGAAAGCAATCCAGCAAGGCTGTATACTATCCCCCTGCCGATTTAACTTATATGCAGAGCACATCATGAGAAAGGCAGGGCTGGATGAATCACAAACTGGAATTAAGATTGCCGGGAGAAGTATCAATAACCTCAGATATGTAGATGCTACCACTCCAATGGCAGAAAATGAAGAGGAACTAAAAAGCCTTCTGAAGGTGAAGGAGGAGAGTGCAAAAGTTGGCTTGAAACTCAACATTAAGAAAATTAAGATCATGGCATCCAGCCCTCTCAATTCCTGACAGATAGATGGGGAAGAAATGGAGGTAGTGACAGATTTTATTTTCCTGGGTTCCAAGATCACCGCAGATGGGGACTGCAGCCAAGAAATTAAAAGACACTTGCTCCTGGGGAGGAAAGCTATGGCGAAGTTAGACAGCATACTAAAAAGCAGAGACATCACCCTGCCAACAAAAGTGTGTATAGTCAGGGCTATGGTTTTCCCAGTTGTAATGTATGGCTGTGAAAGTTGGACCGTAAGGAAGGCTGAGCGCCAAAGAATCGAGGCCTTTAACTCTGGTGCTGGAGAAGACTCCTGCGAGTCCCTTGGACTGCAAGGCGAACAAACAAGTCAGTTCTAGAGGAGATCAACCCTGACTGCTCTTTAGAAGGCCAGATTCTGAAGATGAAACTGAAATATTTTGGCCACCTAATAAGAAAGAAGGACTCACTGGAGAAGAGCCTAATGCTGGGAAAGATTGAGGGCAAAAGAAGGGGACGACAGAGAACGAGGTGGCTGGATGGAGTCACTGAAGCAGTTGACGTGAGCTTAAATGGACTCCAGAGGATGGCAGAGGACAGGAACGCCTGGAGGAACATTGTCCACGATGGTTCAGACACGGCTTCGCAACTAGCAACAACAAGATGTTATGATTCAATATCTAAGGAAGATATCCATCTAACCGCTTCTGGTGTGGTTGTGGTGAGATCATCCCAGGTGAAATTTCCTGAGGAGACATTCCTGAATGATACATGTTATAATTTGTTCTGGTGTACCATAGTTGCCCTGCGGGCTCTTGTCCAATGAGGAAGCCAGGTTCACTTACGTAACAACCGTGTTACTAACTTAACAATGGCAGTGATTCGCTTACCAATTAGGGCAAGAAAGGTCTAAAACTGGGCGAAACTCACTTAAGGACTGCCTCGCTTAGCAACAGAAACCTGGGGCTCCACTGTGGTCGTAAGTCAAGGACTCCCTGTATGTTGCTCCACAGAAGACTGAAGGGAGACACCGTAGCAGACTTCAGTTATTTGAAGATGTCAAATGGAGCAGGGATCTCCAACCTTGGCAACTTTAAGACTTGTGGACTTCAACTCCCAGAATTCCTCAGCCAGCAAAGCTGGCTGAGGTATTCTGGGAGTTGAAGTCCACAAGTCTTACAGTTGCCAAGGTTGGAGACCCCTGAAATGGAGGACCGAACGGACAAAGGGTTGAAAACTCTGAAGAAAGCATTCCGTTTAACTTTTGGGAGGAAATTCCAAGAGAGCTGGAATTGTCAAGCAACAGAAATCGGTCGCTCGTGACGGGGCAGTAGGTCCCCTTCGCTAGCCTGGATAGCAATTGCCTGAAACATTTCAGCAGATCCTGAAATGGGACTGGCCTGGGTGACATCTGAGGTCCTGTCCAATTTAGCTTCTATGAATTATGCAACGATAATTTGGCCACAAGTAAACAAGGCAGGACAGAAATACAACTCAGGTTTCCCAAAATAGCCCATCCTGGGAACGAAACCTTCCATCAGAAGTTGCTGCCTCACGGCAATAACCAATGGCAGAAATTGAGACGTTCGTAGATTCCGCTTGGAGTTTCCAGCCAAATACAGGCAGTCCTCGACTTACGACCACAATGGAGCACCAAATTTCTGTTGCTAAGCGAGACAGTTGTTAAGTGAGTTTTGCTCCATCTTACAATGTTTCTTGCCCTAGGGCAGGGGTCTCCAACCTTGCCAAACTTTTAAGACTTGTGGATTTCAACTCCCAGAATTCTTCAGCCAGCAAAGCAAAGCAAAGCAGGCTGAGGAATGCTGGGAATTGAAGTCCACAAATCTTAAAAGTTGGCAAGGTTGGGGACTCCTGCCCTAGTGGTTGTTAAGTGAATCACTGTTCAGTTAGCAACGCGGCTGTTCAGTGAATCCGGCTTCCCCATTGACTTTGCCTGTCAGAAAGTAGCAAAAGAGGAATCACTGCAACCGTCATAAATACGAGTCAGTTGCCAAGCATTCGAATTTCAATCACGTGAGCAGGGGGGGATTCTCCAACGGTCATTAAAGTGTGAAAAAAATGGTCGTAAGTCACTTTTTTCCAAGGCTGTTGTAACTTCAAATGGTCACTAAATGGAACTGTTGTAAGTCGAGGGCTATCGGTTGAAGGCAAAGCTGTCCCACTGGTTAATTGTCCTCACTGTTAGGAAGTTTCTCCTTTAATTCCATGTTGCTTCTCTCCTTGGTTAGTTTCCATCCATTGTTTCTTGTCCTGCCCTCTGCCGCTTTGGAAAATAAGTTGATCCCCTCCTCTTTGTGGCAGCCCCTCAAATACTGGAATACTGCTATCATATCCTGTCCCCCCTCCTAGCCCTTCTTTTCTCTAGACTGGCCATACCCAGTTCCTGAAACTGTTCTTCATGTGTTTTAGACACCAGGCCTTTAATCATCTTAGTTGCTCTTCTTTGCTACTTTTTCCAACCCCTCATTCCCCATTCCTCAATCTCGCAATCCCGATTCCCCATGTTCCTTGTCATCTGAACATGGCATCGCCCTAGCTCAGACGCAACTCTGCCCCACCCATCTCCCTCCTCCAAATTTCATCCCAGTTCCACAACCCCTGTTGTGATCCACCAGCAGCCTATGGAGCTGGCAGCGGAGTCGGACAATGAGGAGGCTGGGGAGGACAATGGGCCAGTCCTGGAGTCAGGGGAAAGCCTGGAGGAGGGCTCTGCGTCGGAGGCAGAGATGGGGCCAGGGCCATCTGGAAGCGATGCGCAGACTCCAGAGCCTCCAGAGGCAGACAGCAGAGAGGCAGAGGAACAGGAGGAGCCTGCGAAGAGCTGCCAGAAGGCAAGGGCAAGGGCAGCTAAAGCAAAAAGGACGACTCTGGAGTAAGGCCAGGAGATGATTGGCCCCTCCCATAAGGCTTAAAGGAGCAGCAATGGCTCTTGGGCTCTTTGTAGGAAAGCAACGTTGCTACATTTGTTTCTAGTCTGTGTCCCTCGTTTCTGAACTTCGTGGGGCTTTGCCAAGAAAAGCCTTTGGCAGGGTGCCAAAGAAGACAAAGGTTTGTGATAAAGCCGAAGGACTTTTTCTGGAGGATTTGTTTTGGAATTAATTTGGACTAAGCTGAGAATGAAGTAATTCTCAGCTGTTCTAATAAAATATGTTTGTTTAGGACTGATTGTATCTGGTAATAACTACTTGGGCCTAGGTCACAACAACCCCCTTTCAAAACAACAACAACAACCCTCACATCTTGGCTCAGCATAGTTTGGGCAGCCTCAGACATAACGCTGATGGCATCGTTGGTTTTCTTGCGGTTGATAAAAATGATGCCTCCCAGCCAGCAGGCCAACCCCACTGTGCCCATATACATCAGCTCCTTCTTGGCAATTGGCACACACCGATCTGGCAACACCTCCATTAAACCTGTTCAGGGGGAAAAAAAAAAGGGGATTAGCTATGCTGCACTAGAAATCATAGACTGGGGTAGGCAAACATGGCCCCTTTACAACCTGTGGACTTCAACTCCCAGAATTCCTGAGCCAGCATGTTCATAAGGGGGCCATTGTTGCTGGTCCCTGTCATAGATAGAAATATCTGCCTTGAACCAGACGTCCACGGCTTCAAGTGAAGGAACCGCAAAGAGCGACAGAACACAGGCAGTCCTCGACTTACAACAATTTATTTATTGACCATTCAAAGTTACAACGGCCCTGAAAAAATGTGACTTATGACTGTTTTTCCTAATGACGACCTTTCTTTAGCATTCCCCACAATCATGTGATCAAAATTTGGACGCTTGGCAACTGGGTTCATATTTATGACGGTTGCAGTCTCCCGGGGTAACATGATCCTCTTGTACGAGCTTCAGACGAGGAATGTCGACGGGGAAGCCAGACTAAATTAACAACCGGGTAACTAATTTATCCACTGCAGTGATTCACTTAAACAAGTGTGGCAAGAAAAGTCACAGTAAAATGGGGCAAAACTCACTTAACAAATGTCTCACTTAACAACAGAAATTGTGGGCTCAATTGTGGTCGTAAGTCGAAGACTACCTGCATATCTTTTTCTTTTTAATTACCTAAATTCAATTCAATTTTCAACTTAAGAAGTGGTGGAAAACCAACTTTTCATTAACTAATGCTTATTAGAGGAGTTGTGAGCAAAAGAGACAGTAGGAAAAATGCCAGACTATCTGTCTGTCTGCCCTATCTATCTATCTATCTATCTATCTATCTATCTATCTATCTATTATCTATCTATCTATCCATCCATCTATCCATCTATCATCTATCATCTATCCATCCATCCATTATCTATCCATCTATCCATCCATCATCTATCCATCTATCATCTATCATCTATCCATCCATCTATCTATCCATCTATCTATCTATTATCTAACTATCTATCATCTATCCATCATCTATCTATCCATCTATCTATCCATCTATCTATCTATAATCAAGGTTGACTCAGCCTTCCATCCTTTATAAGGTAGGTAAAATGAGGACCCAGATTGTTGGGGGCAATAAGTTGACTTTGTATATAATATACAAATGGATGAAGACTATTGCTTGACATAGTGTAAGCCGTCTTGAGTCTTCGGAGAAGGGCGGGATATAAATGCAAATAAAATAAAAATAAATAAATAAATAAAATCTAACTATCTATCATCTATCCATCATCTATCCATCTATCTATCATCTATTCATCTATCATCTATCTATCTATCCATCATCTATCTATCTATCTATCATCTATACATCTACCTATCATCTGTCCATCTATCCATCTCTTTCTCTATCTATCAGCTTTGGAACCCATATTAACTCCGGAAGCTTCCATGCTGCCACCTTCTTGCGCTTGGGAAAGTAGGAGGGGGGATGTAGTAGAGGGATTGTAGTTAGACACAATAGCATTCTTCCCTTCAGTCAAGGTCATGGCAGTCCTGCATCTGGAGAAGGAATGGTTGGAGTGGTGTCTCGAGATGGGACGGATGGTGATTGGGCCATGTGATGGCCTGAGGTGTGCAGGGGCTGGATTTGGGATTTTGATTTACTGAGGGAAAACCCGGAACTCTCAGATTCAGGTTTTCTCAGATGTGCCAGTATATCTAGTCTAATAAAGGGGAACTTTGAGAAGATGCCTGTCTCGGAGTTTTTAATTGGAGTTGGAGTTTTCTGGAATGCTGACACTATCATTTATCTCTTATCGTTCTCTCTCTTTATCATCATGTACTATCTCTCTCTCTCTCTCCCATCCATCCATCCATCCATCCATTCATCCAATTTATTTGCTGCCCATCTTTTTTTTTATTTTATTTACATTTATATCCCGCCCTTCTCCGAAGACTCAGGGCAGCTTACAGCAATAGTCTCATTCTATTTGTATATTTACAAAGTCAACTTATTGCCCCCCCCAACAATCTGGGTCCTCATTTTACCTACCTTATAAAGGATGGAAGGCTGAGTCAACCTTGGGCCGGGCTTGAACCTGCAGTAATTGCAGGCTGCTGTGTTTTAATAACAGGCTTCTTACAGCCTGAGCTACCACTGCCCCACGTTGCATCTTGTAATGCAACGACCCTAGGCAACTTCCACTAGCAAACTACATCTATTTAAAAAACAACAACAACAACCCATTAACAACAAATGAACTGGTAGAGCCCAGATTAAATTCTTAGCTCCTTCCCATCCTTCCCACCTTCCTCCGGTCATACCAAGCAAGTCAAGGGAGCTCTGGTGGTTGGACACCACCACATAGGGCTCCTTGAGGTTGAAGTTCTCGGTCCCCCGCACGTCAATCTTGATCCCATAGAGATATTTTATGTGGAGCAACATGAATCGTAATATCCTGGAAAGGTAAGGAAGAGAGAAAGCATATCAGTCTGAATGTCTACCCGTAACATCAGCTTTTGGGAACATGGTGGTCCCTCCAAATGCCCAGAGGCCGCCTTTCACAACCGTTTGGAGAACAGCAACTTCACCGTATGTGGAGGGCTGGTATGGATTGTGTTAGAAGAAGGATCTCCAGACTTGGCAGCTTTAAGACTTGTGGAAGGCTGCTGGGGAATTCTGGGAGTTGACGTCCACAAGTCGTCAAGCTGCCAAGTCTTGAGACCCCTGTGTTAGAACACCCTGCCAAAAGCAAACCTCAACATTTTTCCAAAAGGAGGAAAATCATGCGTCCTGAAAGACATAATTGTTATTCCCAGATGTTCCCGCCAAGCTCCACCAAAATATTAGGCCAGGAAAGGCTGGCTTGGGAAAAGATTTGACTGGAAGATACAATTGTTTCAAAGGGCTTGTGCTTGAATTTAGATGTGATCTTCTTTTCCCGCCATTTTTATTGCTTAATTTTTGTAATGGGCGGGGGGTGATGGTGGTTGCTATTTCACCTTTGGTATTTATATTTATTTTCCTAAAGGTGCCGTTTCAAAAGGCAACTGAACATTTTTTTTTTGTTTTTCCTTGAGGATGTTTCACTCAGGGGCAGGTTCCAAATCCCGCCGCTACCAGTTTGCTCGTGCGCGCGGCACTTCTGCACATGCACACGAAAGAAAAAAGTGTTAGAAAACTATGTACCAGACAAGTCGCACCATGTCTCATGTTTTTAAATTTTATATTTAATAAAATGTATAAAAAAGAAGCAGGAGCAGCAGCAGCAGCATCCGGGCAGGTGGGCAGAGCCTCCCGCTGCCACTACCGGTTCGCTTGAACCGGTGCGAACCGGTAGCAACCCACCACTGGTTTCACTTCTCATCCAAGAAGCTTTTTCAGTTCAAGTTCCATTCACACTTCTTTCTTTTCACAAAAAAAAAATCCAAGGAAGTCCAGTTGCCCTTGAAAAAGCGTCCCCCTCTGTTGAGAGAGACCGTCTGTGTCAAAACTGAACAGCCCTCTCTCAACAGAGGGGGAGGGATACGACATCATCTATCTCCAGTCTACAATAAAGTCCTTTCAACAGTTCCAAGAAGGCTCCTCCACTCTCATTTGCACCACTCAGGTGAGCCTGAAGACACAGATAAACCTCCAGGTGGCCTCAACGATTTGCTGAAAGAATGCAAATGACCAGTTGTCTGCAAGGAGTATAAATCCTTCCATTCCCTTCCATCCAGTCAGAGCTGAAGAAGCTTCTTGGATGAGAAGCGAAAGGTCTCCAAAGAAAAACCCAAGAAAGTCCAGTTGCCTCCTGGAAAAGCACTTTTGGGACAACCCTGACCTGGATGACTGAGAATCTCCATCAACATATATAACCATGTATATTCATTCTAGTTAAGTCACCAAGAGTCATTTTGATCGCAATGGGGCAGAAACGTTTTAAAGAAAATAAAGTTCTGATGTGGTTGGTTGGTTGGTTGGTTTGTGGCTTACCACAATACCATTTACAAATATAGCTCATAAAACAAGCTTGCAGTGGCATGAACTCATCCCAACTGTGATTAATTCAAGAAATCATAAGCCAGCAATGTAAACATCTCGACTAGACGCTCCAACGCGTAAAATAGTATTTCTGAAACAGGCCATAGCACAATCTCTCTCCCTTCAAGCCTGTGTTTTTCCTCCTTTTTCCATTTTAAGGTGACATCAGACGTCTTTCTCTTAAAATAGATTCTCAGCTATACCCAGGTTGAAAGGCCACATATAGCAGGGGTCTCCAACCTTGGCAACTTTAAGATGTATGGATTTCAACTCCCAGAATTTCCCAGCCAGCCATGCTGGGGAATTCCCATGCTGGCTGGGGAATTCTGGGAGTTGAAGTCCACACATATTCAAAGTTATGGACAATCCCCCGTTTTCCCACAGGATGAGGGAGGAGTTAAACTACATTTCCCATTTTACACCAGCTATGTTAGCTGAAGATGGATGCTGTAATCCAATACAGCAGAAAGATGGATACACAGTAAGGGCAACCCTGTTATCTAAGCAGCTGTGATCAGATATAGGCCTAAATCTGATGAAGGGTTTTTTCTAGCCCTGTGATAGCGAACCTATGGCATGCATGCCACAGGTGGCACGCGGAGCCATATTGGTGGGCACGTGAGCTCAACTCTGGCGCGCCAGCTGATTTTCAGGTCTTCTGGGCCACCTGGAAGTAAAGAAACACCCGGAGGACCTGAGGTGGTGGGGAAGGCCTGTTTTTTGCTCTCCCCAGGCTCCGGAGCCTCCGGAGGCTGGAGGGGGTGAAAATGGCCTTCCCCACCCCCCTGGAGGCCCTCCGGAGGCCGGAAACGGCTCGTTTGGCAACTTCCAGTGGGACTGGAAGTTGGCAAATGGGCCATTTCCAGCCTCCGGAGGGCGTCCAGGTTGGTGGTGGGGAAGGCGGTTTTCGCCCTCCCCAGGCTCCTAGAGAGGCTCTGGAGCCTGGGGAGAGCAAAAAACGGGCCTACCGGGCCATCACGTGCCAAAATAAGTGTGGGTACGCATGCACACGCACGCAACCCCCCGCGCAACCCCCGCTTTTGGCAAGCGATGGCAAAAAGGTTAGCCATCACTGTCCTAGCCCAAGAGGAGCGCACCCACTAGCACACACCTAAAACAGACTCACTTCATATTCTCCACGCTGCGCCCGCGGACAGCACAGATCGGGATGGCAATGACAGCCAGGAAGAGGATGTAGCTGTTGTAGAAAGCCATCTTACAGAAATACTTGAAGGTGGCACTCCATTCATACAGAAGCGGGATGGCCACCAGGAAGAGGATGAGGAGCCACTGGCCCAGCGAGATCTCCATTTTCTCTGAAGAAAGAGAACAGGAAGAAGCTGAGTTTACTTCTGACATTTTCCTAGAAACCAAGAGTAAATGTATACAATTTCATTGACTCATTCCCCTAACCTTGTGCTTGTACCGGGAGGCCGCGTTGGCTGGAGACAACTGGTAGTTGTAGCTCTTAATATATCTGGAGGTCACCTGACTGAAAAAGCTATAAAAGTAGTCCTCAACTTGTAACAACTTCTGGGAGACCACTGAAGGATTTACTGAATGTCCCGAAGGTGCTTTCTTTCGAAAGGCAACTGGACTTTCTTGTTTTGCTTGAAGACATTTCACTTCTTTTCCAAGAAGCTTTTTCAGTTTTGACTGAATGGTGGATTTATATTCCTTGGGTATGAACGGATTTCTAGGAAAAATGCAAGGTTACATGATTCAGGTGACCTTGAGGGCACAGATAAACCTCCAATCGGCCTCGACAACTCTCAGAAAGAGTACTAACGGTCAGGAATATAAATCTTTCCGTTTTCCACCATTTCATCAGAACTGAAGAAGCTTCTTGGATGAAAAGCGAAACGTCTTCAAGCAAAACAAGAAAGTCCAATTGCCTTTTGAAAGAAAGCCCCATTGGGACATCCATAAAATGGATGACTGAGAATCTCCATAGAGATTCACTGAATGCTTTCAGGAGCCACTTACGGTTACAACCCTTTGCTCCAGGGCAGTTTTGTTCAACTTTAGCAACTTTTAATTTGTATGGACTTCAGTTCCCAGAATTCCTCAGTCAGCATGCTGGCTGAGGAATTCTGAAGTTGAAGTCCACATATTCAAAGTTATGGGCAATCCCCCGTTTTCCCACAGGATGAGGGAGGAGTTAAACTACATTTCCCATTTTACACCAGCTATGTTAGCTGAAGATGGATGCTGTAATCCAATACAGCAGAAAGATGGATACACAGTAAGGGCAACCCTGTTATCTAAGCAGCTGTGATCAGATATAGGCCTAAGTCTGATGAAGGCTTTTTCCTAGCCCTGTGATAGCGAACCTATGGCATGCATGCCACAGGTGGCACGCGGAGCCATATTGGTGGAGCACGTGAGCTAAACTCTGGCGCGCCAGCTGATTTTCAGGTCTTCTGGGCCACCTGGAAGTAGAGAAACACCCGGAGGACCTGAGGTGGTGGGGAAGGCCTGTTTTTTGCTCTCCCCAGGCTCCGGAGCCTCCGGAGGCTGGAGGGGGTGAAAATGGCCTTCCCCACCCCCCTGGAGGCCCTCCGGAGGCCGGAAACGGCTCGTTTGGCAACTTCCAGTGGGACTGGAAGTTGGCAAATGGGCCATTTCCAGCCTCCGGAGGCGTCAGGTTGGTGGTGGGAAGGCGGTTTCGCCTCCCAGGCTCCTAGAGGCTCTGGAGCCTGGGAGAGCAAAAACGGCCTACCGGGCCATCACGTGCCAAAATAAGTGTGGTACGCATGCACACGCACGCAACCCCAGCATAACCCCGCTTTTGGCAAGCGATGGCAAAAGGGTTAGCCATCACTGTCCTAGCCCAAGAGGAGCGCACCCACTAGCACACACCTAAAACAGACTCACTTCATATTCTCCACGCTGCGCCCGCGGACAGCACAGATCGGGATGGCAATGACAGCCAGGAAGAGGATGTAGCTGTTGTAGAAAGCCATCTTACAGAAATACTTGAAGGTGGCACTCCATTCATACAGAAGCGGGATGGCCACCAGGAAGAGGATGAGGAGCCACTGGCCCAGCGAGATCTCCATTTTCTCTGAAGAAAGAGAACAGGAAGAAGCTGAGTTTACTTCTGACATTTTCCTAGAAACCAAGAGTAAATGTATACAATTTCATTGACTCATTCCCCTAACCTTGTGCTTGTACCGGGAGGCCGCGTTGGCTGGAGACAACTGGTAGTTGTAGCTCTTAATATATCTGGAGGTCACCTGACTGAAAAAGCTATAAAAGTAGTCCTCAACTTGTAACAACTTCTGGGAGACCACTGAAGGATTTACTGAATGTCCCGAAGGTGCTTTCTTTCGAAAGGCAACTGGACTTTCTTGTTTTGCTTGAAGACATTTCACTTCTTTTCCAAGAAGCTTTTTCAGTTTTGACTGAATGGTGGATTTATATTCCTTGGGTATGAACGGATTTCTAGGAAAAATGCAAGGTTACATGATTCAGGTGACCTTGAGGGCACAGATAAACCTCCAAGCGGCCTCGACAACTCTCAGAAAGAGTACTAACGGTCAGGAATATAAATCTTTCCGTTTTCCACCATTTCATCAGAACTGAAGAAGCTTCTTGGATGAAAAGCGAAACGTCTTCAAGCAAAACAAGAAAGTCCAATTGCCTTTTGAAAGAAAGCCCCATTGGGACATCCATAAAATGGATGACTGAGAATCTCCATAGAGATTCACTGAATGCTTTCAGGAGCCACTTACGGTTACAACCCTTTGCTCCAGGGCAGTTTTGTTCAACTTTAGCAACTTTTAATTTGTATGGACTTCAGTTCCCAGAATTCCTCAGTCAGCATGCTGGCTGAGGAATTCTGGAAGTTGAAGTCCACACATCCTAAAGCTGTCAAAGTTGAGAAACACAATTCTCTAGGGAACTACCTTCACCGCCGACCTACTTTGACATTCAGCCAAAGTTTATTTTCCAGTAACTTAAATCTATGCAAGATTAGACTCCATTTTTGAGGTTAGACAGGAGGAAACCGGTCACTTATCAATTCTATGGCTGCAGCTTTTCCAGGAATTAATCTAGCAGTCTTGCTCAAAGGGGTTTTTATAAAAAAGAAAGCCCCGTAATAGTACAATCCCTCAGACAGTTGTCAAGGCCCCAAAGTTAAAAACATTTGGTAGACATCAAACCGCCTTTGATCTGTTTTTTCTCTGCCATTATTGACTTTTTCAATGCGTGAATCTAAATCCATGCCAAGAGGCCCACTGCTGTCCCATGCAGATCATAAGCACAATTTCTGTTCTAGAACCTTCCGCCCCACAGAGGACCTCTGTGACAGGACCACTGGCTTGTCTCTGTCCAGAATGACAAGTAACAGGGTCTTCTCACAGGCCCACTAGCAATTGTCTGAACTGGAATATTCTTGAAATATTTTTTTCTTTACAGAATTCTTTTAGATCAGGGGTCTCCAACCTTGGCAACTTTAAGACTTGTGGACTCCAACTCCCAGAGTTCCTCAGTCAGCTTTGGTTTGCTGGCTGAGGAACTCTGGGAGTTGGAGTCCACAAGTCTTAAAGTTGCTAAGATTGGAGACCCCTGTTTTAGATGAATTCATTGAGTTGAACGGGGTGGGAAAGTCCTTGATTTACAACAGTTTGTTTAGTGACCATTCAAAGTTATAACAGCACAGAAAAAAAAATGACTAATGATCATTTTTCACACATGGGACCACTGCATCATCCCCATGGCCAAGGGATAAAAATTCAGATGTTTGGGAATTGGTTCATATTTATGAGGGTTGCAATATCCCATGGTCACGTGATCACTTTTTGCAACCATCCGACAAACAAAGTCAATGGGGAAGCCAGTTTCACTTAACAACTTCATCAGTAATTTAACAACTGGGGTACTTCATTTAACAACCGTGTCCAGAAAGGTCGTAAAATGGTTACATAAAATCGCAAAACTCGCTTTAACACTTTTAATACCAGAAATTCTGGGGCTCAATCGTCGTCATAAGTCGAGGACTCCCTGTACAAGAATCCCGGCATCAGAACTATTTCCCAGCTGGAACGAATATTTTTCCGTGTGGACATTTCGTATTAGGGCTGGACAGCTTTTGAATTTTAGATCAGCCTTCCTGTGGTGCAGTGGGAAGACAGATGTTTTACCGATAAACAAAAAAAGCTTGCAGCTGATTGTTTACAGAATGGATTCCTGAATCTTTACCGGTCTGAGGGACCAATTCGGGAATCCTGCAAGCCTCTACTCCAAAACCCCTTAGAACAGGGGTGTCAAACTCAAGGTCCGTGGGCCAGATGCGGCCCATGGGGTGCTTAGATCTGGCCCGTGGGGCCACTCTGGAAACAGCGAACCGCATTGGGTCTAAGACAGTGATGGCTAACCTTTTCGCTGTCGCATGCCAAAAGCAGGGGGAGCAACATGATGGCACAGTGGGCCTCGTAGGCCCATTTTTCACCCTCCCCAGGCTCCAGAGGCTTTCTAGGAGCCTGGGGAAGGCAAAAATGGCCTTCACCACCCCCTGGAGGCCCTCGAGAGGCCGGAAACAGCAAGTTTCCCGACTTCAGGTGGCCCCGGAAAGCCTATTTTTCACTCTCCCCAGGAACTTGTGGAGGGCAAAAACGGCCCCCAGAGGCTGGAAATAGCCAGTTTTCTGACTTCCAGTGGGCCCGGAAGGCCAGTTTTTCGCTCTCCCCAGGCTCCAGAGGCTTTTTAGGAGTCTGAGGAGGGCAAAAATGGCCTTCCCCACCCCTCTGCAGGCCAGAAACGGCTCCTTTCCTGACTTTCGGTGGGCCTGGAAGGCCTGAAAATCAGCTGGCCAGCGCGTGCATGCGTGCTGGAGCTGAGCTAGGGCAACGTTCACGTGCCCACAGATATGGCTCCATGTGCCCTCTGTGGTATGCGTACCATAGGTTCGCCATCACGGATCTAGGACAACTCATCTTGACCAGCTCACCGCCAAGTCACCTCTGCCAAATCGTCACAGAACACCTCTACACAGCCAAATCCCATGGGGACAAATTGCTGTGGGCGGCTAGAGGGAGAGCCGGGTAGGTAAGCGGGTCAGCAGAGTGTGTTGGGGCAGGTGGTGGGGAGGAGTCTCAGCTGGGGGATTCCTATTTTCATACCCCTGGCACTACCACCGCTATGCTTGGCTTGGAGCTGCCGCCATCACCACACCAAGCTTGCAACTGCCACACCAGGCTTGGAGCCTGACACAGCAGTGCTGTGTGTCTGTCTTGTGTGAAAATGGGAAGCCCCTGGTTGCCATCACATTTCCACTGCCTGTTCCGACTGCCACCACTGCTGCTTCTTCACTCGGAGCCTGATGCAGCAGCAGTGGTAGGGGTATGATAATGGGAAGCCCCTGACAGCTGCTGCCTTCCCGACGCGCTCTACACTCTGCCTAACCTCTCCCTCCAGCAGCCTGCAGTAAGTTGTCTCAGGGTGACTTAGCCACATGGTGCTGTCCTGCGATTTGGCAACTGTGAGTCGGCAGAGGCGACTTGGTAGTGGTGAGCTGGCAGCAGAAGGTTGTCCCATTCTGGACCTCGTTAGCCCCAGGAGGCAAAAATGTCCAGGTGGAAAGCAAGCTTTCTACATGCAAATCGTAGCATTTCCATAAGTGCAGGACCCCTGTGTGCTGCCCCACTCCCCATATACACATGGAAGAGTTCTATAGGTGTTTATTCAAGCCCCCCCCCCAATAAGTCCCATTGAGTAGGTCGGATTCCAAGCTCAGTACAGGGAGTCACTGGGTAGCCGAGTCCAATGGGCACACCCCAAGTCAAACAGGCCAGGATACACACCATGACCACACAAGGCACAGAATTGGGCACTTTGCTCTTGCAACACTCAAGTCCTCATGGCGGGGTTAAGTAGGCAAAATCGGTGCAACCCTTCACGAGAGGCGAGACTGCCTCCTTGCGAGTATTCTAGCTGACCTGCGTTGTGCCTGTCTCCTCTCTGCTTTACATATCCTTGGATTGGGAGGAGGTGTGCAGTCTATCTCCTCATTGTTAAGGGGTTGCAGCTGCTCTCAGTACTAACCTGGAGCCAGCCTGGTACTAGCCTGGAGCCTCCTGGCTGTGGCTCATCTCCCTCAGCCTCAGTCTGTCACTCATCTGATCGACCTAACTGAGGCTGCTCCATCTGGCTAGCATCCTCCGAGCCCTGATCCTGACCAACATTTGGCTCTACACTTTCCTTTCCCGACTCAAACTCACCATCCTCCTCTGAATTCACATCCGGAGAGGGATCCCGGGGCGGATTCATGACACCCTGGGATGGAAAGTGACTATGAAGGAGGAAGGAGTGTGATGGAATACTGTGAAGGTTTCCCAGGAAGAAGAGCGAGCACATTCTAAACAGGGACAAAACACAACACGGCCCCGAGGACAGCTATTCCCTAGAACCGTAATAGCAAACCTATGGCATGCGTACCACCTGTGGCACACAGAGCCATATCTGTGGGCACGCGAACATTCTTCGGTTGGGCCTAACAGTCCCTGAGCTCCTAGCCAAGAATAGAGGTAGTCCTTGACTTACAACCACGATTGAGCCCCAAATCTCTGTTGCTAAGCGAGACAGCTGTTAAATGAATTTTGCTCCGTTTTACAACTTTTCTTGCCACAGTGGTTCAGTGAATCACTGCGCTTGTTAAGTGATTAACACGGCTGTTAAGTGAATCTGGCTTCCCTGTTGAGGATCGCAAAAGGTGATCACGTGACCCTGGGACATTGCAAACTGTCATAAATAGGAGTCACTTGCCAAGCGCCTGAATTTTGATCATGTGACCAGGAAGGGGGGGCCTGCAACAGTCGTTAACTGTGAAAAACTGTCATAAGTCACTTTTTCCGATGCCACTGAACGGTTGCTAAATAAACCGTTGTAAGTCGAGGACTCTCTGTGGCTCATGGGTTGTGGTCAGGGTTTTCCAGTAGTACAACTGGCCTGCCCCACGTCACTGAGAGAAAAAAAATCTTCCAGAAATTTAGACATAACATTTACTGATAATCCTTGACTTGTGACAATTTGAAGTTACAACAGACCTCCCCAGAGATACTTACAACATGATTCTCAATTCCAATGGCTGCCCCCACCCCACGATCACGTGACCACACTTCAACCATTCAGCAACTGGCGCACATTTATAATTGTTTTCAGCGTTCCCTGATCACTTGACTATTCTTTATATTTTTTGCTGAAAACCAACCTTTTCTTCTAGTTTTTGGCAATTGTTTTATCGATTGCCATGAAAAAATGGTCATAAAATCAGGTTGATCAGGTGGATGACCCATTTTATAACCATCACAACTTATGACCATAAGAGGCAGGTTCCGTTATCATTGTAAGTCGAGGACTACCTGTACACTGTGAACTATTGCTTCCTTTTTACCATCTACTTTGAACCCAACGTATTTTGAGCAGCTAACAACCATGCATAATACACAATCCAGTATAATCGAACTAAACTGCAATATAGCTCAAAACGCCACTAATATCAGAAAAACAATGGAAGATGGGCAAGAAATATCACATTTCCTCCGATGACTTTTTTTTCTTTTTTAGGAAAATCCACATCACTATTAATCACTCTTCATAAGGTCATAAATAACATTGGGAAAGAAATAATTAGAACAGAAGAGAACAGAACAGAGTTGGAAGGGACTTTGGAGGCCTTCTAGTCCAACCCCCTGCTCTGGCAGAAAACCATTTCAGACAAATGGTTGTCCAATCTCTTCTTAAAAATTTCCAGTGTTGGAGCACCCACACCTTCTGAAGGCAAGTTGTTTCACTGGTTAATTGTCCTCACTGTCAGGAAATTTCTCCTTAGTTCTAGGTTGCTTCTCTCCTTGATTAGTTTCCATTCATTGCTTCTTGTCCTGCCCTCAGATGCTTTGGAGAATAGCTTGACTCCCTCTTCTTTGTGGCAACCCCTGAGATACTGGAACAACTGCTATCATGTCTCCCCTGGTCCTTCTTTTCATTAAACTAAAGATAAAGGTTCCCCTCGCACATACGTGCTAGTCGTTGCCGACTCTAGGAGGCGGTGCTCATCTCCGTTTCAAAGCCGAAGAGCCAGCGCTGTCCGAAGACGTCTCCGTGGTCATGTGGCTGGCATGACTCAACGCCAAAGGCGCACGGAACGCTGTTACCTTCCCACCAAAAGTGGTCCCTATTTTTTTCTACTTGCATTTTTACGTGCTTTCGAAACTGCTAGGTTGGCAGAAGCTGGAACAAGTAACGGGAACTCACCCCGTTTCACGGCAGCACTAGGGATTCGAACCGCTGAGCTGCTGACCTTTCGATCGACAAGCTCAACGTCCTAGCCCCTGAGCCACCTTCTTTCATTAAACTAGACATACCCAATTCCAGCAACTGTTCTTCACTCCAGTCCAGTGGTGGGATTCAAATTTTTTTACTATCAGTTCTGTGGGCGTGGCTTGGTGGGCGTGGCTGGGTTGTCATGTGACTGTGTGGTCATGTGACTGTGTGTCATGGCTGGGTTGTCATGTGACTGGGTGGGCCTGACCAACTCGACATCACTCACGTTGAGAGGCGCCTTGCCTCGCCCCGATTGCCTGGCCTCTCGAGCTCTTCTGGCCTTTGTCTATTAATCTGTCTACTACTACTACAGTGTCTGGTTGATTATCTAATGCCTGCCTGTCCTTCTGGCTCCGGAACTCCCACAGATTCTTAGCTCTATTATTCTCCACAATCTTCTGTGGAAACTCCTTGGTGGCTGGCTGGAGAATTCTGGGAGTTCAAGTCCATACATTTTTCAGCTGAGAGACACTGATCTACCCCTTGGGTTCTGTCTAGTGCAGGGGTCACCAACCTTTTGGACATCAGGGACCACTAAATTCCTAATTTTAAATCCCGTGGACCACTAATATGATTTTTTTAAAACGATAAATCGTATTTAGTGCAATATAAAAAATGCAAATATATTTTCTGCGGACCACCAAAATTTTCTCACAGACCACCAGTGGTCCATGGAATCTAGTAATAGATTCCTGCTTCTATGGATCTGGTGTGGTAAATCCCTGCTTCTATGGATCTGGTGCTTAGTGCCTGTCCTTGTGCTGTTACGATCAGTGATCAGTGCTGCCTTTTACACACACACACCACTTCAGGAATAATCATAAAAATGATGATTTCTCACTCATTTCTTTACTAGTAGTAGAAACAAAATAAGCAGCCATAAACATCATCTAAAGTTGGACCATAAGAAAGGCTGAGCACCAAAGAACTGAGGCCTTTGAACTCTGGTGCTGGAGAAGACTCCTGTGAGTCCCTTGGACTGCAAGGCAAACAAACAAGTCAGTCCTAGAGGAGATCAACCCCTGACTTCTCTTTAGAAGGCCAGATCCTGAAGATGAAACTCAAATACTTTGGCCACCTAACGAGAAAGAAGGACTCACTGGAGAAGAGCCTAATGCTGGGAAAGATTGAGGGCAAAAGAAGAAAGGGACGACAGAGAATGAGGTGGCTGGATGGAGTCACTGAAGCAGTTGACGTGAGCTTAAATGGACTCCAGAGGATGATAGAGGACAGGAAGCCTGGAGGAACATTGTCCATGGGGTCGCCATGGGTCAGACACGACTTCGCAACTAACAAAAAGTTGGAACCCTATATTTGGATTCTGATGCATTGTTGTGAATGCTTTTGAAAAACAGTGGCTAGGAAGACTTGCCACAGATAAGTTTACAATTTCAAACTATTTCAAATAACATTTCTTAATTGTGTATTCTTACTTGCCCTTTTTTATTGTACCACTGCGTTTTGGATTCAAATGCAAAAAATACATATTTTGGACAGCACAGAGAAAGGAATGCTGCATCTGTTTGCAATTCTTTAAGGCAGCTGCATTTTTTTCCCTGGGATTATGCAGCTGCCTTTCTTCCTCAGAAAAGGCCATATTTTGTTTAAAGAATTGCAGGCAAATGCATCCCTGTCCACCATAGCAATACACAGTCCTACGCTTATATTTTTTCTGCTTTTTCAAGACAGGTGGACGCACTTCTAAACAAAACGCTGACTACAGATAGTTCTCTTTTTCACATTGCAGGACAATTCAGAAATGGCTCAGTGAGTTAACAACTGACTGACTGATTTTAGACCAGTCATTCCTTCTCAGACCAGCCTACCTCACAGGACTGTAGTGGGGAAAATAGGAGGAGGAGGAGGAGGGATACTTGGAATGTTTGCTGCTTTAAATTACTTATACAAATAATGATGGAATATAAATAAATAAATGATTTTTCTGGAGGATGGTGTTTTGCTTTGTGGCAAGTCAGCTTCCCATTTTTTTAAAAAATTAAAAATATTTTGAAGAATATAGAAATACAGGTGGAGTAGATAAAGTGCCAAGCAACCAGCGAGGTACCGTGTTTTCCTGAAAATAAGCTCTCCTCTGAAAATATTTAAATGCATGCACAGCCAGTCCTAGCCATTTCTTCTGGTTAGGGTTAGGGAGATAGCTGGAAATCAGGCAAGACGGCAAGAGGAACCACATCTTGCTCCACACGCACCAAAATACAACGTCTCTTATTTTGGGATTCAAAAAAATATAAGACAGGGTCTCATTTTTGGGGAAACACGGTAGCTCAAAATGCCACTAATATCAGAAAAACAATGATATTGCATTTCCTCCAATGATTTTTTTTTCTTTTTTAGGAAAATCCACATCACTATTAATCACTCTTCATAAGGTCATAACATTGGGAAAGAAATAATTAGAACAGAAGAGAACAGAACAGATTTGGAAGGGACTTTGAAGGCCTTCTAGTCCAACCCCCTGCTCAGGCAAGAAACCATAGACCATTTCAGACAAATGGTTGTCCAATCTCTTCTTCAAAACTTCCAGTGTTGGAGCACCCACAACATCTGGAGGCAACTTGTTCCACTGATTAATTGTTCTCACTGTCAGGAAATTTTGCCTTAATTCTAGGCTGGTCCGCTCCTTGATTAGTTTCCACCCACTGCTTCTTGTCCTGCCCTCAGGTGCTTGGGAGAATAGCTTGACTCCCTCTTCTTTGTGGCAGCCCCTGAGATATTGGAACACTGCTATCATGTCTCCCCTGGTCCTTCTAAAGCGTTGTTGCCAAAAATAGTTGTTTTCAATTCTAAGCTTTTTTTTATTATTATTATTTGAATTTATATCCCGCCCTTCTCCGAAGACTCAGGGCGGCTTACACAATGTTAAGCAATAGTCTTCATCCATTTGTATATTGTATACAAAGTCAATTTTTATTGCCCCCAACAATCTGGGTCCTCATTTTACCTACCTTATAAAGGATGGAAGGCTGAGTCAACCTTGGGCCTGGTGGGACTTGAATTTGCAGTAATTGCAAGCAGCTGTGTTAATAACAGACAGACTTAGTCTGCTGAGCCAGCAGAGGCCCCTAAGCTAATTCTAATGTACTGCCATTAAAACGTTTTGCTCTCAGTCACCAAAAGTGAATACTTCCAAAAGTTTCCAAGAGCTTAATTCCAACACTTAAAATCTATAGGGTCACTAAGAGTTGCCATATAATCCATTCCAACACCACAAATGTGCAGGGCTTTCTCCTCAAAAGTCCCTCATATTACTTTCTAATCTATTAAAAAGAAATAATCTTCCCTTCCTCCTCACCATTCTCCCCACCCCACTTTCACACCCACCCCGGGGCCAAAATCCGGGTGACCGCCCTACCTGCCAGGCTGTTGTAAGAGTTTGCCAAGCTGGTAGCCCCTGTGGAGGAGGCAGTTGAAGCGAGGTCCTCGGAGTCTTCCTGGGCCAGCAACAGCTCTTCAGCTCCAGCAATGCCCTGAGATAACAACCAATGGCTTCCTGGCACCACTTCTTCTTGTAGCACTGAGCTCCTTGGCTTCTGAAATCCAGCACTCTTGGATTAGTTGCTGGGTCTCAGTAGCTGGAAAAGCAGCACTGGATTTCAAAAGCCAAGGAGCTCAGTGCTACAAGAAGAAGAAGTGCCAGGAAGCCATCGGCAAGAGGCCTGGCAGGAGAGCATTCAGCCGGCATTCGGAGGCAGGCGGGAAAAGCCGGGGGGCCAGCAGCCTGACTCTGGACAGAGCAGGCAAGCAGGAAACGGCAGGAAACAGTGCGGGCCAGCAGGAAACAGCACAGGCCAGCGGGAAGGTGCGGGCCAGCAGCCTGCCTCCCGGACAGCGCGGGCCAGCAGGAAACAGCAGGAAATGGGGGGAAACGGCGGGAAACAGCGAGGGCCAGTTCCGTCACATTTTTCGCCATTGTATGCAGGGAAAGAAAAGTTTGTGGGACTGAATTTTTTTTTCCACTCAATCCAATTCCAACTTTGCGAGATCTTTTTCTTTCGCGAGAAGTTGGAATTGATTGAGTGAATTTTTTTTTTTTTTAGCCTAACCCACAAACTTTTCTTTACCTGCACATGATGGCAAAAAACGTGAAGGAGCTGAAAATCAGGTAGGAAAAAAAAAAAAATCCTTGGGGAATTTGTTCTCCCAGCCAGAGCGGCCATGCGGCTTCCTGACCAGGGCAGAGGGTGTTCTCCCAGCCAACGTGGCCATGCAGCTTCCCGGGACCGCATGGGATGCAGCCGCAGCAGAGAAGCAAGGCAGGCAAGCTGGAGGCTGGGGATGGTGGTGGTGGGCAGCTTGCTAGGCCACTCCATGAGCACCACAGCCCGCGTGGAGACTTGGTGGCGAAACAAGCAAGCTGGAGGCTGGGGACGGTGCTGGGGTGGGGGGGGGAGCTTGCTAGACCGTGAGCACCGTGGCCTTCATGAAGGCACGGTGGTGAAGCAAGCCAGGCATGCTGGGGGCCAGGGACGGTGGGGAGAGGGTCTAGCACAACTCGCAGGCTTTACTACCCAGGCAGGTAGATCCGGGCCGCTCAGCTGGGCCGCAGGCACCGTGTCAGAAGGCAGGCAAGCCACAGAACAGAGACTGTGTAGTCAATGCAAGAAGCCACAAAGTGTGCTACATCGGGGTGGTGCGAGCCAAGTGGGTGAGTGGGGGCGAGCGGGCAGGCAGGGGTGGGGCCAGTGAGAGGTGGTATTTGCCGGTTCTCCAAACTACTCAAAATTTCCGCTACCAGTTCGCCCAAACTGGTCAAATACCACCTTTGCACCAGTCCCCTAATCATCTTTGTTGCTCTTCTCTGAACTTTTTCTACAGTCTCAACATCTTTTTTACATCGTGGCTGGATACAGCATTCCAAGTGCAGCCTTACAGAAGCATTATAAAGTGGTACTAACACTTCACATGATCTTGATTCTATCCCTCTGTTAATACAGCCTAGGACTGTGTTGGCTTTTTTGACAACTTCTGTAATAGTATTGTTTTACCCTCTATTTCCACTTTTCAGGTTGTTGTTACAGATCTCAAGGAACCTATAAAAATTGTCTAAACTCCTTGGTTGTACTGGGAGATTATGTGATTTATGAACCTTATCAAAGTTATGATATAGTTAGCCATGATTTACAGAATATGCCATAGCTGGCTAGGTTCATTCAAGATGAAAAAATCTTGAATCTTTAGAACAGCAGCCCCAGCAACCAACCAGCCAGCAAACATTTATCCTGCTATCTACCAGGCTCCTTATTTCTGTTTTTTAATTCTTTAAATGTTGAAAAAGGAGAATCTGGCATGCTTTAAAGCAGTGTTATCTCAGCCTTGGCAGCTTGAAGTGGTGCAGACTTCAACCCCCAGAATTCCCCAGCCCCAGTTATTTTTGCTTTTATGATTTTGGAAGCCACCCACAATTGTTTGACAGGAAGATGGGTGGCATATAAATTTAATAACTAACTATCCTCCTAATTAAATCAATTCCTAACAACCAAGGTAGCAATTGGCAACTTTAGAAGAATTGTGCAAAGGAACAAGGCTCTAATCCTGATAGGCAATCCTACAAAATCCATTTATGCTAAGTCGTAATGCACTCTGTTCTGCCAAGAATGTTGGGCATACCCAGAAATTCCGATCAGTCCATCGTATTTGAGGGATGAATGAACCCAAACAATTTTGGATTAGTCAAACGAAGTAAAGGAGAGCGGGGGAGAAATGGCTCGGGGATGCGTGAATCCAATCTCTGTAGCCTCTTGGCACCCACACAGAGCGTCTGAGATGAAATTGGCTCGTGTCCATTGTTGCTTCTCCCTACTGTAGCAACAAAAGACATGTCAAACCGAGATGAGAGACGGAGTCACGAGCCGATGACCGAGAGAAGAACTCAAGACTTCAGATTGTCTGCCAAGGAGCTGAGGAATGTCACACTGGCACAACCAGGATTATAAGTAATTGTTTTCCAAGCGCAACATGCTGCCAGTGACACAATTGAAGTGGGAGGTGGATTGCCAATCCCCTTTCTCTGGTGCTCTCCTGCACGTTGGTGATGTGTTTGTCCAGTTCAAGAAAGTCTAAAGTTATGTTCTCTTTTTAGTGTCGGTTTGCACCAAGCTTCACCTTAGCACAGTGGCCCCCAACCATGGGTGAGATTCAAAAATTTTAGCAACCGGTTCTCTGCCCAGTTGCTGGGTGAGCATGGGCTACTTGGCCTCCTGCACCATGGTGGTGATGGGGCATTTCTGGACTTCTGGAATTTCCGGGAGGCCCGTTTTCTGCCCTCCCAGAGCCTCCATGTGGGCCCTGCACTTACCTGGCATCCAAAATGGGCCGCGTGCAGAGTCCTGGGAGGGGGCCGGGCGGGGTGGGAAGGGCCAGCCAGTCCTTGCAACTACCAGTTTGGCAAACCAGATGTAAAATTAGCCTCCAATTCACCCGAATTGGTCCAAACCGGCTGAATCCCACCCCTGCCCCCAACTGTTTGGGTACCAGGGATTGGTTCCATGAAGGTAAGTTTTTCCACGGACTGGAGGGGGCCTGGTTTCATAGGCTGCCTGCTTCCTGTGGATGGGGCTTTGCTTTTTTGTGTGGCCCAGTTTCTGGCATGCCACAACCTGGTGCCGGACCATGGACCGGGCGGGTTGGGGACCTCTGCCTTAGCAAACTAACAAACAAAATTTAAAAAAAAAACAAAAAAACGCCAAGCACAAAGTGAGCAGCCTAAAAATAAGAACTTTGGAATTTTTTAAAAAGGTCAGTACAATTTTGACTCAATGCCTCAAGGGAAAAATAAAACCCCTCTCTAGTCACATTTCAAGAACATTCCAACTATTTCCTCAAGTGTAAATATTTCTCTCAAAAGCAACAGGAAACAGGCACTGCTGGACACTCCAAAGCAGGGTCCCATCACCAAAACACTGGAGAGCAACAGTAGAAAACTAGATAATTTAACAGAGATTAAGATATGAACGGCTTACATTCTGCATTGGACAGGATTTGGCATCTCTATCCTTTCTGTATGAGCCTTCCTGAGAGGGGTCTAGGACAACTCGCCGTGGCCAACTCACCACAGGAAAATTTGCCACAGAACAAGAGTTACATTAATATCGAAAAAAATGGTGGAATAGAATCATTAAAAAAAAAGATGCCAAAGGAGGGACAAAATGAAATGTGGATGACAAAAAAGTGAAATAATTTTTTTATTTATTTTAAATAATTAAATTGAATTGTTGAATGGTCCCATGGCGAGTTGATCCTGGCGAGTTATCCCGTGGCGAATTGGCCAAGTTCCTAACAGTGAGGGCAATTAACCAGTGGAACAGCTTTGCCTTCAGAAACTGTGGGTGCTCCATCACTAGAGGTTCTTAAGAAGAGACTGGACAGCCACTTGTCTCAAATGGTATAGGGTCCCCTGCTTGAGCAGGGGGCTGGACTAGAAGACCTCCAAGGTCCCCTCCAGCTCTATTCCGATTGATTGAGTTGGCCGTGGTGGTAATAATAATAATAACAGAGTTGGAAGGGACCTTGGAGGTCTTCTAGTCCAACCCCTTGCCCAGGGAGGAAACCCTACACCATTTCAGACAAATGGTTATCCAACATTTTCTTTAAAATTTCCAATGTTGGAGCATTTACAACTTCTGCAGGCAAGTTGTTCCACTTATTGATTGTTCTGTCAGGAAATTTCTCCTTAGTTCTAAGTTGCTTCTCTCCTTGATTAGTTTCCACCCATTGCTTCTTGTTCTACCCTCAGGTGCTTTGGAGAATAGCTTGACTCCTTCTTCTTTGTGGCAGCCCCTGAGATATTGGAACACTGCTATCATGTCTCCCCTAGTCCTTCTTTTCATTAAACATGGTGAATTCTCCCATTCCATAAAGTAGCCAATTCAAGAGATGAACCTCCCAACTAATGTCTTTAACGCCTCATCTTTTCATGCAATCAATTTAGGTCACCAAAACAGATACAGGGTGAGTCTAGTTCCTTAGCAGCCTCAAAGTGGCAGACTTTGTGCCAGTCAAAACAGTGTGAGGATAAGATTAAGCATGCAGAAAAGGCCACAAATATTTCATCCGGCAAGGAGAGGTTGCTCCTCGGCACATCCCTGGATATCGTGTCTCATTCTTTGCCCGGAAAGAATAAGTCCCCACCTAACCCCTACCCCCACCCCATTCAGGCAAGCATAAAAAATGGAAGTCCTGCGAAACGGGCTTAGCTGCAAAGAGAAATGACAGTGGCTCAAATCGATCAGATAGCGAAAGAGAGACAGAGAGACGTGGGGAGGTCGACAAAGACGCTTTGATTGCAAAAAAGGCTGCCGAAGTTCACCACAACAGGAAGGTCACTGTGTACCCTTGATGTGGCAGACTTGTCTGGCAAGGCAGGGGGAGGGATCGGCGGCTTACTGATCCCCTCTTGTGTAAGTAAAACTTGTCCCGGCAGATCCTTTCTGAGAGGTTAAAGAGAGAGGGGGAGGGGAGATGGGGGGGAAGGAGGAATTACTGATGTTTTCTCTAAGATTTGTCTGAAAGGCGGAAAAAAAGAGGGAGCCTGCTTTATACTTCAGCCACCCATCTCTAGCCAACATGACATAAAGGATCGATAACTTCCTGGAAGAGGACGCACAAAATTGCCCACTGGCAAATGTTAACATTAACAGCTGGGTTCATTAACTCACCGTATGGCGTGCTTGCTTGTTTTTCATTTAACAAGATGGGGATCCGGTCATTAGAAACTGTAAACCAGGGTTCAGGACTTAAGCTTGGTGTGCGAACCAAGCCGCCACCTCTCGAATAAGCTACGTTGCAGCCAACCCGCTTACAACGGGGCAAAACCGGTGGTCCTCAACTTATGACCGCAATTGAGCCCAGCATTTTGTTAGGCGAGGCATTTCGTTAAGTGAGTTTTGCCCCCGTTTTATGACCTTTCTTGCTTAGAGTTGTTAATCGAATCGCCGCAATGGATAATTTTGTAACGCGGTTACGAAACGAACCTGGCTTCCCCCATTGACTTTGCTGGTCAGAAGGTCGCAAAAGGAGATCAGATGATTTTGGGACACAAGCAACGGCCATAAACATGAACCCGTTACCAAGCGTCTGGATTCTGATCACACGCTGAAAACGTTGTTAACTGTGAAAAATGGTTGTTAGTCACTTTTTTCACTGTCATTGTAACTTTGAAGAGTCACTAAATGAACGGATATAAATCGAGGACTGCCTCTTGAATAAGCTACCGTATTTTTCAGCTTCCATAAGAAGCAGCTTCCGCCCCGCAAAAGAGGGTGCAAATGTTGATGCGTATTATACACCGAATACAGCCATTTTTGACCTCCCGAAGCCCCGCTCCGCTCGTTCCATTTTTGCAAAAAAAGGCCATTTTTTTGCAATTTTGCCCTCCCCTAGTCCCCGGGAGCACTCTGTGGGCCTCCCAAACCCTCTGCGCACACCGTTTTTTGCAAAAACGGGCCCATTTTTGCGAAAAACAGGGTGTGCAGAGGATTTGAGAGGCCTCCAGAGTGCTCCTGGGGGCCAGGGAGAGCAAAACCTTTTTTTTTTCTTACTTACCTCTTCGAAATCTTGATGCGTCTTATAATCCAACAAATACGGTATGTTGTAGCAAAGCAGGTTATGGCAGAACAACACTACAGCACGGGAACTAAGCCAGCGAAGGCACACATTTTCATTTAAGGAATCCAATTCATTTAAATTCATGCAATCAGGTTGCTTTAAACTGGGTGACAGCATGATTTATAATACAATGGGAAGGGAAATGAAACCCTCAATTCTTCTAATGCTCAGCAGAGAAGAGGGAGGGATTGTGGGAGTTCTAATCTTACACATAAGTAAAGACACCTGGTTGGGAGAGGCTGAATTAACATAACAAGCTCATTTTACAGCCCAGCATTAGATTGCTGGTTTCCTGAATACCTACAAAATGCAACAGAATCAACCAACAGGTCCACGGCCCAGGTAGAGGGCGTGGCTTAGAAAAATGTGCTGAAAGAGCAGAGATTTGAATTCACAGCCTTCTGGATGACATTCAGAATAAAGACTGTGTTGAAGTTGTGAATGCTCCAACGCTGGAAATTTTTAAGAAAATGTTGGATAACCATCTGACTGAGATGGTGTAGGGTTTCCTGCCTGGGCAGGGGGTTGGACTAGAAGGCCTCCAAGGTCCCTTCCAACTCTGTTGTTATGTTATGTTATGTTTCTCTGTGTCATATAGGTAGGTAGGTATATAATTTTTGTATTTATTTCTTTATTCATTTTGTATGCAGATTTTAATGTATGTGGATTAGGGTACATTTAAAGTGACAATGAAGTTATACTAAGTCTAAGTCCCAAAGATGCTTTTTCAAGCGACAACTGGACTTTCTGTTTTTTTTCTTTGAAGACGTTTTGCTTCTTATCCAAGAAGCTTCTTCAGGTCCGAGCTGAAAATTTGTTAAACGGGTTTTGTCCCATTTTACAACTTGCCACATTGGTTAAGTGAATCCCCGCAGTTGTTAAGTTAGTAACATCTTCCCCGTTGACAGACGGACACTGCCACCGTCATAAATATGAATCAGTTGTCAAGTATCCAAAAGTAAATCATGCGGTCGTTGGGATGCTGCAATGGTCATAAGTGTGCCCCAAAGGTTGTTTTTTTTTTCAAGGGACAACTGGGTTTTTTCCTTTGAAGATGTTTTGCTTCTCATCCAAGAAGCTTCTTCAGCTCTGAAGAATGAATCAGTGAAGAAGCAGCTTCTTGGATGAGAAGCGAAACATCTTCAACGAAAATCCAGAAAGTCCAATTGCCTCCTGAAAAAAAGCACCTTTGGGAGAACCCTGACCTGGATGACGGAGAAGCTCCATAGATATTTAGTGATTATTGATTTATTTATATTTTTGTCGTGTTTACGTAACCTATATTGGAGGTGGAGACCTGTTGTGACCCAGGCCCAAGTAGGTAGTAGGAAACTCAGTCAGTGAAAAAACAAACAAACTTTATTCGAACAGCTGAGAATTACTTCATTATAATAATAATAATAATAATAATAATAATAATAATAATAATAATAATAATAATAATAATAATAATATTTTTATTTATAGACCGCCCTTTTCCCAAAGGACTCAGGGCGGTGTACAGCCACAAATAAAATACAGAAAGTACAAAACTAAAAACAACCCTTAAAAAACCTATTTAATTTGGCTACTTATAGATAAAAATATTCCCCCTAAAATTTACTAAAAAATTTAAAACCCATAAATCAATTTAATAATATAAAATTTAAGCGAGTCCAGCAAGATGAAATAAGTAGGTTTTAAGTTCGCGGCGGAAGGTCCTAAGGTCAGGTATTTGTCGGAGTCCAGGGGGAAGCTCGTTCCATAGGGTAGGAGCCCCCACAGAGAAGGCCCTCCCCCTGGGGGCCGCCAGCCGACATTGCTTGGCTGACGGCACCCTGAGGAGCCCCTCTCTGTGAGAGCGCACCGGTCGTTGGGAGATAGACATTGGCAGTAGACGGTCCCGTAAGTATCCCGGTCCCGTAAGTATTCCCAGTGTAGTTCAACTAAATTAAAGCAAATTCCTCCCAACACAAATTCCTCAGTCCTATCACAAACCTTGGTCCAATTAGGCAAACTGCCAAAGGCCTTTCTTGGCAAACGTTCAGAAGTCACAGATACAATGCAAGACGTAGACAAAGAAGAAGATGCATCTACCAACGCTGTTTTCCGGCAAAGCCCAAATGCCGTTGCTGGTCTGTTTTAAGCCTTATGGGAGGGGCCAATCATCTCTTGGCCCTATTCCCGAGTTGTCCTCTCTGCTTGACCTGCTCTTGCCTTCTGGCAGCTCTTCTCATGCGTGCATTAAGAACAGGCTCCTCCTGTTCCTCTGCCTCACTACTATCAGTCTCTGGAGGCTCTGGAGTCCACACCTCACTCCTTGATGGCCCTGGCCCCACCTCAGCCTCATCGCTGTCCGACTCCGTTGCCATTTCCGCGGGCTGCTGGCGGACCACAACAAGATCCTCTGAGAGCTGTATGCAACGAAATTTCACTTTATTGTATGCCGATTAGTGTACGTTTAAAGTGACAATAAAGTTAGCGTAAGTCTAAGTCTACACCAATGCAACACAAGCTTCTTGCTGCCACTCATGTCACTAGGATGACTTCTGCAGCGGCTGAGTGACCAACGTTGGGCATATTTACCCAGTTCTCCAAAGTTACAACTCAGCCCTGGCATCACCACAGGCTCTCCCTATTGTTAACGGATAGTCTTCATTTGGCAACTGTCTTTGTTTAGCAACGGTTTGCGGTTATGATGGTGATGAAAAACTAACTACCGTACAACCAGCCCTCACATTTACAACTTTCCAGAGCTGTAAAGCAAAGGAAAGCTGGTAAGCACCGTGGCCGTTTCACTGACGCAATGCTTTGCTTAATGACCGATTTGCCAGTCCCAATCGTGGTTGTTAAAGGAGGACTATTTGTACTAAGGAGGAACGTACGGGTAATCCTCGACTTACAACAGTTCATTTAGTGACCGTTCACTAAAGTTACAACAGCACTGGGGGGGAAAAAGGACTTATGACAGTTGACCACTGCGGTGTCCCCATGGTCACGCGATCAAAATTCAGATGCTTGGCAACTGATTCATGACGGTTGCAGTGTCCCAGGGTCATGTGATCATCTTTTGCAACCTTCCGACAAGCAAAGTCAATGGGGAAGCCAGATTCACTTAACAACCATGTTACTAACCTCACAACTGCAATGATTCACTTAACAATTGTGGCAAGAAAAGTCGTAAACAGGTGCTTCACTTAGCAACAGAAATTTTGGGCTCAAGATGGTCGTATGAGGATTCCTTCTATTGCCTCACATCCTAACTGCCTAAAGCTAAATCAAAGAGCCTCTTAGTTCTTCTCTCCTGAAACCTAATAATATAGGAATTGAGAGATTCCATGGAACCAGGAGAGCTATACAGGTAGTCCTCCACTTATAACAGCTCACTTAGTGACCGTTCGAAGTTACAACGGCACCAAAAAAGGGACTTATGACTATTTTTTCATACTTATGATCATTGCAGCAACGTTGCAGCCGGTTCGTATTTACAACCGTTACAGGGGGAGCGCGCTCATGTGATCCCCTTCTGCGACCTTCTGACCAGCAAAGCCAATGGGGAAACCAGATTCACTTAACAACCGTGTTACTAATTGGACCAACTGCAGCGATTCACTTAACAAAAGTATGGCAAGAAAAGTCATTAAACTGAACAAATTTTTCAGTCAACAACACAAATTTGGGACTCAACTGCGGTCGTAAGTCGAGGACTACCTGTACTATTGGTCCCATCACAGGGAAACATCATTTGCCAAGCCTCCATGTCCTTCATCTCATGAAAAGGACACTAAGGCATCTCCTGGCAGCTTCAAATTCGGTGGGTCAAAAATAAAAGCACAGGAAATGGTCCTCAGGCTATTTTAGTACCAAGCTATTTAGTACCAAAAAGGGCCGTAATAGCTCAGGCTGTAAAGAAGCCTGTTATTAGAACACAGTAGCCTGCAATTACTGCAGGTTCAAGCCCGGCCCAAGGTTGACTCAGCCTTCCATCCTTTATAAGGTAGGTAAAATGAGGACCCAGATTGTTGGGGGGACAATAAGTTGACTTTGTAAATATACAAATAGAATGAGACTATTGCCTTATACACTGTAAGCCGACCTGAGTCTTCGGAGAAGGGCGGGATATAAATGTAAATAAAAATAAAATAAAATAAAATAAAAAGTCAGGTTGAGCTTCCAGTTGCAAATAGCAGGAAATGTCCTTATTTATTTCTGGAGTTCTGGATGTTCCACTTGCGACCTAGTCCGGACAGCATAACTGGTTCCCCTTTTATCTCTTGGATTAGAACAAAAATGCAATTCCTCCCAACGCAGGCAGTCCTTGACTTACAACAGTTCGTTTAGTGGACCGTTCAAAGTTACAACGGTACTGAAAAAGGTGACTTTTTTATACCTACGAACAGTATCCCCAGGATCTGGGGAATCAGAATTCAGACGCTTGGCAACTGGTTCATGTGTGTGTGTGTGTGTGGTGTGTGTGTGCCCTGTGATCCCCTTTTGCGACCTTCTGACCAGCAAAGTCAATGGGGAAGCTACATTCACTTAACAACCGGGTCACTAGCTTAGCAACTGCAGAGATTCTCTTAAGAACGGTGGTGAGAGAAAGGTCATAAAATGGGGAGAAAAGCTCACTTGACAAATGTCTCACTTAATAACTGAAATGTTGGTCTCAGTTGCGGTCATTAAAAATCGAGAACTACCTGTACTGGAACCAGTGGTGGGATTCAGCCGGTTCGGGCCAGGTTCGGACGAACCGGTAGTTAAATTGCTGGCTGGCTCTGCCCCTCTCCTCCCCTTCCAGGAGTCCCCACACGCTTCCAGGTAAGTGCAGAGAGGCCTACTAGGCCCAAAACAGGGTGTGTGGGTGTGTGGTACAGCTCCCTGCAGCCCATGTTTGCTCCCAGTAGGCTGCAGAGAGGCCTACTAGGCCCAAAATTTATTTATTTATTTATTTATTTATTTATTCACATTTTTATACCGCCCTATCTCCCAAGGGACTCAGGGCGGTTTACAGCCTGATAAAAAACATACATATAAATACAGAATAAAACATCAATTAAAAAACTTATTAAATAAGGCCGAATATTTAAAATAGCAATAAAAGTAATAAAACCCCAATTAAAACCAAATTCAAAATTTAAAATTCTAGTCCAGTCCTGCGCAAATAAACAGATGTGTCTTAAGCTCGCGGCGAAAGGTTCAAAGGTCAGGAAGTTGGCGAAGTCCTGGGGGAAGTTCGTTCCAGAGGGTGGGAGCCCCCACAGAAAAGGCCCTTCCCCCATGGCCCGTTTTCGCTCCCAGGGGGGTGCAGGAAGCTGAATGCTGCCTGTCACACGCCCTAGCCATGCTCACCTAACTGGTCATTAGGGCAGATAACCGGTTGTTAAAATTATTTGAATCCCACCACTGATAGGAACGGTCTCCTTTTCCAGTATTCTCAGCTGGAAAAGATGGGATTTGTAATCATCACAACAAGTCACGGGGGGGGGGGGTAGAAAGGCTTGCCAGAGAGGTGGTCTCATTGCAGAAAACGGGACATACTTTTAAGTCGACATAGTTACAACTGCTCTGCACTGAACAAGCTTAGATACTGAGGTCAACGTTCTCACAGCCCCCTCATTTATCAGCGCTAAACTTAATTGGTTCATAAATAAACACTATAGAAAATACTACAAGTTGGCCACGGCTTTTGATTCTCAAGAGCTGGGAATTTCCAAATTTTAAATATTTTTATTAGGTTACAAGGTAAGATACAAAATACAAAAGTAAATAGGGAAACGATGGGGGGTGCGGGGAAGGGAGTGAAAGAGAAGTGAGGAAGGGTTGGGAAAAAGAGAACAAGAAGCATCGACTTCCAACTCCCTCTGTTGCAGTAAAGTAAAGCATTAACATCAAACCACAACTTTTTGCTTTTTCAAAATAATACAAACTAGCCATTTCTATAAGCATCTATCAGTCTAATCGGTAAAACCCCAAATCCAAGAGTTTCATTTTCTTTCCACGTCAAGCTCAAAGTTCAGAAGCGGTCTCCATGTGGAAACAAAGGTACTTATATTCGTTTCTTTAATCAAGAGTCAATTTAGCCATTTCTGCCAACTCCTTCAGCATCTGCAGCCATTCATCCATGGTGGTCCACAATGGTGAAATCCAAATTTTTTTACTACCAGTTCTGTGGGCATAGCTTAGTAGACGCGGTGTGGCTTGGTGGGCGTGGCAGGGGAAGGATGCTACAAAAGCCCCATTCCCTCCCCACTCCTGGGGGAAGGATATTGCAAAATCTCCATTACCTCCCCACTCCACCGGAAGGATACTGCAAAATCCCCATTCCCTCCCCACTCCTGGGGGAAGGATATTGCAAAATCTCCATTACCTCCCCACTCCACCGGAAGGATACTGCAAAATCCCCATTCCCTCCCCACTCCTGGGGGAAGGATATTGCAAAATCTCCATTCCCACCTCACTCTGGGGCCAGCCAGAGCTGGTATTTGTCGGTTCTCTGAACTACTCAAGATTTCCGCTACCAGTTCTCCAAACTGCTCAAGTTTTCTGCTACCGGTTCTCCAGAACCTGTCAGAACCTGCTGGATTTCACCCCTGGTGGTCCATTGGCCCATTGTTTAGCAACATTGTTCTCGGCTTGCCTTATAGTGTTTTGGAAAACAGTTTGCCCTCTTCTTCTTGGTGGCAGCCCCTCAAATACTGGAATACTTCTATCGTGGCCTTCCGGGTGCGCTTCAAGGTTTTGGTGACCATCTTTAAAGCGCTCCATGGCATAGGGCCGGGCTACTTACGGGACCGCCTACTGCTACCGAATACCTCTCATCGACCTGTGCACTCTCACAGAGAGGGACTCCTCAGGGTGCCGTCAGCTAGGCAGTGCCGTCTGGCGACACCCAGGGGAAGGGCCTTTTCTGTGGGGGCTCCCACCCTCTGGAACGAACTTCCCCCAGGACTCCGTCAACTTCCGGACCTCCGAACCTTCCGTCGCGAGCTTAAAACACACTTATTCATCTGCGCAGGACTGGATTAGTTTTTAAATTTATATTGGTTTTAAATGGGTTTTTATTATTTATATTGCTTTTTAATTCGGCTTTGTAGAATAAGTTTTTTAATTGTGGTTTTAGTCTGTATTTATATGTCTTTTACTTGCCTGTGAACCGCCCTGAGTCCCTTGGGAGATAGGGCGGTATATAAATGTGATTAATAAATAAATAAATAAATAAAAATCGTGTCACCCCTAGTCCTCCTTTTCTCTAGACTGGCCATACCCCAATTCCTGCAACCGGCCTTCATATGTTTTTGTCTCCAGGCCCTTGATTACCTTGACTGCTCCTCTTTGCACTTTTTCCAAAGTTTCAACATCTTTTTTGTAATGAGGTGACCAAAACTGGATATGGTGTACCAATTCCATAGTAATGAGCATGACATTCCATAGTCATGCTCAGGAAATGAATTACAGAGATAAGGTACGGAAGCTGACAGGTAATTAGTTGTATGTGGGAAAGAATTGCGCTGAGGAAGCTGGAGACACGAATGTTTGCAATAGCTCTGTTCAAATTAGGAAGACAAATCAATCAGCCCTTGCTGCAGAAAACCTCTTGGACATCCCTTGGTATCATCTTGAGGTGCAAAAGATGGGGTGACAGAGAGAAAACCTCAGCCACTTGCCTTCAGGTTAATGGTTAAGTTGACATTAATCCCAGTGGTGGGATTCAGCCAGTTCGCACCACTTTGGGAGAACCAGTTGTTAACTTTCTGAGCAGTTTGGCAAACTGGATGTTGGAAGAAATCATTAGGGCAGAGAACCGGTTGTTAAATTATTTGAATCCCACCATTGCATAATCCCGTTTCCCTGAAAATAAGACCTATCCCAAAAATAAGTCCTAGCATGTTTTTACGTGTGTGACTAATATAAGCCCTACCCCAAAATAAGCCCTATTTAAGAGCCTGTGCAGTCAGCCGGCCACTCATTCCATTTGGTTGCTCACTGTGTCGCAGCCACGAGGAGAGGCAGAAGGGTGGAGCTGCCCCATGCACCCTGCACCTGCTTACCTCAGGGCCCCCGCAGCCAAGCCATCTATGCCCTGACACCTGCCTTCGCGGTGGCAGCACCAACAGCCATGTGCAGTAGGAACCCACGAGACCACCGACCCACTTCTGCTTGCTCGCAGCCACAACGGAGCAGGAGGCCAAGCGGTATGCTGGTTCCATACCGAGTTGAGGCAAGTGTTGGGGTATGGATGGCCTGCCTGTGGGAGCCTTGAGGTAAGCCAGTGTGATGACCCGGGGCATGGCATAGAGATAACACAGGTAGCTGGCAGTTCAAATCAGCCCTTTATTGCTCCAAATTTTCCCAAACACTCCCACGTTTCTGGCACGTCCCAGAGCAAAGTGATGGCAAACCCCCACACACACCTCAAGCAGCCCCCACACAGCCCAGCACTGTGTACACCAAGGCTGCACATCAATATATCCAGCAGGGCAAATCAAGGACTTCAGGAAGCAAAGGATCCAGTTAATTAGTCCAGAAAGCCAGAAAGAATGCAAAGAGTTATCGGCAATTAATACTTCAAGAACTCAGTGTTTGTTCTCAACAAATGCCTCTCCCCACAGCAACTCCTTAAGTCTCATTCCCCAGATGTGCCTTGTGAAGATGGGTCGGGCACTCTTCTCCCAAGTAGCCTGCTCAATCAGCACTGTTCTCGCCTTCTCTCCACTCTCTATGCTCTCGGATCAGGAGGGGGTGGTCCTTGCTCATGAGCTTTGCCTCTCATGTTCAGCCTGCCCCTGTTTCTCCCTGTCTACAAGCTGTTCTAATCCTGAAAAGGCCCTGGCCTGACTCGCCCCGCCCTTGCCCATTTTCCTCCAAAGCCAATGGTGGAGGGGGCATGACAGCCGATGAGGGGTATGTGGGGCAGCTCTACCCCCCCCTTTATCTCATGGCCGCAAGAACAGTGCGTTGCTCAGCCTCCCGCTCTGTTGTGGCCGCAAGCAGAAGTGGGCTGGCAGCCATGTGGGGTCCTTGTAGATGGGGTTAGCGCAGCTTCCGCCACGAGGCGAGGCAGGTGTTGGGGACTAGGTAGCCTGGCTGCGGAGGCCCTGAGTTATGCCAGTTAGTTCCATCCCCTTGCCTTGCAGCAGTGGCGACACTGGTACATCACACTGCTTCCTGCCCTGCCACGAGCAAGCAGAAGAAGTGGGCCTCCTGGACATGGAAAAAATAAATAAAATCCCCTGAAAATAAGCCCTAGAGCTTATTTTGGTGCCCAAAAGAATATAAGACCCGGTCTTATTTTCAGGAAAACACAATATTACATTATATGACACGAAAGCAGCCTTCCAATATCTAAGGAGCTGCCACAAAGAAGAGGGTCTCAACCTATTCTCCAAAGCACTTGGACAAGAAGAACAAGAAGACAAGAAGAAATAGTCAGAAACTTATGAAGGAGAGATACAACCTAGAAGTAAGGAGAAACTTCCCTAACAGTGAGAACAATCAACCAATGGAACGGCTTGCCTTCAGAAGTTGTGGGTGGTCCATCACTGGAGCTTTTTAAGACGACACTGGACAGCCATTTACGGTATTTGAAATGGTATGAGGTCTCTTGCTTGGGCAGGGAGTTGGGCTAGAAGTCCTCCAATATCCATTCCAACTCTATTCTGTTGTGTTCTGTTCTACTCTGCTCCACTCCAGTGTTTCTCAACCTTGACGACTTTAAGCTGCATGGACTTCAACTTCCAGAAATTCTGGGAGATGAAGTCCACGCAACTTAAAGTGGCCAAGATTGAGAAACTCAACTCGTCTACTCTCGTCTACCCTACTCTACCCTACCCTGACACCATAGCTGTATTGGGAAGAAGCAAGAACCTCACTACGGCATGGCCTTGAAATTCAGAACATGTCAACTGCATGGGTCCCCAATCTGTGGGCTGCAGCCCAATACCCGGGCCACATCCTATTCGCAACTGAGCCTCACTCGTGTGAGCGTCACATTTGCTTGTAGTGTGAGTAACAGGTGCTCACCTGTCCCTCCCACAAAACCATCCCCTCTTTCCCCCCACTCCTTCCCTCTTTCTCCCCTCCCCCCCGCTCCGGGCCACCAACCCTAGAACTCTGGTCCACTGAACCAGTAACATTTATCCCCAATCCACTGTCAACTTGAACAACTGCCAATTAGCTCCAGGAGAGGTATGGAAACTATTCAATGAAGTCATCAATTTTTCTCCGCAGGGACAAAGAAATCAAACAGAGATTTCATCTGGGTGATTAACAGAAAAGGGAGTGAGAAAGGACAGCTAGTCATTTAATGTAAATATCATTTACGTTAACGAAACATTAATATGACTCCCTACATATGGGGTAAATTATATCCTTTGGTCACACTAACAATTAAAATTGTAAGACAATAATTCCTGGAGAAATTCCGGGGGTTACACCCATCCCGTTTAGGTCAGGGGTCTCCAATCTTAGCAACTTTAAGACTTGTGGACTACAACTCCCAGAATTCCTCAGCCAGCAAAGCTTGAAATTACAATCCCAATGAAAAAAAAAATGACTTACAGCCGGATCGTTAACACTTACAACCATTGCTGTCATGGGGGACATGTACAAAATTCAGACGCTTGGCCACCAGCGTCTGTTTAGGACAACTGTAGCTTCCCCAGATCATGTTGTCCCCGTTTGTGACTTTCCCAGCTGGCTTCCAACAAGCGAAGTCCAAGGGGGGGAAACTGGACCCGCTTAATGACCACATGACTCACTTTAAGAACATCAGCGATTGCATAACAACCATGGCGTAAAAGGGCAGAAAATCTGGCGAGACTCACTTTACCCAGGAAATGACTAAGTGTTGTGGCTCCAGCCCCCGAACCTGGCCCCATGCCCGAAAGTGACTCTGAGAGTGAGGGGGAAGGGCTGGTAAGGCTTACCTCAGGAGCACCGATTCCTTTGGCCCGGCTCCAGGAGCCAGAATCAGGCCAGTCGGAGGACGTAATGAGGCTGACATCCCCTGATTCCTCCCTTCCTCAGGCTACGCCTACAAAGGCAGCTGATAATCATACTAATCAAGCCTGGATCAACCCGCGCTTCAGAAGATTAGAGAGGCAGCGTCATCAAAAGGAAGGGTGGGGCAGGGGCCCCACCCCACAGGATATATAAGGAGCTTTGGGACTGCTCTCAATTCCACGGGAAGCAAAAGTTTAGCTGAACCGTTTCAAAAAGAGCTGAAAGTCTTGCTACGTAAGTCATTTGTTTGAACTTTGGCAGGCAGCTGCGATTTCTCTGCCAGGACTGATAAGAGCAGTGAATCCACTGGCTGAAGGCCAGCTCGTTAATCCAAAGTGGGGAAGGAGACAGAACACCCTCCTTACCCAGGAGGGTATAGGGCTGCCCTACACAGTTGACCAACAACAATAAGAAAACTATATTTCACTCCTCTTATCTCCAGGATATAATCTTAAGAAAGGCTCTTACCCAATACTTCAGTTGGATTGACTAGTCTTCCTCTAGGACAGTGATCAACGACCTGTGGCTCTTTCATCCCTCTGCTGCAGCTCCCTGTCGCTCAAAATATGCACCACAACCGCCAATGTGCGACACCCATCAGCATGCAATTTATTAAGCTTTTCAACTCCCGGTAAGCCAACTATGAATAAATCCAAGAAAAGAAAAGTTTCAGAAGAAAACAGAATATTTAATTCAACTACATATGCTAGTTTTGTGGCCGCTCAGGAAATAGTCAGGCACGGGAAGAGTTTTGTGGCTCCCGGTGTTTTCTTTTCTGTGGGAAACGGGTCCAAATGGCTCTTTGAGTGTTTAAGACTGCCAACCCCTGCTCTGGGAGTTGAGAGTCGTCTGTGCTGTTTGATCATAGGAAGTCCTCTGAAAACGAGGACTCACCAGCCTCCACAAGCAGGTAAACAGACTCCACTCAGGTGTGATCTGATCCTCATTGTCGTGGTTTTTCTATGTTTTCTCATTCCAAGCAACGACTTAAGATTTCCGTCAAACTATGCCTTGGGGACCCTAAGTTCCCTCTGAAATCCATCCAGGCCTATCAGAAACCTGGGGTGGATTAATTAAATTGGTCCTTCTTCACAGACAGAAGAATCTATCATAATGAGCCACCACCATTACTGTCATCAAGAATAGGATCTTCCCAAGATCGTAGTCTATCATAGTTGCAATTGTTAATTGCCCGACGCAGCAGCTGAGAGCAGTACTATCAACCGGAAGCCTCCCACCATCCAATAGCTGATTGGCGCTGAGTCATCCAGAGACAATCCATGGCTCAAAAGGTCCCATAACAGGAAAACATAAATCTTTTCTGATTTGCCTAGGACCGTGATGGTGAACCTATGGCATGCGTGCCACAGGTGGCACGCAATGCCCTCTCTGTGGGCACGTGAGACGTCGCCTCAGTTCAGCTCCGCCACGCGTGCGTTCGCTCCTTCAGCAGGCCAGCTGGTCATCAGGTCTCTGCCATGCACGCGTGGGGTGGGGCATGTGCAGGGGCATGCGTGCATTCACAGGGGGTAGGACGCATGCAAAGGGTGCGTGTGCATGGACGGGGGCAGGGCGCATGAGGGGGTGGAAAGGGGACAGGGGATGGGCACATGCGCGAGGGTCATGCACATATGCACTTGCACGGGGGCAGGGGGCATTTTATTTTGGGGGTTCGGGCGCGCTTTGGGCACTCGGTCTGGAAAAGGATAGACATCACTGGCCTAGGAAGTTGCTCCATTTGGAAAAACTGAAGACTTAATTGACCGAAGACTCAAACGCCATCTAAAAAACTTTCCAAACCCTCTACGAACACCAGCATAGCCAAAAACCAATCGTGAGATACTCCAATAGTCCATCTTCAATAACCCAGCAGCCCTCGCGCTGCAATTTTTTTTTTAAAAAAGCATCATTATAAAAGTTTCAGTACAGTGTCCTTGACTTATGACCATTTGTTCAGTGACTTTTTGAAGTTACGACGACAGTGAAAAAACTGACTTAAGACAGTTTCTCACACTTACGACCGTTGCGGCATCCTCATGGTCACATGATCAAAATCCAGATACTTGGCAACGGATTCATATTTATGACAGCTGCAGTGTCCCGGGGTCATGTGATCCCCGCTGGTGACCTTTGACAAGCAAAGTCAATGGGGAAGCCAGATTCACTCAACAACCCTGTGACTAACTTAACAACTACATCGATTCATTTAACAAATGTAACAAGGAAGTAAAACGGGGCAAAACTCATTTAACAACTGTCTCACTTACTAATGGAAATTTGTGGCTCACTTGTGGTCATAAATCAAGGATTACCGGTATTCTTTAAGTCTTTATAGCAATAGCAATATAAGCATAGACTTATATACCACTTTACAGTGCTTTTACAGTGCTAACCGGTTTACAGAGTCAGCCTATTGCCCCCAAACAATTTGGGTCCTCATTTTACCCACCTCGGAAGGATGGAAGGCTGAGTCAACCTTGAACCTGGTGAGATTCAATCTGCCAAATTGCCGGCAGTTAGCTGAAGTAACCCGCAGTACTGCACTCTAACCACTGCGCCACTGTGGCTCATTGGCTGAAAACATTCCAAATCAGTGCTTCTCAAACTTGGCAAACTGTAGGATGTGTGGATTTAACCAGAACTGAATGTTATATACAGGTAGTCCTTGACTAATGACCACAATTAAGCCCAGAAATTGTGTGGTTAAGAGAGTTTTGCCCTGTTTTATGACTTTTCTTGCCACAATTGGTAAGTGAATCACTACAGCTCTTAAATTAGTGAATCTGGTTTCCCCTTTGACTTCGCTTGTCAAAGGTCGCAAAAGGAGATCACATGATGCAGGGATACTGCAACCGTCATAAATATGAACCAGTTGCCAAGCATCCAAATGTTAATCACGTGACCATGGGGATGCTGCAATGGTCATTTGAAAAATGGCCATGTCACTTTTTTCAGTGTCGTAACTTCGAACGGTCACTAAATGAACTGTTATTAAGTCGCGGACTACCTGTACTGGATTCTTCCCACATCTATGATTCCACACAGTTCGATAAAATAAAAGAGGTCCACCCATTTCAGGATATACACAGGAATAATATCAGATTGTATCATCATATTCCAAAATTTGGCACCCTGGCTGTATTAAAGCCTAACAGATTTTTGAAGAATTTGTCTACAATACAGGCACTCCTTGTCTTACAACTTAACTGAGCCCGTTATTTCAGTCATAACTCATGACAGTCATTAAGCAGATCATCACATAACTACACTCGATTTTACAACCTTTTTCATAGCGGTCATAAAGTGAATGCAATGGTCATTAAGCAAACCCATTGTTTGCTATGGGGCTTTTTTTGCAGGAAACTGGAAAATAAAACACTGTTTTCTGACAAAAATGTCAGAAATTGCACTGATAAATGTGGACCAGTTGCCGAACACCCAAAATGTGATCATGTGACCTGGGGAGGCGAATGTTTGCAGAAACTTCAAATCTGGGTGATAGATTTTTCGGGGTCCATGGTAACTCTAAAGGTCACTAAGCAATTAATTATAAGTTAAGGACTACTTAAATAGAGATGCAGTACTGTGTAACGTCTTTGTAACATAATACAAACAAGAGAATGCTTCTAAGATCTATAGGTAGTCCTCAACTTACGACCACAATTGAGCCCACAATTTCAGTTAAGTGAGAAATTGGTTACATGAGTTTGCTTCATTTTACGAGTTTTCTCCCTTCATTTGTTAAGTGGATCACTGCAGTTCTTAAATTAGTAACACGGTTGTTAAGCGAATCTAGTTTCCATGTTGATTTGGCGTGTCGGAAGGCCGCAAAAGGAGATCACATGACCCTGGGACACTGCAACCATCATAAATGTGAGTCAAATTGTCAATCGCCCAAATGTAAATGATGCGCCCACGAGGATGCTGCAAAAGTCGCGAGTGTGAAAAACGGTCAGAAGTCACTATTGTAACTTTGAGCGGTCACTAAGTGAACTGTTGTAAATCGAGGACTACCTGTACACTTAATCCACCTATGTGCTGGATTAGAGATCTTTAGTCTGAAAAACTCATTTTTAGGACACTGAATACCAACACCAACGTTAAAAGAATAAAAAGGAGCCTCTAAGACAGGGGTGTCCAAACTTGGTCCCTTTAAGAATTGTGGACTTCAACTCCCAGAGTCCCTCAGCCAGCAAAGCTGGCTGAGGGACTCTGGGAGTTGAAGTCCACAATTCTTAAAGGGACCAAGTTTGGACACACCTGCTCTAAGACTTAAGGATCAACCCAGAAGGGACAGTTTCTTTGGTGTCTCTTTTGGGGTGACTCAGCAGTCATTACGGTTTCTTTTGATGTGGAGACTTCGTTATCTGTTTTAAATACACCCTGAGGTGACGATGACAGATTTCAAGCTAGGAAGGGAAATCCACTTGAACCTTTGTTATCCTATTTCTCAGTACTAAAATTACATCTGCAATTTTTTTTTTCCAGTTATGAAACACAGTTGGCATGCTTCTAGACAAATGTTGGCCCTGCGACTTCTGCCTCATAGACATGGAAAGATGAATCCCAATTAAAACATGGAAAAATATGGTCTAAGTCAGGGGTGTCAAACTCAATTTCATTGAGGGCTGCATCAGGGCTGTTTTTGACCTCAGGGGGATGGGGTGGGCGCGGCCAGCTTGACATCACTTATGTCAGGGGGGCCTGTGGAGGCCCAAGCACTCTGCCAGCAACAACAGCCTCCCAGAGAGCTGTTTTTGGCTGCGACGGCCTCCTGCAACCCTCTGGCAGTGAAAACGGACCTCGGGAGGGCTGCACGTGGCCCTTGCAATGTCCGTTTTCAGCTGCCATGGCCTCCTGCAACCCTCTGGCAGTGAAAACAGACCTCGGGAGGGCTGCGCATGGCCCTTGCAATGTCCGTTTTCAGCTGCCATGGCCTCCTGCAACCCTCTGGCAGTGAAAATGGACCTCAGGAGGGCTGCGTGTGGCCCCTGCAATATCCGTTTTCAGCTGCCATGGCCTCCTGCAACCCTCTGGCAGTGAAAACGGACCTCGGGAGGGCTGCGCGTGGCCCCTGCAATATCCGTTTTCAGCTGCCATGGCCTCCTGCAACCCTCTGGCAGTGAAAACGGACCTCGGGAGGGCTGTGTGTGGCCCCTGCAATGTCCGTTTTCAGCTGCCATGGCCTCCTGCAATCCTCTGGCAGTGAAAACAGACCTCGGGAGGGCTGCGCGGGTGCATAAATGGTTCCACACCAGTTTGGGAATGGGAACCCGAGCATCCCAGGGCTCTCTTTGAAGCCCATGCTGATCAGCGTTTTTATTAATGATAGGATGAAAGTGCTGAGGAGAGGATTATTAAATGTGAAGGTAACACAAAACTGGGAGTAGTGGCTAACAGAATTGAGAAGGTTCAAAAATAATAATAATCTAGAGCCAGTTTGATGTAGTGGTGAAGGTGCCAGCCTAGAAACCAGGAGACGGTGAGTTCTAGTCCCACTTAGTCAGGAGAGCCGGTTGGGAGACTTTGGGCCACCCAGTCTACCTCACAGGGTTGTTGTTGTGAGGAAAATAGGAGGAAGAAGAAATATTAAGTACGTTCACCACTCTGAGTTACTTATAAAGCAATAAAGGCAGGTTAAAAATCAAATAAATGAATAAAATAGGGAACTGCGAACCAGAAGGAAATGTAAAGTTCTGCAACTAGCAAGAAAAAAAAAGAAAACGTGCCTTTTTGTTTTTATTAATTAAATTTATTTGCTTCCCATCTCAACCACAAGGTGACTCTTGTGTGATATACAATGGAGAAGAATTAGTTTAACAGCAATACATGTGATCTGGATGTTGTTAACTGACAACTTAAACATGAGCCAGTACTGTAATGCAGCTACTACAAAGGAAAAAGCTGTCTTGAAGGTTACTAATGGGAACACAAAATCCAGATCATAGATGATAAATGCTCTTCTACCCTGAGTGCAGTTCAATTCTCTTCTGCCCTGATGATAGTTCAACACCTCTTCTCCCCTCATCATAGTTTAATTCACTTCTGCCCTGACCATAGTTCAACTCTAGTCTGCCCTGATCGTACTCTGCCCTGATCAGACACTGGGTTCAGTTCTGTCACCACAATTCAGAAAGGACAATGACAAATTAAATGATCGTAAAGCAGAGTTTCCAAGATACTAGGAGTCCGAAAGCAAACATTTCAAAAACATTTAAAGAATCTATGGTTAGCCTGTAAGGTTAATATATAAAGCAGTGTTTCTCCATCTCAGTCAGTTTAAAGATGTGTGGAAGTCCACACATCTTAAAGTTGCCGACGTAGAAAAACGTAGAAAAGGGTTGTCACAAGGAAGAAAGAATGGACTCACGAAGACATGTGTTGAGGCTAGACCTCAAGAGGAACTTCTTGACTGTACAGTACTAGATGTCAGCCAGTGGAACAGTCTGCTACATAAGGAAGTAAGTTCTCCTTCAGTGGTCTTCTCCACATCAAGGTTATCTGTGGGAGTGTTTGACATGTTCTATTGTCTTGACTATGAGGAAGCATGTCTCCCATCTATTTGAGGCATAACTTCCTGGTTTGAAACTGATCCACTGAGCTTCTGCATTCAGCCACCAGCTGCTTGCTGATAATGATCTTTATGGTGACCATAACATTTTCCCTCCTTCTTTCTAAGGCGTTCACAACGGCACATAAAAGTTCTATTCCTGTATATGGTAGCAGTACTTGTAAATCAGAATTTGAACCCATCACCTCTCTAGACCTAGTCCTAAATAAGTAATATGATACCCTCTACATATGATTAAACTCCAACTCCAGCCAGTCCAGGGAACATTTCCAAAACTGAGGAATAACTGAGATGATGTGCTATTGTTTGATTTCTATCCCACCTTTATTACTTTATAAGTAATTTAAAGTGATCAACGTATCTCCTACTCCTTCTCTACTTTTCCCAGCACAACCACTCTTACGATAACAGCAATAACGGTGGGTTGGGCCGAGAATGATTGGCCCAAAGGCATCTAGCTGGCTTTTATGCCTAAGGCAGGACGAACTCACGTCACCTGGTCTCTAGCCTAGAACCTTAATCACCAGATCACGGGGTCAAAAGTGGCAGCCCGTGGGCCAGATCCATCATGCGCAGGCCACGCCCACCCGAGCTCCACGAAGGGGGGAGATGTCACAGTACGTCACGTGACAGCAACGTGACGACTCGAGTTTGACACCCAATGCACTAGACCAAACTAGCTCTCTATTCTAACCACCACTCCCGAGTTTCATTTCAAGCAGAGAATGCTGATCGTTATTATGAACCAAAGTACTCCTCTATCAGAAAACTACCAGAAGGAAACCCAGTTCCCACCTTTACAGGGATGAAAGTTTGTGAACTATCCATGATCCACAGTGCTGTGATAACTTAAAGCCGTAATAATTGAGGTTCCAAAATGGAAACTTTCTTCTGCTTCGGTCATTCTACTGATCTATTTGTCTGTGTTAGGATCATTGTGTGACCTGGTTACATATTCTTTTTCCAAACGCACACGCTGAATGTTTGCTTAACATGCTCAATAAGGACATGACCCCACTACACTGTTTGGAACACTGCTTTTATTTGTTAATTGTATCTCCATCTATTGATTCTGAACCAGTCACTTAGGTAACATTCTGATCGCATTCCAGATTATAGATCGTCCCGTAAGGTTCAGAAACATTTCCTCACCTCTTGTAGGTTACTAAGAGGAATGGAAACAGCAAGGATAGCTTAATAGGTCACCATGGTTTTAATTAATAAATTTTGATAAAGGCACAACATACTGACCTACAGTTTGCTCAATCATAATTTAAAAACCCATGTTTGGGTCAGCTAACACGACTACATCAAACCAGGCTATTAAAATGGTTTATAAATCACATACTCAGCCATATCCAAGCAAACCCCATTATGGTTTAAAAGTTTATTAAGCATTACATGCTGTGAGAATCCGGTCTATTATGGTTTATTCATCAGAACTTAATTAAAAATGACTGATCGTAATGCACCAATATAATCAAGTTGTCTAATCGAGAACAGCATTTAGAGCAATTTGGAATAGTCAGCCGCACAAATGTAAATTATAATCTTGCAAACAGATGCCATATTCTACTGACCTTCCACTGCAACTCCAAAGGGAAAAGTGAATTTAATTGTGTCTACCTAAGAGCAGTAGCAAAGGCCATTATAATCCTCAGTTTACGGATACAATCAGGAACAGAATTTCGATTGCTAAACAAGACGATTGTTAAATGAGTCTTGCTCAATTTTACAACCTCTTTTTTTTAACCATGATGGTTAAGATAATCATTACTGTTTGTTAAGTGCATCCAGCTTTCCTCATCGATTTTGCTTGTTAGAAACCATCTGGGAAGGTCTCAAATGATGATTACGTAACCCTGGGGCTTCAACTATGGTTAAATACATGCTGGTTGCAATGCTCTTGAATTTTGATCACGTGACCCTGGGATGCTGCGATGGTTGTAAGCACGAGGAACTGTCACTAAACAAATGGTTGTTAAGCGACTCCATGTCCTCATTTAAAACTTTATAGTCCAAATAGTGGAAAGTATAGCGGTAGTCCTCCACTTACAACAGTTTGTTTAGTGACAGTTCAAAGCTACAACGGCACAGGAAAAATTGACTTATGATCGTGTTCCATACTTACGACCATTGAAGCATCTCCATAGTCAGATGATCAAAATTCAGAGGCTTGGCCACTGGTTCATATTTACGACGGTTGAAGTGTCCCGGGGGTCACCTTTTGCAGCCTTCTGACAAGCAAAATCAAAAGGGCAGCCAGATTCACTTAACAACCATGCTGTTAACTGCAGGGTTTCACTTAACAACATCGGCAAGAAAGGTCGTAACATGTGGCAAAAGCCACTTAACAAATACCTCACTTAGCAACAGAAATTTTGGCCTCAATTGTAGTCAGAAGTCAAGGACTTACCTGTACTCATCTCCTACATAAATGAATTCCGTGGCCTTAAGATAGGTGGACTTCAACTCCGAGTTCCTCAACCAGCCATGGTTGAGGAACTCCGGTCTAGACATGCTTTCTCTTCTGTATCACCCATCTAGAATTTTTTTTTTCAATGCCTTGGAGTCACTGTTGACTCCTGCGAACTGTCTGGACAAGTCCCTGCAGTTTTGTTGGCAACATTTTCGGAAGTAATTTGCAATTGCCACTTTCTTCCTGGGGGCTGAGAAAGAACGATTTAGCTCAAGGTCATCCAGCTGACTTTGTGCCTAAGACTCCCAGGTTCTAGCCTCTAACCTTTATACCAAATTTTATACCAAATTGGCTCTCCAGCTACCTTCTTCATTTGTCGTCCCTGAAAGACGTCCAGCACCGGAAAACCCAGGAGGGCTTTAATTCAAGTCTTGCAACACTCTTACTCATGTGTAAAAACCTTACATTCCTTCTCAGAAGCAGTCTTGAGCAATCCTTAAACTAGTAGCCTTAGATTTCCCCCCACCGAAAGACTTTTAGAGTAATCCTGTTCTAATCTAGTAAGGATCTTGTAAGGGCGGCTGAAACACAAAACCAGACAAAATACTTCAAATTTCCCAAAAAAGTAATAATGAGGGTTCTTATTATTTTCTTATTATTGCTAGAATAGTATTCTTATTACTCCCTCATGATTGCTATGGATATTTTTACTAGGAGGGTTAGTTTTTTTTAATCAATTACCCCAAATGCCGGATGTTGCAAGAGATGTACAGTGTAGTACATGTGATGCCCATACACACTGCTTTAATTTTAGACTCGCACAACACTCCATCTTTCCAAGCATGTCTAGTCACTACACAACACAGTTCCAAAATCTTCCACATTAGACATGTCTGTCAAAATTCAAGAGCCTTAGGTTTAAAATCCCAGGTAAGCCAAAACAAATTGGTCTTCCAAATAGGATTTTCAGTCGATAAAATGGGGTTGATCAATGCCATTCCCAGTAAGGTTGTTGCAAGAATTCACGGCACTTGGTTGCTCAGGATCACTATTAAAGGAAAAGAGAAACCACTGAAGAAAACCAGAGGCCATTAGCAAGGCTTGTACAAAAAGCCAGGCTAGAACCACAATAACTCGCCCATCTCAAACACACTCACCGGATGCTTATCTTTTCGTAATTAATCCACTAAGCTCCTTCTATGCCACAACGGCAAGAAACTCCCCCGAAGATGATGCAAATATTATTTTCCAGGACTTGCACTGCATGATACCATCCCAGTTTTCCAGACCTCCCTCCCCCCCCCCGCCCCTGACTCCGACCCCTTTTCTCGCCTCCCAATTCCATCTCATGACTGTTTCACAGACATCCCCCCCATTCCCCAATTCTCCCCATTTTAATTTAATTTTTTTACTTTCCAATCCTTATGACTTCAAGACCCACCTCTCCTAAGACTTCTTCTGCCTCACCTTAAAAAGCAGCCCCCCACTGGAACTGGGCTTTTGCTCCTTTCATCACCCCCACCCTGAAATTGCCCCAAGGTTCCTCCTCCTTCCAGATCTCCTCCCTTCCAATACACCTCCAGGCACCCCACTGCAACCTTCCCTCCCTCCCTCCCCCCCCAACCTCACTCCTGCTTCTCCGAACTACTGACCCAGATCCCTTCCCTAAAAAAGGGGACGGGGGGGGGCGCAGCAGGCCTTGGAACCCCAGAAATACACAACTGGGTGGGCTTTTGGGGGGGGCAGAGATTACATCCCTTGTATTATATCCCTGTATTATCCTTCGATACAGACAGAGAGCATGTATGCCAACCTAAGATCCAAGGCAGGCGGGGAGGGAGGGAGGGAGGGAGTTGGGGTGGGGGACACATATGGCGATCAATTCCGGAATCTAGAAACATCCAATGGCCGGAATTTGGCAAATCCAGCCTAACGACCACCACCACCAGCAACCCCCCCCTTCTGATTACCTCCCCCCACCCATTCTTAGGGAATGATGGGAGTTGAAGTCCAAACTACCACGCACACACCCCATCCACCCCACGCCCGGCTGTTACTTACCTGGCTGCGTGCCCCGCTTTTTTTCGGGGAGTGGGGGGGGGGTGGGAAGCCGGCGTCGGGGCTCCTGGAGACCCCTTGTCCGCTCACCCCCCGCGCTTCCAGAGCCAGGCCATGGCGGAGCCGGCTTCAGGGATGCGCTGGAGGAGGAGGAGGAGAAGCCGGGAGCGCAGAGCCGGGGGAGGGAGGGAGGGAAGGAGGGCTTAGATGCTCCTCCAGCGCTTTGGGCGGCGGTGGCCTCAGCCCGGCGTGGGCCACTTCCTCGGGGGCTCCGCCGAGTGGCAGGAAGTGGAGCGTCGAGGCTGGGGGGGCTCTGACGGGCAGCGGCGGCCGCCAATAGCGACCTTCCTCCACCACGTTTGTCCCCACCCCGTGACCAGCGTCTCTCTCTCTCTCTCCCCCCCCCCGCCCTCGGCTGTTCCTGCGGGTGGCGCGCTCCTCCCCCCGCCGCCGCCGCCGCCTCCGGGTTCTTCATTCATTCATTCATTCATTCTCGCTTTTTGTTCATGCTGTTTCCTTTACCTCCCACTCCGCCCTCCGCCCTCGCCACCTGCGTTCCGCTTTGAAAAGGCGGGAGGGAGGGAGGGAGGGAGGGAGGTCGTAAGATCGGGGAAGGGAGACCACGCGGGGATGTTTGGGGAGCTCGACGTTTCCAGGCGGGGTGACACGCCCGAGGCTCTTCTTCCGTCGCCGGGGATCAGCGGGAATCGCCGCCCGGATGGATCAGAAATCTTTGTCCATCCTCTCTCTCTCTCTCTCGTCTATCTGTCAGTCTGCCTGCCTGCCTGCCTATCTATTTACCTACCTACCTGCCTGCCTGCCTACCTACCTACCTATCTGCCTGCCTACCTACCTATTTACCTACCTACCTACCTATCTATCTGCCTGCCTACCTATCTGCCTGCCTGCCTGCTTACCTATCTACCTACCTACCTGTTTACCTACCTACCTATCGATATGCCTGCCTACCTATCTACCTACCTATCTGCCTGCCTACCTATCTGCCTGCCTACCTACCTACCTATCTGCCTGCCTACCTACCTATTTACCTACCTATCTATCGGCCTGCCTGCCTACCTACCCACCTGCCTACCTATCTGCCTACCTACCTGTTTACCTACCTACCTATCGATATGCCTGCCTACCTATCTACCTACCTATCTGCCTGCTTGCCTGCCTACCTACCTACCTGTCTATCTATCTCTCCGAAGCGCCATCCTTGTTGCAAGATTCGAAGGCAGCTTTTTTTTAATTATTGTTTATTTGCCAAGTGCCTTAAAGCCTGGCTTTTTTTTTTTTACAGGGTGAATTGCGAAATATCCTCGTCGAGATAGGGTGTTGTTGTTTTTTCCCCACCTTGGAAAATTGATGAAACGTCGCTAACCGTAATTAGAGGTTGCCCCCAAAATTGGGGTAGGTAGGGAAAGAAAGAGACCAAAAGCCATGGACTTCCAAATGATGCTGAATGTATGACTTCGGCACGAGGGATGCTGGGAGTTGTAGTTCAGCAACGGGCAAGAAGGCCCGTCGTTGCCTCCCGTCCCCCCCCCCCCAATCCTTCTGGGTAGTCCTCCCTTAACCACCACAATGGAGCCCAGCATAATTTTCTTATGAAGTGAAACATTGAAGATAATAATAACCTTTATTGTCACTGTACAACATATGTAGAATGAGATTGGTGGAGCTCCTTCAGTGCGACCCCCCCAACACAATACAACTCACAATGGGAACAAAAATCCGTAACCCAATAAATCATATTAACAAACACCCAGTTCAATTACACCAGTGTGAACATGTTACATGTTGCGCCGGCCCTGTAAGTCCATCGTACTATGTAGTTATTGGTTAAGTGAATTTGGCCCCTTTTTTGCCACAGTTGTTAAGTGCTGTTGTTGAGTGAATTGCTGGATTCACAATCCATCCTAACTCAGTTGTTTATAGCAATAGCACTAAGGCTTATATACCGCTTCATAGTGCTTTGCAGCCCTCTCTAGGCGGTTTACAGAGTCAGCATATTGCCTCCAACAATCTGGGTCCTCATTTTACCAACCTCGGAAGGATAGAAGGCTGAGTCAACCTTGAGTCTGGTGAGATTTGAACTGCCAAATTGCAGGCAGATGGCAGGCAGCAGAAGTAGTCTGCAGTACTGCACTCTAACCACTGCACCACCGTGGTTAAGCGAATTGTTAAGTGAATCACTGCAGTTGTTAAATTAGTAACAAGGTTGTTGAGGGAAGGACTCTGGTTTTCCCATGGACTTTGCTTGTCAGAAGGTCGCAAAAGGGTGACCCTGTGACCCCAGGATACTGCAAGGGTCATAAATGTGAGTCAGTTCCCAAGAATTTTGATCATGTGATTATGGCGATGCTACAACAGTCCTAAGTGAAAAATGGTTATAGGTTGCTTTTTTTACTGCCGTTGTAACTTTGAATGGTCACTAAGCGGACTGTTGTAAGTCGAGGACTACCTGTAATATATAACATTCCAACACTCGGTTGCAAGAAACTGTAGAGATTCTCCATTCAAGAAAGAAGAAATCATTTTATACTAAATACCATAAAAAAATACATTCTTGTTGAGTTACTTGTTGGGGAGGAATCTAAATTGAATGAATGAATAAAATTATAATTCAGCTCTAAATTCATGGAAGGAAATATTCTGCTTCTTTTCCCTCTCTTTACATCTTTTTCTTCCTTTGTGCTTGCTTTTTAGACATGGTTTTATTATCGTATACCTCATTTGGAGATTATATGTATACCTATCCATAAGGGGATAAGTAAGGCTAGGGAGAGGATAGAAGATATATGAAATGAGAAGGCAAATAAAATATTGAGAGGTGAAAAACACTGTGAAAAGAAATGTAAGCTAAAGCTATTTTATACCAATACCATTTACTGAATCTCCCTGGTTCTGTGAATGTGGCTTGCTGGGTGTGGCTTGGTGGGCGTGGCAGGGGAAGGATACTGTAAAATCTCCATGGTCTTACTAAGACTTTATAGAGTGCTATTAGTACCTTACTTGATGTTGATTGTATCCCTCTATTAATGCAATTTAGGGTTGCACTGGCTTTTTAGGCTGATGCTGCACCCTGTTGGCTTTATGACCATCGTGATTTATCACTGTAATTGCCAGGGTCAATTATAGTTGTAAGTTGAGGATTACCTGTATTGGCTTCATATTGGTGATTCATTGGCTTTTCAGATTAACCAGCATGCATCAACAATAATGGTTCTTGTTGAACCATTCTTGAACATTAGCATCTCTCTTTCCACGTAGGAGTCTAATCTCTACTGGATGATCCTAAGTGTTTTTTGCTAGCACATGAAATGAAGAAACTTGTGTAATAGTTTGCACGCTCTGTTAAGTCTCTTTCTTTCTACACTAATATATAGTGTTTTTAATGTTTATTATGAATATTGTTTTATATTTGGCTGCAAACCACCCTGAGTCCTTCGGGAGAAGGGCGGTATAGAAATTTAATAAAAATAAATAAATAAATATAGACTCACCTCATTCTGTCATTCTCCAAACGTGCTAGCCTTCCTTGGTTAGAATCTCTTTCACTGGTTGCCATATTTCTATGAGCATTTTATAGAGTTCCTGTAATGATTACAGCCCCTGAGATATTGGAACACGGCTATCATGTCTCCCCTAGTCCTTCTGTCTCAGGGGTTGCCACAAAGAAGAGGGAGTCAAGCTATTCTCCAAAGCACCTGAGGGCAGGACAAGAAGCAATGCGTGGAAACTAATCAAGGAGAGAAGCGATTTAGAACTAAGTAGAAATTTCCTGAGAGTGAGAACAATTAATCAGTGGAACAACTTGCCTCCAGAAGTTGTGAATGCTCCAACACTGGAAGTTTTTAAGAAGATGTTGGATAACCATTTGTCTGAAGTGGTATAGGGTTTCCTGCCTGAGCAGGGGGTTGGACTAGAGACCTCTAAGGTCCCTTCCAACTCTTCTATTCTATTCTATTCTATTCTATTCTATTCTATTCTATTCTACTCTACTCTACTCTACTCTACTCTATTCATTAAACTAGACATACCCAATTCCAGCAACCATTCTTTATGTTTTCGCCTCCAGTCCCCTAATCATCTTTGTTACTCTTCTCTGCATTATTTCTAGAGTCTCAAAATCTTTTTTACATCGTGGCAAGCAACACTGGATGCATTATCCCAAGTGTGGCCTTTCCAAGACATTATAAAGTGGTATTAACACTTCATGTAATAAATAATAGATAACTTCTATTACTTCTAATAAATAGATAACTTCTAAAGTACAGGTAGTTCTTGACTTAAATCCACAACTGGACTTCAATTTCTGACGCTGAGCAAAGCAATTGTAAAGTAAGTCGGGTGCAAGCAACCAGAGACACTTGCAAATACTGTAGCTGAAGCAAGCAACTTTATTGTTCTTTACCCAAATTACAAAAATCTTCCCAGATCACGCAGCGTCTCCAGGGAACAACCAGAGAAGGCTTCATGGATCTTGGGGCTGCTCAACCCCATTCTTCCAGCCTAACTAGCAGTTTCTCCAAACGGTCATGCTCGATTTTGAAACCTATTTTGCCATGGTTGTTAAATGAACAATGCAATCGTTAAGTGAATCCCCACTGACTTCGTTGGTCCAGAAGTCAGCTACCCTAGGAAAGTCACAAATGGCAGTTACCTGACCCTAGGACATCGCAAGATCCCACTCACAGTTACCATTATTGAGTGAGATACCATCTATACTGTACCTGTGCATTTTTGTTTTTCTTGCCTAAATGTAGAACCTTACTTTTTTCACCATTGAATTTCATTTTGTTGGATAAGGTTTTTGCTGGCTTGAGAATTCTGGGAGTTGAAGTCCAGATCTCTTCACGTTGCCATGGTTGAGAAACACTAAACAATGTAAATTCTTGCTTTTTCATGGTTTTTTTTCTTTCCCTGCTTTTATCTGCCTATTATCCTGTTTCTCCTGGATAGCTGTTTTGATGATTGCTTATTTGTCAATAAATACATCATGTGACATTATTCCTAGCTGAACTGAATGGGCTTGCTCCGATTGATTAAAAGTGTGCTGGATGAAAAGTAAACTTGAAATTACCCATAGTAATTTTAAAAAGAGGTTAGACCCGCCTTCTCTTTTCAACCTTTTTTTTTAAATTACCGTACTTCTGTGCCTATATTTTTACTGGGTGTTACTTACAAATACACCTTACAGGATCTGCAGATAAAGACAACTATAAAACACTGCTGAAAGGCTTAACCCTATCAACTTCAGAGGACTTTGCCCACAAAACTCCTAACTCAAATAGTTAAAAAGGGAAACTCCCTATTTTAAAAAGCTGCACCACTAAATTAGGATTTTACCGCAGCTTTTAGTTGTTGACAATAGATAAGTATAGGCTTGTTCCAGTTAATTGCATTACATTATTATTAGGGAAGGGAAGGAAGGGAAAGGGAAGGGAAAGGAAGGAAACAGAATGGAATGGAATGGAATAACAGAGTTAGAAAGGACCTTGGAGGTCTTCTAGTCCAACCCCCTGCTCAGGCTGGAAACCGTACCATTCAGATATCTAGTGACTACAGGTAGTCCTCGACTTACAAAAGCTCCTTGATTGACGGTTCGAAGTTACAACAGCTCTGAAAAAAGCGACTTACGACTGTTTTTCACACTTAACGACCATTGCAGATCCCCCACGGTCCTGTGGTCAAAATTCTGAGGCTTGGCAACTGACTCATATTCATGATGGTTGCATGTCCCAGGGTTGTGGGATCACCTTTTGGGATCTTCCCCAAAGTCAACGGGGGAGCCTTATCAAGTTAGTGTTATTAATTTAACAACTGCAATGATTCACTTAACAACTGTGGCAAGAAAGGCTGTAAAACAAGGCAAAACTCAATTTAAAAATATCTCGCTTAGCAACAGAAATTTTGGCTCAATTTTGGTTATAAGCAGTGGTGAAATCTGAACCGGTTTACAACCAATTCACTGGCTGCGCATGTGCGGTTTGCGCATATATGTACGGTGCGCACTACGCAGGAAATGCAGGTGCAGTGCACGCCAAAAGGAGGCGTGGGGTAAGTAGAACAGTGCGTGAGGGAGGGGGGTGATCAGCTGTGGCACACAATCTTTTTTTTAGTTTTAAAAGCATTTTTTTTACCACCTATTCTGCCGAATAGGTTGTAGAATAGGTTTAGAAGTAAAAAAAAAGGCTCTGGTGATCAGGTGGCTCAGCTGGCGAATAGGTTGTAAAAAAAATGCTTTTAAAAGGAAAAAGAAGGCTCTGACGATCGCGCGGCTCAGCTGTGATTGTCAGAGCCTTTTTTTTTTAACCTTTTAAAAAGCATTTTTTGAAAGAAGCGGCAAGTTGGCAATGCGGCCGACTGAGCGATTGGGTGAGCATGGGCGGTGGGGGGTGGGCAGGGATTTCTGCTACCAGTTCTCTGATCCACCCGTCGACATTGCTACCAGATCAGCCGATCTGGTCCGAACCGGGAGCATTTCACCCTTGGTTGTAACTCAAGGACTATATGTATAAGGTAGCCAGGGGTGGGTTCTACTTACCTTTACTACCGGTTCACAACTGGAGCGTGCGCACATGCGCAGATCGTCAATTGTGATGTCCAGGTGGGTGGGCAGAGCCTCCCTCTGCTTTTACTACTGGTTCTATAGAACGCAACTCAGCTGGGATCGTCAGAGCCTTTTAAAAGCATTTTTAACAACCTCTTCAGCTGAAGAACTTGTAGAAAAAATGCTTTTAAAATTTAAAAAAAAGGTTGCCCATGCCCACCCAGTCACATTATCCCACCACCACCAAGCCACGCCCGCAGAACCTGCAGTAACAAATTTTACATTTTACTACTGCCCCCAGGCCTTGAGTTCGACACTCCTGGTCTAGAATGTTAATATTTCTGCATATCGTGCCTGTGCGGCCTCTGACCCGGCGCTGATCTCGACCAGCTCCATGGTTTTCTAAGGAGCAGAGAGAGATGAAGCGCCGGAAAAGATGCCTAGAGAGTACCTGAAGGTCCAGCCGCTCCGAATCCGATTGAACACAGGTAAGGTCTTATATTCAGACCTACTTAGTGGCGATAAGAGTGGCAAAACATAATTATTTTTCCGCTCTTATTGCATCAGCAGATAATCGCCCAGCCGCCTTGTTTAGGGTGACCTGCTTCCTACTGGAACAGGGAGTTCGGGAGGACCCCTTGCAGGGTCGCGCTGAGGACTTTGGTCAGTATCTATCCGATAAAATCGCTCGGATCTGGGACCGTCTGGACGCTGATTGGGTGGATCCGGGTGGGATGACAGAGGCTGTTCTTGAGAATGTTATCTGGGGAAAGTTTGATGCTGTGACTCCCGAGGACATGGACAGGATACTGAGGAGGCTGAATGCGACCACATGTTTATTGGACCCGTGTCCCTCCTGATTGGTACTGGCCACACAGGAGGTTACGCGAGGCTGGCTCCTGGGAATTATCAACGCCTCCTTAATGGAGGGCGTCTTTCCTACTGCCTTGAAAGAGGCGGTGGTGAGGCCCCTCCTTAAGAAGCCCTCCCTAGACCCGGCTATTATGGCAAATTATCGTCCTGTCTCCAACCTTTGCTTTGTGGTGAAGGTTGTCGAGAGTGTGGTGGCATGTCAGCTTCCCCGGTACCTGAATGAAACTGTCTATCTGGACCCGTTCCAGTCTGGCTTCAGGCCTGGGTAAAGCACGCAGACGACTTTGGTCGCGTTGGTGGATGATCTCTGGAGGTCGGGACAGGGGTTGTTCCTCTGTCCTGGTCCTGTTAGATCTCTCAGCGGCTTTTGATACCATCGACCATGGTATCCTGCTGTGGCGGTTGGGGGGTTTGGGAGTGGGGGGCACCATTTTTCAGTGGTTGTCCTCCTATCTCTCCGACCGATCGCAGACGGTGTTGGCAGGGGGGCAGAGATCGACCTCAAGGCACCTCATTTGTGGGGTGCCGCAGGGGTTGGTTCTCTTGCCTCTCCTGTTTAACATCTATATGAAGCCGCTGGGTGAGATTATCCGTGGTTTTAGGGTGGAATACCATCTGTACGCTGATGACACACAGCTGTACATCTCTACCCCTAACCACCCCAATGAAGCCGTCGACATGATGTCCTGGTGTCTGGAAGCCGTGCGGGTCTGGATGGGGAAGAACAAGCTTCAACTCAACCCATCCAAGACAGAGTGGCTGTGGATGCCGGCATCCCGGTACAGCCAGCTTACACCATCGCTGACTGTTGGGGGCGAATCATTGGCCCCCTGGGGGAGGGTTCGTAACTTAGGTGTTCTCCTGGACGATCGGCTGTCCTTAGAAGAACATATGACGGCCGTCCCCAGGGGAGCTTTTTATCAGGTCCGCCTGATTCGCCAGTTGCGTCCCTTTCTCGACTGGGATTCCCTTCGCACGGTCACTCATGTCCTTGTCACTTCCTGCCTGGACTGCTGCAATGCTCTCTACATGGGGCGCTCCTTGAAGAGCACCAGGAGGCTCCAACTGGTCCAGAATGCGGCTGCGCGGGTAATAGAAGGGGCACCGCGATGCTCCCATATAACACTGCTCCTGCGCAGCCTGCACTGGCTGCCAGTGGTCTTCCGGGTGCAATTCAAGGTGTTGGTCATCACCTTTAAAGCGCTCCATGGCACAGGACCGGGTTACCTTCGGGACCGCTTGCTGCCGCCTATAGCCTCCCATCGGCCTGTGCGCTCCCATAGGGAGGGCCTCCTCAGGGTGCCATCAGTCAAACAATGTCGATTGGCGGCCCCCAGGGGGAGGGCCTTTTCTGTGGGGGCTCCAGCCCTATGGAATGAGTTGCCTCCGGGGCTGTGGCAACTCCCTGACCTCCGGTCTTTTAAACGCGAGCTCAAGACTTTCCTATTCCACCGTGCGGGGCTAGCTTGAGCAAATTTTAAGAGGGGTTTTAGGACTGTTTATTTTAGTGTTAATTTTAAATTTGGCCAGTTTATAATTAGTTTTTAATATGTTTTTAAGCTTGTCAATGTACTAGTTGTTTTTTACTTGGTTGTTCACTGTCCTGAGTCCTTCGGGAGAAGGGCGGTATAAAAATCTAATTAAATAAATAAAATAAATAACTGTTTAAAACATCTTTAGACTCCTTTCCATTGAAAAAGATCACAAAAGCAAACACAATTGAAACAATCATCTAAAGCAGCACAAACAATGCATTGAAACACAGATTCTTGACTTCCGGTATGGCTCCGCTTCGTTGAGAAGCAGCTTTGATTAGGCTGCTAACTCCCTAGTCTGTAGAGCTGTCAGGACATCGTAAATCTGGTCCAACAGCTTGGAAATCTCTTCCCTCAGGCAAAGAGGGAGAGATGAGCACTCAGGCTGAAGTTGAGACACCCAAATATAGCCACAGAAAAAGCTTCTGAGGCTTGTGGGGAGCTCTCCTTCCATAGCCTGAAAAGCTCCAGATTGGGGGAGGCATCTGCCTTTTATGGCAGACAACGTAGCGTCCAATTTCCACGGCAGGAATTGATTTATGATGGATTGTAACGTGGACGGAGCAGAAACTGGAGTTCTAGCACTTGTTTGTAAGAAGACTGCAAGCCCCTGAGGATATATTTGTTGCGAAAATAGGAGAGAAGAAAGCAAGTGGCGGTTTTGTGGAATGTGTGTACTGGAAACGAAAGTTAAAGAAATGCTTACTAACAGCTAGTGTTGAATTAGAAAATATATAGGAAGATACTGACTAAATGGAAGAAACGAGAATTTTATGATTTATATTTTTTCTTCTTCTTTGGGATTATAGTGATTTAGAAGAAAAGTTCTTTTAAATTTTCTTTTAATTTTTTTTTTTTTTGGTCCGTTATTAGGTTATATTTTTTTAAAATGGCTTTTAAGCAAATAGTGCCAAAAGTCATTAAAAACTTTGAAATTTCTTCAGTTCAGATTCAAAAATTAAAAGAAGAAATCAAAAAGGAATTAAGAAATTCTTGACAGGAGTTTTTGGAGAGTCATTTTTTAGAAATAGATCAAAAATTTGATGAAATAGAGAAAGAGATGTTGGATTTTAAGGAAGTGGTGGAAGAGCAGAAGAGGGAAATGAAAATGGTAAAGGATGCAATTGCGCAAATATTAAGCTCTTGTATTCAGATGGAAGATGATCTTGCAGAAATTAATAAAGCTAATTTAGAGTTGCAAAGGAAAATAGAGGAAATTCAAAAGAATCAAAACAATTGGAACTTAGATAATAAGATGGAAGATATACAGGCAAAGGTAGATAGGGCAGATGAAGAAAGAGTAATATTACAATATAGATTAATGGAATATGCTATAAGGGTGAGTGGTTTGAAGCAAAATAGGAAGGAAAATTTAAAGAGATTTTACAAGCCTTTGCTCAGATAAAGGGTGTGGAGCCAGAAGATTTTGAGATTAATATTGAAAGAATTTATCGTGTTAATTCTTGGTGGGCAAGACAAAATAGAGTACCGAGGATGTGGTTATTTATTTTACAACTAAAAAGGTTAGGTATGAAATTTTGCAAGCCTTTTATAAAAATAAATTTCAAATATTGGGACAAGATATAAAATGATGAAGGAAATTCCTCCTAAAATGTTAAGAAAGAGAAGAGAATTTGCTTTTTAGTGGATGAGTTTAAGAAACATCAGATATATTTTAGATGGGAAGTTCCAATGGGTTTGTCAGTGAATTTTAGAGGCAGAAAGTATTTTCTTAATTCAGTTATGAAAGCGAGACATTTTATATTAATGTTTTAAAGAGTGGGAATCCTTTGTTGTTAGATGCTAAGTTAATTGGTTTGGAAATGATGGAAAATAGAATGGAGAGGGAGGAATGTTTAAGATGTGAATATGATGATTATGGTTAATTTTAGAATTGATTTGTTTAGGATATAAATTATAGGATTTTTGTTATTTGCTATTTGTATGGTATAAATCTATGGGATGATATTATTTAATTGTGAAGGATGGAAAGTGAAATTTATGAATTTAGATAATGTGGATGTAATGATTTTAACTGTTTACTGTTATATTGTGGATGTAGTTTAAATGATTATTTGTTTTAATTGACACGTTTATAGATAGTAAAAGTTATGAAGTTAAGCTGGAAATATTATATTTGAGAGATTTTATTCGAAATGATATTTGATTGATGGAGTAGTATTGGAAGATTGGATATTAAATGTTATGACAATTGAAGAAATATATAAGTGATGAAAATTTGAATTTGAGAAGCTGGATTGTAATTTAAGAAATGGACTTATGAAATTTGAAGGAATATACAAGTGGGTGAAAAAAATTTGAATTTTAGAAGATGGACTAATTTTTAAAATGGACTGTAAGAAGAACGGACATTAAATGTTATGGCAATTGAAGAAATATATAAGTGATGAAAATTTGAGTTCGAGAAGATGGACTGTAATTTGAGAAATGGACTTATGAAATTTGAAGGAATATACAAGTGGGGGGAAAAATTGAATTTGAGAAGATGGATTAGAAGGATGGAGGGAAGTTATGTATATTTAGTATACTTTAGCTTGTGATTGTTGGTCATAATACCCGGTATTTGCTCTGGGAAGTCCGGGGGGGAGGGGGAGGGGGAAGGGAAATGATACATGGATTGATTATTAATGTACAGTAATTTTTGAAGATATGAAATTAAAATTTAAAATGATATTGGGGATGCTCGACTGCCATTTCAGAAAGAAAAGGAGAGAGGAGTAGAAGGAGGGAAGAAAGTAGGTAGGAAAGAGTAGAGAAGGAGGAGGGGAATAAGAAGGTTAGATAGGGTGGAAGAAGGGAGGAGTGGAGAAGGAGGAGAGGAAGTAGTAAAGTGAAGGAGATGAAGGATGTGAAAGTAGTAGAGGGTAGAGAGGGAGGTTGTGAAGAAAGGAAGTGGCAATCGGGCAGGCCTGAATCAGTAATAAATAAAAATTAATGATTAATGATGGATAATAGTTTGTACATAAATATGATGTTGAAAAATGGAAATAAAAATTATTTATAAAAAAAAAAACACAGATTCTTAATCTTTTTGAGCCATAGACTGCCTTTGAAAGTTTGGTGAAATTTATTGATCCTTTCTCAGAAAAATATGTTGAAACGTATCATACAAAATACATAGATGTAGACTGTACTACATAGGAAAGCAACTATGCTCAAATATGGGGGCTATATAAATGTTTTAAATAAAATAATACAGTTACCGTATCAAAATATTTTGAAATATAGTAATATAAATGCTTATTAATCTATTAATTCAAGTAAATAATTTTATTATTGTGTGATTTCTTGAAGTCAACACTTTTGCTGTCCCATGCCAAAAGTGGAGGCGTGCGGCTTAGAATTCTTTATTGGCCAAGTGTGATTGGACACACAAGGAATTTGTCTTGGTGTATACATTCTCAGTGTACATAAAAGAAAAGATACATTCATCAAAAATCATAAGTTAGAACACTTAATGATAGTCATAGGCAACAAATAAGCATCAAATCATATTTGGAAACATTTAGGAAACAGTCAATATAAATCGTAAGGATACCAGCAACAAGGTTACAATCATACAGTCATAAGTGGGAGGAGATGGGTGATAGGAACTATGAGAAGATTAATAGTAATGCAGTAATGATGGGTTGGCTGCAATGGTGGGATTCAAGTAATTTAACAACCGGTTCTCTGCCCTAATGATTTCTTCCAACATCCAGTTTGCCAAACTGCTCAGAAAGTTAACAACCGGTTCTCCCGAAGTGGTGCGAACTGGCTGAATCCCACCACTGGTTGGCTGCTACAACAAAGCTAGGTTATGGCATACATTTGAAAGGAGACCATGAAGCCTGTAATTGTGGAGTCTGTCTGACAAGAACAAAGAATGCTTATTCACATAGAATTTGCACGTGTAACACTTGGAGCAATTCTAGGTGGTAGAGGACTGATAAAAGTAACAAAGAGTTAGACCTCCTACATAGCTCAGCTAAAAATTAGAAATAGGGATGGCCTGGAGGAAATAAAATGTGTATTAGATAACTCCTGGAGCATTCATTAGCCAAGGTTAGAATAGGGCCGGCTAGAGATCAATAAAATAAATTGTTAGATCATTATTAAAATGTTTAGTAGATGATATTTCTTATTATTCCACCTTGTCCCATCTTCTCCTTTAGTGAAAATGTATAAAGCTTTCTTAATCCTTTGTTCTTGGCTCTCTTGGCCAGGAGCCCTTTTCGTTGGAGCACTCCAATAAAAAGGCAATCAAGACCTGCACATTGTGTCTAGCGTCCTTCATTGGCCTCAGCACCAGGCTCAGACCTGAATTGGGGATGACACAGTGAGGACAATTAACCAGTGGAACAGTCTGACTTCAGAAGTTGTGGGTGCGTCATCACTGGAGGTTTTTAAGAAGTGACTAGATAGCTACCTGTCTGAAATGGTATAGGCTCTCCTGCTTGAGTAAAGGGTTAGACTAGAAGACCTCCAAGGTCCCTTCCAACTCTGTTCTGATTGATTGAGTTGGCTGTGAGTTGGCTGTGGCGAATTGGCCATGGGGAGTTAGGAGAAACTTCGTAACAGTGAAAACAATTAACCAGTGGAACAAATCAGAAGTGATGGGTACTTCATCACTGGAGGATTTTAAGAAGAGACTGGGCAGTCGCTTGTCTGAAATGGTCTAGGGTCTCCTGCTTGAGCAGAGGGCTAGACTAGAAGACCTCCGAGGTCCCTTCGAGCTCTATTCTGATTGTTTGAAAGTTGGGGTAATAGGCTGGGACTGGGCAGAAATGGAGAGGTTGTGTGAAAAGGTGATGTCTTCTCCAGGATGGCTTGCTGCAAAGAAGGTGATGGCCACCCTCCTCAATCTAGCTGGAGTAGATTAAAGGGATGCTTAATGCCAAACAGCCTCAGAGTGCCAAAAGCAAGGGATTAACCGATTAATAGAGTTGGAAGGGACCCTGTAGGTCATCAACCCCCTCCCCCATCTAAGCAGGAGATCCTAGTGTGGGGCCTACACCATTTTTGACAGATGGCAGTCCAGTCTCTTCTTGGAAGCTTCCAGTGATGAAGTTCCCACAACTTCTGAAGATAAACCAAGTTCCATTGGCTGATTGCTCTCACTGTCGGAAAAATTCTCCTTATTTCCAGGTTGAATCTCTCCTTGTTCAGTTTCTATCCATTATTCCTTGTGTGACTTTCAGGTGCTTTGGAAAATAGCTTGACCCTCTCCTCTCTCTGGCGGCCCCTCAAATATTGGAAGACTGTTATCACGTCTCCCCTGGTCCTTCTCTTCACTAGACTAGCCATGCCCAGTTCCTGCAACTGTTCTTCATATGTTTTAGCCTCCAGTCCCCTTTTCATCCTGGTTGCTCTTCTCTGTACTTTTTCTAGAGTTTCAACATCTTTTTTAGAATGCAGTGCCCAAATCTGGATGCAGTATTCTAGGTGTGGTCTTACTTAGGCTTTACAGAGTGGCATTAGTACCTCACTTGATCTTGATTGAAACCCTGTCAATGCAATTTAGGATTGCATTGGCTTTTTTGGCTGCTGCCAACACCCTGTTGGCTCATATTTAACTGGTTGTTCCCTAAGGCTCCTAAATCCCTCTCCCAGTTACTGTTATTTAGCCTGGTTTCACCCAGTCTATAGGTGTACTTTTGGTTTTTCTTGCCTAAGTGTATGTTTCATGGCTGTTTGGCAACTGTGGTAGCCACTTATTTTGGGACTGAGGCCTGGATGAGGAGGAAATGAACCCAGAGAACTGAACCTAGATTGACCGCAAGAAGATAGGAATACAGTTGGACAGTTGCCATAGTAACAGAATAGCTGCATTCGATCTTGTTGCCTAATCGGGTTTCAGCCCCGCGCTTACAAAGAGAAAGCTTGATACAGAACAGCACTTCATCAGGCTCCGCCCATATGCCTCTCTTTTAAAGCCAAGGTTTATTGAATTGTTATTGGCTAATTTATACGTCAATCAGGATTGGTCCGGCCTTAAATCCAAAGCTTACGTTCCGTCGCCACGCGCTAGGCGCTTTTCAGTGGGTGGGTTTCAAAGGAAAATGAATACTTTTTTCCCCCCACTCCTTCACCACAACCTTTCAGTTATTTTGTTCTTTGAGAGGCTGGCGTTTTTGTCAATCATGAGACGCCCGCCCCTTGATTTCCCCCCCCCAGTCATATGATATGTTATTTTGCTCAGGGAACGAAGGTGGGTGTGTTGGGGGGAAAGTACGGTATTTCAACCAATAACGTAGCCGCGTACTCGATGCCCAAGTATCCCAGCCAATCAAAAAAGTTTTAAGAGCCTGCACAGAATTAAAGGCGGGACCAACTGGAACGTACATAATCAGCTTTGCCAGGTGCCACAAATGATTATCTTGGCCACCAATGAAATGTCTACGGGGCGTGAAAGACGGCGAGAAAGACCAATGATTAAAGAGCAGGCGTTTACATCTCCTCCCCTCCCGTTAGTTTAAGTCAGGGCGGAAGATGGCGGCTGCTGCGGCTGGGACAGGTCCAGGGGTCCCAGATGGGGAGCCGGAGGGGTCAAACCGCGATCACAGTGCTTTTGAATGCAACATCTGTCTGGAGCCTGCCAGAGAAGCCGTCATCGGCCTGTGCGGCCACCTGTACTGGTGAGCGAGGGGAAAGGTGCAGAGAGGTGTGGCACAGGAAGGGCAGAACCAAGAGGCTGATTAAAATAAAAAAATAAAAAAATAAACACCTGCAACAAAAAGGAAGAAAGCGGGACAGGCCGAAATCCAACAGGTGAAGCTGCACTTCCTTCCTTTTTGCATTATTTCCATTCTCTTGAAAGAAGCTCTGCCAGCTGCTTTTGGGTTGCTTGGTTGGTCACGTTTGGGGTGTAAAGCAGAGAGGGGCAGGTCTAGTAGAAGACAGGCAGTGTGGCTTAGTGGTTAGGGAGCAGTTGGGGGGGGCTGCTAACCGCATCATCTCCGGCCACCAGCAGCCTTGGTTGTCCTATCAGTCTGGAAGGAGGGTCTAGAGCAGGGGTCTCCAACCTTGGCAACTTTAAGCCTGGCGGACTTCAATTCCCAGAATGCCCCAGCCAGCTTTGCTGGCTGGGGCTTTCTGGGAGTTGAAGTCCGCCAGGCTTAAAGTTGCCAAGGTTGGAGACCCCTGCTCTAGAGGGCCCAAAGGCCACCACCAACTCACAATATTGCCAGGCTGGCTTCATGCAAGTTATTACACTGAGCTAATTTGTGTAGCTTGTGGCCTTACAAGTGGGGTTAAACCCCACTACTCACAATTGCCCCAGCCTATACTTTGATTTATATGGCCGGTGTAAATAATCAACTGGAGAAACCAAGCAATTGTGTTTCGTTCACTTAGACTTATGACTGACTTTACAGATAGTCCTCGACTTACAAATCATTTGTTTAGTGACCGTTTGAAAAAAAGTGACTTACGACCGTTGCAGCTTCCCCATGGTTAGGGGCTCAAAATTCAGACGCTTGGCAACTGGTTCATATTTAATGATGGTTGCAGTGTCCTGGGGGGTCACGTGATCCCCTTTTTGCGACCTTCCGACAAGCAGTGGGGAAGCCAGATTCACTTAATGACCGTGTGGCTAACTTGACAACTGCAGGGATTCACTTAACAGCGGCAAGAAAGGATGCAAAATGGGACAAAACTCCGTTATCAACTATTTCACCTAGCAACAGAAATTTTGGGCTCAATTGTGATTGTTTGTTAGGACTATCTGTATTTACGTCATTTAGTGAGGATTAAATTTGTATAGCCGCCTATCTCTCAAGGGTCACTTGTTGATTTCTGTGTGCTCATCAAAATTCTGATTCAGTATGTAATTTCTCTTCATGTTGGTTTGATCCAGATTTCTTTTAAAAGGTCTTGTACTTTTTCTTCCCTTTTTCCAGCTGGCCTTGTCTTCATCAGGTGAGTCGCTCTGTTTATTTGGACACTGAACTGTAAGATTGGCTGGAGTTGAAATGCTGAATTAACTGTTCCTGTTGTATCTCTTCCAAATACAATTTTCCAGAAATCTTAGGCAGCATAGCTACTGGTTGGGGATTATGGATGATATAATCTGAAATTATTTGATGCCACCATGTCAACCAAGGCTGGCCTAATGTTGGACAAATCTGGTATTCCTAGACAAAAATAATTTGTGGAGGGGATACAAATAGTTGTCAACTTACAACCAGTAAGTAACTAACTCATTCAGAGTTACAATGGACCTGAAAAAGGTACAGGTGGGCCTTGACTTAAAGGTAAAGGTTCCCCTCGCACATATGTGCTAGTCGTTCCTGACTCTAGGGGGTGGTGCTCATCTCCGTTTCAAAGCCGAAGAGTCAGCGCTGTCCGAAGACCTCTCCGTGGTCATGTGGCCGGCATGACTAAACGCCAAAGGCACACGGAACGCTGTTACCTTCCCACCAAGTTGGTCCCTATTTTTTCTACTTGCATTTTTTACGTGCTTTCGAACTGCTAGGTTGGCAGAAGCTGGGACAAGTAACGGGAGCTCACCCCATTATGCGGCACTAGGGATCGAACCGCTGAACTGCCGACCTTTCGATCAAAAAGCTCAGAGTTTTACCCACTAAGCCACTGCGTCCCTTAGTCCTCGACTTACAACAGTTCATTTAGCGACTGTTCGAAGTTACAACGGCGCTGAAAAATGTGACCTGGGATTGTTTTTCACAGTTACAACCTTTGCAGGATCCCCGTGACGTGGGATCAGAATTCAGATGCTTGACAACTGGTTCATACTTACGACGGTTGCAGTGTCTCAGGGTCATGTGATCCTCTTTTGCAACCCCCTGACAAGCTAAGTCAATGGGGAAGCCAGATGCACTTAACACCCCTGTTACTTACTTATCAGCTGCAGTGATTCACTTAACATAAGGGCCGTGGTGGCTCAGGCTGTAAGATAGCCTGTTATTAAAACACAGCAGCCTGCAATTACTGCAGGTTCTAGTCCCACCAGGCCCAAGGTTGACTCAGCCTTCCATCCTTTATAAGGTAGGTAAAATGAGGACCCAGATTGTTGGGGGGGCAATAAGTTGACTTTGTAAATATACAAATAGAATGAGACTATTGCCTTACACACTGTAAGCCGCCCTGAGTCTTCGGAGAAGGGCGGGATATAAATGTAAATAAATAAAATAAAAATAAATAAATAAATAAAATAAATAATCTGTGACAAGAAAGGTTCTAAAATGGGGCAAAACTCATTTAACAGATGTCTCACTTATTGTTGTGTCTTGCCCGCCCTCAGAGCAGCCGGGGCCTTCTTATCTGCTCCCGAACACGGAGGAATGTATGCCTCCCGGCCCCAGTCCTGGCTCCATGCCCAGACAAACTGCAGAAGAAGGAGCACCTCCCGGCCCCAGCCCTGACTCCATGCCCAGGCAAACGGAGCAGCTAGACCCCTCCCCCTCCTCCACAGCATGTGAGCCTGAGGAGGGTTTATTACCAACTGCTGATTGGAGTGACCCTCGCATCAGAAGATTGGATAGGCGGAGGCAACAGAAGGAAGGGAGGGGCAGGCCTTAATGAGTGCTGAGTCATGGAGCCACACCCCATGGCCTATATAAAGGATCTGCTTTCTGGCAGTCTCTGAGTCAGGCAAAGTCGAACTTATCTTGCTGAAGTCACTTACTGGTCTCCTGCCTGCTCTGAGGACTTTGCTAGGACTTTGGGCAGAGCTGCAGAGGCAAGCCTGATTCAGATTTCCCTGACCCGGCCGTCAGCGGAGGAGTGGGACACGACACTTATCAACAGAAAGTGTGGGCTAAATTGTGGTCCTAAATCAAGGACCACCTGTATTTATGGCCCAATTTTGAAGTCGCAACAGCTGTCCCCCACCGCCCTCCATGGCCCCATGATTGCATTTTGGGTTCTGGGCAATCAGCCCACACTTAGGATTGTTTGCAGAGTCCCGCATTTATATGACTTTAATTTATTTCCAGTTTCTGGCAAAAAAACGTCCATTGCAGAGAATGGCTCACTTTATGACCGTTGCACTTGCTTAATGATTGCTGCAAAAAGGTGATAAAATATATCTGTGACCTGCTTAACGACCAGCACAACTTACAACTGTAGTTCTGGGTTCAATTATGGTCCTGTGTCCAGGAAAGCTACAGCTACTTGACTTACGACCACAATTGAACTCAAAATTTCTTTTGGAAAATTTTGTTAAGTGAGTTTTGCCCTGTTTTATGACCTTTCTTCCTTCCCACGCTTGCTAAGTGAATCACTGCAATTGTTACATTACCAACACGGTTGTTAAGTGAATCTGGCTTCCCCCACTGATTTTGCTTGTCAGAAGGGCACCAAAGGAGATCACATCACACACACACACACACACACACACTGGGACACTAAATTTCATCATCCTTTTTTTTTTTAAAATTTGAATTTATATCCGCCCTTCTCCAAAGACTCAGGGCGGCTTACATTGTGTTAAGCAATAGTCTTCATCCATTTATATATTATATACAAAGTCAACTTTTATTGCCCCCAACAATCTGGGTCCTCATTTTACCTACCTTATAAAGGATGGAAGGCTGAGTCAACCTTGGGCCTGGTGGGACTTGAACTTGCAGTAATTGCAAGCAGCTGTGTTAATAACAGACTGCTTTAGTCTGTTGAGCCACCAGAGGCCATTGTCTGCCAATGCAGGATGAAGGCTCCTCCCACATGTTTCCAACCAATACGGAAGAGAACACATCATAAATATAAGTCAGTTGCCAAGCAGCTGAATTTTGATCATGTGACCATGGAGATACTGCAACGGTGGTAAGTGTGAAAAAACGATCATGTCACTTTTTTTCAGTGCCTTTGTAACTTCAAACGGTCACTAAACAAACTGTTTACCTGCATTAGCTGATAAGAAAGGCTAATCAGGAACACTTCCTGCCTTACAGCTGAATAATGATAAATGCTTCTTATGAGAGAGAATCTGGAGGACTTTTTCTGTAACTGGTCAGCATGATGGTTTCTTGTGTGGTCAAGGGGCTGTACGTATAACCAACATTGAAGAACGGGACTATAGCGGTTGATGAAGGTTACCTCTGCTTGTGTCTGTGGAGACTCTCAGTCTTCCAGGTCATGGTTGTCCCTTTTTTTCAAGAGGCAACTGGACTTTCTGTTTTTGTCTTTGAAGACATTTCACTTCTCATCCAAGAAGCTTCTTCAGCTCAACAGTGAAGGGACCCAGGGCAGAGAACATCCTGCAGAAAGCACAGCTCCAATCTCTCAATGAAAGAACAAGACAAGATCATTTAGTTGTTAGATTATATGTTGCCTTCCATTTGAGGTTTGGAAAAAGAGAGTGGAACACAAACTCCAAGAGCTGAAAAATCACTTCTACCAACAGAAGTATTGGAACAAAATTTATAAAGGCACAACACGGGAGAGCTGAAGATGCTTCTTGGATGAGAAGCAAAACGTCTTCAAAGAAAAACCAGGAAGTCCATTTGCCTCTTGAAAAAAAGCACCTTTGGGTTACCTCTGCTTGCTTTCAATTCTTGACTGACTGCTGTGGACCTTTGGACTCTCCTTAGCAAAGCATTTTTTAATCAGAGCGACCGTCCTTGAAGAAAATCTCTCCTCGGCTCAAGTACAGAGGGACCAAATTTCTTAAGTAACTTCAGAAATTATATTAAGCTGAGCATAACAGTAAGCAATTCTGATAGAGCCGTGGTCGTGCAGTGGTTAGAATGCTGTACTGCAGGTTAATTCTGCCAACTGCCAGTAGTTCGATTCTGACCAGCTCAAAATTGACTCAGCCTTCTATCTTTCCAAGGTCGGTAAAACGAGGACCCAGATTGTTGGGGGACAATATGCTGACTCTGTAAACTGCTTAGATTGGGCTATAACACACTGTGAAGTGGTATATATAAGTCTTAAATGCTAGTACTGTTACAAGCTAGGCAATTAAAATCCCCCCTTAAAACAAATTAATATTTGGTTGAAATAACACCTAAGCCAAGAAAAATAAATCTAAAATCTCACTGTTCCAGCATTGAACGTATCCGATTGCAAACTTTCAAAGCCAACTTTTTCCTGAATTGTCCTAGAAATGTTTTATATCTTCTGCAGCCTAATAGTATTTGAAAAGTTAACCTAAACTTTCATTGTACTCCTCAAAATTTGTACTCCTCCAAGTGGGAACTTTGAACAGTCACTAAATGAACTGTTGTAAATCAAGGACCATTGAGTTTAGTTGTTAGATTATATGTTGCCTTCCATTTGGGAGCTCAAGGTGTTTTTCTCCACAAGAGACCTGTGAAATAAATTGGGTTAGAGGTGCCAGGCATGTAGAGCAGGGATCCCCCCCCCCAATGCCCAGTCCATGGAGTGGCACAGGGCATGCCAGAAACTGTGCAAACAAGCAGGCAGCACATGAAACCAGGCCCCTTCCAATCTACGGAAAAACCTCTCCATGGAACCTGTCCCTGGTGCCCCAAAGATTGGGGGCCACCACAGTAGAGCGCTAGCAGTAGAGCGCTAGCGCTAGGGAGCTTCTGTGTCTGAGCAGAGACACATCTGAGTCTCTTCACTTCCAACCTTACCACATTCATCTTTGTCTCACCCTGGCTCTTAAAGCCGAGAAGGAGAAACTACCGATAGTCTTCAATTTACCACCATTTGTTTAGTGACCATTTGGCGTTATCGCATTAAATAATTACTTAACAACCGCTAAGGGTCCTGCAATCACCGTTTGTAACTTTCCCAACCAGCTTCTGAAAAGCAAAATGTGACCAGGAGGAATGGGGAGGTGGGGGGGGGTCGGGTTTGCTTAACGACCGCATGCACTTAACGATTCACTTTATTGTGGCAAAATCGGCTGCAACTCACTTAACGACCATCTTAAATTGAAATTCTGGTCCAAATCGTGGTTATCAATTGAGGATTACCTGTGCTATAGTCTGAGCTGAGCTGAGACTACAACCTAGGTCTCCCTGCTCCTAGTTCAAGGATTTATTACATTCAGTATTTTTACTGTTTTACCTCAGACGTGGCATTGAAATATGGCCAAGGTGTGAGCTGAGAGTGGATTATTTTGGGTGCGCACCCGGGTTGTGTATAAGTAATTCTTTTGATCGGTATGGAGTTTCAGAGTCTGCAGTGTAAATAGTTCTAAGGAACTGTAGGTACCATGGCAAGTATAGTTGGTCACCCACAACCCCTAGTAATCATTACCTCTCCCAGATACTCTCTCCAATCTACGGAGACATTTGTGAAGCCCTCAAAAGTTGCTGCCAGCTTGATCCCCACAATGGACGAATGGCTGCAAAAATTGATGGAGTTAGCAGAGATTGACTGTTTTGGTCAAAGAAAAAAACCCCACACAAATCCTTTTATTTCTACTTGGAAACCACTTCTGGACTTTGTGCTCGAGGTGGGGGGAAAAATGAAAGTTTGATTTTGGGTTTTACCGATTAGATCAGGGGTATCAAACTCTCGTCCTCATGGCAGCGTCACATGACGTATCGTGATTTTTCCCCCCTTCGCTAAACCAGGTGTGGGTGTGGCCAGCACGTGACGCCACAGCCCATGGGCCGTGAGTTTTGACAGCCCTGGATTAGATAGATTTGTTGTTATAGAAATGGCTAGTTTATACTATTATGGAAAAGTAAAAAGTTGAGATTTGACATCAGTGCCTTAATCTACTGCACCAAAGAGAGTTGGAAGTTAGTGCCTTTTTTTTTCTTTTCCCACTTTTCTTTCCCTTCCTTTTCCCCTTCCCTGTATTCCCTACTATTTACTTTTGTATTTTCTTTGTATGCCACATTATAAACTAATAAAAACTGCTTTAAAAAAAGAAAGTTGCTGCAAATAGATATGAAGCTCCAGCCGGATGCTTTAGATCTCGGCTTGGCAGCTTCTTATTTCATCGACAGCAGTTTTTTTAAACGAAAACCCAGTTGGCACAGGAAACATGGTAGATCTCAAAGATACCCAATTGCCTTCTTCTAATGTAGATACTGTATGTATTTATTTTGGAAGTGGCCACAAAGCTTCTGACTGCAGGGGGTTGGAGTAGAAATAGAGGTCCGCAACCTCCTGGCCACGGCCTACTACCAGGCCGCAGCCTGTTTGAAACTGGGCTGTGTGATTGATGGGTAAGTGCGCCTGTGAAGCTCCATGCGAGTGGAAAGCTCGAGTGGAGGGCACTTGTGCTCGCGTGCACAGCTCCCCTCACGTGAGCAGAGGGTGTGCATGCCTGCCACTTGCAACAATGGAGCTGTGTTCGCGTGTGTGCGTCCTCCATTCATACCCCCCCACGCCAGGCTGGGCCATCAAGGTGGAAAGGTTGGGGCAGGGGTGAAATCCAGCAGGTTCTGACAGGTTCTGGAGAACCAGTAGCGGAAATTTTGAGTAGTTTGGAGAACTGGTAGCGGAAATTTTGAGTAGTTCAGAGAACCGGCAAACGCCACCTCTGGCTGGCCCCTGAGTGGGGTAGGAATGGAGATTTTGGCAATATCCTTTCCCTGGAGTGGGGTAGGAATGGAGATTTTGCAATATCCTTCCCCTGGAGTAGGGTGGGAATGGAGATTATGCAGTATCCTTCCCCTGCCATGCCCACCAAGCCACGCCCACAGAACCGGTAGTAAAAAAAATTGGATTTCATCACTGGTTTGGGGACAGCTGGAATAGAAGACCTCTGAGGTATCTTCCAGCTCTATGATTCTGTGTTCTGTGTAACTTATAAATGTCCTTCTTCCCTTCAGTGGTTAGAAACTCGGCCGGAGCGTCAGGAATGTCCTGTGTGCAAGGCAGGCATCAGCCGGGACAAAGTCATTCCTCTCTATGGGCGTGGAAGCTCTGCTCAGCAGGATCCCAGGTAAGGGAGTCCCTTCCTTATTGGCGTTTGACTAGGTAAAGATAAAGGAGTCCCTGCAGACTTTACTTCACTAGCCGACAAGTGTCCGAATTTTGATAATGTGACCATGGAGATGCTGCAGTGGTCTTAAAATATGTGAAATACGACCATTTTTCAGTGGCGTCATAACTTCAGTGGCGTCATAACTAAACAAATGGTTTTCGGTCGTGGGCTACCTTTTTGATGGATTTTGTAACCCATCTGGGTGGGCAGCCTGATTAAATCGAATAAATTAAACTAAAATTACGTTGCCAAAGAAGAAACAATCCTTAGTGTCCCAGAGGTGCCTTTTTGAAGAGGCAGCTGGACTTTCTGGTTTTTTCTCTGAAGACATTTCGCTTCTCATCTGAGAAGCTTCTTCAGCTCTGACTGGATGGTGTGGAATGGAAGGATTTATACTCCTTGCAGACAGCTGGTCATTTGCATCCTTTTTAGAGGGGCGTTAAGGCCACCTGGACGACACATAAATCTCCAGATTGCAGTGTCTTGGAGTCATGTGATTTCCTTTTTTGACTTTCTGACAAGCAAAGTTAATGGGAAAGCCCAGATTCACTTAACAACCACGTTACTCATTTAAGAACTGCAGTGATTCACTTAACAAATGTGCTGAGAAAAGTCGTAAAGTGAAGCAAAATTCACTTAACAAATTTCTCACTTAGCAACATAAATCTGGGGCTCAATTGTGCTCGTAAGTTGAGGACTTACCTGTTTATATCTATGGAGATTTTCAGTCTCATGGTTGTCCCAAAGGTGCTTTTTTTCAAGAGGCCACTGGGCTTCCTGGTTTTTCTTTGAAGTCATTTCGCTTCTCATCCAAGAAGCATCTTCAGCTCTCCCGTGTTGTGCCTTTATAAATTTTGTTCTGTTGGTAGAAGTGATTTTCAGCTCTTGGAGTTTGTGTTCCGCTCTCTTTTTCCAAACCTCAATTGTGTAATTGATCTGTCTTATTCTTTCATTGAGAGATTGGAGCTGTGCTTTCTGCAGGATGTTCTCTGCCCTGGGTCCCTTCACTGTTGAGCTGAAGAAACTTCTTGGATGAGAAGTGAAATGTCTTCAAAGAAAAAAACAGAAAGTCCAGTTGCCTCTTGAAAAAGCACCTTTGGGACTACCTGCATATCATGCAAGCACAGCTGCCACTTAAAGAAACGAAAATAATCATATTTTCTTTCTTCTTTTGCTATACGTTTGCAATTGATGGGGTCCTTAGTGCTCTCTGAGTTTGGTTGGTTTTTTTTTGCGAGATAACATCCTCTCCAGGGTGTGCTCTCTGTTTACATCTGCAAGAAAACAAACAAGCTCAGAGAGCGCCAAGGACCTCCACAGCAGCCCTGAGTTACAAAAAATTCTCTTCTATTGGTTTTAATTTGTAAACCCTTTGGAGCGGGTACATATTCCTTTGCAGAATAGGATGTATTGGGCAATGTAAAGGGATTGGAGGGTGAGAGAAGCAGCAGGATTGAGTCTGGGGGTGTTGTGGCCCACCAGCGGTCAGCGGATCTGGCAGCAGATTCGGACAGTGAGGACTGAGGAGATTGGGGAGGAACATGGGCCAGTCCTGGAGCCTGGGGAAGGCTCTGACAAGGGCTCTGCGTCGGAGGCAGAGATGGTGCCAGGGTCGTCTGACAGTTGTCAGCTGCCTTCGGAGTTGGACATCAGTGAAGCAGAAGAACAGCTGCATCCTGTTCCCAGTGTGCGCATGCGCAAAGCTTCCAGGAGAAGGGAACAGCTAAGAAACAAGGGTCAACTCAGGAGTAAAGCCACAGGTGGACGGTGAATGGCCCTTCCCATAGGGAATAAAGAGGAGCGAAGGGGAGGGGAGTTTGCAGGAGACAACTAGTTCATTTGGGTGAAGATCTGTTCCTGCATTCTATTGTCGGTTACAATGTGGATCCTGAAAGCTATGGGCCTGGCCACTCTCCAAGCCTGATAAAGGTTGGTAATGTGAACGATCTTGAAAGATTGTGGGAAAAACTTCGCTGGAAAGGAATTCACTGTAATTAAATAAAAGGGGTTTATCGGGACGAGGACTCGGCTTCGTGCTGCTGGGGAAGCCTAGGTCAGAACAGGGGGTACAATCCTGCCTTTTTCTCTATCACACAGATTGAAAACTCCTCCCCGACCTCGAGGGCAGCGCCCAGAGCCTGAGTCGCGAGGGGTGAGTGCAGCCCATTTCTAACTTCCCTTCCCAAATCCATCCCGGACTAAGTCGGCTCTTCTGCAACACACCTGTTACCCTCCCCTCCTTTTTTTTCTTCTCCTCCTCCCCACTCCAGCAGGGCATCAGCAGTTTCCCTGAAGCAGCCACAGGCTTCCACATGGCATTTGGCATTGGCGCATTCCCTTTTGGCTTTTTTGCTACGGGCTACAGTGCTCCAGGAGAAAGAGCAGGTAAGGCCCTGCTGTAAAGCAGGGGGATCAGTGCTTACAGAATTTTGGGGTTCCCTACGACCGTATTTCCTCTGTCTTTCTACTGAGACTGAGTCTAAACTGAGACTCCATTCGTCCAAGCTTTTAGGCTTGTGCTGGAACCCAACTTCAGGAAGCTTCTCTTACTCCAGAATGTGTTTGCCTGTTGTGGCCCACCAGTGGCTAGCAGAGTCAAGATAGTGAGGAGGTTGGGGAGGAACATGGGCCAGTCCTGGGGGCTGGGGAAAGCTCGGACGAGGGCTCTGCCTTGGAAGCAGAGAGGGAGATAGACAGCAGCGAGTCAGAGGAACAGCTGGAGCCCGTTCCCAGTGTGTGCACATGCACAGAGCTGCCAGAAGACAAGAACAATTAAGAAAACAGGGTCAACTTGGGACTAAGGTCACACCTTGGAGATAATTGGGCCCTCCCATAGGACATAAAAGCAGCGCGAATAGGACGTGGGCTTTTGCATGAAGCAATTAGTTCATTTGGTCGATTCAAGATTAGAAAGTTCTGTCCATGACTCTAATAGAATCTGTGCCAGGTTTGGCCTTGCCTGCATTTGGAAATTAGTTCTCTGTTCCAAGTGAGATAATAGTGGGTATTGATAAGCATTCCTCTGAAAGACTGTTTGCCAAAGCCTTGTTGATTGTGAATGACAGTAATTCACAGTTGTGTAAATAAAAGAGGTTTGGCCGGAATTAAGACTTTGCGTCATGCTTTCTAAAGAAGCCTAGGTCAGAACAGTGCACTGGACTACATCTTGTATTTATATAACGCCTGGTTGTGTGTGCCCTGCTCAGTCCTGTCCCAGCTTGGATGTTCAAGAAAGAAAAACCCTCGACTCCATTTATAGTGAGAAGTATTCTTTTACTGAAGGTCTATGGAGATTCTTAGTCATCTGAGTCATGGTTGTCTCCAAGGTGCTTTTTCAAGAGGCAACTGGACTTTCTGGTTTTTCTTTGAAGGTGTTTCAAAAGAATATCGGAAAAGCTCAGGAGGATCTTCAGCCAACATAACACATGTGTACATTTCAAACCCAAGAACGCACTAGCACAAAAGCTTGACCACCCAAGGGGAAAAAAACCCAAAAACAAACTGAGCAACGTGGTATATGCAGTACAAAGCTGGCTGAGGAACTCTGGGAGTTGAAGTCCACAAGTCTTAAAAGTTGCCAAGGTTGGAGACCCCTGCTCTGGGTAGCACCTCTGCTTCCTGTCATCCCCCTCCCCGTATCTTCCCATTCCCCCTCCCCATATTTTGTGGCAGGCTACCATCCAAGCAAAGTGAAGCACGACTGAAGCGGATTGATGGCAGATCTGACAGGCTTTTAATTATTAGTTAGGGTGTTGATGGCCATTAACCCTAATTAGCAACTAAAAGCCACATGCAACCAGGCATCGTATAAATACAACCCATAATCCAGGGCACCTATTCTGGAGAGACACAAGTTCCCAAAGGATGGGCTCCAGCACATGCTCGAAAGCTTGGAAGAATAAATGTTTGGTCCTTGGTAACCGACTCCGATGGGATCCTATAACATTATATTAGGACACGTATATTTGTTTTCATTTGCGAATATCTGCCTCTTGTTGCCATGTGGGTAAATTCCCATGATATTGGTTAGATTAGGATTACCAGATCTCTGAGCAGGCAAAGGAGGACAGGCAACTGGAATGGGAGACACACAACCTCACTTACTGTATTTTTCGGAGTATAAGATGCACCTTTTTCCCCCAAAAAAGAGGATGAAAATCTGGGTGCGTCTTATACTCCAAATGTAGCCCTGCCCAGCTTCTCAAATGGAGGTTTCAGAGGCTGAAAAAAGCATCAGAAACGAAGCTTCAGAAATGAAGCTCCCAAACAAAGCTTCAGAAAAGAAGCCCCCAAACAGAGCTCCAGAAAAGAAGCCCCCAAACAGAGCTTCAGAAAGGAAGCCTTCAAACAGAGCTTCAGAAATAAAGCCCCAAAACAGAGCTTCAGAAAAGAAGCCCCCAAACAGAGCTCCAGAAAAGAAGCCCCCAAACACAGCTTCAGAAAGGAAGCCCTCAAACAGAGCTTCAGAAACAAAGCCCCCAAACAGAGCTTCAGAAAAGAAGCTCCCAAACAGAGCTTCAGCGGCTTTTTTTCTGAAGCTGTTTCGGAGGCTTTCAGAAAAAAAAAGCAAAAAAAAAAAAAGCAAGGCACAGAGCTCACAATCAAGGAACCTGTTGCTAAAATTCACCTCTGGGAACAGCTGATTGGGGATACTCTGGGAGGCCAATCCACCTGCCAATCAGCTTTTTACTTATTTTCCTCCCAAAAAACTAAGGTGCATCTTATACTCCGAAAAATACGGTAGCTTTCATAACAAAAATTATAACGAAGTGCTGCAAGAATAAACGTACAGGTTGTCCTCACGTACCAACCACTTATTCAGCAATCATTTGAATTTACGACGGCACTGAAAGGAGACTCACCTCAAAGTTACAGCCGTGGCAGCATCTCTCTGGTCACAGGATCATGATTCGGGTCCTTGTCAGCCAATATTTACAGTAGGACAGTTGCCCTGTTCCGCAGTCACGTTATTGCCATTTGCAACTTTCCCAGGCAACTTCCAACTAGCAAAGTCAATGGGGAAGCCAGCAGGAAATCGCAAGCTGCAGTCGTGTGACATCACATTTAACAACCTGGGACAATTTACTGAACCACTGCAGCTAGAACCGACGTTGTATAAGTTGGCGTGGTCGCCTGGTACCACATTTAACGAGGGTTTGGTTATCTCGGGGGATTTAGGAGCTGTGGTGGCGCAGTGGTTAGAATGCAGTATTGCATGCGAACTCACTGCTCACTGCCAGGAGTTTCATTCTGATCGGCTCGAGGTTGACTCAGCCTTTCATCCTTCCGAAGTCGGTAAAATAGGGATCCAGATTGTTGGGAGGCAATATGCTGACTCCATAAACTTAGCTGCGAAAGGGCTGTAAAGCACTGTGAAGTGGTATATAAGTCTAAGTCAGTGTCTTGGTCTTTACTTTTTGATTAACTCCCAGAGTCCTCAGCCAGCAAAGCTGGCTGAGGAACTCTGGGAGTTGAAGTCCAAAAGTCTTAAAGGGACCAAGTTTGGACACCCCTGGTCTAAGTGCTATTGCTATTTCCTATCTTATGTCATTTTTTTCCCCCAATCCCACATAGCCTGGCAGAGCTGGCTTATTCCATTTATTAATCCTGTCACTTGGTGGGACTCAGAAGGCGGTCCTTCCTTTTCAGTCTTGGCAGCTTTCGGTACCTCTTAATCCCCCAAAATTCATACAGCCCCCACCCTGGCCTTATTTAAGCAAACTCTTAAGACTTCAATTTAGCCCTGGAATAGTATGGGTGATGGATCCCTGCGGTATTCTGTTTTTTAAACAATTGTGGGACTTTTTTTCCTGGATTTTTGATGTTTCCTGTATTTTAAAGTGTATTTATTTATAACGTTTATAGGCAGCACATCTTACCTCAAGGTATTTTATTGTAACAGTTTGGGATAGTCTATAAATTTCATAAACAAACCGAGAAATCTGCTAATTTTATTTATTGATTGTCTAATTTATATGGCGGCCCATCTCACTAAAAAGTGACTCTGGACCATATACAGTAACAAAAAAAACCCCCAATGACAGGTAGTCCTCGATTTACAGCAGTTCACTTAGTGACCGTTTGAAGTTACAACGGCACCGACTTATGACCATTTTTCACACTTCTGACCGTTGCAGCATCCCCATGGTCATGGGATTTACATTTGGATGCTTGACAACTGACTCACTTTTATGACGGTTACAGTGTCCCCGGGTGATCCCCTTTTGCGACCTTCTGACAAGCAGAGTCAATGGTTGAAACCAGATTCACTTAACAAATGCGGCAAGAAGAGTCGTAAAAGAGGGCAAAACTCACGTTATAAATTTCTCATTTAGCACCATACATTTTGGGCTCAGTTGCGGTTGTAAGCCGAGGACTGCCTTTATAACAGGGGTCTCCAACCCTTTGCTTTGCTGGCTGAGGAACTCTGGGAGTTGAAGTCCAAAAGTCTTAAAGGGACCAAGTTTGGACACCCCTGGTCTAAGTGCTATTGCTATTTCCTATCTTATGTCATTTTTTCCCCCCAATCCCACATAGCCTGGCAGAGCTGGCTTATTCCATTTATTAATCCTGTCACTTGGTGGGACTCAGAAGGTGGTCCTTCCTTTTCAGTCTTGGCAGCTTTCGGTACCTCTTAACCCCCCAAAATTCATACAGCCCCCACCCTGGCCTTATTTAAGCAAACTCTTAAAGACTTCAATTTAGCCCTGGAATAGTATGGGTGATGGATCCCTGCGGTATTCTGTTTTTTAAACAATTGTGGGACTTTTTTTCCTGGATTTTTGATGTTTCCTGTATTTTAAAGTGTATTTATTTATAACGTTTATAGGCAGCACATCTTACCTCAAGGTATTTTATTGCAACAGATTGGGATAGTCTATAAATTTCATAAACAAACCAAGAAATCTGCTAATTTTATTTATTGATTGTCTAATTTATATGGCGGCCCATCTCACTAAAAAGTGACTCTGGACCATATACAGTAACAAAAAAAAAAAACCAATGACAGCTAGTCCTCGATTTACAGCAGTTCACTTAGTGACCGTTTGAAGTTACAACGGCAATGACTTATGACCATTTTTCACACTTCTGACCGTTGCAGCATCCCCATGGTCATGGGATTTACATTTGGATGCTTGACAACTGACTCACTTTTATGACGGTTACAGTGTCCCCGGGTGATCCCCTTTTGCGACCTTCTGACAAGCAGAGTCAATGGTTGAAACCAGATTCACTTAACAACCGTGTTGCTAACTTAACCATTACAGTGATTCACTTAACAAATGCGGCAAGAAGAGTCGTAAAAGAGGGCAAAACTCACGTTATAAATTTCTCATTTAGCACCATACATTTTGGGCTCAGTTGCGGTTGTAAGCCGAGGACTGCCTTTATAACAGAGGTCTCCAACCCTTTGCTTTGCTGGCTGAGGAACTCTGGGAGTTGAAGTCCACAAGTCTTTTTTTTTTTTTTTTAGGGCAAAATTTTTTTATTTTCCATAATAGTTCCCACAATTTAACCAGTGTACAATACAATCACTTATACAACAATCAATCCTATACTCAAATTATGCTCAATCCGGGCTGCTCGACCGCCACTCCCTCCCTTAATCCTTTCTACCCTTCTCATCCTTCTTCAACTTTCCCCACCATCCTTCTCCTCGCTTTCCTTCTTCCCCTCCTCTTCCTCACTTCTCACTACCATCCTTTCTAACCCTCTATCTTCTCCTCCTTCTTCTCCTCCTATCCTTTCTTCTCCCTCCCTTCTTTCCTACCTACCTACCTGCCTACCTACTTTCTTCCTTCTTTACTCCTCTTTCCTTACCCTTTCCCTTCGGGAGTGGTTACCGAGCAGCCCCGACTTTACACCATTCCAACTTGTTTAATTCTACCATTATTTCTGTACAATGGCAATCAATCAATTTATAATCTTCCCCCTCCCCCATTCCCCCCCCCTCCCCCTAGACTTCCCAGAACAGAATACAGGGTATTGTAACTAACAAACATAATCTAAAATATAACATAAAACATATTCCATTTCACACCATCACACTATCAATTCCCTTCTTTCTTAAACTAATACATAGCAATTCCTAACTTCACTCAAAAACTAATTGATATTTTTTAATCTGATACTTATTTTGAATATAATCAATCCACTTCCTCCATTCCAAAATATATTTTTCTTGTGTACAGTCTTTCAAATAGGCAGAAATTTTGCCATTTCTGCTAAATTTGTTACTTTACTAATCCAATCTCCAATTGTAGGAAAGTCTTCTTTCTTCCAATATTGTGCAATCAATAGTCTTGCAGCAGTTATTAAATTCAAAATCAGTTTTGTCTCTATAACAGTGCAATCTGGAATTATTCCTAATAAAAAGAACTGTGGAACAAACTTGATCTTCTTTTTCAAAATGTTCTGCATAATCCACCATATTTTAATTCAAAAGGCTTTAACTTTTTTGCAAGTCCACCATATATATATAGGTAGCATCCTCACAATCACATCTCCAATGTTTTGCTTTCACATTTGGATACATACATGAAAGTTTCTTAGGATCTAAATGCCATCTATAAAACATTTTATAAAAATTTTCTCTTAAATTTTGTGCTTGCGTGAATTTAACATTCCTCACCCAAATTTTCCCCCATGTTTCTAACATTATAGGTTGTTGAAAATTTTGTGCCCATTTTACCATACAATCTTTAACCAACTCCATTTCTGAATCAATTTCTACCAATATATTATATAATCTCTTTATATGCTGTTGACCTTGATCTTTTATTTGTTTTACCAAATTATCATCACTTTGCCTTATACCAATTTTCTGATCTATTTTCCATCTAGATTGCAATTGTCCATACTGGAACCATGTATAATCTCTCCCTTCATCCCTCAATTTATCCCTAGATTTTATCTGTAATTCCCCTTTTTCCATAGTCAAAAGCTCTTTGTAAGTAAGTAATAACCTCCATTTTTTGTAATATATTTATATTCTCTATCATATGTCTGGGGATAGTCCATATTGGTATCTTTCCATCTAATTTATATTGATATTTTTTCCAAACCCTAAACAATGCACTTCTGACCGTTGCAGCATCCCCATGGTCATGGGATTTACATTTGGATGCTTGACAACTGACTCACTTTTATGACGGTTACAGTGTCCCCGGGTTCACGTGATCCCCTTTTGCGACCTTCTGACAAGCAGAGTCAATGGTTGAAACCAGATTCACTTAACAACCGTGTTGCTAACTTAACCATTACAGTGATTCACTTAACAAATGCAGCAAGAAGAGTCGTAAAAGAGGGCAAAACTCACGTTATAAATTTCTCATTTAGCACCATACATTTTGGGCTCAGTTGCGGTTGTAAGCCGAGGACTGCCTTTATAACAGGGGTCTCCAACCCTTTGCTTTGCTGGCTGAGGAACTCTGGGAGTTGAAGTCCACAAGTCTTTTTTTTTTTTTTTAGGGCAAATTTTTTTTATTTTCCATAATAGTTCCCACAATTTAACCAGTGTACAATACAATCACTTATACAACAATCGATCCTATACTCAAATTATGCTCAATCCGGGCTGCTCGACCGCCACTCCCTCCCTTAATCCTTTCTACCCTTCTCATCCTTCTTCAACTTTCCCCACCATCCTTCTCCTCGCTTTCCTTCTTCCCCTCCTCTTCCTCACTTCTCACTACCATCCTTTCTAACCTCTATCTTCTCCTCCTTCTTCTCCTCCTATCCTTTCTTCTCCTCCTTCTTTCCTACCTACCTACCTGCCTACCTACTTTCTTCCTTCTTTACTCCTCTTTCCTTACCCTTACCCTTCGGGAGTGGTTACCGAGCAGCCCCGACTTTACACCATTCCAACTTGTTTAATTCTACCATTATTTCTGTACAATGGCAATCAATCAATTTATAATCTTCCCTCCCCATTCCCTCCCCTAGACTTCCCAGAACAGAATACAGGGTATTGTAACTAACAAACATAATCTAAAATATAACATAAAACATATTCCATTTCACACCATCACACTATCAATTTCCTTCTTCCTTAAACTCTAATACATGTCAATTCCTAACTTCACTCAAAAACTAATTGATATTTTTTAATCTGATACCTATTTTGAATATAATCAATCCACTTTCTCCATTCCAAAATATATTTTTCTTGTGTACAGTCTTTCAAGTAGGCAGAAATTTTTGCCATTTCTGCTAAATTTGATACTCTACTAATCCATTCTCCAATTGTAGGTAAGTCTTCTTTCTTCCAATATTGTGCAATCAATAGTCTTGCAGCAGTTATTAAATTCAAAATTAGTTTTGTCTCTATAACAGTGCAATCTGGAATTATTCCTAATAAAAAGAACTGTGGAACAAACTTGATCTTCTTTTTCAAAATGTTCTGCATAATCCACCATATTTTGATCCAAAAAGCTTTAACTTTTTTGCAAGTCCACCATATATGACAATAGGTAGCATCCTCACAATCATATCTCCAACATTTTGCTTTCACATTTGGATACATACATGACAGTTTTTTAGGATCTAAATGCCATCTATAAAACATTTTATAAAAATTTTCTCTTAAATTTTGTGCTTATGAATTTAACATTCCTCACCCAAATTTTTCCCCATGTTTCTAACATTATAGGTTGTTGAAAATTTTGTGCCCATTTTACCATACAATCTTTAACCAACTCCATTTCTGAATCAATTTCAACCAATACATTATATAATCTCTTTATATGCTATTGACCTTGATCTTTTATTTGTTTTACCAAATTATCATCATTTTGCCTTATACCAATTTTCTGATCTATTTTCCATCTAGATTGCAATTGTCCATACTGGAACCATGGATAATATCTCCCTTCATCCTCAATTTCTCCTAGATTTTAACTGTAATTCCCCTTTTTCCATAGTCAAAAGCTCTTTGTAAGTAATAACCTCCATTTTTTGTAATATATTTATATTCTCTATCATATGTCTGGGGATAGTCCATATTGGTATCTTTCCATCTAACTTATATTGATATTTTTTCCAAACCCTCAACAAAGCACTTCTGACCATATTATTCTTAAATGTCTTATCAATTTTCTTGTCATATATTACATATGCATGCCATCCATATAACAAACCATAACCTTCTATATTCAAAATCCTTTCCTCTGTTAAATTAATCCAATCAGAAATTAAAGCTAAAACAACTGCATCATAGTACAATTTCAAGTTAGGCATTTTTAAACCCCCTCTTTCCCTAACGTCTTGCATTATTTTTAACTTTATTCTCGGTTTTTTACCCTTCCATACAAAATTATTAATCCCTTTTTGCCATTCTTGTAAATTTGCATCTTTCTTCAATATTGGAATCATTTGAAACAAAAATAAAAATCTAGGCAAAACATTCATTTTTATAGCTGCCACTCTTCCCAACAATGATAATTGTAACTTCTTCCAATTCTCCATTTCTTTAATTACTTTTCCCCACAATACCTCATAATTATTTTTATATAATTTTACATTCGATGCTGTAATATATACTCCTAGGTATTTGACCTTTTTAACTACTTCATATCCAGTTATTCTTTCTAGTTCTTCCCTCTGATGTGTATTCATATTTTTAATTATCATTTTTGTCTTCTGTTGATTCACTTTGAACCCAGATACCTTACTATACTGATCGATTGTCTCCTTTAGATATACAACTGATTGTATTGGTTGAGATAAAGAAACAACCAGATCATCTGCAAACGCTCTTAATTTATAATCTTGATTTTTAATTCTAATTCCTTTTATTCGATCTAAAGCACGTATATTACTCAATAATATTTCCAAAGTTAGAATAAATAATAATGGTGACAAGGGACATCCTTGTCTAGTCCCTTTCTCAATCTTGAAAGATTCTGTTAATCCACCATTTACTATTATTTGAGCTGTTTGCTTTTGATATATAGCCTTAATTGCTTGAATAAAATAATCCCCAAATTGCATTTTTTCTATTACTTTAAACAAAAACTGCCAATCCAATCTATCAAAAGCTTTTTCCGCATCCAAAAAGAAGAATGCTGCTGAGACCTGGCTGTTTCTTTCCAAATATTCAAGTCCACAAGTCTTAAAGGGACCAAGGTTGGAGACCCCTGGTTTATAACATACAGGAAACATCAGAAATCCAGGGGAAAAAAACTCCAGAGCTACAAATATTCTCCTTTATTGGAGCCCTTGATATAACAAAAATTCATCAGTGATGTTTGAACTATCAGCTCATGGAACCCCAGGCAGGAACAAAGGAATTGGGACACTCAGATGGACACTCACTCACCCTTAGTTAGCAACGGATAGCAAAGAGCTACGGCGGTGTTAGTGAGCAGTTCAGTGTTTAAACCTGTTGTTCAAATGCGGCCAACTTGCTTTTAGATTTCACCTTGGCTAACTCTTTTCTTCTTCTTCTTCTTCTTCCTTTTCCGCAGATACAGATGTGGCCAGACCATCCAGCTGGCAGGATTCGTTATTTCTTTTCATTGCCATCTTCTTTTTCTTCTGGTTACTCAGTGTATAACTGGCTGGACCCTGCTGAGCTTAACCTGTACTAAAAAAAAACAAAAACCTAAAGAACAGAACAAAAGGACTTTAATATTGGGGGGGATGATGGGGGGGTGGGGAGAGAGAGAGACACCGGGTTTTGGGTGGGTGGCTTTGATTCCTGACCTCGTAGGAGAGACAGCAGGGGATTAATACTATATGGTGGAGTGAAATCCTCTCTTTTGCATTCACCACCACCCCCCATCCTGAGAATTAAAACCATAATAGGGCTGCTTGCTTCTTCAAGCGGTTTGCAAATGGTTGTCTATATACAACCCCAACCTAATTATGGATTGGAACGGGGAGTAACTATGCTAGAACGATCCCTTTCTGTTCTTCAAAGAAAGATCTCAAATGTGACGGCAATCTCGAATTCCGGCGAAGGTTGGAGAGGGCCGAAGCAAGCCCACGTGCGGACTACTCCTCGTTCTTTCCAGATTACATAAAAGCAAGAGGTTGAAGGAAGTCTGGCCTTGTGCATCTTCCTCTCCCCCTCCCCCTTGTTCTGGTTGCAATAACATTTGCCTATCAATCGGCGATCAATTTAATCTTACTGAGCCCACAGCGACTAGATCTGCCTCTACGTAAAAGTGTACGAATCGGGGAAAGGGGTTTTGGAGGGAAAGCAAATTGGGAGGGTGGGGGGACGACAGACTCTCTCTCTGATAGAGATGTGGTGATGTGGAGTCTCCCCTGTTCAGCCACAGAAAGTGATTGTGGGAAGGGCTGCGAAGACGTTTGAAAGTCAGAGGCAGGGAAGGAGAAGACCTGGTGCTTCAGGACCCCACAGGAAGGGGCTGCATAATTTCTTTTTAACGAGATTGGGTGATTCTCTCAAACAGCTTCTCTTACCTACTTTTTTGATAGGGCAAACTGCCCGAGTTTTGATAATGCCTCTGCTATAGTGGGTATTTTTCTCTCCCCCTCCCCTCCTCTCTCTTTTTGAGGGAGGTTATTTAATGTTGGAGTAACTCAACCCTTCGAGATGGGGGATGATGCTTGCCTTCGGTTGTTAATGCTTCATCCACCCATCTCCGACTCTTCCAACAATGTCAGGGAAACGTTTAGGGTTGGTGAGGGGACGGTCGATCACCGGACATTGTAGTCTTGACTAACAGTATTTCCTTGGATAATGTTCCTTGGATAATGATTTCATTTGGGGTGACGGAGAAGGGATGTTGATGTCAATTAACTAATGCTTTAATTAAATTTCACTCGTGATTCCTATCCAGTTGAAGGCACAGTCATTTGAGAGAAAAATATGCCTGTTTAGGAGGAAGATGCACAGAATGCTGTAATATGCAAGGTAGTCCTCGGTTTACAACGGTCACCTAGTAACCGTTCCTAATTATAAGGACCTGAAAAAAAGGGACTTAGGATCCGGATTTGAAATTCTGAAGGTTGGTTCTCCTCTGCAGCCCCGTGATTGAATTTCCACCACTTGGTTAACACAGCTGCATTTACGGCCATCTGTAGCGTACAATGTTTTTGCCAAAAACCGCACTTCTGTCTTTGGCAAAACCACACCCATAGCAAACCAATTGTTTGCTTAGCAACCTTGATGTTCACTTAACGACCCTGGATTTGCTTAATGACCGCAGTGATTTGCTTAATGACTGCTGCAAAAAGTTTATAAAATCAGGCTGGTCATTTGACCAACCTACTTTATGACAACGTATAACTGTATTAAGCAGGCTCCATTGCAGTTACAAGTTGAGGACTACCTATAGAATCAAAACTTACACTGGCGTGCCTGAACAGAGTGTCAAGTTATGACCAGCATATCACAGCTATTTAACTATTACAACATTTTTTTTCCGGCTGTAGAAAGTGTTGGTCTCTTTGTCTAGATTATTTGTGATTGCACCCCAAAATCCAGCCTCTTAAGAAGTGTGGCACTTCAGCCCCAAATAAATAGCCACTTTCAGATAAAAACTGATGGCACCTTTTCGGAGTGACAGATTTTATTAAAAGGCAGAATCTTTCGCGAGCTGCAGCTCATGAAAATTTCAGCCTTTTATTAAAACTACAACTCGCGAAAGATTCTGCTTTTTAACAAAATCTGTCACTCGGAAAAAGCACTACTAGATTCCTGATATTTTGCCCTATAGCCTGATATGGCTCTCTTCCTACAATAGCTTGATATAGAAACAGATTTGAGCAGAATGTTGTTTTAAATTAAGTTTTTAAAACCTCTTTTTGCCAGTCCCTTGACCCAGACATCCCACCCTCTAGTAACAAAATTGCACAAATCCACAAAGTGAATGAAGGAGTAAAAACCTAGAATGACCTGATGTTTGTCAGCCTGGCTTTGTGGCGGTTATGTTTCCCCAGGCCACTTATTCACTCCTGTCTTGTCTTATCCACTTTTATTTTTTTTTTAATGTTATCTTGTCCACAAGTTGCTCAGCGCCCTGAGGAAGTGGAAAACCAGGACATGAAATTAGGAGCACTGCTCAGCTGCCTCTTCAATCCTGTCTTCCACAATATGCAGTCCCTGATGATGATGATGAGAAAGAGGGAGATTATATTCCATCCCTAGAAAAATGCTGTGTGAATTGACTTTCTGAATTTGCTGGCACTTGTGGCAGAGAAAACGCACTCACTCATTTTAATCTGCTGCTAAGACAGGTGAAGTTACCTGGTTTTTTTTTTCCTGCAAAAGCCTATTTCTATAAAAATTGTATTGCAGGAACCAGGAACCAAGAAGGAGCTCCATCCTCTTACTAGAGTGTCTCACACCTATCTGTGTCACTTATTTCTTAGACACTCTCCAGCTCCAAACCAGCTGTGTGTCACCCACACCCTCCTTTCCACGAGAAAAGGCCAGATGTAAGATTGTCTCCCTCCTTACCATGTAAACCAGGACTCTGAAAGTTATAGCTCCTTTTAAGCTCTGATGTCTTAATACAGTTACAGAGGTGGGTTTCAGCAGCTTCTGACCAGTTCTGGAGAACCGGTAGTGGAAATTTTGAGTAGTTTGGAGAACTGGTAGTAAAAATTCTGACTGGCCCTGCCCCCATCTATTCTCTGCCTCCCGAGTCCCAGCTGATCGGGAGGAAATGAGGATTTTGCAGTATCCTTCCCCCCCCCCCAGGAGTGGGGTGGGAATGGAGATTTTACAGTATCCTTCCCCTGCCACGGCCACCAAGCCACACTACATCTTTAAGACTTGTGGACTTCAACTCCCAGAATTCTCCACGCCCTTCAATTCTGGGAGTTGAAGTCCACAAGTCTTAAAGCTGCCAGGTTTGAAGACCTCTGCCCTACACCTTAGTTTTGGGACTTTGTGTGTGGTGTATATTAGCTATGTACTAGCTCCATTAGCTAGCTGTGGAGTTGGGCAAACACAACTGTATTTTATTTATACCGTCTTGTACGCATCCAGTCAATTGCGGCTTCTTAAGACTGCATTGCCATCATAACTTAGAAGGTTCACAATTTTTGTTGGCATGAAAGTCCATCAAGATTTGAAAAATAGCGAGAGTGATATAGGACAGTGGCCCCCAACTTTTGTGGCTTGGTGACCCAGCTGGGAGGCAGAGAGGGGAAATCGGGCCATGCGAATGGCAGGCCAGTGGGCATGTGTGCAGCTTGACTTGCCCGCTGCTTGCGTGGCCCGGTCCCAAATAGACCACGGCCCAGTAGTAGGCCAGGGGTTGGGGACCCCTAGTATAGGAGAAATCAGCATTCCTTGGGCCTGGTATTTTGAAGAACTTAATTTATTGTGCGGCAATGTGATCACCATACGCCTCAAAGTTTAAAACCTTCATTATCTCACTTAGAATGTAAACCAAAATGCGGCACATGTGGGTCTCCAATTGAGCAAATTGTGGCTCATGAGCCAGTTTTCATATCCTTAATTTAGCATTACGTGTCTATCCTAAGTAAATCTCCTCCTGTGCCCCTGATGGCAAAATTTATTTGGGAGCCTTTGGGGAGAATTTTACATTCTCCAAAGGAGCACTAGCAATAATGGAAACTCATCAGTGGGGAAAATATATTTTATTGTTTTGGCAAAATAGTACAAGAATAAGGAAGGGACAGAAAACACCTCCCCCCCCCAATTATATTGCCCGGATTAGAATGAAATTCTGCCCCCCCCCAAAAAAAACCTCTCTTTGCCTCATAGCTCCAAAATTCTTTGATTGTTCTGGCTCAACTGGGGAACTGTTCTTGTTATTTTAAACCCACATAAAATCCAAATTACATTCACAATAAATGATACTTTTAAAACATGATTGTCTTCAGGCTGGAGGAAGATGTTGAAGGACCCAAGACATTCCTCAAATAATAAGTCACTGCACCCTGGCCAAAAATAGCTGGATGTAATGTTTCTTAACCATAGTGATTTTAAGATGCGTGGACTTCAAACTGCCAGAATTCCTGTCAGTAAGACTGGATGGGGAATTCCAGGAATTGAAGCCCCCACTTCTCAAAAGTTACTAAGGTTAAGAAACACTACACAGGGTTGTCAAACCCGGCATCTGCACACAATCGTCCCTTCCTTTGCAATCTCAATCTCTGCAGCTGCTTTTGTGGGGTTTTTTTGGAGGGAGTTTATTTTAATGGCCTCCTGCAGCACAGGAAACCTCTCACGAAAGAGTTGCACAAGGCTTGTCGATTAACAACTTCGGATCGCCAAATTTAAAGTCGGATAGCCTGGAAAGAGAGGCTATTTTGATTTTGGGATAGGCCAGGACCCATTCAGTAGGGAAGAAAATTTCAAATGAGATGGGAGAACATTGGTCCAATTTGGAATGAAGCTTAAAACAGGGGTCTCCAACCTTGGTCCCTTTAAGACTTATGGATTGAGGGACTCTGGGAGTTGAAGTCCACAAGTCTTAAAGGGACCAAAGCTGGAGACCCGATGTTCTGTCCCCCCACCTCAGTCCGGGAGGCACGTGAAATGACTCAATTAGCCAGCAATTTAGTCCACGGCAGCTATTGGCTCTGGCAGCAAACCAGCGAGCGTCTGCCAAGGTTTTCTTTTATCTTCCTTGATGCCGGCTGTTCTGTCCCCCTTCACCTCCGTCCGAGCGATGGCTTAATTAGCCGGCACTCTCAGCTCTGGCAGCAAAATAGCAAGCATTTGCCAAGTGTCTCTGTTATCTCCCTCGATGCCGATGAGTTAAACAGTACTTCAGCTCTTAGTTAAGCAGTTAATTTGCCTGCTACGAAGAGGCACAGCAGCTCTTGCTGCCTTTATATCCTGTGGGGTGTGGCTCCATGACTCAGCACTTTCTAGGCCTGCCCCACCCGTGCTTCTGTTGTTCCCTCCTCTCCTGCCTAGGGTCCAGCCAGGCCTGATTGCCATCAGCTGGGTCTGGAGGCGTGACGGGGGGGCGGGGAAAGAGTCAGGGGACGGAGGCCTCGTTATCTCTTCTACCTGGCCTGCCTTTGGCTCCTGGAGCTGAGCGAGGGAAGCCGGTGCTCCTGAGGTAAGTCCTGACGGCCCTTCCCCCTCACTTTCCAAGTCACTTTCTGGCAGGAGGCCCAGTTCGGGGGGCGCAGACACAACACTAGCGTGTCAACCAGGAAGTCAGGAACAAACAGCAATCCAAGCCAAATGCTCAGTCAAATAGTTCAGCTCAAGTTTTCTCCAGTTTGATTTGTCTGTCACGAAGTAGTAGAGCAGCCCCTCCTGCTTTTATACCCTGTGGGGTGTGGCTCTGTGACTCAGCACTCTCTAGGCCTGCTCCACCCCTTCTTCTGTTGTTCCCGCCTCTTGTCTAAAAAACCAGGGATCTAATCAGGATTGATTGTCCACAGCTGAGTCTGGAAGCATTGCCTGGATACAGGAGACAGAGGCCTCGTTACTTCCTCTGCCTGGCCTGCCTCTGGCTCCTGGAGCTGAGCCAGAGAGGCCGGCCCTGCGGAGGGGAGCCCTGACAGCCCTTCCCCCTCACTCTCTGAGTCACTCTCTGGCAGGGGGCCAGGCCCAGGGTGGGGGGCTGGAGCCACAACACCCCTGGCTTAAAAGGCATAGATTAGAAAAGGGTTTAAAGCTTGATTTTGCAAGGAAACCGGTCTAGTGATTCACTGTTTCAAATATAGGTAGTCCTCAACATACCATTGTTCATTTAGTGACCGTTCAAAGCTAAAACGGTATTGAAAAGGAAGAAAAACACCATCTTGCTTTTGTGTTGTTTTTCAATCTCTGCAAAACGAAGTCGCAGGATTCTTCTTCCCTGAGGCTGCAAGTGACCCATACTTACCTGGGGGGAAAAAAGTCCCACCGAATTCACTGGGGCTTACTTCCGAGTAGAAACACAGGAGTCTGCAGCAAGATTCCTCTCTCTTTCAAACTCCACCAAACTCTCCTCAAAGGGAGACAAGCAAGTTTTACATCCATCTTAAATTAAGAAGAGGTTTGCGGTCTTAACACGGAATCTGGCAATTCTGTAGTGCAATGTTTCTCAACCTTGGCAACTTTCGGATAATTGTGTAGATGTGTTCACAATGGATGTGTAGACTTCGACGCCCAGAATCCCCCCAGCCAGCTTTTGGAGTTAAAGTGGCCAAATTGAGGTCCACAAATCTTAAAAGAGCCAAGTTTGCAGACACCCCTGCCCTCGGCTACTGCAACCGTCATAAATATGAGTCGGTTGCCAGTGTCCAGTATGATGATTTATACCTTCCTAAATCACAGTCAAGTGACCAACAGACCAGTTGATCAGCACCCAAAAGTGAAGAAGCTTCTTTGGATGAAAAATGAAATGTCTTTCAGGAAAAATAATAATAATCCAGTTGCCTTTTGAATAAGTACCTTTGGGGCGGCTGGGTGTAAAATTGCCGATTTGTGAAACTAGCCACCACAGAGAAGGTAAACTCAGGATAGCAACTTGGTGCGTGGCAATGTTTTCCGAATTAAAATGCCCCCTCCTTTACCTCACAGAGCAAAATACAGAGGACACATGGGTGTTGGTTTTTTTTTTACATTTTAGAAAAGCCGGGCATCACCGCACCTTAAAAAAAAACAAAAAACTACGAACAGGGACATCTTAGTAACAGGCCTGTGCATTTAATTTAGCCTAAAGCTCCTTCTCCTCATACCATCTGTTCAACCATTTGAAGCCCTGTGTGGAAACACAAAGCGTGGGGCTTCCTCTTTTTCAACTGTTGTCTATGCCTCTGTTATTTGGCAGCAAACCAGCTTTGATCCTGGGATTACCATCACTCAAAATCAGAACCGGTATTAAAAATAAAAGCATGGCTGAGAAAATCTAAGCTAATGTACCCAGTGTAGAAAACAAAATAGCTGTCATTAGGTGACAAAGAGAAACATTTAGGACAGGGGTAAGGAACATGGTGGCTCAGTGGCTAAGATGCTGAGCTTGTCGATCAAAAAGGTCGGCAGTTTGGCGGTTCGAATCCCTAGTGCCACGTAACGGGGTGAGCTCCCATTACTTGCCCCAGCTTCTGCCAACCTAGCAGTTCGAAAGCACATAAAAAATACAAGTAGAAAAATAGGGACCACCTTTGGTGGGAAGGTAACAGCGTTCTGTGCGCCTTTGGTGTTTAGTCATGCCGGCCACATGACCACGGAGAAGTCTTCCGACAGCGCTGGCTCTTCAGCTTTGAAACGGAAATGAGCACGCCCCCTACAGTTGGGAACGACTAGCACATACGAGGGGAACCTTTACCTTTAAGGAACCATGACCCTTTCGTGACTTGCAGACTTCAACTCCCAGAATTCCTGAGCCAGCCAAATTGAGCCATGCTGACTCAGGAATTCTGGGAGTTGATGTCCACAAGTTAGAAAAGGTCCGTGGTTTCCCACCCAATTTAGAGGAAATGTGTCCAGAGGAAACTGTGACACCAACCAAGTTTTCACATCAAATATTTTCCCCTCAAGAGTTGACATAAGGCAGTGGAAATCTCAGAATGGCAAACTCTGTCACAGATAACTGGTAAATGGAGCCCATTCTCATCTGGATTCAGTCATTTCTTATCTCATCTCTATTAATGGGCTATTTTAGATCCCAAATCACTTGAGTTGGGCTTTGTACAGGCCAGTGTTTCTCAACCTAGGCAACTTTTAAGATGTGCGGACTTGAACTCCCAGAATGCTCTGGCCAGCTACTTTAATCCTTGTTGAAACCACAATTCCCACAATTCTTTACCCACACAATTTGCACACAATTCTTTACCCCAATTTCCACAATTCTTTACCCCTGCTCCCACTGGTTAGGAGGGCCTGTGGGAATTGAAATCCAGAATTCCTGCCAGGCAACCTTAGAATCTTCACAGTACATGTAATCCTCAATTTACAACCATTTGTTTAGTGCAGGGGTCTCCAACCTTGGCGACTTTAAGCCTGGTGGACTTCAACTCCCAGAATTCTGGAAGTTGAAGTCCACCAGACTTAAAGTTAAAATGGGCCTCTGTGGCTCAGACTGGTAAGACAGTCTGTTATTAACACAGCTGCCTGCAATTACTGCAGGTTTTAATCCCACCAGGCCCAAGGTTGACTCAGCCTTCCATCCTTTATAAGGTAGGTAAAATGAGGACCCAGATTGTTGGGGGCAATAAGTTGACTTTGTATATAAATATACAAATAGGATGAAGACTATTGCTAACATAATGTAAGCCGCCCTGAGTCTTTGGAGAAGGGCGGGATATAAATGCAAATTTAAAAAAAAAGTTGCCAAGGTTGGAGACCCCTGGTTTAGTGAGCATCCAAAGTTACAATGACACTGAAAAAATGATTTATGATTCTTTTTTTATGCTTAGCATCCCCATCGTCACATGATCAAAATTTGGGTGCTTGGAAACTGGCATATATTTATGACAGCTGCCCTGTCCAGGGGGGTTATATGATCACCATTTGTTACCTTTCCAGCAAGCTTCTGATAAGCCAAGTCAATAAGAGAAGCCAGATTGGCTTACCAACCGCTTGATTCACTTAACAACTGTGGCAAAAAGTTCTTAAAAGGAGGCACAACTCACCTAACTGCCTTGCAGTGGAAATCTTGGCTTCAATTGTGGTCGTAACCTGAGGACTACCTGAATGCAGGCAGTCCTCCATTTACAGCAGTTCGTTTAGTGACGGTTCAAAGTTGCGACACTGAAAAATTGACTTACGACCGTTTTCCACACTGTTGCAGCATCCCCACGATCACTCAATCAAAATTGAGAGGTTTGGCAACTGACTGATATTTATGACAGCTGCAGTGTCCTGGGGTCATGTGATCAGAGGTGGTATTCAGCCGGTTTGAGTGAACCGATAGCTGTTGGGCCCACCTGACAAGCTCTATGCCAGGGATCTTCAACCTGGGCAACTTTAAGATTTGTGGACTTCAACTCCCAGAATTCCTCAGCCAGCTTTCCATCTGAGGAATTCTGGGAGTTGAAGTCCACAAGTCTTAAAGTTGCCCAGGTTAGAGACCCCTGCTCTATGCTGCCCTTTTTAGGCAAGTTTTTGAGGCTGGGCGCATGCGCGGAAGGCACGTGCAAGAGCAAAGCGCATGCATGGAAGGCCAGGTGCATCTGTGGAGGCACGGGCGCTCTCACATTTTCGGTGCTGGGCGAACCGGTAGGTAAATTATGTGAATCCCACCTCTGCATATGATCCTCCTTTTGTGACCTTTTGACAAGCAATGTCAACAGGGAAGCTAGATTCACTTAACAACCATCTTCCTAACTTAACAACCCACAGCGACTCACTTAACTCTGGCAGGCAAGTTCATAAAATGGGACAAAACCCAACAACCGTCCTGCTTAGCAACATCAATTTTGGGCTCAACTGTGGTCTTAAGTCGAGGATTACCTGTACAAAGAGCAACGCCAGAGACTAAACACCTCCACCACCACGGTCTCTCCCCACCTCCCACCCCCACTTCTCCCTCCAAATGAATCCCAGCGCAAAAAACGTGTCTTCAATTTTATAGAAGAAAAATAATAATCATAAAAGCAAAGGAAATCTAGAGCAAAACTCAGAACAAGTCACATGGCCAGTCGGGTAATGAGTCCCACCCACCCCCACCCACCCAATGGTCAAGGGGAAACAGGTCAGTTGGGGGGGGGCATCTCCCAGCAGCCCCCCCCCCATAAAGGGTACACAGAGGTAGCAGGTTCAGAAGTTCTCTGTCCCAAGTCTCTATTGGTTTCTCTTGCCATGAGGTAATAAAGCTATTGGACTGACTAGCGTGGAAACCCCCTCCCCAGCCTGAGAGGGGAGGGGGGGCGGCAGGTTGGCTGTCTCTGTGGATCGGAGGTGTCCCCTTTGTTGTGTGGGTCATCCTTGTGAAACACTCGCCATCACCTTTCCCTGGTGTCCCTTTGGTGCTGGCACCGTTCAGGGGCCACAATCCCTTCTTCCAAGTGGTCCGTGCAATCTTTTGCAATTTTCTCGCTGTGTCTTGTTTTGGCGTCTTCTCCTGCCCAACAGGTTCTTCCAGTTGGTTGTGAGAAAAAGCTGCCCTAATTAAAAAAAAAAAAAAAATCCTCCTCCCGCCTCATCCATCTTTTTCTATATTCTCTAAACTTGGGGTCTCCAACCTTGACAAGTCCGCCAGACTTCCACTGAAGTCCGCCAGACTTAAACTCCCAGAAGCTGGCTGGGGCATTGTGGGAGTTGAAGTCCTCCAGGCTTAAAGTTGCCAAGGTTGGAGATCCCTGCATTTTTCAACCTTAGTTCCTTCAAGAGATGTGGACTTCAACTCCCAGAATTCCCCACCCAGCACGCTAAGGTTGAAAAACATTCTCTGAATAGATTTGGACTATTGGATGACTTCTTTCTCTCTTCCCAATGTAACATGTCAAGCTTTACTTGTCTAATCTGAATCTTCCTGCCCTCAAGTTTTTATTTAGTTTCCTCTCTTGAGATTTTTCAAAGTCTACTTCCTTCCTTTTCCGCTATTTTAACATCTAACCTCCTACAAGTCTTCCACTGTACACCTCTCCACACCTGCTCTTGTGCGTTTTCAATCTAATTTATGGTGGTTGCCATGGTTTTCCGCCTCCCTCCTGCCTCACCGATCGTTCACTTTGCACACCAAACTATTTACACAATCACACTCCCTCCCACCCACCTCAAAAAAATCCCGGTAAAGAAAATAATACCCCTCTGAACTAAGCCCTGTGCCTAGATGGAAATGTACTTTAGTACCTTCCAACTTGATGTTCTTTAAATAGGAAGGACTACAACTCCCATTGCTCACTGTCAGGAAGAGCCGTGGGGCATGATGGGAGCTGTAGGCCAATCTATTGGGAAGCAGCAGACTTCACTATTTCTCTTGAAGATTTTACATCCTGCCTTTTATGACATTCATAAACAGGGAAGGAGACCAGAAAAAAGTTCTGAAGGTGGAATACAGGGTAGTCCTTGACATACAACCATTTTGTTGCAAGTCCTCAACTTACAAGCATTCATTTTGTGACTGAAGTTACAACAGCACTGGAAAAAAAGACTTACGGCCTTGTTTTCACCCTTAACAATTGTCGCAGCATCCCCATGGTCACATGATCAAAATTTGGGCTTTTGGCAACTGGCATATATTTATCACCAGTTGCATTCTTTCTCCTAGGGGTCATATGATCATCATTTGTAACTTTCCCAGCCGCTTTCCGACAATGGGAAAAGGCAGATTCGCTTAATAACTGTGGCAAATAGGGTGTAAAATGGGGCAGAACTCACTGCAACCTGCCTTGCTTAGTAACGGAAATGTTGAGCTCTACTGCGGTCGTAAATCAAGGACCAAGTGTACTTCTGGTTTGTTCAAATCTACCCCCACCCCACAAACGCTCCTTAGTAGGCCAAGAAAAAACAGAATTGGTGTGACCCCTCAAAGTTTCCTGCTCTATCTACATTTTTGCCCATCCTTGGAACTAATCTAACATCTAATTCACAGGCTTTGCCGTGTGACTATAATTTTCTGCAAAGGTACCTGATCAGGTCAGTCCAACATGATACAATCCTGCTTGGAAGTCCTTCCACTGTTTTTATTCCAATATTTTTCGGGGCAAAAGTGTGATTATACTATTAGAATTTGTAGCCGATAGAACTCCATTTGGTCATGGCAATTTTTCAATACAGGTAGTCCTCAGCATAAAAACCATTCATTTAGTGACGTTTCAAAATTACAACAGCACTGAAAAAGGCGACTTGTGACGGTCTTTCACACTTATGACTGTAGCACAGTCATGTGATCAAAATTGGGATGCTTGGCAACTGGCTCATATTTATGACGGGTTGAAGTGTCCTGGGGGTCATGTGATCCCCTTTTGTGACCTTCTGACAAGCAAAGTCAATAGGGAAGCCTCACTTAACAACGTGTTGCTAACTTAACTGTAGTGATTCACTAACAACTGGGGCAATAAAAGTCGGAAAATGGGGCAAAACTCAATTTAACTGACTTGCTTAACAACAAAAATATGGGGCTCAATCCTCATAAGGTGACGATTACCCGAAAAGGATAAGCACTGGGGTTTTTTACCTGATAATTCTCGTAAGGAACGCCAAGATTCCCAAAGTGAATTTGACATTTTAACTTACATAAATGTCCCATTCATTTGGTGTAAGGTTGGTTAAAACTAGCAAGGAGGGATGTGATCTTTTCTCCACTTCCACTCACCATCCCAAAAATTCCCACTCCAAAATAAATTACTGTATTTTTCGGAGTATAAGATACACTTGTTCCCCCCCAAAAGAGGGTGAAAATTTGGGTGCATCTAATACACCGAATGTAGCCCTGCCCACCCGCCGGCCCCCATCCTTTGGCCTCTGCCTCCCAGCAATTTGGCTCCTTGCAGCAAACAGCCCGTTTCAGTTTCAGCACAGCCTGATTAGCACAAGCAGCTGATTGGTGGACTGGCCTCCTGACCATCAGCTGTTTCAGGCTGCAGGGATTGCCATTGCCTATTGCTGCCTCCACACGCCCCATTTTTGGCCTCCACTGTTTGCTGCAAGGAGGCAAATTGCTGGGAGGCAGAGGCAGGTTTTTTTCCCCTTGTGCTAATCAGGCTGTGCTGAAACTGAAACAGGCTGTTTGCTGCAAGGAGGCAAATTGCTGGGAAGCAGTTTTTTTTCTTGTGCTAATCAGGATGTGCTGAAAATGAAAATAAAACTGAAATAGGCTGTTTTCTATTTGCTGCAAGGAGGCAAATTGCTGGGAAGCAGAGGCAGATTTATTTTCTTGTTTTCCTCCCAAAAAGGTAGGTACGTCTTATAGTCAGGAGCGTCTTATACTCCGAAAAATACAGTAATTGATTTCTCCCACCAATGCAAGATGTGATACTTTAAAGGGAGGACATCTCCTCTTAGCCAATATAATCCTCTTTGGAGGCCCCTTCCATTGTTTTTATTCCAATATCATTGGAAAAATAATATTGCAAAAAAATCTTGGCAATAAGCACATCCACTATTATCAACGGTGGCTCTTAAGGATATACTAATCAAATAAACAGCAATTGACATAACTGTGCCCAATCACTGACTGCACCGTTTTGTACATTCTCATGTTCTTTCCTTTTGAAAAAGAAACGTAAAAAGTCCTTCTAGCTAGCTGGCACAAGTTACGATTTGCACAATCACCCCAGAGTGAAAATGTATATCATTCAGGAATCTAGCAGATCGAGCTTTGTTTGGTCAAGCAGAAAAAGTCTACTCTGGTAACGGAGCAGGAATACGGAAGAGAAGCAAAGTTCAGATGTCAGAAAATAGTAAAAGTGGAAAAACAAAAATAAATCGCAAAAAGAATATGGATATGTAGTTGAAGAAAAGAGAAAAGAAAAATAGCAAAGGAAAGATAATGAAAAGAAGGACTAGGGGAGACATGATAGCAGTGTTCCAATATCTCAGGGGTTGCCACAAAGAAGAGGGAGTCAAGCTATTCTCCAAAGCACCTGAGGGCAGGACAAGAAGCAATGCGTGGAAACTAATCAAGGAGAGAAGCAATCTAGAACTAAGGAGAACTATCCTGACAGTGAAAACAAAGCAATGGAACGGCTTGCCGGCAGAAGTTGTGGGTGCTCCAACACTGGAGGCTTTTAAGAAGAGATTGGACAGCCGTTTGTCTGAAATGCTATAGGGTTTCCTGCCTGAGCAGGGGGTTGGACTAGAAGACCTCTAAGGCCCCTTCCAACTCTGTCATTCTGTTAAGAACAGAAAACAAAAGGTTTACAAAGTTCAGCACTTCATTAAATCTGATGCTAAAAAGGAGCACATTAGGCCTTCCTTTTTAAAGAATCACGTCTTGCCATAGGGATGTATCTCAAAGGTGCTTTTTTTCCTGTGTTTTTTTTTTTGCAGTCCAGTGAATTCTTTTGAAAAAAGAACCATTGAGACAAATTATGACTTGAATGACCGAGGATCTCCTCAGATACATAGAACTGTATGGTACTCAGTCAATCCCAAGAAAATACAAGCTTTGAGTTAAAGCTACTCCGACAGGGTGTGACAAAGTGCTTCAGAGTGGATGTGGGTGTAGGTTTGCGGTTGTCTCCTTAACTTAAATAGGCCTTCTCCTGATGCATGGGGCTAATGTGATTAAAGGAAAAGACAGAGTTTCTTTAAGAGGGTGCCAACAGGTGTTGTGTATGTGCCTGTATGCACTGAGGTGCACCTTTATACTCTGAAGTCCTGTATATCTCTATGGAATTCAAATTCCCACTACTAGCCATGATGTAGCATTTATAGTAAGCTGAGAGTCCAAGCTGATTTCCCCTAATTACTGTATTTCTCAGAGTATAAGACGCACCTTTTCCCCCCCAAAAAAGAGGATGAAAATCTGGGTGCGTCTTACACTCCAAATGTAGCCCCGCCCAACTTCTCAAATGGAGGTTTCAGAGGCTGAAAAAAGCATCAGAAACGAAGCTTCAGCAAACAGAGCTTCAGAGAATTTTTTCTGAAGCTCTGTTTCGGAGGCTTTCAGAGGCAGAAAAAAGTTTTTTCTGAGGCAGGAAAAAGTTTTTTCTGAAATGGAATTTCAGAGGCAGAAAAAAAAGCCAAAAAAAGCAAGGCACAGAGCTCACAACCAAGGAACCTGTTGCTAAAATTCACCTCTGAGAACAGCTGATTGGGGGTATTCCGGGAGGCCAATCTACACTAATGTGTGTCTTATACTCCAAAAAATACGGTATTCCAGGGCAGACTTTTTCCAGATACTTTCAGGCAGGGGTAAAATCTATTTACCTTCCCTACTGGTTCAGAAGTGCACAGTCTGCATGCTTGGACTCTCTGCACACGGGCAAAGCCTTCTGCACATGCGCAGAGGGTCAAAAACAGGTTACTTCCTAGTTAAAATAACGACGTCTGGGCCAGAGGTGGGTTTCAGGTTCTGACCAGTTCTGAAAAACCAGAAGCAGAAATTTTTAATACTTCGGAGAACCGGTAGTAAAAATTCTGACTGGCCCTGCCCCCATCTGTTCTCTGCCTTCCAAGTCCCAGCTGATCGGGAGGGAATAGAGATTTTACAGTATCCTTCCCCTGCCATGTCCACCAAGCCATGCCACGGCCACCAAGCCACACCCACAGAACCGGTAGTAAAAATTTTTGAAACCCACTACTGGTCTGGGGCGGGTGGGCGGAGCCTTGCGCCACTATCAGTTCTCCGAACCACACACCGCCGCTGCTACTGGTTCAGCCGAACCGGTCTGAACCGGTAGCATTTCACCCCTGCTTTCAGGCCACAAAATGGTGAGTAAAAAAAAAATATAATTCTTGGGATCCCTGATCAAGAGTCAAAACTCCAGTGACAGCAAACTGTCACATTCAACAAACAGCAGTGTATTCAATATCTGAGGGGGTTAAGCTATTCTCCAAAGCGCCTGAAGGCAGGACAAGAAGCAATAGATGGAAATTAATCAAGGAGAGAACCAACCTAAAAATAAGGAGAAATTTCCTGACAGAACAATTAATCAGTGGAACGGTTTGCCTTCAGAAGTTTTTGGATGCTCCATCACCGGACTTTTAAAGAAGAGGTTGGACAACCATTTGACTGAAATGGTCTAGGGTCTCCTGCTTGAGCAGGGGGTTGAGACTAGAAGACCTCCAAGGTCCCTTCCAACTCTGTTATTCTCGTATTATTATTCTTTTTCCCCCCACTTTATGGAACCCCATCAAAGTCTCGTGGCGTCTTAAGGTTCCACTCAACGTAGTTTTGAAAAGCCCTGTTCTAGAACCCCAGTCCTCCCTAATGTTGTGCTTAATACTACTTCTCCTTCCTTAAAGACCTTTAACTGCTCTAATGCAGAAGTCCCCAACCCGCTGGTCGCAGCCTACTACCAGGCCGCAGCCTGTTTGGAATCAGGCCACGTGACCAGCTGGCCGAAGCACATGTGTGCATGTGTGTGATTGCAGTTTGACTTTCATGAGCAGCGGGCTGGTTCCCCTCTGCCCTCCCACCCACCCCCAAGCAGGTTGGGGACTGCTGCTCTAATGGAATTCTACCACTACCTTTGGATAAAGGTAAGTCTCGTCTCTAACCTCCTTACCGACATTACACACCTTGGCTCCCCACACCTTTTCTTTAAGGAGATCTGCCTGAGAAATGTCTTCCTTTCCAATACAGATGGATATTCCCAACTTTAGGTCTTCAGATGCAGGAAAACCACTGATATGGAAAGGCATGTTGGGTGATTCGGTCCAAGAAGGGTAGCTTCGTGACTCCACACAATCCCGTTCGCAAGACAGGAGCGAGAAAAAGAGCACTTCTCGTTTTCAGAAACATCCCACAGGAGAAGCGGGTATCCTCGATGACAACATATGAAGGAAGCGCCATCTAGGACAGGATCCGAATCACCCACGGTTTCATCCGGTTAAACTGGACAGGAAGACACCTTTCTGTCTATCCCTTTGGAATCATCCCATCATGGAGAGATGCCAACACGAGCCCCATCCATCCGGCAAGCTTTCTTCGCTCCTTCTCTTACAAGAGATCCGTCCATGTTGCCATCGCAGATCTTTTGGGGGCGGGGCAGGTATAACCTTATGAAACCGATCCATCAGACGATGATATTGGTTGCAGGTACCACAGTAGCTTATCCCTTGACCCCTGCAAATCCGATAAGCCATTTGGGACACCACCTCCCACCCGTTCCCACCCACCTCCCGATAATGCTGGGTTCTCCCCCTCCAGGATGCTTAAAAAGAGTCAGGTCTTGGTTATCAAAGATGTCACTCAGGATCACAGAAGGACGACCGTCTTCTCTCCAATGGATGCATCTCAAAAGTGATCTGACCCAAAGGATCACTGGGTCGTCGCATCCCCTCCCCACCCTTCCCCGGCACGGTGATGCGGTGACCCTAAGGCAATGAAAAGAGTCATGTCTCTCTGCCCAGCCCATTCACAACTGGCGTTTTTTTCTCTTCCCTGGCATCAGGACGAACGTGAAAAGAGGGGGGGGGGGGACGGCTACCGCAGCACAATCAGTTGGAGGTGTCAGAGTGGACGCTGCCAGGACCTTCTGTTGGGGAGGTGACAGAAGATGGAGTGGCTGCTTCCTGCCAGCCCCCATTGGCCTAGTGAAAGTAAAAAAAAAAAATCAAAAAAATTCAGTTCAAAAATTCAAAACCTTTATTGTCAGTGCACAACATATCTACAATGAGATTGGTTGAGCTCGCTCAGTGCACCCCCCCCCCAACACAATACAACTCACAGTGAAGACAGACAATCCCTAACCCAATAAATCATATTAACAAACACCCAGTCTTATTGCACCAGGGTGAACATGTTACACGTTGCACTAGCCCTGCAAGTCCATCATACTCCGTAGTTATGATGTTATTTCGCATTCAGGAGTCTGACAGCTCACAGATTAAAAAACCCCCAATGATGGTAAATTTCCCTAAAGGTATGTACAGATATGTCCTCGATTTTCATTTAGTGGCCCAGGTTACAACAGCACTGAAAAAAGGACGATTTATGACCGTTTATCACTCTTACGACCCTTGCAGCCTCCCCATGGTCACGGGATCGAAATTCAGACACTTGGAAAGTGGCTCACATTTACGACGGTTGCAATGGCCCAGAATTATGTGATCCTCTTTTACGACCTTCTGATAAGCAAAGTCAATGGGAAAGACAGATTTGTTTTACAACCATGTCACTAACTTACAATAACTGCAGTGATTCTCTTCCTGGTTGGCTCCGTTGGCAATGGAGGTGATCTTTCTGGTCACCAACCTCTGGATCATGTTGGACTGCTAAGACAGCGACAATCAGCTGTCCAGCAGTTCGGAAACCCCCCTCTTCGGGAGAAGAAGCGGTGGTGAGCAAAAAGAAGCAGAGGTAGAGCTTTCCTAGAGCTCCTAGAAGATACCAGGGGGCTCGAAGGATTAAGCCCCCTCAGAACTTCAAAGTGCTCCAGATCTGAGGCTTTTTTCCTGCTCCGGCAGACCTAATTGCCGCGACCAACTTCCGGGACCAATTTTAACTTAAAGAAGATAATACCGGACTGAACAGAAACAGGAGAGCTCTAATTATAAAAGCAAGTAATCAATCAATTCCCTGTTATTTTTTTTTTTTAAGTTTTGGATTTGACTTCAAAGTGAAAATGGCGATCGTTCTTTAATGAGCTACGCAGTTGAAAACGAAAGTGTTACAATTCTCTGTTTGCTGTTTATTGCTGAAGGCCAGCTGGAAATTTTTTTTAAACATTGTAATGAGAAGGGAGAAGAGATCGAGATATTGAGACTGATTTAAAAAAAAAAAAAGACTTAAAAGGTTTATACGTAATATTAGCCGGGACCAATTTTAACTTAAAGAAGATAATACCGGACTGAACAGAAACAGGAGAGCTCTAATTATAAAAGCAAGTAATCAATCAATTCCCTGTTATTTTTTTTTTAAGTTTTGGATCTGACTTCAAAGTGAAAATGGCGATCGTTCTTTAATGAGCTACACAGTTGAAAACGAAAGTGTTACAAGTCTCACTGTCTGTTGTTTATTGCTGAGGCCAGCTGGAAAAAAAATTTTTTTTTAAACATTGTAATGAGAAGGGAGAAGAGATACTGAGACTGGAAAAAAAAAAGACTTAAAAGGTTTATACGTAATATTAAGTTAAAGAGAAATTTTAAGAGATGGCAGCAAAACAATTAAAGTCAACTGCTACAAAACTCAGGAACATTAACACCGGAGTCTCTCCAGCACATACAGCAGATACAAAATCACTAAATTTGGAAGCACTTCAGGATAACCTGAAAGAATTTATGAAAGAATCTCTTAACGATGCTATGAATTGGCAAACTTCCCAGATAGAGGATAAGTTTAAATTAATTACAGAAGAAATGTCAGAGATGAAAAACAGATGTTAGAAATTCAGACTGGAAATAAAGAAGTTAAAGAAGGTTTGGTGTCAGCAGTACAGGGTCTGGCATCAAATGTGATTTTATTGGAGCAGGAAGTAGAAGAAATAAAGAAGTTAATTTAAAATTGGAAAATGAGATTGAGGCAGTTCAAAGTAAAATGGATAAAGTTGATGATGAAATTGTTTTGGTACAATATAGAGCAATGGAACTTGCTTTACGAATCCGTGGACTAAAAGAATGTAAAATGAGAATTTGAAGCAAATTTTTCGGAGGCCTTTGCAGAGATTTTGGCAGTTCGCCAGTAGATGTGGCATTTTATATTGATAAAATTTATCGTGAATTCCTGGATAGCAAGACAAAGAAATCTTCCCAGAGACATTGTTATTTATTTTACTACTAGAACAGTGAGAAATGAGATTTTACAAGCTTTTTTAAAGGAGACAAGATTCAAGCAGCCGCCAAGATATTTTAATACTAAAGGAAATTCCCCCCAAAATGTTGAGAGGTAGGAAGGAGTTTGCTTTTTTGGTGAACGAACTTAAAAAACGTCAGATTGAGTATAGATGGGACATCCCAATTGGTATAATAGTTTACTATGAAGGGAAAGCACATCGTCTTAATACAGTCAGTAAAGCACAAGAGTTTTATGCTTATGTGCTTAAGGCTGGAAGTCCACCATCTCCGGATGGTAGGAGAAAGGAAGGTGAAATTAAAGAAAAAGAAGTGATAGTAATGGAAGAAGACCGTTTACAAGCGTTGGATGTGTCTAAGATGGGATCAGAGATTCCAAAAGAGCCAAGGATGACAAGAGCAGCTGTCAAACGCAAGGAACAAGAAGAAAAGGCTCAACAGGCTCAATCTGCTATTACCAAGACGGAAACAGTGGGAGGAGCAAGGCCCAAAGAAAGATATGATTTGCGGCTGGTGCTTCAAAAGTTTCCGATTGCTGATAATGGCAATTAGACTTTTATCTTGGAATGTCAATGGATTAAACTCACCACAAAAGAGAAGAAAGATATTTCATTATTTGAAGCAATTTAAAAATGACATTGTATGTTTACAAGAAACACATATTAGAACATTAGACCAGAAATATTTGATAAATTCAAATTGGGAATACATTTTGTTGCATCTGCTACAGAAAAGAAGAATGGACTAGTTGTTTATATAAAGAGTAATTTATCTGCAACATTAATTGAAGCGGATAATCAAGGAAGATATATTGCTATTGAACTTTTATTGAAGGAGAAAATACTTTTAATAGGAGTTTTATGCACCAAATCAACAACAAGAAAAATTTTATAAGTTTTTACATACAAGAAAAACATCTTGGGATTATAAAACTTATATATTAATGGGTGATTGGAATGGAGTGATGGATACCCAGAAAGATAAAAGAAGTCTTAGAAATATTTCCAATCGTAAAACTGCCAAAGGCATTCTTTGATTTGATGGAAGATTTAGAATTGATAGATGTATGGCGAGAACGCAATGAAAAAGAGAGAGATTTTACATTTTTTTCTGACAGACATCAATCTTTTCTAGGATTGATTTCATTTTAATTACTAATGATTTGTTTTTCAGAGTGAAGAAGACAAAAATTTGTTCTAGAACCTTGTCTGATCATAGCCGGTATGGATTGAGTTAGATCGGGAAAAAGAGGCCAGGAGGTCGTGGAGGATGAATGAGAACTTGTTTAAATATGAACAAAATGTAAATGAATGTAAAACTCTAATGAAGGAATTTTTTTCTTTGAACATGGATAAAGGGACACCTATAGAGATAGTTTGGGACACCAGTAAAGCTTATATGAGGGAATTTTATTAGAGATGAATAATAAATATAGAAATAGACTGCACAAAAGGCTAAAAGAACTAGAAGAGGAAATTAAAAGGAAGGAGCAGTTATTGGTAGGCAATCCAGGAGATAGTAAAACAAAAGAGTCAATAAATATATTAAGAGGTCAATTTAATATGTTAATGGCAGATCAGGTGGCAACTAATTTACAATATGTAAGACATAATTTGTTTAATAATTCTAATAAACCTGGAAGGTGGTTAGCATATTTATTAAGAAAGAAACAGAAACGACGATAATTGATAAAATAGAATATAGAGGTAAGGAAGTATATCAGCAAAATTTGATTAAAAAAGCTTTTTTAGAATATTATACTAAGTTATATTCTAGAGATGTGATTAGTGATAAAGATATAGATAGATATTTACAGGACCACGGTATTTTAGAAATTACAGTAGATCAAAGGGAAGAGTTGAATCAATTAATTTCTTCAGAGGAAATAGTGTTTGCAATTAAGCAGCTTAAAGCGAATAAAGCACCAGGTACAGATGGCTTGACAACTACTTATTATAAAAATTTACAAAATGAGATGATTGTACCACTTAAGGAGTTATTTAACAGAATACAAAGGGGAGGAGAAGCTCCTCCTTCATGGAGGACAGCTTTTATTTCATTAATACCTAAAGAAGATCGAGATGGTGTTAAACCAGAGAATTATAGGCCAATATCGCTTTTAAATACTGATTATAAGATATTTGCTAAGATACTAGCGAATAGATTGATGCCACTGATGAATCAATTAATTCATAATGACCAATCAGGATTTATTAAGGGGAGACAGATGAGATATAATATGAGACAAATTGTAAATTTACTTGAATATTTGGAAGGAAACAGCCAGGTTTCAGCAGCATTCCTCTTTTTGGATGCCGAAAAGCTTTTGATAGATTGGATTGGCAGTTTTTGTTTAAAGTAATAGAAAAATGCAATTTGGGGATTATTTTATTCAAGCAATTAAGGCTATATATCAAAAGCAAACAGCTCAAATAATAGTAAATGGTGGATTAACAGAATCTTTCAAGATTGAGAAAGGGACTAGACAAGGATGTCCCTTGTCACCATTATTATTCATTCTAACTTTGGAAATATTATTGAGTAAGATACGTGGTTTAGATCGAATAAAAGGAATTAGAATTAAAAATCAAGATTATAAATTAAGAGCGTTTGCAGATGATTTGGTTGTTTCTTTATCTCAACCAATACATTCAGCTGTATATTTGATGGAGACAATTGATCAGTATAGTAAGGTATCTGGGTTTAAAGTGAATCAACAGAAGACAAAATGATAATTAAAAATATGAATACACATCAGAGGGAAGAATTAGAAAGAATAACTGGATATGAAGTAGTTAAAAAGGTTAAATACTTAGGAGTATACATTACAGCATCGAATGTAAAATTATATAAAACAATTATGAGGTATTGTGGGGAAAAGTAATTAAAGAAATGGAGAAATGGAAGAAGTTACAATTATCATTGTTGGGAAGAGTGGCAGCTATAAAAATGAATGTTTTGCCTAGATTTTTATTTTTGTTTCAAATGATTCCAATTTTGAAGAAAGATGCAAATTTACAAGAATGGCAAAAAGGGATTAATAAATTTGTATGGAAGGGTAAAAAACCGAGGATAAAGTTAAAAATAATGCAAGACGTTAGGAAAGAGGGGGTATAAAAATGCCTAATTTGAAATTGTACTATGATGCAGTTGTTTTAACTTTAATTTCTGATTGGATTAATTTAACAGAGGAAAGGATTTTGAATATAGAAGGTTATGGTTTGTTATATGGATGGCACGCATATGTAATATATGACAAGAAAATTGATAAGACATTTAAGAATAATATGGTCAGAAGTGCGTTGTTGAGGATTTGGAAAAAATATCAATATAAGTTAGATGGAAAGATACCAATATGGACCATCCCCAGACATATGATAGAGAATATAAATATATTACAAAAAATGGAAGTTATCACTTACAAAGAGCTTTTGACTATGGAAAAGGGGAATTACAGTTGAAATCTAGGGAGAAATTGAGGATGAAGGAAGAAATTATACATGGTTCCAGTATGGACAATTGCAATCTAGATGGAAAATAGATCAGAAAATTGGTATAAGGCAAAGTGATGATAATCTGGTAAAACAAATAAAAGATCAAGGTCAACAGCATATAAAGAGATTATATAATGTATTGGTTGAAATTGATTCAGAAATGGAGTTGGTTAAAGATTGTATGGTAAAATGGGCACAAAATTTTCAACAACCTATAATGTTAGAAACATGGGAAAAATTTGGGTGAGGAATGTTAAATTCACGCAAGCACAAAATTTAAGAGAAAATTTTATAAAATGTTTTATAGATGGCATTTAGATCCTAAAAAACTGTCATGTATGTATCCAAATGTGAAAGCAAAATGTTGGAGATGTGATTGTGAGGATGCTACCTATTATCATATATGGTGGACTTGCAAAAAAGTTAAAGCCTTTTGGATTAAAATATGGTGGATTATGCAGAACATTTTGAAAAAGAAGATCAAGTTTGTTCCACAGTTCTTTTATTAGGAATAATCTCAGATTGCACTGTTATAGAGACAAAACTGATTCTGAATTTAATAACTGCTGCAAGATTATTGATTGCACAATATTGGAAGAAAGAAGACTTACCTACAATTGGAGAATGGATTAGTAAAGTATCAAATTTAGCAGAAATGGCAAAAATTTCTGCCTACTTGAAAGACTGTACACAAGAAAAATATATATTGGAATGGGGGAAGTGGATTGATTATATTCAAAATAAGTATCAGATTAAAATATCAATTAGTGTTTGAGTGAAGTTAGGAATTATTATGTATAAGTTTAAGAAAGAAGGGAATTGATAGTGAGATGGTGTGAAATGGAATATGTTTTATGTTATATTTTAGATTATGTTTGTTAGTTACAATACCCTGTATTCTGTTCTGGGAAGTCTCGGGGAAGGAGGCGGAAGGGAAGACTATAAATTGATTGGTTGCCATTGTACAGGAATAATGGTAGAATTAAACAAGTTGGAATGGTGTAATGTCGGGACTGCTCGGCAAACACTCCCGAAGGAAAGGGTAAGGAAAGAGGAGAAAAGAAGGAAGAAAGTAGGTAGGTAGGTGGGTAGGGAGGAAAGAAGGGAGGGAGAAGAAAGGATAGGAGGAGGAGAAGAAGGAGAAGATAGAGGGTTAGAAAGGATGGTAGTGAGAAGTGGGAAAGAGGAGGGGAAGTAGGAAAGCGAGGAGAAGGTGGTGGGGGAAGTTTAAGAAGGATGAGAAGGGAAGAAAGGATTAAAGGGGGGAGTGGCAGTCGAACAGCCCTGACTGAGTATAATTTGAGTATAGGACTGATTGTTGGATAAGTGATTGTATTGTACACTGGTCAAATTGTGGGAATTATTATGGAAAAATAAAAAAATTTTGCAAAAAAAATAAAAAAAATAAATAACTGCAGTGATTCCCTTAACAACTGTGATGAGAAAGGTCATAAAATGGGGTAAAACTCAGCAACAGAAATTTGGGGCTCAATTGCGGTCATAAGCTGTGGACTACCTATGTCAGTTTTCAGTTCCCACCCTGTGAAAATTCCCGAGAAGGAACCATCTCTCTGCTTTCTTAAAGAACTTCAGATCCACTTTGTCTCCTACAAAAATGATCGCTCGTACTTCCCAGATGCTGCAAATTGTTATGTAGCTTAAGCAATTGTCTGAGAACTCTGGAACATCATTTCACACATCCGTTCCTCTTCTGAAGTACAGGTAGTTCTCAACTTACAACAGTTCATTTAGTGACCGTTCCAAGTTACAACGGCCCTGAAAAAGTGACTTATGACCAGTTGACCCATTGAGCCCAAAATGTAGGCTGTTAAGCAAGAAATTTGTTAAGTGTGTTTTGCCCCGTTTTATGACTTTCCTTGCCACGTTTGTCAAGCGCAGTTGTTAAATTAGTATCACGGTTGTTAAGTGAATCCGGTTTCCCCATTGACTTTGCTTGTCAGAAGGTCACAAAAGGGGGATCACATGGCCCAGGGACGCTGCAGACATCGTAAATATGAATCAGTTGCCAAGCATCCCAATTTTATTCGCATGACTGCGAGGCTGCTGCAACGGTCGTAAGTGTGAAAAAATGATCATACGTCCTTTTTTTCAGTGCCATTGTAACTTCAAATGGTCACTAAGTGAATCTTCGTAAGTCAAGGACTACCTCTATTGAACTAAGATCTTTTTCTGTTTTCATCTTATGACATCAGGAATCCCCAACCTGTGGGCCGCAACCCACTACCAGGCTATGGCCTATTCGCAAGTGGGTTGTGTGAGGGGCCAGCTGATGTGCGCATGTGCTCGCGCAAGCATCGCAGGCACTCTGGGTCTCACTCATGCAAGCATTGCGGCCTAACTCGCATGAGCATTGCAGCCACTCTCGGCCCCACTCGCACGAGCGTCGCAGGTGCTCTCTGTTGTATCTCGCCCAATCTCACCACAGCCGGGGCCTGCTTATCTGCTTCCGAACACGGAGGAATGTTCTAGTATGCCTCCCGGCCCCAGCTCTGGCTCCATGCCCAGACAGGCTGAAGAGGAGGAAATATCTCCAGCCCCCAGCTCTGGCTCCATGCCCAGGCAAACGGAGCAACTAGACCCCTCCCCCTCCTCCACAGCATGTGAGCCTGAGGAAGGTCAATTACCAACAGCTGCCGATTGGAGTGACCCTCGCGGCAGAAGACTTGATAGGCGGAGGAAACAGAAGGAAGGGAGGGGCAGGCCTGGATAAGTGCTGAGTCATGGAGCCACACCCCATGGCCTATATAAAGAATTTGCTTTCTGGCATTCTCTGAGTCAGGCAAAGTCTAAACATATCTTGCTGAAGTCACTTTCTGATCTCCTGCCTGCCCTGAGGACTTTGCTAGGACTTTGGCAGAGCTGCAGAGGCACGCCTGATTCGGATTTCCCTGACCCGGCCGTCAGCGGAGGAGTGGGACACGACACTCTCAGCCCCACTCCTGTAAGTAATGGGTACTCGTGCGCACCCAAGCGCCGACCCCTTCCACAAAACCATCCCCTCTTTCCCTCGTCTGTCCCCTCCAGGCCGCCAACCTGTATTATACAAGGACACCCAAGCAACCTATCTTAATTGGTGCTGCCTGAGGCCAAAGTAAATCAGAAGTTATTCGCCTCTTGACCTAAACTCACCCTCATTTCTCGTGGGCTGTACATCTGGTTGGCAGCCATACTGTCCCCGTAGCCACCAGGCCCCATGGAGTGACGCATCGACTCCACCTAGGAGTTAAAGAAAAACAGACAAAAGGTAGAAAGAATACAAGCTTGGGAGGATAAAGGGGGAGGCTGAGAAACATCCATTATCAATTCAGGGCACCACACATATTTTGCCATAGTTTTACCCTGTTCTTTTTACACGACTACTTCACAAAGAAAAAAAAGGGACATGAGGGAAATAGCCATTTAAACTTCCTCCCCACAGCCGAGAAACTTAACATTAGACTCTTTTTATCTTTTCCCAGAGCTGTAAAGATTTGGCTTTTCTCCCATCCTTTGGTGAGCTCGTTCTCTTGGGAGGATACATCCTTTTCATACTCAAGTCTTGGCTATGGGCATTGTTATATTGTTTTATTTTTATACTGGCTTTGAATTGTGGCTACTTTTGGCTCAGCTGCTATTTGTTTATGTACAATATTCATTGGCTATCAAATTTATATCCTCTGGAATGTGAGTCCCCAGAGATCCAGATGCCACCGACTCTGCTGTTGTTAAAAAAATGCTGCAAAGATCAGACATTTCACCAGTCCTTTGACAAGGGACAACGGGACCCCTGGCTCCATTCAGTCTTGCCAACTGTTTATCAATTTTCTTTGTTTCATCGTTAACCGCCCAGAGTGGCTGGGAATCAGACAGCCTACCACCGTGATGGCAAACCTATGGCACGCATGCCAGAGGTGGCATGCGGAGCCATCTCTGTGGGCATGCAAGCGTTACCCTAACTCAGCTCCAGTGCGCATGTGTGTGCTAGCCAACTGATTTTTAGGCCTTCCAGGCCCACCGGAAGTTGGGAAACGGGCCATTTCCAGTCTCCAGAGGGCCTCTGGGGGGTGTGTGTGTGTGGGGAAGGCCATTTTCGCCCTCCCCTGGCTCCAAGGAAACCTCTGGAGCCTGGGGAGGGCGAAAACGGGCCTACCAGGCCCACCATGCCATCACGTGCCAAAAGCGGGGAGGGTCATGCGTACATGCACAGGGAATGGGACACATTGAATTATGGGGTGTGGGCACACACACACGCGACCCTCCCACGCTCTCCCCGCTTTTGGCACAAACAACAAAAAGGTTGGCCATCACTGGCCTACAACGATGGCGAAGCTTTTTGGCACCGAGTGCCAAAAAAGTTGTGCGGACGGACGCGCTCTTGAAAAGCCGAACTTTTGGGTTCTAGCAGGCATGTGCCCCCCCCCAACAGTCAGCTGGCTGGCACACAAGTGCAGGCTGGTTTTCAGCACTGCCGTGCGCACGAAGGGATTGAGCTCCGGAAAAGCCAAACTTCAGGCGCACATGCGAACCCGACAATCAGCTGGCCGGAGTGCATGTGCACATCAGTTTTCAGCACTGCTGAAGGACAGCTGATCATTGTGTGCACATGCACACAAAAACCCCCGAAGACAAACAAGCAAGGCCATACGCGCTGGCCGACATGGCTTCACGTGCCACTTTGGGCAGGTGTGCCAAAGTGTAGGCACATCCTGAGCCTACAAGTTTAATAAATTATTATGATTATGCAAGATCCAATCTGGGTTGGTTAGGATAATTACGATAATTAAGAATAGGCAGGATAATTATGAATATCCTGCCACAATCATAAAAAAACCACAATAACAAAGCAAAAAAACCCAGAACTCAATTAAAATAACACAGAATAAAAATGTGTAAGTATAAATACTCAAAAACCCACAAACTGTGAGTGGGGTAGTTTTTATGTTTGTTTCATGTAAATATAATCAACTTAAAAAGACAGGACATGTAAGCATGTTAAATTAACATGGAACAGGACTTTTGCTAAACAGGATTTCTTTGTGAAGAAGCTAAAAAAAAGAAAATTCTATTATATTCTATTCTAACAAGTTTTTAACAGTCAATGTTTTTAAGTTTACAGCAGTTAAGTACATAGGTTTGCTGTGGGATAAGGGCATTGACGGTGTGAAATTTCCATTAGCAATCAGTCACCTAAAGCACTTTTTCTCAACCTTAATATTAAGATGTAAGGATTCTGAGAGTTGAAATCCACACCTCTTACAGTTGCTGAAATTAAAAAAAAACAAAAAAAACCACCAACCTAGAGCAGGGTGTCTCCAACCTTGGCAACTTTAAGACTTGTGGATTTCAACTCCCAGAGTTCCTCAGCCAGCTTTGAACTTTGGGATTTGAAATCCACGAGTCTTAAAAGTTGCCAAGGTTGGAGACCCCTGACCTAGAGGATAGAAAACAATCTGAAAGGCCTTATGTCCTCAAATGGGTTTGACCAGTGGTGAAATCTGAACCGGTTTGCATGTGCGCTGCGCACACCACGCACCAAATGCAAGGTGTGCGCGTGCACAGTGCATGCCAAAAGGAGGCATGGGAAAGTAGAACAGTGCGCAGGGGTGTGTGTGATCAGCTGTAGCGTGCAATCTTATTTTTACCTTTAAAAGCATTTTTTTACAACCTATTCGACCGAATAGGTTGCAAAAAAATGCTTTTAAAACAAAAAAAACAAAAGGCTATGATGATCGTGCGGCTCAGCCGTGATTGTCAGAGCATTTTTTTTACCTTTTAAAAGCATTTTTTAAAAATAGCGGCAAGCGGGGAAGGGGGTAACCAGGTGATTGGGTGGACATGGGCAGGTGGGGGGGAGGGAGTTTTGCTACCAGTTGTCCAAACCACCATTGCTACCGGATCGGCCGATCCGATCTGAACCGAGGGCATTTCACCCCTGGGTTTGACTAAATGCCCCCTTACACTGAATCAATGAAGCATGTGACCGGCAGAGGGGTCATGAGGGTGGAGATTTTGGGGTTTGTATTACTGAGGGAGGAACTGGAATCCCCAGTTTCGGTTTTCCTCCAACTGTGCCAGTTTACCTATGCTAGGTAAAGAACTTTGAAAGATGTTGGTTTTGGATTCTGCAGGAGGGGTTTTCTGGAATGCTGACATGAAACCGAAACTGGGGATTCTGGTTTCCTCCCTCAGTAATACAAACCCCAAAATCTCCACCCTCATGACCCCTCTGCCGGTCACATGCGCCAATCCTCAACCGTCCCATGTCGAAGCATCACTCCAGCCACTCCTTCTCCAGATGCGAACCCAGCCTGACCTTGACCGGCAGAAAAATGTTATTATGTCTAATCATCCCTTGCACTACCACCCTCCTCCCCTCCTTTCCCACAGAGGAGAATTGTGGCAGCGCATGGAAGCCTTCGGACTAGTATGGCTTCCAAAGCTGACATCTGGAGCCTGGGGAGAGCAAAAAATTGGCTTTCTGGTTCCACTGAAAGGAAAGGAGGCTGGAAACGGCAAACAGGCCGTTTCCAGCCTCCGGAGGGCCTCTAGGGTGGGGTGGGGAAGAACGTTTTCACCTTCCCCAGGCTTCTAGAAGGAGCATGGGGAGGGTAAAAAACGGGCCTACCGGGCCCACCGTGCCATCGCGTGCCAAAAGCGTGGAGAGCTCATTGAATTATGGGTGTGACCAAAAAGTTTAGCCATCACGGCCCTATACCATTTCAGACAAATGGTTATCCAACATTTTCTTAAAAACTTCCAGTGTTGGAGCATTCACAACTTCTGGAGGCATAAGTTGTTCCACTGATTAATTGTTCTAACAGCCAGGAAATTTCCCCTTAGTTCTAGGTTGCTTCTCTTCATCATTATCAGGGTCTTAATCTTCCCAAACGGCTGAACGGCGTCGTGCCGAAGTAACAGTAAGGAGAACAGACTTTTGTATCATTTCAACAGCAGCTGGGTTGGGGAATGCTCTCTGCGGACTCTGCGGCAAGTCCCAAGTGGGTGGGGGGAGAGAGGGGAACTAACCTGTGATGTAGAATAGGAGTCTCCATTTAGCCCTTGAAGGCCCATGAACATATCCCCCGAACTAGAGAGATTGAAGGAGCCCCCGGAGCCTGCGAGAAAATTGGAGGAAAGATGGGAGAAAAAAACAGCAACAGAGTGAATGGGTGGAAAACGCAGCTCTTTCAAGGAAAGAAAAGATTAAGGCTACTGAGAGGTTAGGTAACTGGAGGTGCACGCCAAGAGCCCTAAGCGCACCCAGGAATACTAGCTCTATCTTTTGTGTAAGGTTATAGTAACAGAATCCCCAACTTACCCTGTGGTAAGATGGGCGACCAATAAAATTTAAAAATAAATGAGTAAGTAAGGAAATAAATCTTGTAAATCTGAAAGGTACAGCTCTTCCCCCTTCACCTTTACCATCCAAGAAACCAGGAAGGGACACTTCTGAAATGCTTCCCATGCCCACATTCCTGCTGTGGACTCAGCTGCCTCTTATCTGACTGGTGTCTAGCCTGTGGCTCTTCCTCCTGTCTCCCAAGGCCATTCCCGCAGACCGTTACATTGGCCTGGGGGCTGGGGAGAAGGAAGAAGGGAAAGAAGGAAAGAAAGAAAGAAGCAAGCATCTAGGTCTGCACTCAGCAAGGATGACCGCTTGTCTGGAAGGGGACGGAAGAGCTGGGAATGGAGATTCTCCTCAGGAGCTCCACCGTCTGTCGCAGAGGGGGGCAGTTCCATGCTTCTCCAATCCCAGCAAGGACTCCTGCACCAACATGGGGTGTAGCGGAGTTTTGGGGAGGAGGGGAGTTACCCGCGGAGGAGGGGGTGTTGGGAGAGTCGCCCCCGCTCTGTGCGGCGCTGACCGCCGTTTTCACGGCGTAAATATTGGCTTCCTCTTGGAACTTGCCGATGTTCTTCTTATAACGGATGCGCTTGTTCCCGAACCAGTTTGAGACCTGGAAGGAGGGAGGGGAGGGAGAGGGCAGAGGTCAACATGGAGGGGCAGGAATTGGGAGGGGAACAAGGGTTGGGGGAAAGAGGGGTGAGGAAGGAAGGGAATTATGGATCGATAGGTCAGCCAAACCTGGACCCTTTCCCCCGGCCGACCTTCTTTCCCGAAGTGACCCTACCGTCTCTTGCAGACAGTCTTGTAGCCTGCTCGGATCAGCTTCAGACCTGCCCCCCGCAAAGGTCCTGGTACCTGCGAGACGGTGATGCCGCATTTCTTGGCAAGCTCCTCCTTGGCCTCCTCGCTGGGATACGGGTTGCTCAGGTGCGAGTAGAAATATTCATTCAGGACCTCGGTGGCTTGCTTGCTGAAATTGCGTCGCTTCCGCCTGTCCGTTGCGTGGGACCAAGAGGGGGGGGACGTTGACAGTGAGAACAAAATGATTGGCATTTAGGTATCAATTTATTTATTCGCGCGGGGCTGGCTTAAATTTTATTGGTTTTAAATTTTTATTATTAATTTTTAATGGGTTTTAGTTTTTATGTTCCAAAGTTTTAGGCCAATTATGTAATAAGTTTTTTAATTCGTATTTTAAATTGTATATTACATTGTTTGGTTTTACCTTGGCTGTACACCGCCCTGAGTCCTTCGGGAGAAGGGCGGTATAAAAATTGAATAAATAATAATAATAATAATAATAATAATAATAATAATAATAATAATAATAATAATAATAATAATAATATCCACTGAAGAGGAAAACCCGTATGGGATCAAGAAGGGGAAAATTGAAAAAAACAAGGAGAAGGAAGAGTAGGGATTTATAGGTATATTAGAAAAAAAGATACAAGTAGTCCTCGACTTACGACCATGATCGAGTGAGACATTGGTTAAGTGGGTTTTGCCACATTTTGCGATCTTTCTTGGCATAGTTGTTAAGTGAACTAACAATAACAGAGTTGGAAGGTACCTTGGAGGTCATCTAGTCCAACCCCCTGTTCACGCAGGAGACCTGTACTAGGGATTCGAACCTCTGAACTGCCAACCTTTCTGATCTAAGTGACTCTGGCTCCCTCATTGTCTTGGCATGTCAGAAAGTCGCAACAGGGGATCACATGACCCTGGGACACTGCAACAGTCATAAATACAAGTCAGTTGCCAAGCATCCAAATTTTGATCATGTGACTATGGGGATGCTGCAACGGTTGCAACTATGAAAAATGGTCATAAGTCACTTTTTTCAGTGCCGTTTTTAGCTTTGAACGGTCACTAAATAAACGGTTATAAGTCAAGGACTACCTTTATAGGGCAACCCTCCTTGCATTGTACTAGTTGACTGTAGGTGGTAAAAACAATCTGTTCAAATATAAGCAGTTCTATATTTGATGATGATGGCATTTGGGACCAGAATTGCCGTCGCTAAGCAACACGGTCGTAAAGTGCAATGTCATGTGACTGCATTGTTAGGCAATGGCAATTCTTGTAGTCCCAGTTACCATCGTTAAGCAAGGACTGCGCAGCTCATTGAATGAGGGCTTCGCATGATTACGATTTCCTGCTGGTTTCCCCATTGACTTTGCTTCTGGGAATGCCAGCAGGGAATGTCAGAAATTGCAATCACATGATGATGGTTTGCTGTGACGTCCTAATTACAATCCAGATCCCAAGGACCCAGATTGCAATCATGTGTCCAATGGCCAGAACTCTAAGGACAAGTCCTAAGTCTCCTTCTTTCAAGTGCTATCACCAGGTTGGAATAGTCATTGAATGAGAACCACCTATATTTCCACCACCAGCTCTATCTCTACGATCATCACAAAGTTTTTTATATATATATAACTAACCCATACAAAAATTGCAGAATCCAATCTTGGTTAGTCTCTAGCTGGCTAAAGAGAAGTTCCCTGAAGGATGGGCTTTAGCAGGAGTCCCAAAGTTGGGAAAACAAAACCTCTGGTTCCAGTGACCGACCCAGACTGGTTCTTGCAACATTATCCTGGGACACGTATATTCACCTTCATTTGCCATACAAAATTACTTAAAGAAACCAGCACATTAGAAAAACAATTGGACTTGACATATAAATCTCACAGGAGTGCTAAAACATCTGGAGATACTCTTGAGAACTGCAATTCTAACTCTTTCTTTCAAGGTAGACTCCAGTGATCCTCCAGGTTTTCTTGAAAACATGCCGGCCATGTATATTGAGCCCCCAAATGAGATTTCCAACAACATATCGGCACCATCTTCAGATCAGAAGTGATATTCAGCTGGTTCAAACCGGTTTGCCCAAACCGGTAGCGGAAATCGCAGATGGGCGGGCCCAGGCTCTATGCCATTCTATTTAGGTATGTTTTTGAGGCTGGAAGCACATGTGGAAGGTGCATGCGCCAGCATAGCACATGCGCAGAAGGCTAGGTGCATGCGTGGATGGGGCACGTGCTCACATTTGCGAACCAGTAGGGAAAGTACCGTATTTTTTGGAGTATAAGACGCACCTTTTTCCCCCAAAAAAGAGGGTGAAAATCTGGGTGCGTCTTATACTCCGAATGTAGGTCCACCCAACTTCTCAAACGGAGGTTTCAAAGGCTGAAAGAAGCTTCAGAAAAGAACCCCAAACAGAGCTTCAGAAAAAAAAGCCCCAAATAGAACTTTAGAAAAAAAGCCCCCAAACAGAGCTTCAGAAAAGAAGCTTCCAAACAGTTTCAGAGGCTTTTTTTCTAAAGTTCTGTTTTGGAGGCTTTCAGAGGCAGAAAAGCAAAAATAAAAGCAAGGCACAGAGCTCACAACCAAGGAACCTGTTGCTAAAATTCACCTCTGGGAAGAGCTGATTGGGGGTATTCCGGGAGGCCGATCCATCTGCCAATCAGCTTTTTTCTTATTTTCCTCCCCAAAAACTAAGGTGTGTTTTATACTCCAGTGCGTTTTATGCTCCGAAAAATACGGTAAGTGAATACCACCCCTGCTTCAGATCCATCCTCTCTCCTTGGAGTACATTATGCAAAAATAAAAATAAAAATACAGGCAGTCCTCATTTAGCAACTGCCTTGTTCAACAACCATCCACAATTATGATGAAAGTGATGAAAAACTTTGCGACCAATCCTCGCATTTATGACCTTCGAGGGTCTGTTAAACAAATGAAAGCTAAGGATCATAACCAACGGTTGTGGTTTCATCCAGTGACCCATTTGTTTAACCAAGTTGCTGGTTCCAATCATAGATGAGGAGTACTGCAAAGTAAAACATTCAAATGTTTGCTAGGTTTACATAATACAAATACTCTGCGGCTTTCAATTGTTCTTGATGCAGTTTTAAATAGCAGGAAGTACGCACAGTTCTACAGGAAGCCATGATATATTTGTATTTCCCACAGTCGGGGAATGTAAATCTATCTATCTATCTATCTATCTATCTATCTATCTATCTATCTATCTATCTATCTATCTATCTATCTATCTATCTATCTATCTACCTGACTCTGTGGTCTCTTCCCATAATCCTAAAAGTTTTATCCAAAAACTTTCTACTATTGACCTCACCCCATTCCTAAGAGGACCATAAGGGGCGTGCATAAGCGCACAAACGTGCCTACCGTTCCTGTCCTATTGTTTTTCTTTTCTTCTTCCTATATATATATATGCTTATACCTCCTTATATTTACTCATATATGTGTTTATATACTATATAATCTTTTTGTATGATATCTACATATATTGTTGTGACAAAATAAATAAATAAATAAAATAAATAATCTATCTATCTATCTATCTATCTATCTATCTATCTATCTATCTATCTATCTATCTATCTATCTATCTACTTGCTAATTTATTTGCCAAATTTACATGTTGCCAATACTTCCGAAGCTAGGTATTTCAAATCATACGGAAGGTTGCCCAGATACAACAATCAGCAGAATTGGCTCTTTTATGACTTGTGGACTTCAACTCCCAGAATTCCTGAGCTACAATAGCTGGCTCAGGAATTCTGGGAGTTGAAGTCCACAAGTCATAAAAAGGCCATAGGAGTTGAAGTCTACAAGTCATAAGGCTCAGGAATTCTGGGAGTTGAAGTCCAAAAGTCCTAAGGCTCAGGAATTCTGGGAGTTGAAGTCCACAAGTCATAAAGGGGCCATATTTCACCTCTGAAATAAAATGCCCACCTGGCATCCAGGAAGCGTGAACGCAGGATCATGACCGCCTCACACGTGCTCTGCTTCAGCTGCATCTGGATAGAGCTGAACTTCCGATGGATGATGCTGACCATGCGCTCAATCTCCTTAGGCGACACTGGGCGTGTGCGGCTTTGCTCTCGAAGCAAATTCATCACGTGGGTTGTGAACTCATTGCAAGCCTTTGTGGGTTGAGGAAGAAGGAAGAGACGGGGCAGATGAGTCAAAAGTTATGACAGCCAGAACTTGACACTTTTCCCATCCCTTGCAATCTGTCCTCCATCCCAGAGATTCACCATCTTTGGCCACCGAGTCTTAACTTGAATCACCAACTAATCAACTTTGTACAGGTTGTCCTCGACATATAGCCATTCATTAAGTGACCATAACGGCACTAAAAAGGTGACTTACAACCAGGGGTGGGTTTTATTTACCTTTACTACTGGTTCGCAACGGGCTCGCGCGCTTCTGCGCATGCGCAGATCACCAAATGTGACCTCTGGGCAGAGCTTCCCACCGTTTATACTATCTGTTCCCAAGAACCGGACAGAACCGGGAGCAACCCACCACTGCTTACAACCATTATTCACTCTTACGACTTTGCAGTATAGTCATATAATCAATATTCAGATGCTTGGCAACTGGTTCATATTTATGATAGTTGCAATGTCCTGGGGTCATGTGATCCCCTTCTGCGACCTTCTGACAAGCAAACTCAGTGGGGAAGCCAGATTCACTCAACAACCGTGTTACTAACCGAACAACTGCAGTGATTCACTTAACAACGGTGGCAAGAAAATGGGGCAAAACTCACTTAACAACTGTCTCACTTAGCAACATAAATTTGGGACTCCGTTGTAGTCGTAACTCAAGGAATACCTGTAGCAGGGGTGAAATGTAAATTTGTTACTACCAGTTCTGTGGACGTGGCTTGGTGGTGGTAATGTGACTGGGTGGGTGTGGCCAACTTTTTTTTTCTTTTAAAAGCATTTTTTCTACAACCTCTTCGGCTAAAGAGGTTATTAAAAAATGCTTTTAAAAGCCTGTGATGATCAGGCAACTCAGCTGGGATCGCCAGAGGGAAAAAGGCTTTTAAAGGGTTCTGACGATCCTAGCTGAGTTGCCTGATCGCCAGAACCTTTTAAAAGCATTTTTAAATTTTTTTTAAAATGCTTTTAAAAGGTTCTGATGATCAGGCAACTCAGCTGGGATCGCCAGAGGAGTCTTTTAAAAGCTTTTTTTTTTTACAACCTCTTTGGCAGAAGAGGTTGTAGAAAAAATGCTTTTAAAGGGTTCTGATGATCCCAGCTGAACCGCAAGATCATCAGAGGTTTTCTTTTACTTTTAACAGTATTTTTTTGGCCGAAGAAAAAAATGCTTTTAAAAGTAAAAAAAAACACCAAAAACCTCTGAAGATCACGCAGCTCAGCTGGGGCGGGGGGTGGGTGGGGTGGGGTGGATTTTGCTACCGGTTCTCCAAACCACCCGCCGCCATCGCTACCAGATCGGGCGATCCAGTCCAAACTGGGAGCATCTCACCCCTGACCTGTAGTACTATTAACTTTTCTTCCCTAGAAAATGTTGGTTTTTCTACCCATTCACCCTGTTGCCCATGTAATATTTCAAAACTATGGCCACTAAAACACAGGCCTGGGTATTTCCTATAGTGAAATGGGAAGTATTTGTCAATTTAGAAGAAGGCCCCAAACAGAATAAACCATTAAAAACACATTATTAAAGTAAAAGCCCTAAAAAGACACACACACACACATATAAAAGCAGTCCCCCAATCAACCCTCACCCAGATAAGAGATAAGATAACCTTTATTGTCATTTATTGTGAGCACACTGGCCCACATTAAAAATGAAACTGTTGCCTGTTCTCAAAAGAAAGTATTATCTACCCATACGTACACAAGTGATATTCAGCTGGTTAATACCGGTTTGGGAGAACCGGTAGTGGAAATCGCGAGTGGACCCGCCTACCCACCCTGGCTCTATGTTGTTCTATTTAGGCATGTTTTTTGAGGCAAAGCGCATACACGGAAGGCTGGGTGCATATGTGGAGGTGGCGAATGCGACTGCGCTCACATTTTCTGTTCTGGGCGAACCGGTAGGTAAATTATATGAATCCCACCTCTGCATACATATATAACACACATAAACATATGCTATACACACACACATACACAACCTACACGCATACATATATATCTACATATAAATATTAATCACATAGCGGAAAGAGGAAACTTGAGAGTTCACAAGGTTGAAGCTATATGGAACAAAACTGTGACCGAATCTGGATGTTCGGCTTCAGATAATACAGAGCCTCCTCCCAGAAGAAAAACAGGTCATGAAGAGGATGTGTACTGTCCCAGACAATGCAGCGGACCCTGTTCAAGCATCGCTTATGTGCTATGTTCTGGATAGAAGGAAGTGAACTACCAATAATCTTTTCTGCTGTCCTCACCACTCTTTGCACCACCTTCCTGTCCGAAGCAGTAATGCTTCCAAACCAGACAGTCATGCAATAGGACAGGAGGCTCTTGATCATCCTTCTGTATAAAGTGGTAAGGACAGGGGAAGGAAGATGTACTTTTCTCAAGTGACATCGAAAAGCCTCCCAAGGTCTTCCCACATACCATGACATGAAGACGTGCCAGCAGTGACGCCATCATGCAAAGGCTTCCATTACACACAGGTAGTCCTTGAGGTATGACCACAGGTTATAAAATGGGGCAAAACTCACTTAAGAACTGTCTCGCTTAGCAACAGCAATTTTGGGCTTAATTGCGGTCATAAATTGAGGATTACCTGTGTTCATTTTAAGCAACACTGTTCCACAAAAAAAGTGCATCTAATGCATAACTATACATCTATCTGCGCCGTTGTATAGGGTATTAGCCTTTCTTAGATTTTACCACAAGCTTTCATCTATATCAATGACTCCTTCGTTCATCCTTCTAGATTTCTTTTTTTAAAAAATAATTTCCCTGAATCTTGTACTACTTCTTTTTTTTTTTTAAAGGTCAATGGTTTTGAGTCAACCTCCAAGTCCAGATGATCCTGAATGGGATGGCACTCCCCCGGACTGAGCTGATGCACAATTTGCAGGTCCTCGTGGACTCAGTGATTCCTGCTCAAACAGCAGGTGGCAGCCATGGGTCAGGCGTGGTGGGGGGCAGGGGATTCATCTGGTATGCTGATTCTGCCCTTTTCTGGGCCACGCAGCCTTGTTAGTGGTCACTTCCTATTTGGGCTACTCCAATGAACTCTACATGGGGCTGCCGTTGAAGATCCCACTCTCCTGACTTTCTGCAAGATCTCAAAAGACCTGACTCTGCCAGTTGGCTTGGAGCGCCAATAGGGGAGTGTCACACTGGAGATGGTTAATAGATTGATAACACATCCCATCTCCCTCTCTGCTTATCCTACACCAGTGATGGCGAATCTTTTTGGCACCGAGTGCCCAAACCGTTACCTGTGTGCACGTGGATGCATGCACACACGACGGAACACCGGTGAAACCCAAAGACAAGCTGGCTGGCATGCACATGCCTGTTTTTTGGCCATTTTTGGGGCGTTTTCAGGGTGGGTTTTTTTGGCTGTTTTCAGGGCGTTTTGGGGGCAGTTTTCAGGCCATTTTCTGGTGCTCCAGCACCTGTGGAGATCAGCTGGCCGGCACGCAAGTGTGCGGCAGAAATCAGAAAAGCTGGTGATGGTGCGCGTGCCCACGGAGAGGTGCCATAGGTTCGCCATCATGGTCCTACACCTTCCCTCCCAAATGTTTAATCACGGTTCATAATTTGTATTTTTATAGTATCTTATTCATGTTACGGGCCATGTTTTGTATAATTGTATCCTTTTAAGCATTATAAGCCGCCCAGAAATACCCTGAGGCAGTGCTGGTATTCAGCCGGTTCGGACCTTTCGGCCAAACTGATAGTGGCGACCTGCGGGTGGGCCCATCCACCCGCCCCAGTGCTATGCCGTCCTATTTAGCCACGTTTTCTAAGCCACATGCAAACCGTGCGCAAAAGCGAAGCGCATGCACGGAAGGCCACGCACATGCGCGGAAGCCGCATGCTCATCTTTTCGGTGTGCAGAGAACCAGTGGTAAAATTATGTGAAACCCACCTTTGTCCTGCGGTAAGATAGCTGGACGACAAATTTAATAAATAAAGATCCTCCGGAAGCTACAACCAGTCCAGAATGCGAGGATGGCAAGCACAGTGATGGGGGCCCCTTGGTTTCCCCTGTAACGCCTCTGTTGCATGAGCTGCAATGGCTCTCAGTTTCCTCCCATGTACAATTTAAAGTGCTGGTTATTACCTTTAAAGCGCCGTACAGAACAGAGTCAGGTTATTTGCAGGATAGCCTTTTCCTAAAGCAGGAGGGGATCTGGTTTTGTATGCTGCTTGCATCCTGTGGATAGGGCTTTTCTTTTCTTAAGGGCATCGACCAGTCTTACCAGGTCAGATAGGGTGGGCATCAGTGGTGAAATGCTCCCGGTTTGGACTGGATTGCCTGATCTGGTAGCGATGGCTGCAGGTGGCTCGGAGAAATCCCTGCCGCCCCCCCACCCACCCAGCTGAGCCGCGCGATCATGAATCATCAGAGAGTTTTTTAAAAACTTTTAAAAGCATTTTTTCTTCGGCCGAACCAATGCTTTTAAAAGTAAAAAAAAAAGCCTCTGATAATCGCGCAGCTCAGCTGGGTCATCAGAGGCTTTTAAAAGCATTTTTTTACTACCTCTTCAACTGAAGAGGTTGTAGAAAAAATGCTTTTAAAAGGCTCCTCGGGCGATCCCAGCTGAGTTGCCTGATCGTCAGAGGGTCTTTTTTCTTTTAAAGGCAAAAAAAAAATGCTTTTAAAAGAAAAGAAAAGCCTCTGAAGATCAGGCAACTCAGCTGGGATCGTCAGAGGAGCTTTTTAAAAGCATTTTTTCTACCGAAGAGGTTGTAGAAAAAATGCTTTTACAAGTAAAAAAAAAAAAGGTGGCCATACCCACCCAGTCACATTACACACCCACCACCACCAAGCCACACCCACAGAACCGATAGTAACAAATTTTACATTTCACCACTGGTGGGCATGCTCCTAGTTCCTTCCTTTAAACCAGGGGTCCACAACTCCTGGTCCATGGACCAGTACCAGGCCACGGCCTGCCAGAAATCAGGTTGCGCAAACCAGCAAAGCCCCCTCTGCGGAATGCCAAGCAGTACACAAAACCTCGCCTCTTCCGGTCCACGGAAAAACCTCTCACCACAGAACCGGTCCTTGGTGCCCAAAAGATTGGGGACTGATGCTTGAAACATTGCATCTTATAGGAGGTAGGAAGGATGCCTTTTCCATGGCAGGCCCTGCCCTACGGAAGTCCCTTCTCCATGAAGTTCGGCAGGCCTCGCACCTTCCTCTTAGCCTTCTGAAAAGATCTTGCTTTTTCCTCAATCCCAGGGACAGGATGAAGTGATTGAATGAGGAACATGCATGTGTGGAAGATAAAACTTTGGCGCCAGCTTTTAACAGTCATTATTTAATGTTGTACATAATATTTTATTTATTCGTATTTATAATATTTAGTTATAGGTTTATAAATTAAAACACTTAACACGTTTAATGTTTTAATAGGTATATGTACGGTATGCATTTCATCGTTTTATTATTGATGTTGTTTTAATCCTTGGCTGGAAGCTGCCCAGAGTTTGATATGGGTAGCCATATAAATGGATTAAATAAATAAAAGAAAATATAAATAAATAAAAATAAATATAGCATTTGACTTGACTATTACTGACATCAAGCCAGTGACTTATAAAAACCATGGAAATAGAATTTCTCCAGAATAATCAGATTGAACTCCAACGCTGTCCTTTGTGTGGATTCTTAATCCCAACACTTCCTCCATCATTGTTGCAATCAAGTTCATCTGCTTTGCCCTTCCTTCCTTCCTTCCTTCCTTCCTTCCTTCCTTCCTTCCTTCCTTCCTCCCTCCCTCCCTCCCTCCCTCCCTCCTACCTGTCTTCCCCTCCCTCACTCTGTCACTCCTATCTTTCCCAGCATTATAGATTTGCTCCATTTGTCCCCAAAATGTCATCATATGAATATTCCCATGTAATTTAAAAAGAAATATGGGGAAATGCAGGATCAGAAAGGTTTATTGCCCTAAACGTGTGCAAGCCGAAGAACACACCAAAGAATTTGGCAGCCACCGGTTGAAAGAGCCAAAATCAAGATCAAATCCCTTTAAATATATATATGTACACACACACACACACACAGTGCCTGCTCTCAGTTCTTCTTACCTGCTCATACTTTTCCAGCTCCGAGTGGTAGATCTGGCGGATTTGCGAAAGCTTGTTGCGGTAATCCGAGTGCTCAATGGAGTTGTCGGGGGACACCCCTCCTGCTGCCGCCGCCGCTGCCGCTGCTGCCGCAGAACCGCCCCCTTTTTCGGGTCCAGCCACCCCTTCGGCCAAGAGCATGTTATCCAGGCGCATCAGCTGTGGGTCTACCGGCTCTTCCTCTTGCGAACTCCGGATGCTCAGCCCTGCAAGCATGGGGAGAGGAAGGGTTAAATAGGCCCACTTGTGCAAACCTAGGCTTGTGTGCAAGCAAACATGTACACCCACTCTCTCTCTCTCTCTCTCTCACACACACACACACACTTTTTCCGTTGAGCCCCCCCCCCTCCCCTCCGGGTGCCTCTTTGTCGCTTGGCAAAGTGGCTGGGTTGCAGGGAGGTCGTTGCTATGGTAGCAGCAGGCCCAGGAAAAGGGGTAGCAATTTTTGGCAGGAATCATCCTACAGAAGAGTGTGTGTGTGTGTGTGTGTGTGTGTGTGTGTGTGTGTGTGTGTGTGTGTGTGTGCGCGCGCGCCAGAAGGAGAGCAGGACATTGAACGGGGAAGGAGAAGGGTACAAGCAAAGACCCCACCAAAGCAAGAATGAGGATCAGCCCGTTTGGCTCTCTAACCTTCACCAACCAACCGCCCTCCCCCCAAAAAAGTGTAGGGGGAGAAATTTTGCCCTCCCTCCGCCATATTTCCAATCCAGGGTCGGTCTTTTGCTTTTCATAGCAGCCCAGGGGCCTTTCTGCACCCCACTCCACGGAGGGGGGGGACCTCCCCCCAAAGGTGGCACACAGCCAGAAGAGAAGAAATAACTCACAAACCTGCCTAGCTTCGTTCATTTTAACAAGCGTTCTACCCGCCACCCCCTACCCCTCTGCAAAATCACCCCACGTTCTCCCGCTACATAAGAAATTGTCTGGCAAGGCCGCGGGTGCAACTCGATCTGTTGTTCATGCCTCCTGTTAGACAAATGCGCTGGCTGAGGAAGCCGCCCAAGCCGAGCTGGGGCAGCCCCACAACTGGCAGGGCAACTTGCTGGAAGTGAAAAGTGTGTGTGTGTGTGCCCGTGCAGAGGGGGGGGGGAGAGAAATAGAGAAATGGGACAAATGCATTAGATTTGTAACCAAGCAAGGTTGCACCAGCAGGGAGCGGCCGTGGGAGCAAATCTGTGCAACTCACTCTACCAGTTCTGGAAAAGCTGGTGTAAATGCAAAGAGGCTGGAGGCCCAAACAATGTTGGAGTTTCCTCCACTTTGGCTCACCTTGTGGGAGGAGAAAGGCTGGTCTGTGGTGCAAAAAAATAAAAATAATAAAAATCAGGAGCCCCGGAGCATCTTTTCTGATAAACGCAAATTCACAAAGGCAAGCTACCTTTTAATAAAATCAAAAGCTCCCAGGCTCTTAATTTCTAGCTTTGCCTAAAAGTCCCCCTTGCAATGGACAGAGGCTGTGGGAAAAAGTCCTTTCCCATTAAGGCAATAAATATATCTTGGTGCTTCAAGCCAGAAATTCCACCGGTCCGGAGTTTCTTTTTACATCAAGATTCCCCTATGTCAGGGGTGTCAAACTCGATTTCATTGAGAGCTGCATCAGGGTTGCGATTGACCTCCGGGGACTGGGGTGGGTGTGGCCAGGATGGGCGTGACCAGCTTGACGTCACCCGTGTCGGCAGCTCCTGTGGTGGCCCGAGTGCTCTGCCAGCAAAAACGGGATCCCAATTTCCAGTTTCGGCTGCGGCAGCCTCCTGCAACCCTCTGCCAGTGAAAACGGAGCTCGGGAGGGCCGCGTGCCGGGGGTGCCTGGGGGTGGTGGGGAAGGCCTGTTTTTCTCTCTCACCAGGCTCCAGAGTGTCTCTATGAGTCTGGGGAGGGCAAAAATGGTCTTCCCCACCCCCCTGGAAGCCCTCCAGAGGCCAGAAACAGCCCGTTTCCCAACTTCCTGTTGGACAGAAAGTGACATTTTTGCTGTCCCCAGCCTCCAGAGCCTCTATAGGAGTCCCTGGAGGAGGGGGACAGCAAAAAAGTCACTTCCTGTTCAACCGGAAATTGGGAAACGGGCTGTTTCTGGCCTCCAGAGGGCCTCCAGGGGGTGAGGAAGGCCGTTTTAGCCCTCCCCAGACTCATAGAGAGGCTCTGTAGCCAGGAGAGAGAGAAAAATGGGCCTACCGGGCCATCACATACCAGGAGGGGGGGGGAAACAGGGGTGTCTTGCACGTATGCACAAGGGTGGGGCTCATAGATGTCGTGTCCCACTCCTCCGCTGACGGCCGGGTCAGGGAAATCCGAATCAGGCTTGCCTCTGCAGCTCTGCCCAAAGTCCTAGCAAAGTCCTCAGAGCAGGCAGGAGACCAGTAAGTGACTTCAGCAAGATAAGTTCGACTTTTGCCTGACTCAGAGACTGCCAGAAAGTAGATCCTTTATATAGGCCATGGGGTGTGGCTCCATGACTCAGCACTCATTAAGCCCTGCCCCTCCCTTCCCTCTGTTGCCTCCGCCTATCCAATCTTCTGATGCGAGGGTCACACCAATCAGCTGTTGGTAATAAACCCTCCTCAGGCTCACATGCTGTGGAGGAGGGGGAGGGGTCTAGCTGCTCCGTTTGCCTGGGCATGGAGTCAGGGCTGGGGCCGGGAGATGCTCCTTCTTCTGCAGTTTGTGTGGGCATGGAGCCAGGACTTGGGCCGGGAGGCATACATTCCTCAGTGTTCGGGAGCAGGTAAGAAGGCCCCGGCTGCTCTGAGGGCGGGCAAGACACAACAATAGAATTATGGGTGTGGGTATGCACCCACGCGATTCTCCCCTGCCCCTCCTCCTGGCACGTGGTGGCAACAAGGCTAACCATCACTGTGTAAGAGAATCCGAATCAGCAGCACACAAAGCAGAATCTCCCTAACATTTTTTGAAATGGAAAGGGATTGTTTGCTTTGGGTGTATTACTTGGAACTCTGACAGGATTAGTTATTTCAAAGTGATTTAAATTTGCATTAGGCCTCAGATCTGCAAACGAAGCCTGCAGTCTAGCATCCTGCACCCGTAACATAACGATATTTGCCAGGAATGAGTAAAGAAGTGATTAAAAACTGTAGAAATATTATCCAAGAATGTCGTGTGATTTAAATGTAGTGACTTTTCATAAAAATGGGGACAACTTTTCAGCTATCTAAACAAGTCAGTTTTTGAGTAGCATTTTGAATTCTACTCAATTGAATGACCACTTTAACTAGTAGCTCCATAATTTTCTACCTGCATTCTGGCTGGGGAATTCTGGGATTTGAAGTCCACCCACTTTCAGGTCGCTTAATTTGAGAAACACTGCATTAAATGATGGAAAATATCTGGAAACAAGTCTCAAAACAGCACCCTCTACTGATCTAGATAAGTATAATATACTTATCTATACAATAAGTATAATCAATAATAATGAACGATAAACATACACATTTATAGTATCAACTTCCATTTCAGCTATTTTTGTCCTTTACTTTAACTTGAGGGATGTAGGTTAACAACTCCCCTATTCAGCAAGTGTTCAAATTTGCAACAGCACTGAAAAGTAATGTTACAATCACTCTTCCACATTTATGATTGTTAGAGTCCTTCCAGTTGTGTGATTGCCGCTTCACAGCCAGCTTCCAACAAGCAAAGTCAATGGAGAATCCAGCATTAGCAGCGCAAGACATAATCACTTAATGACCATGGGCAATTCGTTTAACAAGCACAGTGGAAGTGACATTGTAAGTCCATTGAAGTTGTATGATATCTCACTTAATGACTGTCACTTAGCAATGGAGTTGCTGGTCACTAAGCAAGGACTACCTGTAATAGGCGTTCATGTCAGTTATCGTTATCTTTCCTCCCTTCTGTTTTTCTAATTATCATTTCTTCAAATGTTATATTCCCATCTTGCAAATGGAAAGGAAGAGATGAAAGGTAGTGCCTTACATAAAACTACTTCATGCACAGGTGGTTCTTACCCTACAACTGGTTGCTTAGCAACTGTTTCAAACTACCCTCTACTTGGGATGTACTTACGTTTTGGATTTGAAATTCCAACAGTTCCCCCCTGTAGGAGAGACTGGCCGAGCTGAGGGGGAGGAGTCAAACGGGGACCTAGTCTAGAATCCCTACATGGGCAAAAAAGGGCGAAGTCTGATCCCACCCTTGAACGTTGTTGAACATTATCTAGATTCATCCAGGTGCAAACTTTAAGTCTGAGAAGATTCTTGTGTAGAGCCTTGAGCAATAATACAGCTGTTTGTGTGTGGGTCTGGTTGTTTGCGCCTAACATACTCCCTTGGTCACATGACTGCATTTCAGACACTCAACCAGGCTATACTTATGGCGGTTTGTTGAATCCCACGGTCACGTGACTGCATTTTATAACATTTTTGCAGCAAACCAGCATTTACTTCCAATATTCAACAAATATTGTTGAAATACTCACTGGAGAAGAGCCTAATGCTGGGAAAGATTGAGGGCAAAAGAAGAATGGGACGACAGAGAATGAGGTGGCTGGTTGGAGTTTTTTGAAGACTGTAATAGAGCAGGAGTATCAAACTCAAGGCCAGGGGCCCAGATCTGGCCAGCAGGGTGTTTAGATCTGGCACGTGGGCCCACCCTGGAAACAGCAAAGAACCGGCCCGCAGTGCCTCTGCCAGTGAAAATGGAGCTCGGGAGGGCTTGCCTGTGGCCCTCTGAGCTCCATTTTCAGTGGCAGAGGATTGCAGGAGGCTGTTGCAGCCAGAAATGGAGCTTGGAAGCCCATTTTCGCTGGCAGACCCGGCGGGCTTCCATAGGCGCCCCCAACATAAGTGATGTCAAGTTGGCCATACCCACCCTGGCAAGGTCAAACACAACCCAGGCTTAGGGCCTGGGTACTTACGGGACCGCCTGCTGTTACCGCATGCCTCCCACCGACCCGTACGCTCTCACAGAGAGGGACTTCTCAGGGTGCCGTCCGCCAAGCAATGTCGGCTGGCGGCCCCCAGGGGAAGGTCCTTCTCTGTGGGGGCTCCCACACTCTGGAACGAGCTTCCCCCGGGTTTACGCCAAATACCTGACCTTCGGACCTTTCGCCGCGAACTGAAGACACATCTTTTCACTCGCGCGGGGCTGGCTTAAGTTTTATCGATTTTAAATTTCTTATTACTAATTTTAAATGGGGTTTCAGTTTTTTATATATTTTAAAGTTTTTAGGCTAATTATAATAAGTTTTTTAACTTGCATTTTAAATTGTATATTGTATTGTCTGTTTTTTTTTTTCTTTTTTTACTTTTGCCTGTACACCGCCCTGAGTCCTTCGGGAGAAGGGCGGTATAAAAATCAAATAAATAAATAAATAAATAAATAAACCCTGATCAGCCCTCAATGAAATCGAGTTTGACACCCTGTAATAGAGCGACTCCACATTTGCATTATTCTTTTTACATACATACATACACACACACACACGGGTTAATACCTAAAGGGGCAAAGAAGCTGCTTTTTCAGATTTAGCCCCACAGATGTTTCCACTTAAGATCCGTGCAGCCAAATGCAATTCATTGCATGATTTGACTTTGTCAAGTTCAATCCATCTAGTATTTCTGATTTTCATTGCATTGCACACCTGGGATTTATTAAAACCCAGTCGCACTGAATGCCTCTTGTGTCCTTTGATAAAAGCTTACTAAACCGAACATCAAACTGGAAGAAAACTCCCCGCAGGTCCCTTTAGAAATTCTCAAAATTAAAGCATAGATGTTGTCGTGCCGTTTTATATACAGGAAAGGCACTCGGCACAGAAAACTGGAAATTGCTTCAAGTACTTAAAGTCATTTAGGGAGACGCAGATTTGCGAACTGCCTTAGTAAACATGGCTTAATCCCAACAAATTTAAGAGGCGGTCTCCACTGCTTTCTCATGAACTGTGCTTTTAGTTGTTTAATCAAATGTCATCCAAAGTTGGGTCCCGAGAAGTGAAAAAGGCAAAAATGTTTACAGTAACATTCTTCTACAAACAGCTGGACAAAAGCTAGTGGAAAACATTATTCCTGGGGTGTTTTTTTTGCAGGAACACTAAACCAGAATTCCTTGGTGGACGGCTTATTGTTCGGAAGCAACTATGCTTGTTCACAACGCCAGGTCAATCACACTCCTTCTAAACGAATAAATCAAAAAGCCTTGCTTCTTTTTACAGGTCGTCCTCAACTTACGACTAGTATCCATTGGAAGTTATGACAACCCTGAAAAATGTGATTTGCAAGTGTCCCGTGTCACAACATCTCAACCGTAACATGGATCAAAATCTGAGCATATAGAATAGAATAGAATAGAATAGAATAGAATAGAATAGAATAGAATAGAATAGAATAGAATTTTTTATTGGCCAAGTGTGAGTGGAAACACAAGGAATTTGTCTTGGTGGGAGAGCATTTCACAGAGGCAGCCTTCGGCGGCGCCATCTTGGAAAGTAACTGACTTAGCAACCAGCGTGAATTTACGATGGTTTGCAGGGTCACATGATCACCATATGCGACTTTTTCCGACGAGCCAAGTCAGTGAGGGAAGCTGGATTCACTTAACAACTGACTGGTTCACTTAGCCTCCACAGCAATTCGCTTAACAACTGGGGCAAAAAGACCGTAAAATTGGGCGTGACTCACTTAACAACCTTGCTTAACAATAGAAATTCCGGTTCCAATTGTGCTCGTACGTTTGAGGGCTAGTGGTAAGCAATTTTTCCACCTTGGGAAATGCCTGCTTAATTAATATGCTACTGTTTCCAATTATATATAAGGCCTTGTGACCAAAAAAAAAAAAAAAAAAAAAAGAGCGTGCCACATCATTCCCATTTGCAGATCTTGTGCAAGAGATGTTGTAAATCGTTTTATGCAAATGAAAGCACACCTCTGCATCACAATCCTTCTTTGGGGGCAAGAACGTCGAGTACAAAAGAACAGATATATTTCTGATCACATGATGTCACGTTTCTTACTTTGAGTGGTTTTAAAACCATACTTATTAGCCTTTAGAAATCATTTTGCAGAACTGGAAGATAAACAATATTATAAGATATGGGACTTATTTTATCAATGGTTAGAGGAAAAACACGTTAATGAAGTCTGAGAGAGGTTTTTATAATGGAAAAATGCTTGAAATACATACTGATTTATGAATAATGTAATATGAATAATGTAATGTGATTAACATAAAACTTAGAATACCTTACATGAAATGAGGGGAGAAATACTTATATTTAACCAAATGATTTAAACCAATATATTTGGATACATATCAGATTGATAAAATGTAAAACTAGACAAATCATGTTATGTATATGTTGAAATTGCACAAAAGACTTGTAATCAACCAACCGACACACCGTATTTGTATTGAAGATGTTTTTATGTTTATTTGTCTAAAAAATAAAAAATAAATCATTTTGCAAAAACATCTAGTAGTCTACCAACAGAAGGAGCATTTGAAATAAAACAAGATGCGAAAGGTTGAGCCGGCAAATGGATTTTGATCTCAGGCAGCAAAACAGTTACTACTTGCCTGTTTCACAACTTAAAATTATGGACGCAGTATTCGTGCCAGGGAAATAAGTGATTTAAGAATGTTGTTATAATAGATATGCATCACACAGGCATGCCGTGACTTTCCAATTTCCATCTCCAATTCAAGGGATCAGATAATAAGCGATAATGATAAATTTCTCTCCCTGTGCCTGCATTCTGGTCTAGATCAGAATGAATATTCTTGGGGGGAGGGCAGTCCCAATTTTGTGCAGTGTTTTAGGAGTTTCATTCAAGGAAGAAAATAGGGAAGGAAGGAAGGAAGGAAGGAAGGAAGGAAGGAAGGAAGGAAGGAAGGAAGGAAGGAAGGAAGGAAGGAAGTGGGGAGGGAGGGAAGGAGGGAGGAAAGGAAGGAAGGAAGGAAGGAAGGAAGGAAGGAAGGAACTATATAAATTATTTAATAAATATTTATTTGAATAAATAAAACAAATGTTGTGCACTATGAAGTGGCCAGCTGGTTACTTCCATAAAAATCCTGAAGACTGTAACAATGGTGTTTTTCAAAAGGAAAAAAAAGTGCAATTTAAAAGTCAAAATAGCACCAGAGGTCATCTTCACGGAAAGTTCATCCATGCATTTTACTGTAAATGCACGGCATCTTCCATTGTTTTTCATTTGCCATCGTTTTTAGAATTCTAGCCTTCATGTGTTTAGGGGTTAGTGAATGTTTACTATGGGGTTGACCTCAAAATCTAGCAGCAAAAATGTACCCTGAGCTTCCCTGCCAATGAGAAAAGATTGAGGTGTTAAGAGAAATTTTTAATAATAATGTAAAAAAATCTTGGCTGGCGTTTAGAAAATCTGCACATTGACTAAATTTCCATCTGTTAATTGAAAAGGCATCAGTTACACCAGCTGGGAAGAACTCAATGCGTATGAAAGCCAGCACTAGCTAAACAACTGTCAGCTGTAACTCCATATTATTGTGAATAAGATAACAACAACATATCTAGACAAATGCAGAGCTGCAATTTGTTTGATTTTGGATTTGTGTGCTGCGGTTTGTAAACCACCATGACTTTTAGCTGTAGAGACTATCTTGAATAAAGCCAACTCTGGTTGATTCAACGACCTGTTCAATGAAAGAAAATTAGAGTTTTTTTGTTTAACAGGCTCAGTTGGTTGAGTCACTCAGCTACTTGGCCTGAATTCTAAAGACAGATTAATTATGAAGTAAGTCAAAAGCGGTTTGAGCAACAACAATCCCCTTACTCCACCCTCCTGCTGAAGTTGTTTTTCAACTTTTTTGTAAAGCACAGAGTTGCTTGTCTCAAGTTGTATATTTTAAACATGGGTTTAAGGGAGGGACGTTTGAGCCTGCAATAGAAATGGAGACCATCCACCTTGTGCAAAGAGAAAGGTGGAAAAATGGATGACCGAAGACTGAAACACAATGCTTCAACTCCAGAGAAGAACATCTATCAAGTCCAGTGCCAAGTTGGGACAAAGCCAAGTACATCCCACAGGAGAAGGGGAGGGTGGGGGGGAAACACACAGGAGTAAATTTTGTTTGCAATGTTGCTATTATTAAATGCTAGACAACTCGTGACCTGTGGGGTCATTGTTTCAGAGATATTTCCTTACCAGATCCCTCAATACTGGCCTTCAACAATGGCAGAGCTTAATATATATTTGAAAATGTCTTAAAAATTCAGAGTCTGCTTTGAAAATAGCCCACAGTGAACTGCATAGTACAGAGGTCCCCAATCTGTGGTCCGCAGCCCACTACCAAGCCATGGGCTAATCGCCACTGGGCTGTGAGGGGGGCCGGCCAGTGTGTGTGCCTCTGCACACGCACATGGTCCCACTCGCATATGTGTTATCACGGACATTCACTGCCCCACTGACACCAGCATCGTCATGAATGTCGCAAGTGCTTGTGCACGCACATGCGCTTGCCCTCCCACAAAATTCATCCCCTCTTCTCCCCTGTCCCCGCCCCGGGCTGCTAACCCAGAAAGGTTGGGGAACTCTGGTATAGCACATCAAACATTAAGAACTGACCACAGGAAATATTTCACATTTTCTATTATGTTGAGAAACTGCTTCATACAATTGGCCAAATTTCAATTCCATGGGAGTCATTGGTCCCGTATTTTGGACAAGTTCTGTAAGTTGGCCCACTTGAGGTATCCTGCTTCAAAAACTTTTGTCCTACGATAACACTGTTTTGCCCAGTTAAAGGTTAAAGGTTAAAGAATGAGAGTTTTAATGCTACATAGCAGTGTTTTTCTTAAACTTGGCAAGACTTTAAGACTTGTGGACTTCATGGCTGGCTGAGGAATTCTGAAAACTGAAGTCCACAATTTGCCAAGCTTGGGAACTCCTAGTATGTAGATATCTCAGTATCACAAAATACTAAAATATAACCTGACAATACACCCACTACTGTTTTCTTTACTTTTATAGGAGTAAAACTCCTATAAAGTTTTACTCTGAAAACTCAAACTTGTTTAAGATACTTCAGATAAGAAAATACTAAGAATACCCTTAAGATTCTAGAAACTCCTGCCTGCTATTCAAATGTCCACAATCAAATTAATGTGGTACTTCTTGACACAGTACAGGTCGTCCTTGACTTACACAACAGTTCATTTAGTGACCATTCAATGTGACCATGGCACTGAAAAAAGTATCCTATGACTGTTTTTGACACATCCCCACGGTCACAAATCAAAATTCAGATGTTTAACAACCGACTTATATTTATGACGGTTGCAGTGTCCCGGGGACATGTGATCTCTTTTTGCAACTTTCTGACAAGCAAAAATCAACCTGGAAGCCAGTTTCACTCCACAGCTTACTAACTTAACCACTTGCAGTGAGAGTCACTTAACAACTGTAGCAAGAAAGGTCGTAAAATAGGGCAAAACTCACTTAACTGCCTCGCTCAGCAACAGATGTTTTGGCTGTTAAGTTGAGCGCTACTTGTAATAAAACCACTTTTACCAGAAATAAAAGTGGAAGGAGTCACTTCCATTAGGAAAAAAGATCCCATGAGTCTTCAGGTTTTTAAAAGATATTGTAGAAACAAATACTGAAATTCTGACTGCCAGAGTAGTGCATCTTAGTGCTGTAGCAGAGAAAAATTAAACAGAGCAAGCAAGGCATTGCCGTATGCCGAGTCAGATCTTTGGTCTACCAAGTCTGGTTCCTCCACCTCAAAGTATCAGAGTTTCGGAATAGACAAGGTAGACTTCAACTTAACAGTCATTTTGTGACTGTTCAAAGTTACAATGGCATTAAAAAAAAAAGCGACTTAGGACCACTCCTCATACTGACTGTTTTCTTCAGAATTTACATCCACTTATTCAGAAAAAGTTTTAAAACAAACACAGGCTTTAGGGCAATGTTGGAAAATCTTTTCGGCACTGGGTGCCGAAATAGGAGCACGCGGATGGGGGGTGGGGGGCTAGCACCAGAAACCTGAAGAGCAGCTCCCCGGCGCGCACGCGTGGGAGCGTTGGAAACCGGAAGCGCACCAGGGAGCTGCTCTTCCAGTTTCCGGCGCTCCTGTGTCTGTGAAGACCAGCATGCGTGCACCAGAACTCAGAAGAGCAACAGGCGACAGCTGGTGTGCCCAGAGAGATGGCTCTGCATGCCACTTCTGGCACGTGTGCCAGAGGTTCACCATCACTGTTTAGGGCGTAGAGAATATTCTAGAGCAGGGGTCTCCAACCTTGGCAACTTTAAAACTTGTGGACTTCAACTCCCAGAGTTCCTCAGCCAGCATTGCGGTACCTGGGAAATTCTGAGAGTTGAAGTCCACACATCTTCCAGTTGCCAAGGCTGAGAAACGTTCTAGAAGACATTAAAGTACATCCTCACTTTTTTGATGGCAGCCAGTTGATGAAGGACAAAAGCAGCTATTTCATTAGAACATCCTCCTCACACTTTCCACATTTAACACGCCCAAAGTTCCTCAAGACTGGCTACTCCTTGATCAAAAGTCATTTTACAGCAACATTTCAATGACCTACCCAACCAAGGGTCTTCCACTCTAAGTTTGAGAACGAACCCTTTCCAGAGCCCCAAGTATCCCTCAGACAGATATTCCTAATATGACGGGTTACTAGTAGTCCTCAACCTACAACCATAATTCAACCTGGAAATTATAGTCATAAGTCACAACATTTGTAAAGCACCCCTTCACATGACCAACCCAATATATGACCTATTTTTGTGGTGTCTGTTAAGCCAATGCTGCGGTCATTAAACAAGCTCATTGTGTGCTATGAACCAGTTTTTGCCACAAACCAGAAATAAATGCTGGTTTCCCACAACAATGTTATAAACCACAATCACGTGACTCCAGGAGGCTAGAAACCACTGTAAATGTGGGCTGGTTGCCAAGCACCCAAATGTAGTCACAGTTCTTCGGTGGGGGGTTGGCCATTGTAAGTTTGAAACTGGGTTCTAGATCAGTGGTCACCAACTGGTGGTCCTCAAGAAAATTTTGGTGGTCCACAGAAAAATTATTTTGGGCGAAGGCAGGAGGGAAGCGCCACTGATGGCAAAGAGCCAGAGGGTCTTGTTCCAATGGGGACTGTATCATGGCCTGGAACTGGCTGACCATCTCAGCCCGCTGAGTCTCCAGGCACTGGTACCTGGCCTTGCACTCCCGCAAGTCTTCCCTCTGCTTGGAAAGCCTATGCTGGTAGTCCTCAGTGAGGTGATTCTGCTGAGCCTTCTTCTCGGTCAGATCCTATTTGAACTGATCCAGCTATTTTGCCAACTCTTTCTCATGGTGGCTGCTTAGCTCCAACAACTGCTTCCTGTTGGGGCCCTAAGGAGCCCGGGTGGGCAGGTGAGGAGTGGCTGGGAGGGGAGGGGCGAGTAGAGGCCGGCGAGGCGCCCATCAATGTGAGTGACATCAAGTTGGCCACGCCCACCCAGTCACATGACCACCTTGCCAGCCAATCACTAGGCAGATCGTATTAGTGGTCCGCGGGATTTAAAATTATGAATTTAGTGGTCCCTGGGGTCCAAAAGGTTGGGGACCCCTGTCTTAGATAGCTTTGGGGAGGTCCACTATGATTTTGAACCGTTGCTAAGCGACCGGTCATAAATCAAAGATTTATCTGTATCTTCTCTTGGCAATCTCCCTTGTTTCTTTGCTGAAAACGGAACAAGGACATACTCCATTCGCCAGCCAGCTCCCTTGCAATGTCAGATTGCCTTATGGTTACCAGGCTACTGCTTCAACACAAGACCACGCAGAGAACCGCGGAGTCTTGTAACAGAAAATACACAGACATGGAAAAGAAGATCCCTACATTGCCTTGAGGAATCAAAACCAGCGTAGTTATGCAAAATTACGAGCGATTTTTCTTACTTCTTGGCCCAGAAGGATAATTTCTGCCAGGGAGTCTTCGCGCAGAGTACACCCCGTCCCTGGATTTGGCAAGGGTGAGGCCAGGCTCTAAACTGCCCAGAGGGCACCCCAAGGGGGCGGGGCGGAAGATTCAAACCAATAAATAAAAGTATGCGCAATTAACATCATAAAGCAAGAGGGGAGGAAATAATATACATCCTGACTTGGCACGTACACCCAGCAAGCCCAGATTCATTATAGCTGATTTGCACACTTGATAATATGGTTTTAATTTGCATGCCACTACTCGACTTTGTGGTAGCCTACCGCAAAATAGAAATAAGCCCACATCTGCAACGAGGCAGAGATAATAAAAACGTATAAAAAGAAAAGCAACAGAGGAGGACAAGGTAATAAAACAGCAGCAACCCCCAGAGCAAAAAAGACACAATTTAAAGATGACTTTTTTATTGCCCTTTCAGGGGGCCAAACCAAACCTGACACCATTTCTGAAGGAAACCATCATTTCTACTCCAAGTGCCCCTATCAGGATTTTAACCGAGAATCAGGATGACTTTAAACCCTGTGTGCTTTTGATCCAGAACCAGGGGTCCCCAAACCTGGCAACTTTTAAGTCTTGTGGACTTCAACTCCCAGAATTTCCTAGCCAGCCATTGAAGTCCACAAGCTGAGTTGAAGTCCACAAGTTTTAATGTTGCCAAGTTTGGGGACCCCTGATCTAGAGCTTCTTCCTTCCTTTTCCCCTTTGACTTGGTAGAAAAAAATGCTCTTCCATGCCAGGTTCCCCACAAAGCAATCTGGCTGAGGTTCATGGACCTGGGTCAGAATCACCAGAAGTCATCTTCTTCCCCATTTTAAGGCCCCAACACAGACTGAGAGGCAGAAGAGAAGAAGCAGGCCTGCTGGTCGTGTTTACAATCCCTCAATGGTCTTGTGAATGGATACCTGACATTTAAATTCATCAATTCCATTCCATTCATTACAGTCATATACCAGAACTAATAAAAATGCTCAGTAAATATACAATTAAAAATACTAGAATAGCGGTATAAAAATCAAATAAATAAATAAATAAATAAAATAAAATAAAACAGTAAATAACAGATTAAAATCTATGATAAAATCCAGTCTGTCACATGGTCTACTATACAAAAATTACAATTCATAAAACTGTGAGGCCTGTAATCAGTTTAATACTAAAAGGGAAAAGAATAAGCAGTGCAAAAGGTTTGCCACATTTGTTTTATAAAATAGCTACTAGATCTGTGTTTCCAATGAAACCCCAGTGCTGCTGCGCAGTTAATCTTAAAAGTAAAAGACGAACAAAGGGTTCCGGTGAGTAATCACCAGGTAAAAAAACCATGGTAATATTTACAGGTGAAATTTGGGGTGGTCTCTGAACTTGCTTGTTTTCTTGCAGAGGTTTCATTACCCAAACTAGGGAACATCTAGCTAGCCTGTTACCTAGTTTGGGTAATGAAATGTTTGCAAGAAAATAAGCAAGCTCAGAGAGCACCAAGGACCCCCTCATGTTAACCCCGAGCTACAAATATCCTCCTTTATTAGTACAGGTGAGATTCTCAATTACCATTTGTCTGAAGTGGTGTAGGGCTTCCTGCCTAAGCAGGGGATTGGACTAGAAGACCTCCAAGGTCCCTTCCAACTCTTATTCTATTCCAGGTGTCAGCAACTTGTGGCTCCAGAGCCGCATGCGGCTCTTTGGGCCCTCTGCTGTGGCTCCCTGTTGGGTGATCCCACCAGTGGCTGGCCCCACCCCTTGCCCCCCCCTCCCAGTCACTCCTTGCCTGGCCTGAGAAGGTAAGGACAATGGCCGAAGGATGGAGAAGTGCCAGGCCAGACACAGAGAGATACAGAGAGAGGGGGGAGAGAGAGGGGGAGGGAGGGAGAGAGAGAGAGAGATGTCAAAAGGATTTTGTGGTTTCCGGTGTTTTTTAACAACCAGTTCTCTGCCCTAATAACCGGATGGGGAGGCGTGGTCAGGTGACTGGTGGAAGTGAATGATGTCAAGTTGTGACTCCCGGTGTTTTCTTTTCTGTGGGAAACAGGTCCAAATGGCTCTTTGTGTGTTTAAGGTTGCAGACTCCTGTTCTATTCTATACCATCAATATTTAACTTATGAGCCCTCAAATGTCCCAGCACCTCTAGAAATTTAAAAGTTTTTTTTTAATTTGCATTTATATTCCGCCCTTCTCCGAAGACTCAGGGCGGTTTACAGTATGTCAAGCAATAGTCTTCATTCATTTGTATATTATATACAAAGTCAACTTATTGCCCCCAACAATCTGGGTCCTCATTTTACCTAAAGGATGGAAGGCTGAGTCAACCTTGGGCCTGGTGGGACTTGAATCTGCAGTAATTGCAAGCAGCTGCTGTTAATAACAGACTGCATTAGTCTGTTGAGCCACCAGAGGCACCAAAGACATGTGCCTTGATTTTGCCTAGAACTAGGAACTATAGGTAGTCCTTGACTTACAACAGTTCATTCAGCGACCGTTCAAAGTTATAACCACACTGAAAAAAGTGACTTATGACCATTTTTCACACTTGTGACCGTTTTAGCATCCCCACGGTCACGTCATCAAATCTTGGAACACTTGGCAACTGGCACGTATTTAGGACAGTTATAGTGTCCCAAGGTTACGCAATCCCCTTTTGTGACCCTCTGACAAGCAAAGTCAATGGGGAAGCCAGATTCACTGAACAACGGGATTATTAACGTAACAATTGCCAGGATTCACTTAACAACTGTGGCAAGAAAAGTCGTAAAACGGGGCAAAACTCTCTTAACCGATGTCTCCCTTAGCAACGTAAATTTTGGATTCAATTGTGGCTATAAGTCGAGGATTACCTATAGTGGAACTCTTAAAAACAAATAAATAAATAATGCATTGTTTCCGCCATCGATGGTCTTTGAAAACGATCAAAAATAAACACGTTCCAGCTGAGAGGAGACCCTGGACTTTTTTAAAAAAAATTCCCTCAGCCAACACATTTTTAAGAAACGCTACACAGGTAGATCTCGACTTAGAACAGTTCATTTAGTGACCGTTCAAAGTTACAATGGCACTTATGAAAAAAGTGACTTATGACCATTTTTCACATTTATGACCATTGCAGCATCCCTTTCCAACATCTCGAGTTATGACAGTAATGGAGTCTGTCCATCGCAACCGTAAATCACGATGTTTTTTAAAGTAGGTTGGTCAAATGATTGATAGGCAGTCCTCGACTTAACGATGACAATTCAGCCCCAAGTTTTTGTGGCTAAGTGAGACATTGGTTAAGTGAATTTTGCCCCATTTTATGACCTTTCTTGCCACAGTTGTTAAGTGAATCACTGCAGTTGTTAAATTAGTAACATGGTTGTTGAAATGAATCTGGCTTCCCTGTTGACTTTGCTTGCCTGGAGGTCGCAAAAGCTGATCACATGACCCCTAGGACGCTGCAGCTGTCATAAATATGAACCAGCTGACCAAGCACCTGAGATTTGACCATGTGACTGCTGCAACAGTCATAAGTGTGAAAAAAGGTCCTACATCACTTTTTTCACTGTCGGCGTAACTTCAAACATCACTAAATGAACTGTTGTAAGTTGAGGACTACCTGTATTCTGGAGATCATCATCATCTTGCAGCCAGACCCACTCACACTTCAACATATCTTTGAGAAGTCCTGTGGAATTCTTCGAGACAAAGCAGGAGTCACTCTTTCTTCAGCTGTGACATCTTCCCCACAAGTGGGAAAACGTCCAGAAAATGTGGCAATAGCACTTCCTTTGCTTGCTAATTGTCAGTTCTTATTATGGTTTGATTTCTGCCAAACAGAACACATCTATCTATAGAACATTCCTCCAGAAGTCTTGAAGATCATTTAAGGGAGAAACTTGACAAGCATCAAGGTTCTGAGAAGAGCGAGCATGGCCTTCCCTTGAACTCATTTCTTCCATTTTTATTCAGGGTTTTTTTTTCAACGGCAAAGTCAATGAAACGTGACTTATTCAAGATAAGAGAAACTGGCTGATCTCTGGAGGTTGTTCTTGGTTTCTTTATGGTTGTGCATGGTTGTGCATTGTGCTTGTGGAGCGGTTTTTAACAACTCACACAATTGGTCTTAGTATCCCTTTCAAATGAATTGGTTGAATTGGTTGAACTGGGGGACAAGTTAATTACTTTTTCACACTGGAATAATGCACCTAGGAAGATTTGGTTCATGAAATTTATCAAAGGATTACCATTCAGTGTTATTCGTTCAGGCAAATCGGATCTTATTTTTTTTGCAAAAGTTCAGAAAATCCGAAAGAGGTGAATACATGTTCCCCAAAATTTTATAATCCTTAGCTCTTTTCCTTCTCGCAAATTTTGATCCAAATTAAACATCTTAAAACCAGGGAGCTTATGCGGTTTTCGAAAGACCTTGGTTACAGTGCCAAATTTAAATGTGTAATAAAGCCCAAAGTGAAAACAATAAAATATACAGAGGAGTTATTACATTAAATCGCGTACATCCACATAACCGCCTAGAGTTCAGCTTGATTTGAGAAAGACACAACTTTTAAAATTATTTTTGACTGAAAAGTACTATTCATTTAAATTTCTCTTAATTCCACTGCTTTTGGAGGGAATGCGCACGGAAACAAACTACAGCACCTGCCTGAAAGCACCCTTGTTCTCAATTTTATAGTTTTATTTCTATAAAGTAGTCATATCTAACTTAGCACTGTCCGGGATGAATAGTTCTCAAACTCTGTAACTTTAAGATGTGCTGGCTGGGGAATTCTGGGAGTTGAAGTCCATCCATCTTAAAGTTGCAGAGTTTGAGAGACTTGGCTGACATCCCCAGAATGCTCCGGCAGATTTTTGCAGGTGTGGGATTTTTTGGGGGGAGGGAGGGGTGTCTTTAAATCAGTCATAACTCCTAGTGCCTGCAAGTTCCTGCAATCTTCTTGGCAACATTTTCAAAAATGGTATTTCTTTGTCTTGTTCTTTTTAAGACTCAGAGAGAGAGAGAGAGAGAGAGAGAGAGAGAGAGAGAGAGACTGGCTCAAAGTCACCCAGCTGGTTTTGTGTCTAAGGCAAGAGTAGAATTTAAGAGTCACCCCAGCTTCTACTTCACTGCCTTTAACCACTAACTCAAACTGGCTTCTCGTCTAGAACAGGGTGGCATGTTTTTAAGCGGTATGAGCTGTACTAGCAATTCAAGGTCACCTCAGTATTTTTATGCTGGATAAAAATACAACCGAAATACCACATGTACAATTGGGATATACAAGCAGCTACAGACCCAGACAGAATGATATGCAGGCCTAAATGTAAAATTGTAATGTAACTGCAGTTTAGACTGCAGAGTCCTTTTTAATCCGAATCTTAATTTTAAATTAATCTTCCATATTCTTCCTGCTTTTATTTTTTTTTACAAATAACTAAAAGCAGCAAACCTATCTACAAACTTAAAACACCAATTTCACGTGTGTGCGTTTACTGGAAAGAAAGTAAGCCTCCTCCAATTCAATGACACCTTTGAGTTAATGGATTGATTGTTGCAATGTAACTTTATCACATGCATTAGGAAGGGTATTCTAAGTAAATAGAGCTCTAGAAACATGTTAAGAAGAAAAAATAGAAAGGCTATAAAACTGTGCAGCATGAACTAAAAATCAATAAAAGAACACCGGCAAGGAAATCAGATTTCAGTAGAAATATTGGTAATATATCAATAGAAATATTGGTAAAACCATCATAGTATTTATTTATTTATTTATAAAATGTATAGGCACCCCATCTGATTTCAGAGTAAATCTGGGCAGCTTACAATTATTAATAACAATATTTTTTTTTCCATTGGCTTCGTATTTGGGCTGCAATAATCTGGATGAGTTCCCACTTTCTCTGGCCTGCCATCCAGAGATCATCTGGAATTCTACAGCCCAGTTATGGTGCCCCTTACTCTTTCTAACCAGGTTTAGTTTGCAAGAAACTAAGCAACCTTCAAAGAGGGAATAATCACTTACACAGAGCAATAACCCTAAACCAGTGGTGGGATTCAGCCAGTTCGCACCACTTCGGGAGAACCGGTTGTTAACTTTCTGAGCAGTTTGGCAAACTGGTTGGAAGAAATCATTAGGGCAGAGAACCAGTTGTTAAATTACTTGAATCCTACCACTGTCCTAAACCCGTGATGGTGAACCTATGGCATGTGTGCCAGAAATGGCACGCAGCACCCTCTCTGATGGCACGCGAGCCGTCGGCCCAGTTCAGCTCCGGCGCACATGTTCGCGCACCTCCTTCTGGCCAGCTGGTCTTTGGGTCTCTGCTGCGCATGTGCGGTGGGTGGGGCGCATGTGGGGAGGGGCCTCACGGGAATGCATGGGGGAGCGGGGCACATGCAGGGGGCCACGCACGCAATGCGTGGGGGGTGGGTCACATGCATGGGGGGGCACGCACATTGTATTTTGGGGGTTCGGGCATGTGCACGCACTTTGGGCACTCAGTCTGAAAAAGGTTAGCCATCACTGCCCTAAACTCTTTCAAACATTCTGACCCAGATCCCAGTTAAAGTCAAGCTTAAGACTCAGATTCATTGTGACCTCTCTCTCTCTCTCTCCCTCCCTCCCTCCCTCCCACCTGCCCGCCCCCACCTCCACTTACAAAATAACTTCCAGAAATAGCAACGTTCCCCCCACTTTCCCCAAAAAAGTCAGAACACCCAGCAATGAAGCCCTGGTGATACGTGTCTACTAAAAACGAAGTGAGAACTGCTTACAGAGCCTGGATCCACCCTCTGAAATAAAATAATGTAGCAACACACATGTCATACCATTCATAGACTATCCAGGACACATCTCACAGGCTTTTTTTCCCTATTTTGGCTGCCGGAGAGGCTCAGGTCTCATTGGCTTAGATGAACTTCTCGTGACAACTTGGAAGGATGATCCCTTCCCTTTCCTTAATCTCCTTCCTTAATCCCTAAAAGCTCTTTTCGCTTTTTCCAATCTAGGGAAAGTGCAAATTCAAACAGCTGGAGAGACACCATTTCTTCTCCTCCTCTCTCACTTGCACAATCGCTCGCATCACACCGGTATCCTTAAGCCACTCGCACCCGACTCTCCAACCATCCAGTGGTGCAAACGTTCCCCAAATCAGGGTCAATAATGTTGACAGCCGACTGAGAAGGAGAAGGAGGTTGGCGGTTCTTGCAGACAAAAGATGCAGGTGTTTTCAGAGGCCTCTCGCCCCGTTTTCAAAGCCAGATTGACAAACACAAAAAGAGTAAGAGGCACCCCTTCCCCTCCAGGATACCACCCTCCCAAACGGGGTTTAAGGAAGAAAGCAGAGGAGGAAGGCAGGAGGGAGGAGAAAGAAACAAGAAAGAAAACCAGGCAGACGGCAAAGAAATTCCAGACACGCCAGCGTCAAGATGGCGTAGAAGCAGCAGGCTTCTGGAGAGCAAATACCCACTCTTCTTTCTCTCTTGCGCACCCCATTCTCCGAACCCCCAAACTGAATTCCCAAAGGAAAAAAAAAGAAGAAGTGTTTTCCTAATAGGTTGAAATAATGCTCTTGAGGGTTGCTTAGAAAAGCAGCAATCAGCCCCCACCTCCTGATCGAGACCCCAGACTCAAACAATACCTGTTTTCTCTTTGATTTCACAAAGGACGGTGAAGAGAGCCGGTTTCATGCGGTGACAATTCAGCGTGTGTTTCCTGCAGTTGAAACAGTGGAAGAAAGAGAGCAGATAAAGCCATTTGGTTCCTTTTCTGTAGTTTCAAGAAAAAGGAGAGAATCTTTGTGTCCACCATCGCTCACAGGCCTCGCTCGGCTGAATTAATCGGTTTCCACATCTAGCAGAGTTTCTCTCTCTCCCCCCCCCCCCCGCCATCCCAGCAATTCCCAATGTAATTCCAACATCCGGATTTCCCCAGCAATGAAAAAAACAACCACCACCATCTATTTCCTTGCATTATGGAACGGTTTGTCCAATTGATGGGATACGTTCCACAGGGCGTAGTGAAACGGGAAAACTTTTTCTTTCAAGAACTTTTTCATAAACACAAAATAATAAACTCTATATTCATCGCCTGCCAGGTCTATACAGAGGAGCAGTAAAATCTGAAGTTTGTGTGTTGTTGAAGCTTTTGATGTTTTTATCCATTTTTCTGCTTGATTTAATTTATATATATATATATATAAATATATATGTACACACACACACACACACACACGCACGCACGCAAATACTCCACTTCCTGATACAAAAAGGCCCTCTGTGAAATAAGATTCTCCATTTTGCATATATAATTCACCCCACTTCTAAAGAGTAATCCAATATACAAAGTATTGTAATTGTTTGGGGATTTTTGTAAATTAAAACCATCTAGAAAGAGAACAAGATCTGAATCTCCGATAACATTGATACATACAAATACATCTCTAAGGAAAACAGCAAAGGGCTGTTTTTATTATCCCCAAAATGGAGTGTAAACCACACTCGAAATTATGAACCTTCCACACTAAACAAACAACTTTTGCAATCCAAACTAAAATCTTAAAATCAAAAGCCTCTTTTCTCTTCGGAGTCTTACAAGCTTCAGCGCCCAGCAATTCAACTCCTCGTGCACAGACTGCTATTCAATTTACTAGGACTAGTATTAGATTTAATAGACACAAAGCCACAAGTCTTAGTAAAACACACCCTTGAGAAACCATCCAAATATACTATACTCCCTTCTTTTTGGCTGGCACCTCACAAGTGTTAAGTAGCAAGCCGGTGTACTCTCCACTCATAGCAACAATCCTAATTGAAAAACAAATACCTTCCAGGAACTGAAATCCATCTTCTGAAGCAAACTAATGTACTACAAAGCTCTTCACACACAAGAGAGCTTCAAAACACATTGCATTACCTGGCAAAAAAACCCGGCATCATGGCAAAACAATAGCTCTTTAAAGACTGCCGGGAAATAAACTAGTTTTAAAGAAAACCGCAACCTGAAGTTAAAAATTCAGAAGTTGCAATCTTAATACCAGGCTAGTGTTGCACTCCAGATCAGAAAGTACACATATACAAAAAATTACTGGGTATAATCATCAATACTAAAATGTAACAAGAGGAACTCTAATTCTGTACCAGAAGAGGAGAACTGGATAGATATAGGCATAAGATGTTTAGAAAGAAAATTGTGTGGAAAGTCAAGATGCGAAAAGATGGTTAATTTGGGGAGAAAATCCCATATATTTTTTTTCTTCTAATCAGCTCTTAGATCTTGAGTGCTAAGGGTTCAGTCCCTATTTATTTCTCTTGCCGTTTCAAAATAGACCCACTGAATTTTTATATCTGTATCTAAATCCTATTTTACAGTTTCCTCAAGCCAACAGCTGTTTTTACTACTGCAAATATTTTCTACTGCAAATCAGTTTGCCCACCTAGATTGCATATAAAGCCCAAACCATTCTCAGGATCCAGTTCCCTCGTTCCTCTTTGTATCCTAAATGCCAGATCCAGAAGGCCCAAGAACCCTGCAGGCTTGCTTTTTCATCAAGTTTTTATGCCTCCTACTACCACGACCTCTTCCCAACAATAAATAAAAACCAAAACTTGCTCTGTATTTCCAAAGGCTCCGACAAAACCCACCAAGTTCCCCCAAAGCGACCCCTTTCTTTGCAAACGCCAGCTTTCTCCCCCCCACCACCTTTTTTTTTTTTTTTTAAAAAGAATATCTTCTCCAGAACTTCCAATTCTACTTTCTGCCCCAAAGGCGGAATTTGGTTTTCAGGAGCCGATCAAGACCAGGTTGTTCAAAGCACCCCCCCTAAAAGTCGGGAACCCCGTTCCACTCCTGGATTTCCACCCAGTTTCCACCCAGCGCTCTTTTCCAACCAGCCACCCAAGGCAAAAAAAAAACCAACCCAAACCCTCGCGGGGAAGGCGAGCCGGCAAATTCACCGCAGGGCCTTCCAGATCCCCAGTTTCGACAACTCGGGGAGGCTTTGCCAAGAGTTTGCATCCCTCTCCCGCACGCAGACACAAAAGGGAGCCCTCCCGGCCCAACTTTCCACGGCCGCCCCCCCCCCGCCTTTCTCCCCCGCACCCCACCCCCGTTCCCTTTCGCCCCGGCCGTCCAAAGACTCGAGAAGGAGAACCAACTTTGCTTGCGCTTCGTCCAAGCTTTGATCGGTGATGGTCATGATCTGCTGGAGGATGTCGCCGATATCTTGCTTCCGGGGCTCTCCGTTATCCGAAGGGGGCTCGTGGAGAGCGTGGGGGGTCATGGCTTGGACCCCCTGGACCGAGGGGTGCCCCGCGATCCCGACCGCCCCCCGCGCTTGGATCAGCCTGCCCGGATCATCCATGCTCGGCGAAGGGATTCCCCCCCCACTACACTCCGCGCGCGGGCGCGTCCACGGCGAGCCGCGAGCGATCGAGGAAGCGATGGGGCTGGCTGGCGGGCTGGCGAGCGAGCCCCGGCGGCGGGAGGACGGCCGGGCGGACGCTCCCGGCTTCGGCCGCCCGAGACGGAAGGGCGACGCTTGGAGAAAGGAAAGGCTGGCGCGCTAGTCCATCTTGGCGATGGGCTCCCCCGGCCCCTTCCTTGGAGACTTTGGGACTGGAAAATGGAGTCCCGCACAAGGGCTGGAGGAGGAGGAGGAGGAGGAGGGGGAGGGAGGGAGGAGGAGGAGCTGAGAAGGGGGAGGGAAAAGAAGAGAAGGAAAAAGGAGGAGAGGAGCTCAGCTTCCCCTTTTCCCTCCCCCCCCCCCACTTTCTCCTCCTCCTCCTCCTCCTTCGGCGCCTCCTCCCCTGCTCTTGGTGCGCCCAGGCGGAGAGGCGCAAAGTGTGCTTTTATCTATTTTTGCTGCCCTCCGCTGGCTTGGGAGAAGCAAAACGCCGGGAGAGACGCCGAGCAGTTCAGCTCCTCCAGAGCCCAGCGCACCGCCGGCTTCCTCCCGGAGGCGGAGAAGCGCGCAGGCGAAAGGAAAGGAAGCGGAGGAGCCGCGGCCGGGGGGCCCTTTGCGCCCGTCGTGGAGCGCAAGGCTGAAGCGCCCCGGAGGGAAACGCATTTTCTCCCGCTGGCCCCTTCCCGCTAGGACTGCGATCCAGTGAAGGGAATCTTTCGGGATCGCCAACTAGCAGCTAGCCTTCAGCCTTCCCCTTGAAGATCCCAAAGACACACGCACACACCACAGGCACCATCGCGCGCCTGCCGCCGCCGCAGCCACCCCAAAACTGGGATCTGCTGTTCGCGAAGGAGTGCCTCTGGCTTTGGCTTGATGGAGAGGACAATTTTTTCTTCATCCACGCAACCGGGGATTCGGTCTGCTGGTCGCGCTGGGCTACGGCTTCTTTATTTGCGGTTTTGAAATCGAAGAAGCCACCCTCGGCACCGTGCGTGGGTGAAATGGGAGCCTTGCCCGATGCTTGTCCGGTACGCGGCGTATGGAGGGATGCGCTCTTCTGCCGCCGTTTCGCTTTTGTTTATTTATTTTTAAGTCTTTGAACGCCACCACACTATTAAAAAAAAAAAGATGTGGAGACTCTGGAAAGAGTGCAGAGAAGAACAACTAAGATGATTAGGGGACTGGAGGCTAAAATATATAAAGAACCATTGCAGGAACTGGGCATGGCTAGTCTAGTGAAGATAAGGACCAGGGGAGACATGATAGAAGTATTTCCAATATTTGAGGGGCTGCCACAGACTGGAAGGGGGTCAACTTGTTTTCCAAAGCACCTAAAGGCCAGACAAGGAATAATGGATGGAAACTGATCAAGGAGAGATTCAACCTAGAAATAAGGAGAAATTTTCTGACAGTGAGAACAATCAACCAATGGAACAGCCTTCCTTCAGAAGTTGTAGGAGTTTCACCACTGGAGGCTTCCTAGAAGAGACTGGACTGTCAGAAATAGTGTCAGATGGGCTAGATGACCTAAAAGGTCCCTTCAAACTCTGTTATTCTGTTAAATTTTTATTGCTGCTTGTATGCCGCCCAAAGTCACATTCAGAGAGATGGGCTCCCATATAGTTTTTTTAAAACAATAATAATAATAAAAGTAAGATGTTAGCCATAGTTTACATCTGTAGTCACTGGGCTGAGAGACATTTGCCCCATGCATGCACAAACTGAAATATATATATAATAGCTTTATGAGATGTGCCAGCCCAGCTATATTGCACTGAACTGGATTTGGCTTAATCGTAGTTTACTCAGTAAATTACAGTTGAGTGGGTCCGCATAGCACTAAGGGTGATAATCATGGTTTACAGACCAGACAAACCTAAGCAATTTCTGTAGTTTGAAGCTTATTTTCAAAACTGCAAAGAATTCCACTTGGTTAGAATCCTGATGATGTTACCTAGCTGGGTGATGAGAGGTTTGCAAGTAAACAACCACGTTCAGAGAGCACCAAAGACTCCACAGTTCAAGCCTGAGCTGCAGATATTCTCTTCTATTCCAACCCCCCATGTGCTTAGACTTTGTCCAGTATCCAGTATCCAGTATGTAAAAGTAGCGCAACAGCTATAAAGATACACGTTTGCCAAAGAAAATTTTTTAAAAAAACTGCGTGAATGAAATCCACTAAACTCAAGTTTATAATTTAAAACAAGATATCCCAATCCCATACAAGTATAAAAGAACCGCAACATTAAATTCTGGATATTAAATTTAACAATTTTCTATATGATGGCTTTCATCATCATTAAAAAAAATATCAAGTTTCAAATCCTCATGTTTTTACAAGCAGATGTTAAATCCAAGGGGATAAACGCCAGCCTCCTGGAGGCTGGGAAACAAAACTGGTTGATGAGTCTAGGATAATTTTTGTATCAATGTATGCAAATCAGACCCATTTTTTCCCCCTAGCATTTGTACGATTCAAAAAACTTGTTAGGACAAAGGATTTGGATGTTAGGATTTGAAGTTTCCTGGCAGCTTTAACACCGCAAAAGCATACAAAATAATTGTCAGGCGCACAGAAACAAGAATATGAGAGAGTTTATCAAAGCAGTAGATTTATCACTACTTGGCTATTCACAAGAATTTTGCCGGACTAACTGTATGCACTACAAAAGAACTAGATAAGGACTCCAACGGGGTTTTTTTTGTATGTGGGGGGTGGGGTCTGTTTCATGTCGTTTCCTCCCTTTCAGTAATTCCAGGCTAGCCAGTCTCTTAACTGCTCCTTCCACTTCCACCTGCAGATTGCACATCATAAAAAAATGCAACCCAATCCAAGTAACTTAGTACAACTAAATAAGGCAATAAACAATAACGTAAGAACAGTGTCGAAACAATATATTGAAATAATGGAGGCCAAAGATTTAATTTCTAAACAGTCTCCAGAAGAGAATATCTTTGGTTTAATATTGGACAGCCATACGAAGGGAGCTAAGGGCTCCTGCAAAGAATAGAATAGGACAGGACAGGACAGGACAGGACAGGATAGGATAGGATAGGACAGGACAGGACCGGACAGAAAATAGGACAGAACATAGAATAGGAATGGAATGGAATAGAATAGAATCATAAGGTAGGCTAGGCTAGGCTAGGCTAGGCTAGGCTAGGCTAGGCTAGGACAGGACAGGACAGGACAGGACAGGACAGGATAGAAAATAAGACAGAAGATAGGAATGGAATGGAATGGAATGGAATGGAATCGAATCGAATCGAATCGAATCATAGGATAGGATAGGACAGAATAGGACAGGACAGGACAGGATAGAAAATAGGACAGAAAATAGGATAGTAATGGAATGGAATGGAATGGAATAGAATAGAATAGAATAGAATAGAATAGAATAGAATAGAATAGAATAGAATAGAATAGAATAGAATAGAGCTGGAAGGGACTTTCGAGATCTTCTAGTCCAGCCCCCCTGTTCAAGCATGCCATTTCCTATGCCATTTCCAGCACATGGCTGAAATATCTTAGTCCCGAGCCATGTTGGGCAATATAAGTCAAAAGTTGTGATGTAGTGTGTGCAACTGAGAGTAGGGGTGTATAGCAGCAACAGCACTGCAATTTCCCAGGGAGGAGGCAGCACATTCCAGAGAGGGTCTCAGCACAAGAGACAAGAGTCCTGAACTGGCTGAGGGAGGGAGGAAAAGTTTCAGGGTAGACACAGCTTAGAATCTCCCAGGGTATAACTATTAGGTTAGAACAGGGGTCAGCAACCCGTGGCTCTGGAGCCGCATGTGGCTCTTTCATCCCTCTGCTGCGGCTCCCTGTCATTGGTTGGCGCCACAATTTTGAGAGGAGTTTCCGTTTGGGGGCGGGGGAAGTATGGCATGCCAGGAGGAGACTCTGGCAAGGGGAGGGTTTTCCGGTCGGTTCCATAATTGATAGCTCTGTTGGTTAGGATAGTTAGAGGAAAAAGGACACCACACTAGGTGGAGTCTCTATGGTGGGGGAACCAGACTTCCGGTCGGCTCCAGAATTGAATGGACGGCTTCCGGTTAGGACCTTTGTGGCTCTTTGAGGGTTTAAGGTTGCCGATCCCTGGGTTAGAAGGTCATAGCTTTAGTCTGGCCAGATTCTGTCTATCAGACCTAAGCAAATAAAGAAGTGGACTCGATTGGGCCTCACTGTGTCATCTTTCGGCTTAGGCCTGGAGTAGCCATTTCAATTTCCCCTAGAAGTCTATTAGCAGCCAATGCAGCACCTGCACAATGGGCATACTGCAGCTTCTGGGTGGTCTTCAAGAAGCAGCCCCACGTAGAGTACATTGCAGAAGTCTAACCAAGCAGCAAGAAGGACCACTCGGTGGCATCTAGCTTCTACCACCTGTGAATCCAAGAGTCCCCAATTCAGACTTGCTATTTATGGGAAGTGCATTATTTTTGGGAGATGAGGCTGGAGCCAGCAGAGGACAGCATAGCGCAAAGAGCTTTTAGTATCTTTCATCCAATCCAGACCTCTACATCTGTTGAACAAGAATTTGGTGACCTCTGCAGCTGGTACTCAGGAGGCAATATAATGATGCACTTCTAAGTATTGGATGGCCTCTCCCGGAAGCTTCATATTAAACAGGAAGAGCAAACCCTGCGGTACTCCCCACAACAAGAGCATCCACAAGCTGGAACCATCTACTGAAGTAGGAAGTGCCTCTGATCCAGTGGCGAAATGTAAAATTTGTTACTACTGGTTCTGTGGGCGTGGCTTGTTGGGGGGTATAATGTGACTGGGTGGGCATGGCCAACTTTTTTTTGACTTTTAAAAACATTTTTTTTACAACCTCTTCGGCCAAAGAGGTTGTAAAAAATGCTTTTAAAATGCTCTGACGATCCCAGCTGAGTTGCCTGATCGTCAGAGGCTTTTCTTTTCTTTTAAAAGCATTTTTTTTGCCTTTAAAAGAAAAAAAAAGCCTCTGACAATCAGGCAACTCAGCTGGGATTGCCAGAGCCTTTTAAAAGCATTTTTTTCTACAACCTCTTAGAGGTTGTAGAAAAAATGCTTTTAAAAGGCTTTGACGATCTCAGCTGAGCCGTGCGATCATCAGAAGCTTTTTTTAAACTTTTAAAAGCATTTTTTTGCCGAAGAAAAAATGCTTTTAAAAGTTTTTAAAAAAAACCTCTGATGATTGCGCGGCTCAGCTGAGCATGGGGGGGGTGGGGCAGGGATTTTTGCTACCGGTTCTCTGAACCACCCGCCGCCATAGCTACAGGATTGGGCGATCCGTTCCGAACCGGGAGCATTTCACCCCTGCTCTGATCCCCCAACCCTTAAAAACAACTCCAAAGGATATTGTGGTACTGTGAAAGCAAAAATCAACAAGAATTGTTGTAGTGGCGTGTCCTATCCCATCCAGATCCCAGAACTGTAAAGGTCACCCAGTAGGCAGCGTTTCTGAATCTTAGCAACTCTTAAGACGTGTGGACTTCAACACCCAGAATTTTCCTCCCTGCCCCACCCAACTGGGGAATTCTGGGAGTTGGTCCATGCATTTTAAAAGGTGCCAAGATTGAGAAACACTGCATTACAGGAGCCTATACAGGTAGTCCTTTTTATTTTATTTATTTATTTTATTAAATTTCTATACCGCCCTTCTCCCGAAGGACTCAGGGCGGTGTACAGCCAAAATAAAACACAGAATATATACAATTAAAAGAATTTAAAATGAACTATTACTATGCGGCTGATATTTAAAACATTTTAAAAATTTAAAATATTATTAAAACCCCAATTTAAAAACAACTATTTATGCCAGTCCTGCTTGAATGAATAAATATGTTTTAAGCTCATGACGAAAGGTCCGAAGATCAGGCACTTGACGTAAGCCAGGGGGGAGTTCATTCCAGCTGAGTATCATCAGCGTACAGATGATAACTCACCCCGAAACCACTGATGACCTCACCCAGCGGCTTCATGTAGATGTTGAACAGGGTAGGCGAGAGAATCGACCCCTGCGGTACCCCACAAGTGAGGCACCTCGAGGACGACCTCTGCCCCCCTGTCAACACCGTCTGCGACCGGTCAGAGAGATAGGAGGAGAACCACCCATAAACGGTGCCTCCCACTCCCAACCCCTCCAACCGGCGCAGCAAGATAACATGGTCGATGGTATCAAAAGCCGCTGAGAGGTCTAATAGGATCAAGGCAGAGGAACAACCCCTGTCCCTGTCCCTCCAGAGGTCATCCACCAACGCGACCAAAGCCGTCTCCGTGCTGTAACCGGGTCGGAAGCCAGACTGGAACGGGTCTAGATAGACTTACAGCCACAATCGAGCCCAACCTTTCTATTGCTAAGTGAGACGTTTGTTAATTTTGCCCCAAAATAAGACCTTTCTTGCCACAGTTGTTAAGTGAATCCAGGGGTGGGCTTCAAAAATTTTAGCAAGGGGTTCTCTGCTTGATTGCTGGGTGGGCATGGCAATGGTGGGCGTGGCCTATTCAGCATCCTGCACCATGGTGGGGGGACTTTTTTGCCCTCCCTGGGCTCTGGAGGCTTTCCTCGAGCCTCCAGGAGGGTGAAAACGGCTTCCCCAGGCTCCAGAGGCCCTCTAGAGGCTGGAAATGGGCCTCTTTCCGGCCTTCCTGAACTTCCAATAGGCCCGTTTCTTCCCTCCTCGAGCCTCTGCGTGCACCCAGCACTTACCTGCATCCAAAACGGGCAATGTGAGGACTCCAGGGAGGGGGAGGGCAGGATGGGCCGGGCCAGCCAGGAGTGGATTTGAGGGTTCTCCGAACTGCAAAGAATCTTAGCTAGAGGTTCTCCCGAACCCCTACAAACTCCCAGCAGCCCATCCCTGAGTAAATTACTATAGTTGCTAAGTTAATGACACGATTGTTAAGTGAATCTGGTTTCCCCATTGACTTCTGCTTGTCAGAAGGTTGCCCTAGGACATTGCAACCGCTATAAATATGAGCCAGTTGCCAAGCGTCTGAATTTGGATTGTGTGACCATGGGGATGCTGCAACGGTTGTAAGTATGAAAAAAGCTCATAAGTCACTTTTTTTCAGTGCTGTTGTAACTTTGAGCAGTCATTAAATGAATTGTTGTCAGTAATGGCTTCACTGGGCCATGAAAAATTGGTATCTCCCAGCGCTGGGTTTCAAAATTTTTTACTACTGGTTCTGTGGGTGTGGCTTGGTGGACGTGGCATGGCTTGATGGGTGTGGCTTGGTGGGCGTGGCAGGGAAAGGATACTGTAAAATCTCCATTTCCTCCCCAATCCAGGGGAAGGTTACTGCAAAATCCCTATTTCCTCCTGATCAGCTGGGACTCGGGAGGCAGAGAATAGATGGGGACGGGGCCAGTCAGAATGTTTACTACCGGTTCTCTGAACTACTCAAAATTTCTGCTACCGGTTCTCCAAAAACTGGTCAGAACCTGATGAAACCCACCTTTCCAACTCAGTTTCTGAAATTTCATGATCCAGTGATTATATTCACAGAAGAGGCTTCAGCTACTTATTAAATTAATTCGTTCTCTGGATTTGCACAGTCCTGTACATTAAGTAACCAAAAGGCAAGTCAACAGATTTGTTCTGCCTATGGATTTTTCAGACCGCTAATATTGGAGAGCTTTTTCAGGAATAACAATAGAAAGCTAACTAGACTCCTTCAGGCTTGCTGAGTCTTGGATCAGGTGAGCATCCCCCCCCCTTCTTTGAGAGAAATTATTGTATGTGTATTTAGAGAAATAACAGGCAAACAAAAAGCTACATCATACTAAGAAAAACCACTGTTCGTTAGAGTTCTGTATTGGCTCTTCGGAATGCCAGTTGGGTCACAAGGCAGTTTGTTCAATTTTGGTTGAATGGGTAGTGTGAATTCAGCTGTTGTGGTTTAAGTGGTTCATAGTTTCGTGCATTGTTCAGACGTAGCTGTTTATCATTTGTGCAATGTCTTATGGTTAGTCAAACCACAATTTGGCATGTTCGTTTTCTTTATTTAGCAACATGTCTGCCACTTATTCTTCTGATGTACCAAGACAATGATGGTGTATTCCAAATTCCTCCAACTTGGTGCTCTTCAAAGCTGTTGAATTTTTAAAATTCCCAACCAGTATCATGGGAGAACGATCTTAATTCATCAGCGAAAGAAGATTTTGTTTACTAGGCTCTTCAGAATGTGTCCCAAAGGTGCTTTTTCAAAAGGCAACTGAACCTCCTTTGTCTTTCCTTGAAGACATTTTGTTTCTCCTCCAAGAAGCTTCTGCAATTGGTTGAAGAATTGCAGACATTTCTTGGTTAGAAGCGAAACGTCTTCAAGGAAAAACAAAGGAAGTTCAGTTGTGTTTTGAAAAAGCATCTTTGGGACAATCATGACCTGGACGATTGAGAATCTCTATAGATAGTCTTCAAAACATGTTTGAAAAAAGATTGGACATTAGATATCTCATGCTGGTGTTTTAAAGGGTCATTTAGATGAGATGGGTGATGTAGAAATGGGACAAACAAACTACAAACAAAAATAAATAAGACATTTGAATATTTTTTGATTCATATGATTCTGGCATGTCCAAGTTGCTTTCAAGTTGCAACTGATGTTAATGTAGTCTTTTAGAATAGAATAGAATAGAATAGAATAGAATAGAATAGAATAGAATAGAATAGAATAGAACAGAGTTGGAAGGCACCTTGGAGGTCTTCTAGTCCAACCCCCTGCCCAGGCAGGAAACCCTACACCACTTCAGACAAATGGTTATCCAACATCTTCTTAAAAACTTCCAGTGTTGGAGCATTCACAACTTCTGCAGGCAAGTTGTTCCACTGATTAATTGTTCTAACTCTCAGAAAATTTCTCCTTAGTTCTAGGTTGCTTCTCTCCTTGATTTTTTATTTTATTTTATTTATTTTATTTGCATTTATATCCCGCCCTTCTCCGAAGACTCAGGGCGGCTTACACTATGTCAAGCAATAGTCTTCATCCATTTGTATATTATATACAAAGTCAACTTAATGCCCCCAACAATCTGGGTCCTCATTTTACCTACCTTATAAAGGATGGAAGGCTGAGTCAACCTTGGGCTTGGTGGGACTTGAACCTGCAGTAATTGCAAGCAGCTGCTGTTAATAACAGACTGCATTAGCCTGTTGAGCCACCAGAGGCCTGTACAGAGGCCTGTACAGATTAGTTTCCACCCATTGCTTCTTGTCCTGCCTTCAGGTGCTTTGGAGAATAGCTTGACTCCCTCTTCTTTGTGGCAACCCCTGAGATATTGGAACACTGCTATCATGTCTCCCCTAGTCCTTCTTTTCATTAAACTAGTCTAAAAACTAAACTAAAATTACTTTTTAATGTGTGTGCCTTCAAGTCAGTGTTGACCCTGAACAATTGCTTGGACAAATTTTCTTGTAGATTTCTTGGCAAGGTTTCAGAAGTGGCTTTCCTTGCCTGATTCCTGGGGCTGAGAGAGAGGGACTGGCCCAAGGTCACCCAGCTGGCTTTATGCTAAGGCAGGATTAGAACTCAGAGTATCATGGTTTCTAACCTGTGCCTTAACCACTACTCCAAACAGACTCTTTAATGACTTGGTGGTGGGGGAAAAATGTAGTAGATGAAGGTGCAACCACGATCTTGAATTTTATTCCCTATATATGGAATTTGGCATGTTATGAAACTTTGACCTTATCAAATCTGAAGCTTGACAAAGAGAACTATTTTACATTGATGGAAAGAAAGCTATATGCTGATCTTAAGGAAGGGATGCAGAATATATGCTCTGTCAGGTTTTGAAATGTCTTTATATTTTAAAATGAGAAGCATGTTTCTGCTAATTGTTAGAATAACATGTTTCCACGTTGTTCCGTGTTTCTGCATGCTCTGGACTTAAGAATAAATTTAAGGATTCAATTAATTTTACATTAATATTGTGTGGATTTTTTTTTAGTGTCTCGCCCCTCCCCCTTTTATTTTAATTGCTGAAACGTATGGGGTTTTACTATACTATCACTAATGTATCATTTTATTTTATCTTTGTTATACCTCACTAATAATATTTTTCGTTCACAATTTTACCTTTCAAGCTGCTTTCAGTTTAATGTAGTCCTCTACACCCTGGCCCTTTTATTGGGTTTTTATTGTTGCTACTTTGCATAATTTTATTTTTTTTCCCATACCATAAACTATGTTTTAGTCTATATCCATATATCTTCTGTCAATCACTTTCCATTCAGGTGGCTGTCTTTGATGGCAACAAATGCAAGGTTTTCGTTTTTAAAAGCAGCAACAAAGAACAACAAGTATGAAACCATACCAATGGGAGGAACTATGGCAGAAAAAAATAATACTGTGGTAGACCAAAAAAAAAAAGAAGCTATCATTTCCTGGCAAATAGAAGGAGAAGAAAATTTTAAAAGAAAGAGAAGGAGAAGAAATACCGCTTTATAAAGCTTTAGTAAAACCACACTTGGAATTCTGCATCCTGTTTTGGTCACCAAATTATATATATATAAAAAAGATGTTGTGAATGCAGAGAAGAGCAACAAAGATGATTAGGGGAGTGGAGACTAAAGTATATGAAGAACGTTGCAGAAAGTGGTGCCATGGCAGCAGTGTTTCAATATTTGAGGGGCTGCCACAAAGAAGGGGGGGGGCAACCTATTTTTCAAAGCACCAGAATGGAAGTCAAGAAACAATGGAGGGAAACTAAACAAGGAGAGAAGCAACCTAGAACTAAGGAGAAATTTCCTGACAGTTAGAACAATCTAATCTGGCTTGTCTTCAGAAGTTATGGGTGCTTCATCACAGGAGGCTTTCAAGAAGACACTGGGCAACCATTTGTCTGAAATGATATAGGGTCTCCTGCTTGAGGGTTGGACTAGAAGACCTTCAAGGTCTCTTCCAACTCTATGCTCTATGTTCTAAATGGAATCAGGGACAGATTTTATTTTCCTGGGCTCCAAGATCACCACAGAGGGTGACTGCAGCCATGAAATTAAAAGACGCTTGCTCCTGGGGGGGAAAGCTATGGCAAACCTAGGTAGCATATTAAAAAGGAAAGACATCACCTTGCCGACAAAGGTCCATATAGTCAAAGCTATGGTTTTTCCAGTAATAATGTATACATATTGTATACATAATGTATACATTATACTATATATATATGTATATAGTTGCGAGGTTTGCACCACAAGGAAGGCTGCGGGCCGAAGAATTGACGCTTTCAAATTGTGGTGTTGGAGAAGACTCTTGAGAGTCCTGTGGACTGCAAGGAGATCAAATCAGTCGATCCTAAAGGAAATCAACCCTGACTATCCTTTGGACACTGAAGCTGAAGCTCAAATGCTTTGGCCACCTATTGAGAAGAGAGGACACACTGGAAAAGACCCGGATAGTGAGAAAGATTGAAGATGAAAGAAGAAGAGGACAGCCAAGGATGAGATGGGTAGAAGGTGAAATCGATGCAATGAACGTGAATTTGAGCAGACTCCGGGAGACACGGGAAGACAAGCATGCTATGTTCCATGGGGTCATGAAGAGTCAGACATGACTTAGTGACCAGATAATGACAACAGAAAAAAATAATAATGCATTAACCCTGAAAAAATTATTCCGTCCAATGCATACAATTGGAAGAGTCCTTTTCTGTCTAGAGCTTGGTTGATCTTTGTCCTATATTATGGCCCCACAATGTTCTAAAAACATTATAGAAGACCAAATCAATCCAGGACAATCAGAAACAGGTTCTTTCTTCTCTACTTCCCAGCTCCAGTCTCTACTACTTCATCCTGACCCCTGACCATAGGGATGTTCCAATGGTCGTAAGTATGAACAATTGCCATAAGTCATTTTTTTCAGTGCCATCCAGTGGTGGGCTTCAAATTTTTTAACAACAGGTTCTGTGGGCGTGGCTTATTTTGGGGTGTGGTTTGATAGTCATGTGACTGGGTGGGCGAGCCTAGTTGCTCATGTGACCGGGTGGCCCTGGCTATGGGCATAGAAACTACTCAGAGGGCTAAAAAAAGTCATTTTTGACCGGTCCTCGCACTTATGACCGTCCTCACATTTATGCCCATTGCAGCATTTTTAACAACCATGTCACTCATTTCACAACTGCTTCTCTTCACCACGGTTACAAGATAGGGTGCAAAATGTAAAATGTGAGGACAATTGTAGGTGTGAGGACTGGTCAAAAGTGTGAGGATAGGTCAAAAATAACTTTTTCAGCCCTCTGAGTAGTCCCTATGCACAAAATGGTGCAACAGGGATAAATGATGATCGGTCATAAGTGTGTGAGGACTGGTCAAAAGTGCGAGAACCTGTCAGAAATCACTTTTTTCAGTCCTCTGGGTAATCCCTATGTGTATAGGGACTACCCAGATGGCTGAAAAAAGTGATTTCTGACAGGTTCTCGCACTTTTGACCAGTCCTCACACTTATGACCAATCATCATTTATGCCTGTTGCAGCATTTTTAATAACCATGTCACTCATGTCACAACTGCGGTGCTTCATGTGACCGGGTGGTCATGTGACATCGCTTCTTTGCCCTAATGACGGTTTGCTGCAATGTTTGTAAGTGTGAAAAACAGCCATCGTAACTTCGAACAGTCACTGTTGCAATTCAAGGACTAGATGAAATTCAATATTAAGTTCATCTCCGGAAATCCAGCAGAGGATTCTGAATATTTTGAACATATAATTCACAGGCAGGAGTCACCGGAGACGCCTCTGATGTCTGGGAAAATCAAAGGCATTTGAAAAAGGGGGAAACTGATGCGAAGGTAATGATGTAGCTATCATTGATAACACAAGAGAGAGCACACAAGAATTCAGGGATGCAATTTCCTAGCAAACGATCCTGGCAAAATGATGTACAACAGGTCACAAAGAGTTTCAAGAGACTGAGCCACAATCCATGTGAACCTACCCAATCAGGTTTTATTATTTCAGAAACCAGGGTTAACTCAACAAGGGCCTATTGCCATGTGTGAACCCAGTGGCAGCAGTTATAAGGGGGTTTCTCGCAAAATGCCCGTTGGACAGGAGCTGCTTCTGGTCGGTTCTTCCTTCACCAATGTTTAGATTCTGACTCCCTCGTTCACGCCATACGTACTAAACATACTTAACCATCGCTGAGCGATTAGAGGGCACTCCCTTCATTTTTTCTTTTCGGAAAAACGTACACACCTGCTAAGTGTGGGGCTTTCCCAGCTGGTTTAATATCTTCTTCCTGGTTACATAAGCCACAGCATACTGAGAATTGAAACGGGTGATTTATATACAAAAAAAATAAATAAATCTAAAGTCAGCCGCCATATCGGGATGGTGGAAACAAGGAAGAATAGAATAGAATAGAATAGAATTTTTTATTGGCCAAGTGTGATTGGACACACAAGGAATTTGTCTTGGTGCATATGCTCTCAGTGTACATAAAAGAAAAGATACGTTCATCAAGGTACAACATTTACAACACAATTGATGATCAATATATCATATAAATCATAAGGAACGCTGATTACAGTAAAGATTGAACACTTTCTCTCCCCCCCCCCAACCCTATTGGCTGAAATCTGGTGGCAAATTGCCAGGAATGGATGGTTTGGCTGGTTATTTGAATGAACTGGGCTTCAGAGCAGGCCTAACGTTTTTAAAATTATGAAATCTTGGAAGGTTTTATAAATATGTTCACGCAGTTTTCCAGGCAAAAAGTACAGAACTGGTTTGCAGTGAAAAACAGGAGGGACCTTTGGAGGCTTTCTAGTCCAACCCCCTGTTCAAGCAGGAAACCCTATACCCGTGATGGCGAACCAATGGCACGCGTGCCACAGGTGGCAAGCGGAGCCGTATCTGTGGGCATGCAAGCGTTGCCCTAGCTAAGTTCCAGTGCGCATGCAGGCACTGGCCAGCTGATTTTCGGGCCTTCCAGTCCTACTGGAAGTCAGGAAATGGGCTGTTCCTGGCCTCCGAAGGGTCTCCTTGGGGGGTTAGGAAGGCCGTTTTCGCCCTCCCCAGGCTCCAAGAAAGCCTCTGGAGCCTGAGGAGGGCGAAAATTTATTTTTATTTATTTATTTATTTAATTTATTTTTCAGATTTATATACCGCCCTATCTCCCTAGGGACTCAGGGCGGTTCACAGGCAATTAAAAACAAACATATAAATACAATTTAAAATCAGACATAAAAAACTTATTCAATAGCCAGATTGATAAAAAACAATATAAATACTAAGAACCCCATTAAAACCAATAAATTTAAAAACTAACCCAGCCCCACGCAAATAAATAGGTGTGTTTTGAGCTCGCGACGAAAGGTTCGGAGGTCCGGATGTTGACGAAGTCCTGGAGGGAGTTCGTTCCAGAGGGTGGGAGCCCCCACAGAGAAGGCCCTTCCCCTGGGTGTCGCCAGACGGCACTGCCTAGCCGACGGCACCCTGAGGAGTCCCTCTCTGTGAGAGCGGACGGGTCGGTGAGAGGTATTCGGTAGCAGCAGGCAGTCCCGTAAGTAACCCGGCCCTATGCCATGGAGCGCTTTAAAGATTGTCACCAAAACCTTGAAGCGCACCCGGAAGGCCACAGGTAGCCAGTGCAGTCTGCGCAGGATAGGTGTCACACGGGAGCCACGAGGGGCTCCCTCTATCACCCGACAAATGGGTCTACGAGGCCCACCGGTAACCTTTTTGCCATCATGTGCCAAAAGCAGGGGGAGTATTGAATTATGGGTGTGGGCACGCATGTGCTCAACCCCCTCTCACTCCACCGGCTTTTGGCATGCGATGGCAAAAAGGCTAGCCATCACTGCCCTATACCATTTCAGACAAATGGTTGTCCAATCTCTTCTTAAGTTCCTCATGTGATGAAGCACCCACATCTTCTGGAGGCAAGACATTTCAATGATTAATTGTTCTCACTGCCAGGAAACTTCTCCTTAATTCTAGAACTACCTGTTTTCTATTTTATTTCATTATATGGTATGATTAATGTCAATATTGTAGGTTGTCTGGAGCTCTAGTCAACTGAGGTGATGAGCACATCTAGGAAATGTTGTTGTTTTTAACCATTTAGTTCAGTGGTGGGTTTCAAATTTTTTTACTAATGATTCTGTGGGTGTGGCTTGGTAGGCGTGGCATTACTTGGTAGGCATGGCATTGCTTGGTGGGCGTGGCTTGGTGGGCGTGGCAGGGGAAAGATACTGCAAAATCCCCATTTCCTCCCCATCAGCTGAGACTTGGGAGGCAGAGAATAGACGGGGGCGGGACCAGTCAGAATTTTTACTACCGGTTCTCTGAACTACTCAAAATTTCCGCAACCGGTTCTCCAGAACTGGTCAGAACCTGCTGAAACCCACCTCTGATTTAGTTGTATCCGACTCTTGGCGACTTTATACTAAATAATCTAGTAAATAAGTGATATTAAATTTTTAAAAAGACAGAAGGTCCTAAATCTAGGAACCGTTGGGAGCCATCCAGAGTTTGTTACAAGATGGACAGCTATATGTTTTAAATAAAACAAATAAAAATTTATCCACATGCACTGTACAGGTAGTTTTATGACCACAATTGAGCCCAACATTTCTGTTGTTAAGTGAGACATTTAAGTGAGTTTTGCCCCATTTTACGATCTTTATTGCCACCGTAGTTAAGTGAATCGCTGCAGTTAGTAAGTTATTAACCCGGTTGTTAAGTCAATTTTTTTGTTTTTTGTTTACATTTTTATCCCGCCCTTCTCCGAAGACTCAGGGCGGCTTACAGTGTGTAAGGCAATAGTCTCATTCTATTTGTATATTTACAAAGTCAACTTATTGCCCCCCCAACAATCTGGGTCCTCATTTTACCTACCTTAATAAAGGATGGAAGGCTGAGTCAACCTTGGACCTGGTGGGACTAGAACCTGCAGTAATTGCAGGCAGCTGTGTTTTAATAACAGGCTTCTTACAGCCTGAGCCACACTGCGGCCCTGGCTTCCCCATTGGCTTTCCGTGTTTAGAAGGTTGCAAAAGGGGATCATGTGACCCTGGGACGCTGCAACGTTCATAAGTATGAACCAATTGTCAAATGTCTGAATTTTGGTCACAAGATCATGAGGATGCCGCAAAGGTTGTAACTGAAAAATGGTCATAAATCACTTTTTTTCAGTGCCATTGTAACTTTGGTCACTAAATTATTGTAAGTCAAGGAGTCTTTTGGAAAAGCCACCTTTGGGGTTCACCTCCCAGAGTTCCCTCAGCCAGCAAAAATTGGAGGCTAAAACATAAACGGTTGCTGGAATTGGGTATGTCTAGTTTAATGAAAAGAAGGACTAGGGGAGACATGATAGTAGTTGTTCCAATATCTCAGGGGTTGCCACAAAGAAGAGGGAGTCAAGCTATTCTCCAAAGCACCTGAGGGTAGAACAAGAAGCAATGGGTGGAAACTAATCAGGGAGAGAAGCAACCTAGAACTAAGGAGAAATTTCCTGACAGAACAATTAATCAGTGGAACAACTTGCCTGCAGAAGTTGTGAATGCTCCAACCAACACTGGAAGTTTTTAAGAAGATGTTGGATAACCATTTATCTAAATGGTATAGGAAGGTTTCCTGCTTGAGCAGGGAGTTGGAGTAGAAGACCTCCAGGGTCCCTTCCAACTCAGTTATTCTGCTTATCCTTGCCTTGCCTCCTGACAATCCCATCCTCTGGACTGAGTCTAAGGAAGTGTCGTGTCCCACTCCTCCGCTGACGGCCGGGTCAGGGAAATCCGAATCAGGCGTGCCTCTGCAGCTCTGCCAAAGTCCTAGCAAAGTCCTCAAGGCAGGCAGGAGACCAGAAAGTGACTTCAGCAAGATATGTTTAGACTTTGCCTGACTCAGAGAATGCCAGAAAGCAGATCCTTTATATAGGCCATGGGGTGTGGCTCCATGACTCAGCACTTATCCAGGCCTGCCCCTCCCTTCCTTCTGTTGCCTCCGCCTATCAAGTCTTCTGACGCGAGGGTCACTCCAGTCGGCAGCTGTTGGTAATAAACCTTCCTCAAGCTCACATGCTGTGGAGGAGGGGGAGGGGTCTAGTTGCTCCGTTTGCCTGGGCATGGAGCCAGAGCTGGGGGCTGGAGGTATTTCTTCTTCTTCAGCCTGTCTGGGCATGGAGCCAGGGCTGGGGGCTGGAGGTATTTTTTCTTCCGTGTTCGGAAGCAGATAAGAAGACCCCGGCTGAGGTGAGATTGGACGAGACACAACAGGAAGGTCTATTTGGCGCTTTCTCTCGGTCTCTCTGCCAGGCTCAAAAGCTCCTTTGTGTCTAAGTCTCCCCAACTTTTTCAATATAATGGATAAAAACGTCCATCACTCGCCCTGCCTCAGAATTGTATTCAGTTGTATTCCTGGATGGTTCCCAAATGCCCAACTTCAGACTGTTAAAAGTTGAGATTTGGATTCAAGTCCACCCTAGTTCTAGAAGGTCACGAATTAATTAATTAATTATGGGGCAGTCCATCTCGGATCCAAATCCAACCTGTCAGGGTTGTTGTTGCAGGGACAAGTGGAGGCAGTTTTATTTTTTTTATTTTATTTATTTGTCACAACAGTATATATAAGCATAAGCACGAAATAACTATACGATATATAAGCATATATATATAAGCATAAGTATGTATTTCTTTTATTTATTTATTTATTTTGTCACACGGTATATATAAGCATAAGCATGAAATAACTATACAACATATAAGCATATATATAAGTGTAAGTATATAATAACTATATTAATTGGATATAATGAAAAGAAACAATAGGACAAAAATGGTAGGCACTCTTGTGCTCTTATGCACACCCCTTACAGACCTCTTAGGAATGGGGTGAGGTCAATAGTAGACAGTTTTTGGTTGAAGCTTTGGGGATTTTGGGAAGAGACCACAGAGTCAGGTAGTGTATTCCAAGTATTAACAACTCTGTTACTGAAGTCATATTTTCTGCAATCAAGATTGGAGCGGTTAACATTAAGCTTAAATCTATTGTGCGCTCGTGTATTGTTGCAATTGAAGCTCAAGTAGTCTTCGACAGGAAGGACATTGTAACAGATGATTCTATGAGTTAAACTCAGGTCATGTCGAAGGTGCCTGAGTTCTAAATTTTCTAAACCCAGGATTTCAATATATGTAATAACTATACGAATTGGATACAATTAAAGGGAACATTAGGACAGGAACGGTAGGCAGGTTGATGCTCTTATGCATGCCCTTTACAGACCTCTTAGGAATGGGGTGAGGTCAATAGTAGATAGTTTTTGGTTAAAACTTTGGGGATTTTGGGAAGAGACCACAGAGTCTGGTAGTGCATTCCAGGCATTAACAACTCTGTTACTAAAGTCATATTTTCTGCAATCAAGATTGGAACGGTTCACATTAAGCTTAAATCTATTGTGTGCTCGTGTATTTATTTATTTTATTTATTTATTTATTTTGTCACAACAATATATGTAAGTATCATACAAAAAGATTATATAGTATATAACAATATATATATGAGTAAATATAAGGAGGTACAAGCATATATATATATATAGGAAGAAGAAAAAAACAATAGGACAGGAACGGTAGGCACGTTTGTGCGCTTATGCACGCCCCTTATGGTCCTCTTAGGAATGGGGTGAGGTATTGTTGCGATTGAAGTTGAAGTAGTCTTCAACATGAAGGGCATTGTAACAGATGATTCTATGAGTTAAACTCAGGTCATGTCGAAGGCGGCTGAGTTCTAAATTTTCTAAACCCAGGATTTCAAGTCTGGTGGCATAAGGTATTTTGTTGTAATCAGAGGAGTGGAGAATTCTTCTTGTAAAATATTTCTGGACACGCTCAATTGTATTAATGTCCGAAATGAGGTATGGGTTCCAGACAGGTGAGCTGTATTCAAGAATTGGTCTAGCAAATGTTTTATATGCTCTGGTTAGTAGTGTAGTGTTTCTAGAGAAGAAGCTATGCAAGATTAAGTTTACAACTCTTAAAGCCTTTTTTGCGATATAGTTGCAGTGGGCTTTGGCACTTAGATCATTTGATATGAAAACTCCAAGGTCTTTAACAGGGTGGGGGTCATCTATAAGATAATGTCCATCGAGCTTGTATTTAATGTTCAGATTCTTTTTTCCAATGTGTAAGACTGAGCATTTGCTGGTTGAGATTTGGAGTTGCCAAGTTTTTGACCATTCTGACACAAAGTCAAGGTCTTTTTGAAGGGTAGCTGTACTGTTGGTAGTGTTAAATAGTTTAACATCATCAGCGAAGAGAACACAATTACTTATAATATGGTCACAGAGGTCGTTAATGAAGAGTGTTGGTCCAAGAACGCTGCCTTGGGGAACGCCACTATTGACAGGAGCAGGATTTGATAGGGCACTGCCTATTTTGACCACTTGTTGTCTGTTTGACAGGAACGCTGTTATCCAATTATGGAGGGGTCCAGAGATGCCGTAGGATTTTAATTTTAAGAGAAGTTTGTCATGTACCACTGAGTCAAAAGCTTTGCAGAAGTCTATGTAAATTGCATCTATTGCTTTGCCCTGATCAAGATTTGTAGTCCATATGTTTTTGCAGTGAAGAAGTTGTAAATTACAGCATAATTTTTTTCTGAAACCAAATTGTTTATTAGAGAGTAGGTTGTTTGTTTCTAGGTGGAGGGTAATGGATTGGTTGATGATTGATTCCATTACTTTGCAGGTGACACAGCATAAAGAAATTGGTCTGTAATTTTCAACTAGGCTGGGCTCTCCTTTTTTGAAAACAGGGATGACCATGGCTAGTGACCAAAGTTTGAGAAGGGAGCTGGTTATGAAAGCTTTGTCAAAGATTATGCTTAGGAGTTCTGCTATATTAATGAAAAGCTTTTTTAAGAAGTATGCACTTAGACCATCAGGTCCAATAGCTAGAGATGGTTTCAGATTGTGAAGGGCCTTTTCAACATTATCTTCTGTGAAATCTATTTGTGTTAAGTCGTTGTACCCATTGTTGGTACGATTGGGGAATGTTGGGTATGAGCCATTACTGTTAACAAAGACTGAGCCAAAGAATGTGTTAAAGAGGTTTGCTTTAATTGTTTCATCATTATATTCTTTACCGTTAGATCCTTTTAGAGGTAGGATGGATCTCGAGTCTTTAAGTTTGTTGTTCACAAAAATTATAAAAAGCACAATTGGATTTTGTGCGTAGAAGGTCTTCTTCTTGTTTGATGTGGTAATTGCTGCATTCAATCTTTATTTGGTTGCATATATTTTTGTAGCGGTTTCTGAAGTTGGCTACATAGCCAGTTTTGTTTCTTTGCCAGAGGGATTTTTTTTTTGGATTGGAGCTTTTTTATTGATATGGGTAATTTGTTTTTTCTGATTTTGGTGGTGGTTTGTGGTATGTATAGTTTAATGACTCTATTGACTTCAAGTAGGAAAACTCTATAGTGGTCTTCAGCAATGATACAGTTTGAGAATAGATTTTGCCAGTCAACAGATGAGAAGCCGGTGTTTATAAGGTCATAGTTGGCTTTTTTGAAATTGTAGTTTGGAATACCATTATTATGAAGATTATTGTAAGGGCGTATATTGAGACAAAAGTCTATAATGCTGTGGTCACTGTTGGAAAAGGGTTCTTTTATTTGTAGTCCATAAATTGAGTTTGCATTGTTGCAGAAGATGAGGTCAAGGCAGTTGTTGAGTCTTGTATTGTCAGTTACTAGTTGATCAAGACCTAGATTGTAGGTCTTTGTACAGGGTAGTATGGATGGGTTCAGTTGTACATGGTAGTATGGATGGGTTCAGTTGTACATTCGTTTGTTATCCAGTTAATAAGAAGTAGATTGAGGTCACCCAGGAAGATGAGAGGATAAGGGCAAGAGGTAGCCCATGTTAGTAGTATGGTTAACATGTTCGTATGTGCGATGTCATAGTCAGGGGCTCTGTTGCATAGTAAGAAGCGAAGTGTGATGTTAAGGGACAGTTCGCATACAATAGTTTCAGGAAGAGTGAGTTTATGTGCAACTTGAATATTTTTTAGATTCAGTGACTTTTTGTAAAAGATAGGTACTCCACCTCCTCTGCAGGTTTCGCGATCAGACCGGAAAACATGATACTCTTTGTCTGTAATAATGGAGTCAGAGAGGGATTAGTTCAGCCATGTTTCGCATACAAATATAATGTCAAATATACCAGTATTTAACAAGAGGAAAAATTCAGGCAATTTGTTTACAATGCTTCTTGCATTTATCAGTTTACATTTAAGATCTGTAGTGGTTGGTGTAGAGGAAAAAAGGTGTGTGCATACCTAGTTTTGGATGACGGTTGGTTGGAGGTTCTGTACGACAGATGGTTGGAAGTTCTGTACAACAGATGGTTGGAGGTTGGTTGGTTATACGATGGTTGGTTGGAGATTTTGTACGATGGATGGTTGGAAGTTCTGAACGACGGATGGTTGGATGTTTTGGGTGATGGGGGGGTTGGATGTTGGGCAATTGACTGTAGGTTTTTCTTTTTATGCAGTCAGCACGGTAGTCAATGTATAGGTTGGTTTCGCCTTCGTCTTGCCGTCGTTTGAAGTTGTGCGAAGTTCATGGGTGTGCATAAGAGCACAAACGTGCCTACCGTTCCTGTCCTATTGTTTCTTCCCCTATGTATATATATGTTTATAGTACCTCGTTTCTCCTCATATATACGTTCATATATTATATAACCCTTTATGCAATGCTTGTATATTGTTACGACAAAATAAATAAATAAATAAATAAATAAATAAATAAATAAATAAATAAATAAATACGTTGCAGAAATGATAGATCAGGCCTACTGGTTCTACTGATTCTGCTTCAAACCCCTGGAGGGAAGAAGGGATACAAATTTAAAACCGCTGGGAAAGTTTCTTGCATAACATCTATTTATACTCTCATTTCTTCCCTTTTATCTTGGCTCGGGTTTAAGCTCTTCATTTATTTTCCTTTTTTAAATTCTGCCTGTTTAGCTTTTTGTCCTGCTGTTTCCTTCACTCAGCAAAGCTAAGCCAAAAAACAAACCAAAAAAAAACACCCCGCCACAAACCAATTAAACATTCAGCTATATGCATCATTCTTAGCTATAGCTCCTCTTTCTTGGCAATCTTACTCAGCATGGCTGGCCCTGACATAATTGATCATAAAAATCTTTAATGCAGATAATCTTGACTTACAACCATTCGTTTGGCGACTTTCAAAGTTACAACGGCAGTGAAAAAAGTGATTTATGACCGTTTTTCACACTTACGACCATTGCACCATCCCCATAGTCACGTGATCAAAATTTGTATACCTGGCAATTTATGACTGTTACTGTGTCCTGGGGTCATGTGAGCACTTTTCGTGACATTCAGATAAGCAAAGTCATTGGGGAAGCTAGATCTATTTAACAGCAGGGTTACTACTACCCGTAGTTTAGCAACTGCAGTGATTCACTTAACAACCGTGGAAGAAAGTTTGTAAAATGGGGCAAAACTCACTTAATACACTCACTTAGCGACAGAAATTTTGGGCTCAATTTGGTCGTAATTTGAGGATTACCTGTATATTTCTTGGGACCTGGAAAGAATGGATGAGGCTACTGGCCCAGTTGCTGAGGCCTCATCCAGGATAGGAATAGAATAGAATAGAATAGAATAGAATAGAATAGAATAGAATAGAATAGAATAGAATAGAATAGAATAGAATAGAATAGAATAGAATAGAATTTTTTATTGGCCAATAAAAAATTATTGGCCAAGTGTGATTGGACACACAAGGAATTTGTCTTGGTCCATATGCTCTCAGTGTACATAAAAGAAAAGATACCTTCATCAAGGTACAACACTTACAACACTTAATGATACAACACTTAATGATAGTCATAGGCTACAAATAAGCAATCAGGAAACAATCAATATCAGTATAAATCGTAAGGATACAAGCAGCAGAATTTCAGTCATTAAGTGGAAGGAGATGGGTGATGGGAACGATGAGAAGATTAATAGTAATGCAGACTTAGTACGTAGTTTGACAGTGTTGAGGGAATTATTTGTTCAGCAGAGTGATGGCCTTCGGGAAAAAACTGTTCTTGTGTCTAGTTGTTCTGGTGTGCAGTGCTCTATAGCGTCGTTTTGAGGGTCGGAGTTGAAACAGTTTATGTCCAGGATGTGAGGGATCTGTAAATATTTTCATGGCCCTTTATACCTTCTAGACCAATGTTGTCAAACTTGGTAACTTTTCACATATGTGGACTTCAACTCCCAGAATACCCAGTCCGGATGAATTGAGCCCGTGCTGGCTGGGGGATTTTGGGACTTGAAGTCTGCACATCTTAAAATTGCTAAAGTTGAGAAATACCAACTTAGGGGAACCATCCTCCTTTAGAAATGCTAGCTAGACCCAAATGAGTAATCATGTTGTTTGTGTATGTAATGCTGACTGAGGGGTTCTGAGAATTGAAGAGGAGTGGAGTTAACAGGGCCAAGCCTGAGAAACACTGTTCTAGATTAAAAAAGGGCAAAAAGGTGGACTTAACTATTGAAATATCAAGTTCAACCCTCACTGGAGTATTAGTGTTTTCCCTTCAGAGAAGGGAAACGGCTGGCTGGCTGGGGAATTCTGGGAATTGAAGTCCTCACATGGTATAAGACGCGAAGGCTGAGAAATACTGCATTACAAGTTTCAGGAGCCTATAATGTCTTCACTTAGACATGAAGAATTACTAAACACATGCTGGCTCTCAAGTGTTTGAATTTTGATCGTATGACCATACAGATGCTGCAATGGTCCTAGTTGGTAAATTAATGGTTATAAGTCGAGGACTTCCTATATAACAATATCTGAAAGCCCCCCTCCCTCCCTTTATATCTTGTTTTCCATACCTTTTGAGACTGTCTGAATCATACAGTATAGTATAAATCTGGGCAGTGGTGGGATTCAAAAATTTTTACTACCGGTTCTGTGGGCTTGGCTTAGTGGGCGTGGCCGGGGAAGGTTACTGCAAAATCCCAATTTCCTCCCCAATCCAGGTTTCTTCTGGAGGCAAGACGTTTCAATGATTAATTGTTCTCACTGCCAGGAAACTTCTCCTTAATTCTAGAACTACCTGTTTTCTATTTTATTTCATTATATGGTATGATTAATGTCAATATTGTAGGTTGTCTGAAGTTCTAGTCAACTGAGATGATGAGCACATCTAGGAAATGTTGTTGTTTTTAACCATTTAGTTAAGTGGTGGGTTTCAAATTTTTTTACTAATGGTTCTGTGGGTGTGGCTTGGCGGGCGTGGCATTGCTTGGTGGGCATGGTGTGGTGGGCGTGGCTTGGTGGGCGTGGCAGGGGAAAGATACTGCAAAATCCGTCGTGAGCTAAAAACATACTTATTTATTCAAGCGGGACTGGCATAATAGTTTGATTTTAAATTGGGGTTTTATTAATATTTTAAATATTTTAAATTTAAATTTTAATTATCAGCCGTTTTCGTAATTTTGCTATGTTTTAATTCATTTTTAAGTGTACATATCTTGTATTTTATTTCTGGCTGTACACTGCCCTGAGTCCTTCGGGAGAAGGGCGGTATAAAAATTTAATAAATAAAATAAAAATAAAATTTAAAAAAACCCCATTTCTTCCCCATCAGCTGAGACTTGGAAGGCAGAGAATAGACGGGGGTGGGACCAGTCAGAATTTTTACTACCGGTTCTCCGAACTACTCAAAATTTCCGCTACAGGTTCTCCAGAAGGGGTCAGAACCTGCTGAAATCCACCTCTGACTTATGACTATTTTTCACACTTGCGATCTTTACAGCATCTTCGTGATCACTTGATCAACATACAGACGCTACGTAGATGGCCTGACAGTTGCACCAAAAAGAGTGACGTATCCCTGTTTTCCATACTGACTATCACTGCAGCATCCCCATGGTTGCGTAATCAAAGTTCAGACACTTGAAAACTGACTCATTGTATGATGCTTGCAATGTCCATGGTCAGGTGATCATCTTTTGTGACCTTCTGACAAACAAAGTCAATGGGGAAGCCAGATTCACTTAACAACCGGGTTACTGTCGTGTCCCACTCCTCCGCTGACGGCCAGGTCAGGGAAATCCGAATCAGGCGTGCCTCTGCAACTCTGCCAAAGTCCTAGCAAAGTCCTCAAGGCAGGCAAGAGACCAGAAAGTGACTTCAGCAAGATATGTTAGACTTTGCCTGACTCAGAGAATGCCAGAAAGCAGATCCTTTATATAGGCCATGGGGTGTGGCTCCATGACTCAGCACTTATCCAGGCCTGCCCCTCCCTTCCTTCTGACGCCACCGCCTATCAATTCTTCTGAAGCGAGGGTCACTCCAGTCGGCAGCTGTTGGTAATTGACCTCCCTCAGGCTCACATGCTGTGGGGGAGGGGTCTAGTTGCTCCGTTTGCCTGGGCATGGAGCCAGGGCTGGGGCCGGGAGGTGCTTCTTCCTCCTCAGCCTGTCTGGGCATGGAGCCAGGGCTGGGGCCGGGAGGCATACTAGGACATTCCTCAGCGTTCGGAAACAGATAAGAAGGCCCCGGCTGCAGTGAGAGCGGGCAAGACACAACAACTGAACAATGGCAGCGATTCACTTAACCTTTGGGGCGAGAAAGGTTGTAAAACGGGGCAAAACTGACTGGTCAACTTTCTTGCTTAGCAATGGAAATTTTGGGCTCCATTCTGGTTGTATACTGTAAGGGATAATATTAAAGAAGAGATAAAGATGAACACCTGCAAATATATTATTCTCACTGTTGAATAGCTATTGAGTCATGTGCTAAACGAGCACTATTTAAATAAAATTAATTCATAAATATTTTTTTAAAAACACTATTACATTCGTCCCATCCGGGTCCACAAAAATGCATTCCTGCAGGGAAGGATATATCAAATATGGGAGTTGTAAAATAAAATCTGATCATCTCCTATCTTGTTTGGCTTCAGGAAATCATTAAAAACTGAATTGTTTAAGAAGGCCCCTGATTTATAGACGTCGCCATCTATTTTTGTTGCTGTTTGGTTGGTGGTTTTATGATTTTAATTTTTAGGAAGTTTAGTGGGGGAAGCTGCTGAAAGTTTATTGATTGTAACTGTATCGTGGACATTTTTCATTTCTGATTTTGTAACCTGGAGTCTCTGTTTGTATAGACGGAGATGGGGACAGTCAGAGGTGGTATTTACCGGTTCTCCAAACTACTCAAAATTTCCACTACCGGTTCTCCAGAACTGGTCAGAACCTGCTGAAACCCACCTCTGGATCTGGGAGAGTAATGAATTATCCTGGGAGATGCCCTGAATTATCCTTTATTCATGTTCAGAAACACCATTATTCCATTTGTTATGGAAAGCCAACTTTTAGGGCTAAAAGCTATAGAAAGCGTAAAATGAAAGAGGGGGAAAAAAGGAGGGAGGGGGGAATAGCATGAATGACAGAGCGTGACCAACAACAGCTTAGCAATGAGAGTCTAAGACAAGCTGGCTCATTTTTCTTCCTCTAATTAGTCTCCTAATTACTAGGCTGTTTTGCTTAATTAAAACCAGAGAGAGGCAGGAAAGGGGGGGATTTATTAGGGGTTCCACTCCTGTCTCCCAATCAGCGCTAATTAATATCATCTCCAACTGCAGGCTTAATGAGCTGCTAATTAACCATGGAGGGAAAAAGATTAATCCATCTTTTTCTCACCTGCTAGGCTGCCACCCGAGAAAGAGATAGGGCTGCCCATGTTCTCCTCCCCCTCCCCCCTCCCAACTTCCCACTCTATCCTACTAAATGCTTCCAGGCTCTCTCCCTCCACAATCTATTTCCACACACCCTGCCAGAGGCAAAACTTTCCCAACCAGGAGTAACTTTCGTTTTCTGCAGGGGAAGGGATTTCCCGCTAATCATGTGGGCTGTTTCCCAGCAGAGGGAGGCTGAGTTGTGCGCAGTCAATAAATTTAGCAGGTCAATGTCCAGTGATGTTCTGGAGTGAGTGGGAAGAGGAGTGGGGGGGGGGGCTTGGCTGGGGAGGGAGGCCTTTTATCACAAGAGAGGAGGGGGAGAAAGGGTGGGCCTGCAGGTTCACGGTGGTAAAACATATAAAGCAGGGTTGTTGGAATTGGGTATGTCCAGTGGTGGGTTTCAAATTTTTTTTACTATCGGTTCTGTGGGCGTGGCATGGCTTGGTGGGCGTGGCTTGGTAGGGGAAGGATACTGCAAAATCTCCATTCCCTCCCCATTCCAGGGGAAGGATACTGCAAAATCCCCATTTCCTCCTGATTAGCTGGGACTTGGGAGGCAGAGAATAGATGGGGGTGGGGCCAGTCAGAATTTTTACTACCGGTTCTCCAAACTACTCAAAACTTCCGCTACTGATTCCCCAGAACTGGTCAGAACCTGCTGAAACCCACCTCTGGGTATGTCTAGTTTAATGAAAAGGAGGGCTAGCACTGACAAGATAGCCGTGTTCCAATATTTGAGGGTATAGGAATTTAGCACCCACCCCCCTCCTAGAAGAATGAAATATTTTAGAAAATATTTAAAAGGCAGAATATATTTCCCTGGATGAGAAATGGAGAAACATGTTTTAAAGACAAAGCAGCTTCCTGACTCCCCCCCACCTTTGTCAATGGGCCATTAAAGCCTCAACCAAGCTCACTCATTTCCCCCCACCTTTGTCAATGGGTCAGAGGTAGAAACTCAATCCCCCCACCTTTGTCAATGGACCATCATTTGCAACACAATAGAACAGAAACTCACCACATGGCAAGGCTCAGGCAAGCTTGAGGGACAACCTACAATGTTAACTAAGACCTCTAGACCACCTGGGAGTTTGACAACCAATCAGGATACTCTTCCTGTGCCCCAGAAAGTTCAAAGCTCAGAAAAAGCATAAAGCCAGGGAGCGCACAGGATCTCAGCCCTTTTCTGTTCAGGATCTCAAGCCATGTGATCCTGGTCACCATTAAACCATCTTTCCAAGCAGCCTCCATGTTTCCAGTGTCTTTGTCCCCACTTGGAACTGAACCCAGATGGATATTTCTTCCAACAAGGGGCTGCCACAAAGAAGAGGGAGTCAAGCTATTCTCCAAAGCCCCTGAGGGCAGGACAAGAAGCAAGGGTGGAAACTAATCAAGGAGAGAAGCAACTTAGAACTAAGGAGAAATTTCCTGACAGCAGAATTAATCAGTTACCCACCATTTCCACAACCCAGTTGCAAATAGCTTGCCCAGAGTCCCTATACCACTTCAGACCGGAATGGGACTTTTCAGCTCGAACCCTTAGTCTTGCCTGTTTCTCCTTAAGGTTTTCGCCTCTGCATTGTTATCCACAAACTTTTCTCCTTGGCTGGCCCTCCCCCCAGTCTTTCGCCACGGCACATCAGCCACGGCCCCTCCATCCCAGTCCCTTCACCGTGGCCCATTCCTCGAAGTACAACTCACCCGTTGGGTTTTTGGCTGCCCAGCCCAGGACAATTCGCAGCCAGCCAATCGGTGCAGGGACTTGGGGGGCTTTGGGAGTGGAAGAGCGGGGGCTGCAGTTCAGAGGGAGGCTCAGGAAGGCGAACAACACCCCCCCCGCCTTTGTCCAAAGTGCCTGAGACAAGGGCTGGTTCGCATTTCTTTGCCACAAAAGATGGCAAAGGGGGGGAGGGGGCTGTAGAGTGTGAGGGATCCATCAGGTGGGGTTTACAGGGTCTCTCCCTATGGAAGAGGGGGCTGGGGGGGGCAAAGGTATTTCGTCCCCGACTGATGCTGCCCTGGTTAGTAGTGCTTGGGGCGCTGACACCCCCCCCCCCGCCACGAGCCACCCGAGGCTGCTGAGAGCTTGGAGGGGGGCTGTAGAGGGTGAGGATAATCAGGATTTGATAATCATCAGACAAATGATTATCCAATCTCTTCTTAAAATCCTCCACTGCGGGAGCACCCACATCTTCTGGAGGCAAGCCGTTCCACTGGTGTCAAACTCAATTTCACTGAGGGCTGCATTAGGGCTGTGGTTGACCTGGGGGGGATGACTGGGTAGGTGTGGCAAGCTTGACACCACTCCCCAAACTGCTGGCATGTTTCCTCTTCGTATTGGGTAGACAGGGCCGAAGCAATGCCAGCTGGCCTCTTACATTTTCCAGGATGGCTACACAGGACACACTGGCCCTGAGTTTGACAACCCTGTTCTAGTGTCACTCAGGGATATTTGCACTGTGCAGGGATAACCACAGGGTATGAGCAAAAAAGTCAAGATAATGGCTGGAGCAATATGATTAAAGCTTTACTCACACAGTTGCATCTGTCCTCTTGAGTTTTTGACCATCCCAGCAGACGGGCAAATAAAGTGTTTACAAGCAATTAGACGAAAGGTTGTTTTGCTTATCAGCTTGTATTTTACTCAACCATCAAGCTTAGTTTATTTTTCACAGCCGTCAGAATAACAACCAGACCTTAGCTCATCTGCTGGAATGCCTTAAGCTCTCTTTTATTGCAGGGAATTTCCCTATTTCTCTACCATCATCGCTCAAGATTATCTTGATAGTTGCTCGGATGTTATTTTCTCTCCACCCTGTGTACAGCTGAAAGTCCTCATGACCCAGGCCGAACTCCTTTAAAGTTACAGTTCCAAGTTACTAATCCATATTGATACCAGGTGTAAATGAAAGAAAGCTGACGAAAGAAGGGGAGAAGTAAAAGGTTTGGTTTGATTTGATGGACTGGTTCTCACGTCATGCTAAAACTGGTTTTTGTTTGTTTTTCAAATTTGACCACTTTAAGATGTGTGGACTTCAATTTCCAGGATTCCCCCAGCCAGTTTGCTGGCTGGGGGAATTCTGGGAGTTGAAGTCCACACACCTTAAAGCTGCCAAGTTTTAAAAACACTGTTAAAAAGGTTAAGAGGGCTTGGATTTATATAGCAACAGATCATTAACAAACCATACTTTGGCTTCATCTGCCCCACCGAGTTGCAAACTAACAAACATTAGTTCATTAGTTTGCAACTCAGTAGGTCAAATGAAGCCAAACTATGGTTTGTCAATGATCTGTTGCCATGTAAATGTACTACCTGGTAGTACATTGTCCACAACCAAAATTGCACCAAGCCAGCTTTTAAATAACTAAATGAATTTAAAGCCAGAACTGACTCTGTTCATATGTGACACTAAATCACAACCCAGCAACTGGAATAAGTCAAACTGTGGTTGGTTTGAATTAAACATTGGAAGGATTTTGAAACTCTGGTTTATGGCTTCATGTGCTGAGCCAACCAATCCCATGATGGTTTGTTTGATGAACCACGATTAAACAAGCCATAGCGAAGGGCAAGGTGCGCAGCGAGCCTTAGGATGCAGGATAAACTGCTACCTTTGAATTGGAGTACAGCAGTGGTGAAATCCCATTTTTTTACTAGCGGTTCTGTGGGCATGGCTTGGTGGACATGGTGTGGCTTGGTGGGCATGGCTTGGTGGTGTGGCAGGGGAAGGATACTGCAAAATCTGCATTCCACCCCACTCTGGGGCCAGCCAGAGGTGGTATTTGCTGGTTCTCCGAACTGCTCAAACTTTCCGCTACCAGTTCTCCAGAACCTGTCAGAACCTGCTGGATTTCACCCCTGGACTACAGCTCCCATCACTCGCAGCCAACTGGGGCAGAGGGAGCATTACTCAATTCCATCAGTGTTGCTGTTGGTCTGCAACAATTATTTGTTGTCCTAGGTTCCCTGTTAATGTTGTCCTGGGTTCCCGCAGGAACGGGTCTCAGCCCTCGCTGAGACAATTTAGTGGGTCCTCGCAAGGACGAAAGAAGCCAAATAAAAGACACCACACCAGGAGTTCTTCAAAATGAGATAGCACGAAGAAAGGGTTGTAAAAGGAGAATGTTGTAAAAAGAGATCCCTTAGATCGCAACAGTCTCTTTTATTATGCAGTTTTAGCAGGGAGGGGTAACTACAGCAAGGAGGGAATTAGCATATAGAAACTTAACATCACCAATCAGCAAGCGTTTAGAGTATACGTATTAGCAAAATACCACGTGTTTTTCAGGAAATCATGCATTCTACCTGAATAGAAACCCAACTCAGGAATGTAAAACTAACTCAGGGAAAGGTAGGGGCCCACTTCAGGGAGAGCAAAACTATGCATCTAACTCAGGGAATGTTCAGCGGAATAGAAACCTAATTCAGGGAAAGACTATTAATCATGTCTGTCATGTAGCACTGAAAAAAGTCAAGTCAAGTTCTCCCGGCTGTGAGGCCTAAGAAAACCTGAACCAATGATATATCCATACATCAGACCTGTGGTTCTTTGAGACAGCTCCAACTGGAGAGCTCAGATAGAATTGGACAGAATTCACTGGGTAGCCGGGCTAAGTTTGGTAGCTCTTGCTAAGTTTTGCTTTCTTTTCAGCTGGAAATCCTCCAAGTTATCTGACTCACACACTGGCTCCCCTCCCCACGCTTGTCCCAGCAATTAATTGCAAAATCCTCTGGCAGTCTTGGCCAGAGCTGAAGAAAGCATCGGGCAGGGCAGACGTGGTCCAGAGATGTCCTCTCATAACCGGTTCCTTCTTTGGCTATCATGGATGGGAGTTTTGATAGCGATCAGCCATCAAGCACCAAGGTGAGTAAAGTCCTGCAGATATACCAGCTTCTCTTCCTCAATTATAATTCTCATTAGCAAGCTGCTGTTTTAGCACAGCAAAGACCATCCCCGGCACATGAAATCTCTCTTGCAGCTTTTGCTCAATTTTGCTAAGTAAACCTTTACCTATTGATTTCTGCTTGCCTCTGAGGTAAAGTCTCAGGGCCGCGGCTCTAAAAGAGACTGCCACATTATTTTATTTAAATCTACTTGCATGCTGTGAGTGAGTAAATCCAGCCTCTGCTTTCTGTTTTCTGTTTTCACTTGACTTAAACTGTCTTTGATTTTGCTTAAGGAAGGCTGGGGAAAAACGCTTGTTAGGAAACATGTTCTAGCTACGTGAACTATACGTGCTTCGTCCTTACTTTAAAATTTCAAAATCGAACTGAGCGTTGTTGCAATTATTAGTATTATTATTATGCGCCTTTTTCAAGGTTTCTGTCATTTATTATTATTATTATTTTGCACAGCAGGAAGTATGTGATGCCTTGTTACCATAAGGGCACCTAAATGAGACTTTTAAAATGAAAAAGTATTAGAAATGTATGTTTAGAGAATGAAAATGAAATAAATTTCTTTTTAAGCAACTGTTGGGACAAAGTATGAGTGGCTTTGATTGGCAGGGAAGTTACCCCCAATGGTTTTACAATTCCTCTATCCCGACAGGACCTGTTTATGAGGTCCTGTTATGAATGAGAATTTTAAGAATTTAAAAAGTAAAAGGGTAGCTTTAAAAAGCCTCTTTTCCTCCTTAAAATGCCTCTGATTCCTGAGGGGTTCAATCTATTGGTTCCTCCAGAGAGCAGCCAAGAGGTTTCATGCAGCGCCATGTATTTTATTTTCTTATTTTGCAGGTAGTCCTCAAGTTACAACCATTTGTTTAGCAATAGTTCAAAGTTACAACAGTACTGGGAAAAAAGTGACTCAGGGACATTTTTCACACTTATGACCATTACAGTTATCCTGTGGTCATATGACCAAAATTCAGATGCTTGGCAACTGGCATGTAATTATGACGGTTGCAGTATCCCAGGCTCATGTGATCCCCTTTTGCCACCTCCTGACAACCAAAGTCAAGGGGGAAGCTAGTTCCATTTAACAACTGTGTTACTAACTTAACAACGGCAGTGATTCATTTACTAACCGTGGCAAGAAAGGTGGGCAAAACTCATAAAATGGGGCAAAACTGCTTTCATGTGTCTTATGAATCAGCAAAACTAAAATGGGGCCGAATTAGCTCAGGCTATAAGGAGCCTGTTATTAGAACACAGCTGCCTGCAATTACTGCAGGTTCAAGCCCGGCCCAAGGTTGACTCAGCCTTCCATCCTTTATAAGGTAGGTAAAATGAAGACCCAGATTGTTGGGGGGGGCAATAAGTTGACTTTGTAAAAATATACAAATAGAATGAGACTATTGCCTTATACACTGTAAGCCGCCCTGAGTCTTCGGAGAAGGGTGGGATATAAATGTAAACAAAAAAAAAAACTTAAAAACTGTGTTGCTTAGCAATGGAAATTTTTGGCTCCGTTGTGGTCATAAGTCGAGGAGTCCCTGTCTTCTAGTCAGTGGTGGGATTCAAAAATTTTTTACTACCGGTTCTGTGGGTGGGGCATGGCTTGTTGTGCGTGGCAGGGGAAGGATACTGTAAAATATCCATTCCCACCCCATTCCAGGGGAAGGTTACTGCAAAATCCCCATTTCCTCCCGATCAGCTGGGACTCGGGAGGCAGAGAATAGATGGGGGCGGGGCCAGTCAGGGGTGCTATTTACTGGTTCTCCGAACAACCCAAAATTTCTGTTACTGGTTCTCCAGAACTGGTCAGAACCTGCTGAAACCCACCTCTGATTCTAGTGAGACAACATGGTCAACATCATATTGCACAAACCACCAGTATAAACTGGTATAATACATGAACCCAGCCAATTTGTTACTTTTTCAGTAAACGAAGGTTAAACAAACCATACCTCATCTGCTATACAAACATTGTCAAGGACTGGTTCACACATTGCAATAACACGATAAAGGGGCTGCTTTCATGTGTCTTATGAATCAGCCAGCCTGCATTGTCAACTATGATCTCTGGCTGAATACAGTTAGCTGTCTAAACAATCTCTGGATAGGGCTGAGTTTTCCTGAGGCTAAGCAGCTAGGAAGCTCTGTTTGAATCCACCATTTCTCAACTTTGGCACTTTTAAGATATGTGGACTTCAGCTCCCAGAATTCCCCAATCAGCCACGTTCACACATCTTAAAGTAGCCAAGGTTGAAAAACCGGCAGAGATGGCAAAATTTAACTGCTCTAATTAAAGAAAAGAATTTATCGAACTTTGTTTGTACTTGGAAACCACTTCTGGACTTTACACTCAAAACGAACAAATAAAACAAAACAAAACAAATGAAACTTTGATCTTAGGTTTTGATGATTAGGTTGATGTGCTATTATAGAAATAGCTAGCACTTACTAAACATGTAAGGCGAAAAGGTGAGATTGTGACAGCACTTTGTATTCTACTGCACCCAAAAAAGTTTCAGAACAACAGAATAACGGAAGGGACCTTGTAGGTCATCTAGTCCAACCCCCCTGCCCAAGCAGGAGACCCTACACCATTTCTGACAGGTGGTAGTCCAGTCTCTCCTTGAAAGCTTCCCTTGGTGAAGTTGGAAGTCCTAGCTATTTTTCCTTTTCCGTTTACCTTCCAATCTTTCCCCTTCTTTTCCTTCTCCCTATCCCTTTGTTTCTGTTTGTATTTTATATTATTGCAAACTTCAATTAAAAAAAATAAAAAAGGGAAACACGGCTTTTTAGGCTTGTGATACATCAAGTTGTGCTGGAGGAGTTGTAGCTTATTATTAAGTCAAGAATGCAAACAGGAAAATACAGATAGTCCTCGCCTTACAACCATTCATTTAGCAACCAGTTGAAGTTGTGGCGGCAGTGACTCCTCGCCAGCCTTCATGATCACGTCAACCTTGCCAATCAGTGAGGTTACAGCATCATGTGATTGCCATTGCACAGCCAAACCCCCCAACCAATCAGAACACACCTCCACCCAATCAGAACACAGCCAAGCTCCCAACCAATCAGTTCAAACCCCCACTAGCAGTTAAAAGGAAGAAACAGCTGCGATCACATATTGCTCCTAGAAGCACGAAGCAGTAAACACCAGCCTGAAGATGACGAATGAGACTTCGTCGAAACGTCGCCAAGACACTTCCAATTTTACATGGGAGAAAACCCGAACAACCAAAGACCTACATACAAACTGTTAAGTTCGGGAAGTAACGAGGCTGGAGACCAGGGTAGTGACAACAGCTCTTTAATATATGGTGAACCCAGCGACCAGGCTGGGGAAAAACCTCTCCTTATATACAGTTCAACCGGCGGCTTCAACCAATCAGCAACGTGCTTGTTTCCCGCCAAAACCATTTAAAGATACATTACACTCCTTCCCTCCCAGAAAACACTTTACCCATATTTACATATTATTTTTCAACGTAATCACGCAAATAGACTGAGCGTCTCCTGACTCTTTCGGACCTGCGCAGTACATTCCCTGGGAGTGGGTCGAGCTGACCGGAGGGGCTGTTTGCTCCTCTCAGCTCCTCCTCTAGGCCATCCGGCCCTGGATTAATAGCCGAGTCGTCCCTGCTATTTTCTACTGGAACCTGTGGGCGTCGCTGGACCTCCGGAATTTCAGATAAGTCCTGCAATTTTGTCGGGTTTGAGTCAGCTGTGGAATCAAACATGGTGTAGTCAGGGCCCGTTTCGATTAATTCAGATTGTTCGGCTATGCGTTTCCGTATTTGGTCTATGTGGCGCCTCCATACTCGGCCGTCCTTTAACTCTACCAAGTATGATTTTGGACCCGTTCTATTTAGGATTTGTCCTGCTATCCATGTTGGGCCTTCACCATAGTTGTGTGCCCACACTCGGTCGCCTATGTCCATTTCTCTTGTTTTTCCTATTTTCCCCTTGTAACCCTCCGGCGTATAGTTTGGATTTAGCCGGTCTAGGGGGCACCTGAGCTTTCGGCCCATTAGTAATTCGGCTGGGCTTCTGCTGGTTGTGACACAGGGGGTTCTGTGTTGGACGGCCAGGAAAACATCGATTTTTGTTTGCCAGTCGCCTGGCTTAAGTCTGGACAATGCCTCTTTTGCGCTCCGGACGGAACGCTCTGCAAGGCCATTCGTCGCAGGGTGAAAGGGTGCCGAGAGGGCATGTCGGATGCCCTCTTCTGCCAAATACTCCTCAAATTGGGCTGCCGTGAATTGCGGGCCGTTATCGGAAACTAGCGTGTCGGGCAACCCATGGGTTACAAATAGATGCCGTAGGACTGAGATCACGGCCTCGGCTGTCATGGATCTCATGAGAATAATTTCCAGCCACTTGGAGTAGGCATCTACTACGACCAGGAAAGTTTGGCCGTGGAAGGGGCCGGCAAAATCAATGTGTATTCTAGACCAGGGGCCCTGGGGTTTCTCCCATTCCCGAACCGGGGCCGTTGGGGGTAGCGGTCTGGACTCCTGGCAGGCCTGGCATTTCCCTACCCTTTCAGCAATTTCTGAGTCCATTAAGGGCCACCACACATAGCTTCTCGCTAGACCCTTCATCCTAACGATCCCTGGGTGACCCTCGTGGAGGAGGTCCAACACCCTTTTCCTCAATTTTTCTGGGATCACCACTCTATCCCCCCATAGCAGGCACCCCCCTTGAGCCGAAAGCTCTTCACGTTTTTTAACAAATTCTTTAAAACGCTCGCCCGGCACAGCGGGCCACCCTCTTTGTACCCAACCAAGTACAGTTCTCAAAGTAATGTCCCGGTATGACGCCCGAGCCACCTCCTTAGATGTGACTGGGCCAGAGTCCAGAGAGTCAATTAACAATATGGGTGTCCCCGGGGTGGGGTCTTCGATCGCCCCTGGTAGTGGGCATCTGCTTAAAGCGTCCGCATGCCCCAACTCTTTTCCGGGCCGATGCTGCAGTTTGTAGGAATAGGCGGCTAAGAAGATAGTCCATCGGGTCAATCGTGGCGAAAGTGCCACAGGCGTTGGGCGGTCGCCAGCCAGTATTCCTAACAGTGGTCTATGGTCAGTCACAATTTCAAAGTCTCTACCAAAAACGTATTCGTGAAACTTTTTTACCCCTGACACAATAGCTTCCTTATTCAACTGGCTATAGTTCCTCTCTGTCGAGGACATCGTTCTGGAGTAGAAGGCTATTGGGGCTTCTGTGCCATTTGGAAACCTGTGGCTGAGCACAGCCCCCACCCCGTAAGGGGAAGCATCGCAGACTAATACCAATGGCAATGAGCTATGATACTGAACCAGTAAGCTATCGCTCGAGAGTAGGTTTTTTACCGCTTCGAAAGCCTTAGCTTCCGACTTTCCCCAAGACCAAGCAGTATTCTTTCCCAGTAGCTTATGTAGCGGCTCGGCAACGGTTGCCTTATTTTTTAAAAAGACCGCGTAAAAATTCACTAGACCCAGGAATGCCTGTAGCTCTGGTTTGTTTTTAGGCGCTGGAGCCTTTCGGATTGCCTTGACCTTGCTTTCAGTGGGGTGAATTCCCTCCTTGTCTATTCTATAGCCCAAGAACTCTACGGATTCTACCCCTATCTGGCATTTGTTCACTTTAACCTTTAGACCGGCTGACCGGAAAATGCCCAGAACCTTTCTCAAACGCTCCCCCAATTCTTCTAAATTTTCGGCTGATACTAATACATCATCGAAATAGGGGACTACCCCCGGGACCCCTTGCAGAAGTTGCTCCATTAAATTTTGGAATAGACCAGGAGCCACACTCACCCCAAACTGTAACCGGGTACACTTGAAAGCACCTCTGTGAGTCACAATTGTCTGGGCTTCGGCTGTGTTGGCGTCTACGGGCAGTTGTTGATATGCTTGGGCCAAATCTAATTTGGCAAATACCTGCCCTTACCCCAGCGAGTGCAGCAAATGTTGTACCACGGGGACCGGGTAGGCGCTTTTTTGCAAGGCTTTGTTTAACGTTGCCTTGTAGTCAGCGCAGATTCTAACTGACCCATCTGATTTCACTGGGGTGACGATTGGCGTCTCCCATTTTGCATGATCGACTGGCACTAGTATCCCCTGACTAATGAGCTTGTCTATCTCCTTATCAATCTTGGGTTTAAGGGCAAAAGGGACTCTCCTTGCTTTTAACCGTATGGGGGCTACCTGGGGGTCTAAATTGAAGGAAATAGGGGTCCCCTTGTACCTGCCCAGGCAGTCCTTGAAGACATCTTCGAACTCGTTCATGAGTGTGTCTTTTAGGTTAAAGTCACTTCGGTAGATGCCAGTCACTCCCATGCCCAATGCACGGAACCAGTCTAGTCCCAACAGGCTTGGCAGGGTCCCTTCGACTATCGTGATTGGCAGGGTCTTCTGGTGTGGTCCGTACTCGACGCGGACGGAGGTGGTCCCTCGAACAGGGATGCGATTCCCTTGGTAGTCGTGAACTCGTAGCCGCTGTGTTTGCAGTTTGCGTTTGGCGATTCTCGGCAACGCTTTCGCAAAAGTGTCCCAGGACATGATTGTGATCGCTGACCCGGTGTCCACTTCTAGTCGACACGGCACTCCTTCGATTTTTGGTTTAGTGAAGATTTTCTTCTCGACGCGGGTTGCTGCACGGCCTATGATCACGGTCGTTCGATTTGAGTTCGCGCCCTTTTTGTTTTGACCAATCGCGGGTCGCCTTGCCGATCCTGCGCTCTGATTGGTCGGTTTGAATTTTCGGCGGGAAGGTTGGGGTGCTCGACAGACTTGAGCCAGATGCCCCTTCTTCTCGCACCGCCGACATGTAGCGTCCTTGAACTTGCATCGTTGACGCTGGTGTTGCCCTCCGCAACTTCCGCATTCCTCCCGGTCTTCTTTGCCCCTTCTCTCGGTGAGGCAAACTCCTTCCTCATCCTCGCCGTCTGATTCGGTCTGGATTTCTTCATTGTGGACCGGTATTGCTTTCGCGCTCGCGCTCGCTGTTGGCGTGAGTGGCTTTTGTAGGGTTTCCGCTGCTTGGGTCGACATTTCATGAGCTCTGGCCTCGTCCAGAGCGTTTGCCAGCGTTAGATTGCTCTTTGATAGCAGTTTCCATGGTGAACTGTATTTTGGGGTGTAGGCTATTGAGGTGTGTGAGGAAGTTGTCAAGTTTTTCTTTCCCGTGTGGCCAGATTATGAAGGTGTCGTCTACGTATCTGAGCCAGAGTTTGGGTTTGTGATCAGATTTTTCTAGAGCTTGGGTTTCAAAGTGTTCCATGTAGAGGTTGGCAATGACAGGTGACAGGTGACAGGGGTGATCTGAGTTGCAGGGTAATCCCCTTGCAACTCAGACTAATCTGAGCACAACCAAGCCCCCACCCAAACAGGACACCCCCCCATCCAATCAGAGCACAACAAAAACCCCATCCAATCAGAGCACAGCCAAGCTCCCACCCAATCAGTTCAAACCCCCACTAGCAGTTAAAAGGAAGAAACAGCTGCGATCACACATTGCTCCTAGAAGCACGAAGCTGAAGCCTGAAGATGACGAATGAGACTTCGTCGCAACGTCGCCAAGACACTTCCAATTTTACGTGGGAGAAAACCCGAATAACCAAAGACCTACATGCAAACAACCGCGAAAACCTCAGAAAACAAACAAACAAAATATATATATATGGCTTAATCCTCATTTAATCCAATATGTAAATCGGAGTTTAAGCAATTCTGAAAAGTCCAGAATGGATATTGGTATAAAGGACTTTGAAGTTAGGAAGGGGCGGGTGACGGGGGGTGGTGGGGAGATTAGAAGCATCGGAATGTCTACAATTCAGCCAACATCAATATTGCGAAATTGTGGAAACCACACTCTCTGGTCCTTGAAAGTTTCTTGTTTGTTTTGAATGGAAAGATCATAAATCCAGTCCATAAACAGCATTTGATAGATTGCAACCATATCTTCGAAGAGAGAGAACCTGCCTGATTTTGCATATATGTCTATGCGTGTGTGTGTTTGTGTATGCATATCTGTATATTTTGTGCCCTGGTAGATCAGATTAAATGTCTGTATTCTACAGCTGTGTTACATTACAATTTTTGGCTTTCCCTGTTGGGCCGAGCAAAGCTCAATCAAATAAACAAAAAGAAATATGTTTCTCTGACATCCTGTTGGAACACAGTCCAAACACGTTCAAAATTACCCAATAAAAATTATGCAAAAGCAACAAGTTTACTATGCACCACAACATCTTTCTTATCCTGTAAAAATCACAGTTATATAGCTATAAAATCATACACAAATATACCTGATAACTGCTCTATCTGCTGTAAAAGTAGTCCTCGACTTACAACAGTTCTTTTAATGGACCCTTCAGAGTTACAACATCACTGGAAAGAGTGACTTAGGACCATTTTTCACACTTATGACCATTGCGGCATCTCCAGGGTCACATGATCAAAATTCAGATGCTTGGCAACTGACTCATATTTATGACGGTTGCAGTGTCCCAGAGTCATGTGATTCCCTTTTGCGACCTTCTGACAAGGAAAGTCAATGGGGAAACCAGTTTCACTTAACAACCTAATTTACCAACTGCGACAATTCACGTCACAACTCTGGCAAGAAAAATCCTAAAATGTGGCAAAACTCGCTTAATTTCAGTTAGCAACAGAAATTTTGAGCTCAATTGTGGTCGTAAATTCATGACTACCTATCACAAAGCAGCCCTACCATTTCGCTTTACTAACTACCATACTGCCGTGTACCTTTAAATTTAAATTTAATGTGAGTTTTTAGATCAATATTTTTTTCAAGCTTGGCAACTTTAGGAGGTGGGGATTTCAACTCCCAGAATTCCCCAGCCAGCATGCTTTAGATCTTTCTTAAAAGCAGCCAGTGATGTACTTAACAACAATGAGGCGAAGAAGCTTAGGGCCAAGCCAAAAGGCTACCATAACAGTAGAAATAGTGGAGAAATATTGACTGTCAGACAATAATAATTCTAGGACTTTTTAAGAAAGACTATATTTTGAGAGCATCCACCCAAATGTTTTGCCAAATGTCAACTTGATGACTTGCTAGCAAAAATATGCATCTTGTCCCTCAAATCCAGCTCAAGCCAAAAGGATTGCAAAAGGCTACTTTTTTTTTTAAAGAGAGATTTAGGAAAGGTTTTGGAAATGTCAGCCATGAATTATAGCCAAAAATGGCAATTAAAAAAAATTATAAGCACCAGATGAAAAACTTTTAAAACTTGATAAAGATTCCGTTTTTTTAAAAGTACAATTTTATTCAGCATTTGCCTTATACTAATAGCAAAACTAATGTAAACTAAACTTTTAAAAAGTGAAGAGAAAGAAGGAAAAAGAGGACAGAGAAGAAAGGGGGGAAAATCAGAATGTAATAAAGAGAAAAGTTTATAAAGAAGTCACTTCCAAATTTTGTTGCAAGTATAAAAAAAAATTAACACCCCCAGTAAAGTTACAAGCAATTGCTTCTTAATCCCATATTCTATCTATCCTTTCAGTCCTGGTGTCAGCAGAAAGCCCAGAATCGTGTTCTAACCTTGATCAAATAAACCAGTTTTATATTCTTTCCTTTTACTTCTCCCATATTTTTTTTTAAAAAAAATACTTCTCCCAATTTTCATTTAAATGTTGTCATAGGATTTGATTTCTCTTAATTTTTTCTTAGCCCGTAATACGGAGTTCTGTGTAGCTTGAAGTAAACTCACCCAATGAAGACTTTTCAAATCTGTACTTTTTGACGGTTTCTAATAGCTTTAGAATAGTTAATAGGCAATTTCAGAAAATCTCTGCAGTAACTGCAAGTGAGATGGCTAATCCCATTGTCTCTTGCTGCTCAAACACACAGAAAGCCGCTGTTTTGTGGTCTCTTTGAGAGGACCAGCCGTACGGAGCACATATGGTCAATCTCCCATCTTCTCCATTTCTGGAGAGATTCCAAGGAATTGGTCTTGGAATCAGTTTATTGATCTTTGCCATGATTGTCAGCTCTGCAAAGCAGGTTGCCATACCTCCCCCAAAGTCCCAAAAAGTTACTTAAAATTCCTAAGCCTTGTGGGGGGGGGGACCCCTTACTAAAGGATATCACTATAAATCTTTATGACTTTTTGATTGGCTCCTTTTATGATCTTATCTGTGTTTAATTGTTGTTTATGGCTGTGTAAAATTACTGCAGACATTTTGTGGTTGATATTGCAACACATCAAGAATCCCTTGATTGTGGCAGCTAAAAAAGAAGAAGAAATATAAATAAATAAGAGGACCTCTGCAAAGTTAAAAGTTGTGGTTTCCTTACCAATCGCCTGAGCGTTTTTGAGAGTGAATGGCAGTAATTCTCTCAGTAGTGTATATTTGGATTTTCAAAAAGCCTTAGACTAACTTCTTTATCAAAGGCTGTCAGTAAACAGAGCAGCCATGGAGATAAAAGGAACCATCTTTATACAAACTGCTTTCTTGTTAGCAAAGAAAACATAAAGGTTAAGAATTAATGGACAAGTTTTCCAATGGACTGAGGTAAAAAGTGAGCTTTGTTAAAGATTGGCGTTGCCTTGCAACTGGCGCCGTAATAAATGTTCTTGACTTAAAGATAAGATTAGTTATACAATTGGTCCACGACTTGTGACCACAATTGAGCCCAACATTTCTGTTGTTAAGCAAGACAGTTGTGAATAGAATAGAATAGAATAGAATAGAATAGAATAGAATAGAATAGAATAGAATAGAATAGAATAGAATAGAATAGAATAGAATAGAATAGAATTTGTCTTGGTGCATTTATTATTATTTTTTATTATTTACATTTATATCCCGCCCTTCTCCAAAGACTCAGGGCGGCTTACAGTGTGTAAGGCAATAGTCTCATTCTATTTGTATATTTACAAAGTCAACTTTGTAAATTGCCCCCCCAACAATCTGGGTCCTCATTTTACCTACCTTATAAAGGATGGAAGGCTGAGTCAACCTTGGGCCTGATGGGGCTTGAACCTGCAGTAATTGCAGGCTGCTGTGTTTTAATAACAGGCTTCTTACAGCCTGAGCCACCACGGCATCTGCTCTCAGGGTACATAAAAGAAAAAATAAGTGAGTTTTATTCCATTTTATGACCTTACTGGCCACAGTTGTTAAGTGAATCACAGTTGTTAAGTGATTCACTTAACAATGCTAAGTTAGTAGCAAGGTTGTTCAATGCTTGTCAGAAGGTCGCAAACAGGGATCACATGACACCGTGGACACTACAACCGTCATAAATATGAACTAGTTGCTAAGCGTCCACATTTTGATGACGTGACCATGGGGATGTGGCAACAGTCCTAAGTATGAAAAACAGTCAGAACAAGCCACTTTTTTTCAGTGCTGTGGTAACTTTGACCGGTCACTAAACGAACAGTTGTAAGTCAAGAACCACCTGTAATTATTCAGTGTGATAAAACCCAAATGTAATTGTCAGGAGCTCACCAAGTTAAACTGGTGAACTGATAAAAATGGGAATGTGAAAATTAAATTGGTCCGTTGGTCAATCAAATGCCAAAATGTGGTTCCGTTTAAGTATGGAAATTGACTGAGATGTTTTTTCCCTCCTTCCAAGTACATGAAAGCCATTGTATAAGAATTCGATGTCCTTTAAAAAGTATAGGGACAAAAACATGCAAATGCTATGCCAATGCCAGGAAATAGCTCAGCCGATCCGTGTCACGATCGTCTTGCATCACTGCACTCAGCTGTTCTCCAGAAATGTTAAGGGGTGGCCTTCAGTGCCATTGAAAGTTTGCCTCACAAACGTCACTGTTTCAACTCCTACCCTCAAAACGACTCTACAGAGCACTGCACACCAAAACAACTAGACACAAGAACAGTTTCTTCCCGAACACCATCACTCTGCTGAACAAATAATTCCCACAACACTGTCAAACTATTGACTAAATCTGCACTACTATTAATCTTCTCATCGTTCCCATCACCCATCTCCTTCCACTTATGACTGTATGACTGTAACTTTGTTGCTTGTATCCTTACAGTTTAGATTGATATTGTTTTCTGATTGCTTGTTTGTACCCTATGACTATCATTAAGTGTTGTACCTTATGATTCTTGATGAGCATATCTTTTCTTTTATGTACACTGAGGGCATATGCACCAAGACAAATCACACTTGGCCAATAAAAAATTCTATTCTATTCTATTCTATTCATGGTGCGCAACTTAGGCGTCCTCCTGGATGGACGGTTGTCTTTTGAAGAACATCGGACGACCGTCTCCAGGAGAGCTTTTTATCAGGTACGCCTGATTCGCCAGTTGCACCCCTTTCTAGACCGGGATTCCTTATGCACAGTCACTCATGCCCTCGTAACGTCTCGCCTGGACTACTGTAATGCTCTCTACATGGGGCTCCCCTTGAAGAGCACCCAGAGGCTCCAGTTGGTCCAGAATGCGGCTGCGCGGGTGATAGAGGGAGCCACTCGTGGCTCCCATATAACACTTCTCCTGCACAAGCTGCACTGGCTGCCTGTGGTCTTCCGGGTGCACTTCAAGGTGTTGGTTACCACCTTTAAAGCGCTCCATGGCTTAGGACAGGGTTATTTACGGGACCGCCTGCTGCTATCGTTTGCCTCCCATCGTCCTGTGCGCTTTCATAGGGAGGGCCTCCTCAGGGTGCTGTCAGCCAAACAATGTCAGCTGGCGACCCCCAGGGGGAGGGCCTTCTCTGTGGGGGCACCTACCCTCTGGAATGAGCTTCCCCCAGGACTTCGACAACTTCCTGACCTCCTAACCTTTCGCCGCGAGCTGAAGACGTATTTATTTTTTCGTGCAGGACTGGCATAAAATGGATATTTATTATTAATTTTAATGGGGCTTTATGGTTTTATTGTATATTTTAATTAATGGGCCAAATTGAATAGGTTTTTTAAAATTGGTTTTAATTGTATTTTGTATTTATTTGTTGTTGTTTTACTTGGCTGTAAACCGCCGAGTCCTTCAGGAGAAGGGTGGTATAGAAATTAAATAATAATAATAATAATAATAATAATAATAATAATAATAATAATAATAATAATAATAATAATAATAATAATAATTAATAACAACCCTATGCACGGTCACTCACGCGCTCGTGACGTCTCGCCTGGATGCCCAGGTGATAGATGGAGCCCCTCGTGGCTCCCGTATAACACCCATCCTGCGCAGACTGCACTGGCTACCTGTGGCCTTCCGGGTGCGTTTCAAGGTTTTGGTGACCACCTTTAAAGCGCTCCATGGCATTGGGCCGGGTTATTTACGGGACCGCCTTCTGCTACCGAATACCTCTCACCGACCCGTGCGCTCTCACAGAGAGGGTCTCCTCAGGGTGCCGTCAGCGAGGCAATGTCGTCTGGCGACGCCCAGGGGAAGGGCCTTCTCTGTGGGGGCTCCCACCCTTTGGAACGAACTACCCCCCGGACTCCGTCAGCTTCCGGACCTTCGGACCTTCCGCCGCGGGCTTAAAACATATTTATTTAATTGTGCAGGACTGAGCTAGATTTTAAATTTATGGGTTTTAATTAGGTTTTATCTGTATATTTTAATTAACGGGCTTTAAAATAAGTTTTTTAAATTGTTTTTATTCTGTATTTATGTGTTTTTAAGTGCCTGTGAACCGCCCTGAGTCCTTCGGGAGATAGGGCGGTATATAAATATGATAAATAAATAAATAAATAAATAAATAAATAAATAAATAAATAAATAAATAAATAAATAAATAAATAAATAAATAAATAAGAATAATAAGAATAATAATAATATTCTATTCTATTCTATTCTATTACCACAATGCCACATCAGCCCTAAGGGGATTTGGGGTTCTCAGCTTCACCCAGGAGGCATCTCAGATGCCCGCCAGATGCCTGCCCAGTGTGAATGCCAGCCATGTGTTTGTGAGTCACAGTTAGGCTCCAAGCTTTGTGTTAAAGCCATGTGGCTTACTTAATTTTGGCTTCTCCGGTTTTGTTTTCCAATTTCCATTTTTTTTTTCTTTTCTTTTTTGACGAGCTTGCGAAAACTTAAACACTGAAGGAAGTTGACGGCCCTCGCTATGAAATATTCTTGCTCTTCCCCAATGCTGCAGGTTGCTGATAGTTGCCCCCAGCGTGGTGACAGTGGGAGCAGAGGTGCGGATTGTGCTTCAGGTTGACGACGCTCCTTCGGGGCTCAAGGGCAATGTCTTTTTCCAAAATGAGTTGACCGGACAAAAGTGTTCTGAACAAACACCATTCAGCCTTCAATCCAATCCATCCCAAAAATTCGTGCAAGATGTGACCTTGAAGGTAAGACTGGCATCTGGGAAGATCGCATGTCCCACCCCTAGGAGAGAAAAGAAATGGATTAGCTCATAGAATAACAGAGTTGGAAGGGACCTTGGAGGTCATCTAGTCTAGCGGTCACCAACTGGTGGTCCGTGGACCACTGGTGGTCCGTGAGAAAATGTTGGTGGTCCACAGAAAAATTATTTGCATTGTTTATGTTGCACTAAATCAGGGGTCCTCAAACTACGGCCCCTGGGCTGAATACATGCAATGAATGTTTGTGTTGCTGCAGAGAGTCCCCCCTTCGGGGGTTTTTTGTGTGGGTCGGTGGGGGGCAGAAATTCCAACTTGGAGTTTGCTTCAGCCTCCTGGTGCGGGGCTTTGGGCGAAGGCTGGAGGGAAGTGCCGCTGGTGGCAAAGAGACAGAGGGCCTTGTTCCAGTGGGACTGCTTCATGGCCTGGAACTGGTGGTCCATCTCAGCCCGCTGAGCCTCCAGGCACCGGTACTTGGCCCTGCACTCCCTCAGGTCTTCCCTCTGCTTGGAAAGCCTATGCTCCTAGTCCTCAATGTGGTGCTTCTGCTGAGCCTCTTTTCGGTCAGATCCAATTTGAACTGAGCCAGCTGTTTTGCCAACTCTTTCTTGTGGTGGCTGCTTAGCTCCAATAACTGCTTCCTGCTGGGGCCCTAAGGAGCCCGGGTGGGAAGGCGAGGAGTGGCTGGCAGGGGAGAAGTGAAAACAGGCTGGCGAGGCACCCCTCGACATGAGTGACATCGAGTCATGCCCACCCAGTCACATGACCACCTAGCCACGCCCACCTGGTCATTAGGAGATCATATTGGTGGTTCGCGGGATTTAAAATTATGAATTTAGTGGTCCCTAAGGTTCGAAAGTTTGGTGACCCCTGATCTAGTCCAACTCCCTGTTCCAGCAGGAGACCCAATATCATTTCAGACAAATGGCTATCCCATCTTTTCTTAAAGGCCTCCAGTGACGGAGCTCCCAAAACTTCTGAAGGCAAATGATTCCACTGGTTAGTTGTTCTAATTATCAGAAAATTTCTCCTTAGTTCTAGGTTGCTTCTCTCCCTGATTAGTTTCCATCCATTACTTCTTGTCCTGCCTTCTGATGCTTTCGAGAATAGCTTGACTCCCTCTTCTTTGTGACAGCCCCTCAAATACTGGACCACTATCGTATCTACCCTCGTCCTTCTTTTCATTAAACTAGCCAACATTGTATTTGTTTAATGGTGACTTGGTGTCATCTTCTACAGCCTGGGTGTCCTTCCCCAGATGTGTGAGCTTTCACTTCTAGAACTTTTCTGAATGGCCCTGCTGGACATTCTAGATCAGTGTTTCTGATCCTTGGAAACTTCAAAATGTCTGGATTTCAGCTCCCAGAATTCTCCAGCCAGCATGGGAACTCTGGGACGTGAAGGTCACACATCTTCAAGCTGCCAATATTGAGAAACACTGTTCTAGAAGTGAACGTCTACACATCTGGAGGATACTCAGACTAGGGGGAAGCTGATTCAACATGTTCTGTGATACCACATGTTGTGTTTTACATAGCAAGGTTTGGGTGAAAGCTTACATTTTCCCTTAATGACTATTTGTTTATGAATTATTTAAAGTTATGATAGCATTGAAAAAGTGACTTAATGACCAGTCCTCATGCTTATGACCATTGCAGCGTCCCCATGGTCATGGGATTGCAATCTAGGTGCTTGGTACCTGTTTGTTTGGTACTTTGAGGGAAACTGTTAAGGAATATATTGATTTTTTTTTCCAATCAGGAGCATAATTGCATGTATTTTGTTTCTTATTTCTGGATGCATAGCCAAGGATGAGCTCTGAGGGTCACAAAAAGGCTCAGATTTTGGCTCGGGCCCAAAGGTATGGCTTAGTGCAAATATCTCAATTTACTTTTGTGGCAAATTTAACAAAAGTGCTGCCACAAAGAAGAGGGAGCCAACCTGTTCTCCAAAGCCCCTGAAGGCATGACAAGAAGCAATGGATGGAAACTAATCAAGGAGAGAAGCAACTTAGAACTAAGGAGAAATTTCCTGACAGTTAGAACAATTGATCAGTGGAACAGCTTGCCTCCAGAAGTTGTGAATGCTCCAACACTGGGAAGTTTTTAAAAAGGGATTAGATAACCACATGTCTGAAATGGTATAGAGTTTCCTGCCTGAGTAGAGGGTTGGACTAGAAGACCTCCAAGATCTCTTCCAACTCTTTTATTCTAGTCTAGATTGGTCAACCACATTTCTGAAATGGTACAGGGCAGTAGTGGGTTCCACTTACCTTCGCTACCGCTTGCTTCGCTCACGTACACCCTCTGCGCATGCGCAAAACCTTTCTGCGCATGCGCAGTGGGTACAAAACACATTACTTCCTGGTTAAAACCAAAAGTAATGACAGCTGTGTGGGTGGGCAGAGCTTCACACCGCGATTGCTACCAGTTCTCCAAACCACCAGCCAAGATTGCTAATGGATTGGGCGATCCGGTCCAAACCGGGAGCATTTCACCCCCTGCTTCCAACTCAGTTACTCTATTATAAAATCAGGCTAAGACAAGATCTGGCTTCCTTGAGATATGAAATCCTCAAGTTCAGATGCATCATTTCTTTCCTCTTCACTGCCTAGTTTGGGACAAACTATAGTTTGCCAACCAGCCGTTTTCTTCAAGCCAGAATTAAAGATTAGCAATAGAGTTTCTGCAGGCTCTTCCTGGACTTCTGAAAACACTGGCTGGCCGAATGATCAGCTGTTGCTCTTAAGATGGCCTATGAAACAATCTGCTGATACCAACAAGTCACAGATTGACAAGGAACAGAGACGGAACTGTGATCTGTTGTTGTTGTTTTCCGAATTGGATGCTGACAGCTAAGAATCACTGTACCAGCCTGGAACTGCCATGCAGAACTTGAAGGAGGAAGTTGATGGGAAAAGAAGTATTTATTGTGCATGTGGGGGAAAGGCTTGGAAAGATGAAAAAAGGGAAATGCTGCCTTGAAATAGCCTGAAGTTCCAGTAAATGGGTAATAAAAATTGACATAATGATCCCTGTTCGGTGATCAAGGGGAAAGTTCTGCTTTTCACACAAATGCTAACAGCCATTTACAGAGATATGACCTGCTTTTCTGAATGCTTTTATTGTCTACCTTTATCTGTATTCAGTAGATGAGGATTATTACACTGGGATTTATCTCTCTTCCCAGGATGCTAAAATCCATAAAGGGATTTTTTTTCCCCACTGAATTCTGCAAAACACCTGTGAGGCATAAACAAAACAAATTTTGCTGCTAAGCGGGAATTTTAAAAATAAGGTTCCACATTTAGGCAAGGAAAACAAAATGCACAGTTACCGTAGATGTGTACCTTGCTCAATAGTAGTAACTGTGAGAGGGATCTTGGAGTCCTAGTGGACAGTCAGTTAAATATGAGCCAGCCATGTGCTGCAGCTGCCAAAAAAAAGCCAACACAGTTCTAGGCTGCGTTAACAGAGAGATAGAATCAAGTTCACATGAAGTGTTCATATTAATATGTGGAGACAATGGGCTATGGCAGTGATTCTCAACCTTGGCGAGTTTAAGCTGTATGGACTTCAGTTCCCAGAATTCTCTAGTCACCTGATTGGGGAATTCTGGGAGTTGAAGTCCATACAGCTTAAACTCACCAAGGTTGAGAAACACTGGGTTACAATATGGGGAACTCTGCAGTTGACTCTTTGCATTTTATACTTTATTAGTTCTTCAAGATATAAAATATAGAAGTAGAAGGGAAAATAAAAACGATGGGAAAATAAGGGAGGAAAAGGGGAAAAGAGAGAAGTGTAGGATGGGGTGGGGGAGGAGAAAAACATTGGCTTCAGACTCCTTTTGTATATATGCATGTATACCAGAGGTCTCCAACCTTGGCAACTTTAAGACTTGTGGACTTCAACTCAGCTTTCAGCTTCAGCTTCAGTTTTGCTGGCTGAGGAATTCTGGGAGTTGAAGTCTAGAAGTCTTAAAGTTGCCAAGGTTGGAGACCCCTGATATAGACATACTGTAGTGGGAAAAGGTCCCCCTTTCCCTATTTTGATATCAGAATTTCTCTGACAATGTATAATTCTGACAATGTATAATTCTCTGACAATATATAATTCAATGTGTAATGTATTCCAACTGGCCCAGCATGCGTGTAAGTGGAGCTTCGCACTTGAGTGGAGGGTGTTCGCGCTCGCAGCAGCCATTTTAGCCCTCGCGCAAGTGGAGCTTCACACATGTGGCTTGCCTATCTCTTCCACTGTCTGGTTTTGAACAGTCCAGTAGTGGGCTGCAGCCCAGGGGCTGGAGTGGGGACCCCTGTTCTATGTCATCTGTTCTCTTACCTCTCTGTCAAAAAGGCCAACACAGTTCTAGGCTGCATAAACAGAGGGATAGAATCAAGATCACGTGAAGTGTTAATACCACTTTATAATGCCTTGGTAAGGCCACACTTGGAATACTGCATTCAGTTTTGGTCACCATGATGTAAAAAAAGATATTGAGACTCTAGAAAGAGTGCAGAGAAGAGCAACAAAGATGATTAGAGGACTAGAGGCTAAAACATATGAAGAACGGTTGCTGGAATTGGGTCTGTCTAGTTTAATGAAAAGAAGGACTAGGGGAGACACGACAGCAGTGTTCCAATATCTCAGGGGCTGCCACAAAGAAGAGGGAGTCAACTTGTTTTCCAAAGCAATGATAGAACAAGAAGCAATGGGTGGAAAGTAATCAAGGGGAGAAGCAACCTAGAACTGAGGAGAAATTTCCTGACAGTTAGAACAATTAACCAGTGGAACAACTTGCCTCCAGAAGTTGTGAATTCTCCAACACCGAAAGTTTTTAAGAAGAGATTGGACAACCATTTCTCTGAAATGGTATAGGGTTTCCCGCCTGAGCAGGGGGTTGGACTAGAAGACCTCCGAGGTCCCTTCCAACTCTCTTATTCTAGTCTATTCTCCAGAAGGTATCGTTTGCTCTCAGGTCTAACTGTTTTCATTCATGCAGATGACACAGCAGTTTTTTGACTTTTGCGGTTTGAGGTCCCAGCGACGAAACCGCTACATCCAACTGGTAGCCTACAGTTCTCAGCTCAACACCCCCAGGAACATTCAAACCCTCAACCTGCGTTGGAGTGCCCGAGAGGGTTACCTGTTGCTACAGACTGACAAGCCAATTTACACCCCCCAGCAAAAGGGTGAGCCTACCTCACACGCACCTTGCTCTGTTCTTTTCGTTTATCCTGTTTTAAAAAAACAACCCACTTTTATTTAACAACGAGGCAGCTTATACAGATAGAAATATACGTTCACTTCCCAATTACTGAGGTTGTGCAATTACAGGTAGTCCTCGACTTACAACTGTTCATTTAGTGACCATTCGAAGTTAAAAGCGCACTGAAAAAAAGCCACTTGTGACTGTTTTTCACACTTATGGCCATGACAGCATCTCCATGGTCACACAATCAAAATTCTGATGCTTGGCAACTGACTCATACTTATGGCAGTTGCAGTGTCTCTAGGTCACATGATCCCCTTTTTTGTGACCTTCTAACAAGGAAAGTCAATAGAGAAGACAGAGTCACTCAACAACCAGGTTACTAATTTAACAATTACACTGCAGCCATTAACCACTGCGGCAAGAAAAGTCGTAAAATGGATCAGAATTTACTTAACAACCGCCTTGCTTTGGGCTCAATTGTGGTCATAAGTCGAATACTACCTGTATTACTCAACATTTTATTTATTTATTTATTTAACTATTTATTTATTTATTTATATCCTGCCTTCATTAGTTTTCGCCAGTCAAGCTGGCAAACAGACACAATACTCCTCCTCTTCCTATTTTCCTCACAACGATAACCCTGTGAGGTGGGTTGGGATGAGAGATTGTGACTGGGCTAAAGTCATCCAGCCATCTTTCATGTCTAAGGCAGAACTAGAACTCACCGTCTCCTGGCTTCTAACCTGGTGCCTTCACCACTAGTTGTCATTAGTAAATCTCTAGGTCGGGTGTCAGCAACCTGCGGCTCCAGAGCCGCATGTGGCTGTTTGGGCCCTACACTGCAACTCCCTGTCCCATCACTGGCTGGCCCTACCCCTTTCCCTCCCCTCCCAGTCACTCCTTGCCTGGCCTTGGAAATCCGAGACATACAGAGAGTGGGGGGGAATGGTGGAGAGAGAGACATAGATACACAGAGAGAGAGAGAGATACAGAGAGGGGTGAGAGACAGAGACATAGAGAGCTACAGAGAGGGGGTGGGGAGAGAGAGAGAGAGATACGGGGGGGGAGATAGAGAGATAGAGAAAGAGAAAGAGAGAAAAGGGTTTTGTGGTTCCCAGTGTTTTTTAACAACCGGTTCTCTACCCTAAGAATCAGCTGAGTAGGCATGGCTAGATGGTCATGTGACTGGGTGGGAGTGAGTGACGTGGAGTTGACCACGCACAGCCAGGTTTTGTGGCTCCTGGTGGGTTGTTTTTTTTTTGTGGGAAATGGACCTAAATGGCTCTTTGAGTGTTTAAGGTTTCAGACTCCTGCTCTAGGGCAACTCAAGGTGGTGTACATATAGCACTTAATGATCTCAACCTCCTATTTTCCCTACTACAACCACCCTGTAAAGTAGGTTCTGGATTTGCCTTTTTTTTTTTTTTTGCATTTATATCCCGCCCTTCTCCGAAGACTCAGGGTGGCTTATACTATGTCAAGCAATAGTCTTCATCCATTTGTATATTATATACAAAGTCAACTTATTGCCCCCAACAATCTGGGTCCTCATTTTACCTACCTTATAAAGGATGGAAGGCTGAGTCAACCTTGGGCTTGGTGGGACTTGAACCTGCAGTAATTGCAAGCAGCTGTGTTAATAACAGACTGTCTTAGCAGTCTGAGCCACCAGAGGCCTTAGCGCAGTGGTACTCAACCTGTGGGTCGCGACCCCGTTGGGGGTCGAATGAAGATTTGCCAGGGGTCGCCTAAGACCATCGGAAATATGGGAAGTATACTTGCGAATCAAAGAATCGTGCTCCAATGGTTGACTCCACAAGCCAGCTACAGGCTCTTCAAATCGCTAGCCGAATTTGGCTTCTGGCGCGATGAATTAAAAAAGAGAGAAATCTTTGCTCTGATGTCTCCCTCTCAAGTCAGCTGCAATCACTCCCAATCGCTAGCCTAATCTGGCTTCAGGCGCAATAAACTTAATAGGGGAGGAATCTCCGCTTTAATGCCTCCGTCCTCAAGGCAATCGCAAGCAGTTCAGATCGCTACCAATACGGCTTCAGGTGCGATAAATTCAAAACGAAAATAATTTTACAGTTGGGGTCGCCACATCGTGGGGAATTGTATTAAAGGGGTCGCAGCACTATAAAGGTTGAGAACCACTGCCTTAGAGCCTCGCTCCCTTCTTTCTCTTACGCTCCACTTTCCTTCATTTGTTCCAGTGAACTTCCGAGTCTTCCCTCTGGATCACAAGTTACGGCCCACCAATAATCCCGTTGTTATCACTGTGAAGGTAATGAGCAAGAGAATTCGCTGTGAAGCAGAACCTGATAAAACATTTTTTTTAAAAAAGAAGAATATACTAATTGGAGCATTATACATGGGAAACTTGCTACTTTGAACACCTTTTACTTTATGACATTCACTCACTGTGTTCCTGTTTCCCTCCCTCAGAATCCACGGGGATTTCAGGTCAAGAAGATTGAACGCACCGCACTTAAATCTGTCATAAATGACCATCTGTCAATTCCTGATGTGGCTGAGTAAGTTTCACTAAGGATTGCGACGGCCAGCTTTTCCCGAAACACAAATGCAGTGATGTTGAAGGGTGAAATTGGGATTTTTTTTACTCTGGTCCGGCAATCCTAAACCGTGCAATTATTTCAGATGTATTTAATCAAGTCTACTATTTAATTCCCAGCATTGCTAATGCTGGGAATGATTGGGCAAAAGAAGAAGGGGACGGCAGAGAATGAGAGGGCTGGATGGAGTCACTGAAGCAGCAGGCGTGAGCTTAAATGGACTCCGGGGAATAGCAGAGGACAGGAAGGCCTGGAGGAAAGGCCTCACTGCTCTTTAGAAGGCCAGATTCTGAAGATGAAACTCAAATACTTTGGCCACCTAATAAGAAGGAAGGACTCACTGGAGAAGAGCCTAATGCTGGGAAAGATTGAGGGCAAAAGAAGAAAGGGACAACAGAGAATGAGAGGGCTGGATGGAGTCACTGAAGCAGTAGGCATGAGCTTAAATGGACTCCAGAGGATAGTAGAGGACAGGAAGGCCTGGAGGAAAGATGTCTATGTGGCCACGATGGGTCGGGCACAACTTCGCAACTAACAACAACAACACTATTTAAAACATCATTCTAGTTGTCCCATTCTAGTTATTAAGCCAGGAGACTTTTAGAACCTGGATGGGGAGAAACAAATTCAGATCTACTGTAGCAACACTACCTGGGTTGGAGAAGTTTCCAATGTTTGTGTTATCTAAGGCAGGGGTCCCCAATCCTGGACCACGGACCACTGCCAGGCCGTGGCCTATTTGGAACAGGGCGGCACGAGCAGTGGGTGGGTGTGCAAGTGCATGCACACACCCGCTCTGGCCCGCCACTTGCGAAAGTCAAGCTGTGCACACATGCGTGTGTGTGCCAGTCTGCTGCTCACCTGGCTCGGTTCCCCTCTCCCTTCCCAGCCAGGCCGCCAAGCCATAAAAGTTGAGGACCGCTGATCTAAAGGGCTTCGGATACAAATGGTCCCCAACTTACGATTGGTAACTTGGCAACTATTCGAAGTTATGACTGACCTCAAAAAAGGTACTTACATTTCTATGCACAGCTAAGGTTTCCTTTTTGTTCTCGTTTCTCTCCTATTCAGGCCTGGCATTTGGACCATCACGGCCAACTTTGTCCGTGCACAGGGTTACAACACAACCACCGAGTTTGAGGTGAAAAAATATGGTAGGTTCTGAGATAGGCTGCACTCTGGTTCTGTTCCGAAATATACAGAGGAAGCAGGAAGAAACTATATCTATCTATTGGCAAGCTCTACTGGCAAGCTCTATCCTGCCCCAGGTATAATGCCACCTGGAAGGGACCTTGGAGGTCTTCTAGTCCAGGGGTCTCCAACCTTGGCAACTTTAAGCCTGGAGGACTTCAACTTCCAGAATCTCCCAGCCAGCTTTGCTTTGTTGGCTGGGGGATTCTGGGAGTTGAAGTCCTCCAGGCTTAAAGTTGCCACGGTTGGAGACCTCTGTTCTAATCCAACTCTCTGGTCAGGAAGGAATCCCTATAATATTTCAGACAAACAGTTGTCCAATCTCTTCTTAAAAATTTCCAGTGTTGGAGCATTCACAACTTCTGGAGGCAAGTTGTTCCACTGATTAATTCTGCTGTCAGGAAATTTCTCCTTAGTTCCAGGTTTCTTCCCTCCTTGATTAGTTTCCATCCATTGTTTCTTGTCTCACCTTCTGTCGCTTTGAAGAATAGCTCGACTCCCTCTTCTTTGTGGCAGCCCCTTAGATATGGGAACATTGTTATCATGTCACTCCTAGTCCTTTTTTTCATTAAACATTTTTTTTTTATTAAAGAAGAGAATATTTGTAGCCCAAGATTGAACTGTGGAGTGCTCAATGGTCCGTGAACTTGATTGTTTGCTTGCAGATGTTTCATTACCTGAGTAGGTAATATCATCAATGCTAATAAGTGTGAGGTTTGCTCCCTGTCCTGCCAGAGTTATTGGGGATGTGCGGTTTTCTCCTGGATGGTTCCTTGATTAGAGTATTGTTTTCTGCTTGAAACAGGAGCAAAGTATTGTTTTCACGCAGATCAAAGATACAGTATGGATGATCGTTGGTGAAACTCAATTTTCTATCTCTTCCTTTCTCTCATCAGTCCTGCCTCATTTTGAGGTGAAGATTGTCCCAGAGCAGAAATACATCCTGGTCACTGGACAGCAAACATCTAACTTGCAAATTAACATTCAGGCTAAGTAAGCAAGTCCTTCTTATTCAGTGGATTCACTAACCATGATATTTTCAGACTGCTAAAGTTTTCAGAGATAGCTGGAATCCAAAGTAAGGCAACTGACAACTGCAAGCATGAAATGAAGGCAGTTTTCCTTGGGGGGAGCTGAATTGTCATTCTCATCATCAGCCTAGAAAAAATAGAGGCAAAATAGGTCAGAAGGTTCTCAAAATTTTAGATGACAACGTGGGTATTATGGTGGAGCGTGAGAGGGGAGGGGAGGGAAGGCAGGGAGGGAGGGATGAAGGTGTGTGGATTAATGGAAGGAGAGGAGGGGAGAGGAGAGGAGGAAGGTGTGTGGATTAATGGAAGAAAAGGGGAAAGGAAAGGAAAGGAAAGGAAAGGAAAGGAAAGGAAAGGAAAGGAAAGGAAAGGAAAGGAAAGGAAAGGAAAGGAAAGGAAAGGAAAGGAAAGAAGGAAGGTGTGTGGATTAGAATAGAATAGAATTTTATTGGCCAAGTGTGATTGGACACACAAGGAATTTGTCTTGGTGCATCTGCTCTCAGTGTACATAAAAGAAAAGATACCTTCATCAAGGTACAACATTTACAACACAAATGATGGTCAGTAGAGTAGTAGAGGGCCTCTGGTGGCTCAACAGGCTAATGCAGCCTGTTATTAACAGCAACTGCTTGCAATATTGCAGGTTCAAGTCCCACCAGGCCCAAGGTTGACTCAGCCTTCCATCCTTTATAAGGTAGGTAAAATGAGGACCCAGATTGTTGGGGGGCAATAAGTTGACTTTGTATATAGTATACAAAATGGATGAAGACTATTGCCTGACATAGTGTAAGCCGCCCTGAGTCTTTGGAGAAGGGCGGGATATAAATGCAAATAAAATAAAATAAAATAAAATAAAAAAAGTATATCAATATAAATCATAAGGATTGCCAGCAACAAGTTATAGTCATACAGTCATAAGTGGAAAGAGATTGGTGATGGGAACTATGAAACGATTAATAGTAGTGCAGATTCAGTAAATAGTCTGACAGTGTTGAGGGAATTATTTGTTTAGCAGAGTGATGGCCTTCGGGGAAAAACTGTCCTTGTGTCTAGTTGTTCTGGTGTGCAGTGCTCTATAGCGTCGTTTTGAGGGTAGGAGTTGAAACAGTTTATGTCCAGGATGCGAGGGATCTGCAAATATTTTCACAGCCCTCTTCTTGATTCGTGCAGTATACAGGTCCTCAATGGAAGGCAGGTTGGTAGCAATTATTTTTTCTGCAGTTCTAATTATCCTCTGAAGTCTGTGTTTTTCTTGTTGGTTGCAGAACCGAACCAGACAGTTATAGAGGTGCAAATGACAGACTGGAAGAAAAGGGGAAAGGAAAGGAAAGGAAAGGAAAGGAAAGGAAAGGAAAGGAAAGGAAGGAGGAAGATGTGTGGATTGATGGAAGGGAAGGGAAGGTTAATATTTCTAGTGTCTTGTTCTTAGGTATCTTAAAGATTATACACTGCAAAAGCAGTGGGTGGGTGTGCAAGTGCATGCACACACCCGCTCTGGCCCGTCACTTGCGAAAGTCAAGCTGTGCACACATGCGTGTGTGTGCCAGTCTGCTGCTCACCTGGCTCGGTTCCCCTCTCCCTTCCCAGCCAGGCCGCCAAGCCATAAAAGTTGAGGACCGCTGATCTAAAGGGCTTCGGATACAAATGGTCCCCAACTTACGATTGGTAACTTGGCAACTATTCAAGTTATGACTGACCTCAAAAAGGTACTTACATTTTACTACTTTTACTTCACTTTACTCTTTACTTTACTTCTTTACTTCACTTCTCTTCACTTTACTTCACTTCTCTTCACTTTACTTCACTTCTCTTCACTTTACTCTTTATTTATTTTGTCACAACAGTATGTATAAGCATAAGCATGAAAATAACTAAATAATATAAACATATAAGTGAGCATAAGTATGTAATAACTATATTAATTGGATATAATGAAAGGAATGAATAGGACAGGAACGGTAACATAGTTTGATTAAAGAAAATTAGCAGCAGCCAGATGGCATAATTCTAACTCTCCAGCAGGAAGTTTCTAATTCTTGAAAAGGTGGAAGGAAAGAGGAGAAGAGAACAACCAAAGGTGGACAGAGTCAGTTATAGTGGTGATGGGAACTATGAAACGATTAATAGTAGTGCAGATTCAGTAAATAGTCTGACAGTGTTGAGGGAATTATTTGTTTAGCAGAGTGATGGCCTTCGGGAAAAACTGTCTTTGTGTCTAGTTGTTCTGGTGTGCAGTGCTGTATAGCGTCGTTTTGAGGGTAGGAGTTGAAGTCCTCCAGGCTTAAAGTTGCCAAGGTTGGAGACCCCTGTTCTAGTCCAACTCTCTGCTCAGGAAGGAATCCCTATAATATTTCAGACAAACAGTTGTCCAATCTCTTCTTAAAAACTTCCAGTGTTGGAGCATTCACAACTTCTGGAGGCAAGTTGTTCCACTGATTAATTCTGCCGTCAGGAAATTTCTCCTTAGTTCCAGGTTTCTTCCCTCCTTGATTAGTTTCCATCCATTGTTTCTTGTCTCACCTTCTGTCGCTTTGAAGAATAGCTCGACTCCCTCTTCTTTGTGGCAGCCCCTTAGATATGGGAACATTGTTATCATGTCACTCCTAGTCCTTTTTTTCATTAAACATTTTTTTTTATTAAAGAAGAGAATATTTGTAGCCCAAGATTGAACTGTGGAGTGCTCAATAGTCCGTGAACTTGATTGTTTGCTTGTAGATGTTTCATTACCTGACTAGGTAATATCATCAATGCTAATAAGTGTGAGGCTTGCTCCCTGTCCTGCCAGAGTTATTGGGGATGTGCGGTTTTCTCCTGGATGGTTCCTTGATTAGAGTATTGTTTTCTGCTTGAAACAGGAGCAAAGTATTGTTTATTTATTTTATTTATTTATTTATTTTGTCACAACATCATACAAAAAGATTATATAGTATATACACATATAAACATATATAGGAAGAAGAAAAGAAAAACAATAGGACAGGAACGGTAGGCACGTTTGTGCGCTTATGCACGCCCCTTATGGTCCTCTTAGGAATGGGGTGAGGTCAATAGTAGAAAGTTTTTGGTTAAAGCTTTTAGGATTATGGGAAGAGACCACAGAGTCAGGTAAAGTATTCCAAGCACTGATGATTCTGTTGCAGAAGTCATATTTTCTGCAATCTAGATTAAAGCGGTTGACATTAAGTTTAAATCTATTGGTTGCCCTTGTATTATTGCAATTAAAGCTGAAGTAGTCTTTGACAGGAAGGACATTACAATAGATGATTCTGTGAGTTAAACTTAGGTCTTGTCGAAGGGGACGGAGTTCCAAGTTTTCTAAGCCTAGGATTTCAAGTCTGGTGGGATAAGGTATTTTGTTGTTTTCAGAGGAATGGAGAACTCTTCTTGTAAAATATTTCTGGACACGTTCAATTGTATTGATGTCAGAGATGTGGTGAGGGTTCCAAACAGGTGAGCTGTATTCTAGAATTGGTCTAGCAAATGTTTTATATGCTCTGGTTAGTAGTGTGGTGTTTTTGGAAAAGAAGCTACGCAAAATTAGGTTTACAACTCTTAGAGCTTTTTTTGCTATGTAGTTGCAGTGGGCTTTGGCACTTAGATCATTTGACATGAAAACTCCAAGGTCTTTAACGGGATGGGGGTATTGTTTTCACGCAGATCAAAGATACAGTATGGATGATCGTTGGTGAAACTCAATTTTCTATCTCTTCCTTTCTCTCATCAGTCCTGCCTCATTTTGAGGTGAAGATTGTCCCAGAGCAGAAATACATCCTGGTCACTGGACAGCAAACATCTAACTTGCAAATTAACATTCAGGCTAAGTAAGCAAGTCCTTCTTATTCAGTGGATTCACTAACCATGATATTTTCAGACTGCTAAAGTTTTCAGAGATAGCTGGAATCCAAAGTAAGGCAACTGACAACTGCAAGCATGAAATGAAGGCAGTTTTCCTTGGGGGGAGCTGAATTGTCATTCTCATCATCAGTCCTGCCTCATTTTGAGGTGAAGATTGTCCCAGAGCAGAAATACATCCTGGTCACTGGACAGCAAACATCTAACTTGCAAATTAACATTCAGGCTAAGTAAGCAAGTCCTTCTTATTCAGTGGATTCACTAACCATGATATTTTCAGACTGCTAAAGTTTTCAGAGATAGCTGGAATCCAAAGTAAGGCAACTGACAACTGCAAGCATGAAATGAAGGCAGTTTTCCTTGGGGAGCTGAATTGTCATTCTCATCATCAGTCCTGCCTCATTTTGAGGTGAAGATTGTCCCAGAGCAGAAATACATCCTGGTCACTGGACAGCAAACATCTAACTTGCAAATTAACATTCAGGCTAAGTAAGCAAGTCCTTCTTATTCAGTGGATTCACTAACCATGATATTTTCAGACTGCTAAAGTTTTCAGAGATAGCTGGAATCCAAAGTAAGGCAACTGACAACTGCAAGCATGAAATGAAGGCAGTTTTCCTTGGGGAGCTGAATTGTCATTCTCATCATCAGTCCTGCCTCATTTTGAGGTGAAGATTGTCCCAGAGCAGAAATACATCCTGGTCACTGGACAGCAAACATCTAACTTGCAAATTAACATTCAGGCTAAGTAAGCAAGTCCTTCTTATTCAGTGGATTCACTAACCATGATATTTTCAGACTGCTAAAGTTTTCAGAGATAGCTGGAATCCAAAGTAAGGCAACTGACAACTGCAAGCATGAAATGAAGGCAGTTTTCCTTGGGGAGCTGAATTGTCATTCTCATCATCAGTCCTGCCTCATTTTGAGGTGAAGATTGTCCCAGAGCAGAAATACATCCTGGTCACTGGACAGCAAACATCTAACTTGCAAATTAACATTCAGGCTAAGTAAGCAAGTCCTTCTTATTCAGTGGATTCACTAACCATGATATTTTCAGACTGCTAAAGTTTTCAGAGATAGCTGGAATCCAAAGTAAGGCAACTGACAACTGCAAGCATGAAATGAAGGCAGTTTTCCTTGGGGGGAGCTGAATTGTCATTCTCATCATCAGTCCTGCCTCATTTTGAGGTGAAGATTGTCCCAGAGCAGAAATACATCCTGGTCACTGGACAGCAAACATCTAACTTGCAAATTAACATTCAGGCTAAGTAAGCAAGTCCTTCTTATTCAGTGGATTCACTAACCATGATATTTTCAGACTGCTAAAGTTTTCAGAGATAGCTGGAATCCAAAGTAAGGCAACTGACAACTGCAAGCATGAAATGAAGGCAGTTTTCCTTGGGGGGAGCTGAATTGTCATTCTCATCATAAGCCTAGAAAAAATAGATGCAAAATAGGTCAGAAGGTTCTCAAAATTTTAGATGACAACGTGGATGTTATGGTGGAGTGTGAGAGGGGAGGGGAGGCAGGGAGGGAGGGATGAAGGTGTGTGGATTAATGGAAGAAAAGGGGAAAGGAAAGGAAAGGAAAGGAAAGGAAAGGAAAGGAAAGGAAAGGAAAGGAAAGGAAAGGAAAGGAAAGAAGGAAGGTGTGTGGATTAGAATAGAATAGAATTTTATTGGCCAAGTGTGATTGGACACACAAGGAATTTGTCTTGGTGCATCTGCTCTCAGTGTACATAAAAGAAAAGATACGTTTATCAAGGTACAACATTTGCAACACAATTGATGGTCAATAGAATAGAATAGAATAGAATTTTTTATTGGCCAAGTGTGATTGGACACACAAGGAATTTGTCTTGGTGCATATGCTCTCAGTGTACATAAAAGAAAAGATACGTTCATCAAGGTACAACATTTACAACACAATTGATGGTCAATATATCAATGTAAATCATAAGGATTGCCAGCAACAAGTTATAGTCGTACAGTCATAAGTGGAAAGGGATTGGTGATGGGAACTATGAAACGATTAATAGTAGTGCAGATTCAGTAAATAGTCTGACAGTGTTGAGGGAATTATTTGTTTAGCAGAGTGATGGCCTTCGGGGAAAAACTGTCCTTGTGTCTAGTTGTTCTGGTGTGCAGTGCTCTATAGCGTCGTTTTGAGGGTAGGAGTTGAAACAGTTTATGTCCAGGATGCGAGGGATCTGCAAATATTTTCACGGCTCTCTTCTTGATTCGTGCAGTATACAGGTCCTCAATGGAAGGCAGGTTGGTAGCAATTATTTTTTCTGCAGTTCTAATTATCCTCTGAAGTCTGTGTTTTTCTTGTTGGTTGCAGAACCGAACCAGACAGTTATAGAGGTGCAAATGACAGACTGGAAGAAAAGGGGAAAGGAAAGGAAAGGAAAGGAAAGGAAAGGAAAGGAAAGGAAAGGAAAGGAAAGGAAAGGAAAGGAAAGGAAAGGAAGGAGGAAGATGTGTGGATTGGTGGAAGGGAAGGGAAGGTTAATATTTCTAGTGTCTTGTTCTTAGGTATCTTAAAGATTATACACTGCAAAAAAAGGAGTATGTCATAACATATTTATTTTTTATTTATTTATTTTGTCACAACAGTATGTATAAGCATAAGCATGAAAATAACTAAATAATATAAACATATAAGTGAGCATAAGTATGTAATAACTATATTAATTGGATATAATGAAAGGAATGAATAGGACAGGAACCGTAACATAGTTTGATTAAAGAAAATTAGCAGCAGCCAGATGGCATAATTCTAACTCTCCAGCAGGAAGTTTCTAATTCTTGAAAAGGTGGAAGGAAAGAGGAGAAGAGAACAACCAAAGGTGGACAGAGTCAGTTATAGTGGTGATGGGGACACAGCTGCAAAACCTGAAGGACCAGGTTAGGGACAGATCCTCATGGAGAGAAATCTAACGGTGGGGTTGCTAAGATATCAACTTGATATCACATAAATCAATCTGAAAGATCACTTCAGGGTGTGGATTAGATGAAGGCAACATCATGAGGATGCAGTGGGGGGATGGACCTTTTTTAAAATCTGGTTATCCACAGCTTTTTATTCCAAAGTTAATCTCTTTTTTTCCCCCTTGGCTTCTCCAACAGTTTTTTCTATGGGAAAGGGATCACCGGCACAGCGTATGTGCGATTTGGTGTGATTGGTGAGAACAAGGAAAAGGTTTATATCTCAGGACTGAAATTTCAAATCCCGGTAAGGGAACAGAGATTACTTTACTTTACTTTTACTTTTACTTTTACCTTACTTCTTTACTTCACTTTACTTCACTTTACTCTTTACTTTACTCTTTACTTTACTCTTTACTTTACTTTGCACTTTACTTTACACTTTATTTTACTTTACTTTTACTTTTATTTTACTACTTTACTTCTTTACTTCACTTCACTTCATTTTACTCTTTACTTTATTTTATTTTACTTTCCCCTTTCCTTTCCTCTCCCTTCCCCTTTCCTTTCTTTATTTTTTGCCTGCCTGCAACAGAAAGACTTTCAGCAGGTTTATTTTTTTACTATTTAGTTATTAAACAAATTTATATAACCATCCACATTTACAAATGGTGACTCCAGGTTACAAGATCAGAAACGAAAAATGTCCACGATACAGTTACAATCAATAAACTTTCAGCAGCTTCACCCCTAAACTTCCCAAAAATTAAACCACAACTAAAATCATAAAACCATCAACCAAACAGCAACAAAAATAGATGGCGACGTCTATAAATCAGGAGCCTTCTTAAACAATTCTGTTTTTAATGATTTCCTGAAGCCAAACAAGATAGGAGCTGATCAGATTTCATTTTACAACTCCCACATTTGATATATCCTTCCCTGCAGGAATGCATTTTTGTGGACCGAGATGGGACGAATGTAATAGTTTTTTTAAAAAAATGTTTATGAATTAATTTTATTTAAATAGTGTGCGCTTAGCACATGACTGCCACCGATAGCCTCCCAACGACCTGTGCGCTCCCACAGAGCGGGCCTGCTCCGGTGCCATCAGCCAAACAGTGCCGGCTGGTGACCCCCAGGGGGAGAGCCTTCTCTGTGGCAGCACCGACCCTATGGAATGAGTTACCTCCTGGGTTACGCCAACTTCCCGACCTCCGTATCTTCAAGTGGGAACTGAAGACTCTGCTATTCAATCAAGCGGGACTAGCCTAAATATTTATTTTAATTTGATATTTTAGTTTAACTTAGTTTTAATTGAATTTTAAACTGTATTAATTTATTTATAATTTTATAGTTTAGGGTTTTATATCGGTCGTTTGACCATTTTAGTTTTAAATTGGCCGGTTAAATATTTCATTTTAAATGTATTTTAAATTTATATTTGCAGGTGTTCATCTTTGTCTCTTCTTTAATATTCTTCTTTAATATTACCCCTTACAGTATACAACCAGAATGGAGCCCAAAATTTCCATTGCTAAGAAAGTTGACCAGTCAGTTTTGCCCCGTTTTACAACCTTACTTGCCCCAGAGGTTAAGTGAATTGCTGTCATTGTTGAGTTAGTAACCCAGTTGTTAAGTGAATCCAGCTTCCCCATTGACTTGGGATTTGTCAGAAGGTCACAAAAGATGATCACCTGACCTCCAGTCACTGCAAGCATCATAACCATGAGTCAGTTTCCAAGTGTCTTAATTTTGATTACGCAACCACGGGGATGCCACAGTGGTAGTCAGCGTGGAAAACAGGGATACGTCATTCTTTTTGGTGCAACTGTCAGGCCATCTACCTAGCGTCTGTATGTTGATCACGTGATCACATCCTCACGAGGTCGCAAGTGTGAAAAATAGTCATAAGTCAGAGGTGGGTTTTAGCAGGTTTTGACCAGTTCTGGAGAACCAGTAGCGGAAATTTTGAGCAGTTCGGAGAACCGATAGCAAAAATTCTGACTGGTCCCACCCCCATCTATTCTCTGCCTCCCAAGTCCCAGCTGATCAGGAGGTAATGGGGATTTTGCAGTATCCTTCCCCTGTCACACCCACCAAGCCACACCCACAGAACCGGTAGTAAAAAAATTTGAAACCCACCATTGTCACAACTCCCTGTTTTAGTGCCGTTGTAACTTTGAACCATCCCCAAATGAATAGTTGTTAGCCAAGGACTACCTGTATTGCTTTGACTTCATTCGAAACAATCCCTTCACTCAAAAGTCCAGGTTGAATGAGGGAACTTGAAACTTGAAACAGTGTAGAAGTAGGGGCAAACTGATTGGAGGTAAAACAGAGAATGCTAACAAATTGCTAACCATTCTCTATTTGCAGTTTTCAACAACTGATTTGCAGTTTTCCTCCAGTTATTTTGGATCCCTGTTTATTTATTTACTTAAAATGTATATCTTTAAAAAAAATAACAACTCTGGGTGGCCTATAGCCAAGAACAAAAACCACTTATAAAACTAAAACAACAATAAAATGAAAAAGATTTAAGGGCGAATCTTTCTTACAGAAGCCTTTGACATAGAACTGGCTGCTCAGCCAAAATTACAACAGATCCCCCTAACTACTCATAACCCAATTTTCAAGCTACAATGGCTGCATACTCACCCCTTCCCCCTGTGGTCACATGATCACATTTTGGGCAACCAAAAGGGCAGCCAGTTCACTTTTGTGGCCATTTGAAGCCTCCCGCAATCCTGTGACTGCCATTTTTGATGTTTTTCGCCACTGACCTCAGGTTTCAGGGAAAAAAATACCCATTAGGTAAACTGGGTTCATTTAATGACCACACCGTTCGCTGAATAACCAGTGTTTGCTTAACAACCACTGCAAAAAAGGTCATAAAATTGGGTCCAGTCAATGCTCAATGCTCAATGTCTGCAAGAACTAATGGCTATAATTCAAGACTCAATTATGGTCATAATTTGAGCACTACCTATTCTCTCTACAGGTATCCCTGAAGTAAACAAACAAATGAATATTTGGTCTTCATCACTACCATAGCCCTCCAGCAATTGCACCAAACAGGCCCACAAAATTTGGATCCTTCCTTTTTGGTCTTCCCCTTCCCAAACATCATGTTTCGGTGTCTGTGGTAATATGCATATATCAGATGTGATTTTTAGACCTTAACACCTTCCTAATTTGCCCCGTTTCAGATCGAGGACGGTGAGGGCTCGCTTATTTTGAGGCACCGCGATCTTGTTGAGAAAGTGGGGCGCCCCCTGCAGGACCTTGTTGGAACATCCCTTTACATCGCAGCCTCTGTCATAGAGACAGCAAGTAAGTTTGAAAATACAGTGGCATCTTGGTACCCAACGGCTTTGAAACTCACCGAATTTGGTACTCAAGTCATTTTGATGTGAAAATTTTGTCCTGGTACTCATTGATTGTTTAATAGTCAATGCACAAGCTAGAACATGTTGGTGTTGGCTGCCTTGCAATTCACTAATATAATCCCTTATGGGGGGAAAAATGTTTGGTACTCATTTGTTTTTGGAATTCATCACAGCTTCCGGAACCAATTAACGATGAGTAGCAAGGTACTCATGATTTCTCCATGGTTTTGTTTTTTTTTTGAATCAAGTTTTATTGGTGTTTTTCTTTCACACACACCCCCACATATTTTATGAACAGAGTATTGACCATACCATATCTTATACCATGGGTCTCCAACCTTGGCAACTTGAAGCCTGGAGGACTTCAACTCCCAGCTTTGCTGGCTGGGGAATTCTGGGAGTTGAAGTTCGCCAGGCTTCAAGTTGCCAGGGTTGGAGACCTCTGTCTTATACAACTTGTCATATCCAAATACTTTTTAAGGTAAAGGTAAAGGTTCCCCTTGCATATACATGCTAGTCGTTGCCGACTCTAGGGGCATTTCAAAGCCGAAGAGCCAGCGCTGTCCAAAGACATCTCCATGGTCATGTGGCCGGCATGACTCAACACCAAAGGCGCACGGAACGCTGTTACCTTCCCATCTACTTGCATTTTTACGTGCTTTTGAAACTGCTAGGTTGGCAGAAGCTGGGACAAGTAACGGGAGCTCACCCCGTTACACGGCAGCACTAGGGATTCGAACCACTGAGCTGCCGACCTTTCGATCGACAAGCTCAGTGTCCTAGCCCCTGAGCCACCGTGTCCCTTAAATACTTTTTACATAGTTACAATTTCTGCCAAAATATTCCTTTTATGGATTTTTTAATCATAGCTTAATATTTCTATGCTCATTATATAAATAACTTCTTCTTCTACCCTCAAATTCTAATTTCTTTACTTTTAATCATATATATATATATATATATATATATATATATATATATATATATATATATATATATATAGTATATTCACTATATATATATATATATAGTGAAAGATATATATATATCTTTCACTGTAATTCATTCTTTATCCTGATAGATTTAAACTTGTTCAGGGTTGCCTTTCTTCCATTTCATCTTTTTGTTTTACAGCAATCCTTCTTTGATTTCTCCATGTTGTGGCCCGCCGGTGGCCAGCAGAGCTGGCAGCAGAATTGGTCAGTGAGGAGGTTGGGGAGGAACTTGGGCCAGTCTTGGAGGCTGGGGAAAGCTTGGATGAGGGCTCCGTGTCGGAGGCAGAGAGGGAGTTAGACAGCAGTGAGGTAGAGGAACAGCTGGAGCCTGTTCCCAGTGCGCGCATGCACAGAGCTGCCAGAAGACAAGAACAATTAAGAAAGCAGGGTCAACTTGGGAGTAAAGCCACATCTTGAAGGTGATTGGCCCCTCCCATAGGAAATAAAAGAGGAGTGAACAGGGAGTGGGAGCTTTTGCAGGAAACAATTTGTTCATTCCGTGACTCTGAGAGGCTCTGTGCCAAGTTTTGCCTTGTACTGTGGTTGGAAACAACTCAGGGGTGAAATGCTCCCGGTTCGGACCGGACCGCCCGATCCAATAGCAATGGTGGCGGTGGATCGGAGAACCGGTAGCAAAAATCCCTGCCCCCCCCCACCCCCGCCCATGCCCAGCTGAACCGTGCGATCATCAGAGGTTGGTTTTTTTTTTACTTTTAAAAGCATTTTTTCTTTGGCCGAAAAAATGCTTTTAAAAATAAAAAAAAAGCCTCTGATAATCACGCGGCTCAGCTGGGATCGTCAGAACTCTTTAAAAGTTTTTTAAAAATTTTTTTAAAAGCCTAAAAAGGCTTTTAAAAGCCTGATCATCACAGGCTTTTAAAAGCATTTTTTTACAACCTCTTCCGCCGACCCCGTCACATTACCCCCGCCCCACCAAGCCATTCCCACAGAACCGGTAGTAACAAATTTTACATTTCATCCCTGAAACAACTTACAGGCAGCTTGCCAAAAGAAATAAGATGTGTTGAGAAATATTCCTTTGAAAAACTTCTTTGGACAAACCTTGCTGTCATTTCGGGTAAATAAAAGAGGTTTTGCCAGTAATTCCTGCCTCCTGCTTGTTAAGGGAGCCTTAGGTCAGAACACTGCAGTTCAAGTCAGTCCCTTTCAAATGGGTTCGGCTTGCATCGGACATCTTGAGCACATCAGATAGTGGAATGGTACCAATAAAGGTGGAAGGGTGCTTTGTATTCCACGACAAGCTGGAATCGTTCATGCTTTTCAAGGCTTTGATGGTGGCAAAGGAAAAGCTTCCTTCACTTGTGCGAAATTTATATTACTTTTCATCCAACACCTGTGAGAAGAAATGCTGTCAGGTGGTATTATGTGAATTCATTCTTTGGGGCTTTGTAGAAGTGTATTGTCAGGGTTTACTTGATTTACTTGTGCTGTCAGAGAGGCAATAGAAAGGAAATCATTCCATCTTCACTTCCTGGTTTAATGAAAGGAGAGCAGCGTCCCAAAAATGAAACATGATGGCTGCATAAGCTACTGACAAGAAGTGATCGACAAACAAGCCAGAGACTCATTTGTCAATCGTTAAACCTGATTACTTAGGACACGTAGCCTTACTGTGGATGGAGGACTGGGTTTAGAGCTCAGCGTTAGATCTCAAGGCCTGGCTGGTCTTAAAAAAGAATAATAAATATTAGCGGTAGCCTGTAAGCTTTTTTTAAAAAAAGGAACAACTCCTTTGAATTGTGATTTTATGGACACATCCCTGGAATTTTCTTGGCTGCAATGCTGAATTGGCCACAGCCAGGGGTGGGCTGCTGGGGGCTCACAGGGGGTTGGGAGAACCTCTAGCTAAGATTCTGTGCAGTTCGGAGAACCCCCAAATCCCACTCCTGGCTGGCCCTGCCCACCCCTTTCCTCTCCTCCCCTCTCAGGAATCCCCACGCGGCCCATTTCGGATGCAGGTAAGTGCAGGGCATGCGCGGAGGCTCAGGGAGGGCGAAAAATGGGCCTACCGGAAGTTCGGGGAGGCCAGAAACAGGCCCGTTTCCGGTCTCCAGAGGGCCTCCAGAGCCTGGGGAGGGCGTTTTCACCCTCCCGGAGCCTCGAGGAAAGTCTCCAGAGCCTGACTACTTCAGCTTCAATCGCAATATTACAAGAGCAAAAAACAGATTCAAGCTAAATGTCAACCACTTCAAACTTGATTGCAGAAAATATGACTTCTGTAATAGAGTTGTTAATGCTTGGAACTCATTACCTGACTCCATAGTCTCTACTCAAAATCCCAAAATCTTCAACCAAAAACTGTCTACTATTGACCTCACCCCATTCCTAAGAGGACTATAAGGGGCGTGCATAAGAGCACAAAAGTGCCTACCGTTCCTGTCCTATTGTTCACTTCATTATATCAAATTAATATAGTTATTGCATATTTTTTTACTTATATATATATATATATATTTCTTCAAGATATGTTGTTTTATCTATGACAATTGTTTGTGTATACTGTTGTGACAAAAAGAAATAAATAAAAAAAAACAAAAAAAACCACCCCCCTCTCCCCACCGTGGTGCAGGAGGCTGACTAGGCCATGCCTGCCATGGCCACACCCACCCAGCAACTGGGCAGAGAACCCCTTGCTAAAATTTTTGAAGCCCACCCCTGGCTTACATCTAATGTGTGTTTTGACTCCCAATCTAGTCTTGGAGAGCCTCTGCAGAGATAAGAAAGATGACTTTGAGAGACATATGCAGGCTCTGTTGTCAATACAAGAAAGATTAAAACATTTTAAGTCCTGAATGCCCAGATAACATTGGAAAATGGCTCAAACAAGAGACCTCCCTAATTCACTGGAGTATAAGAAGGGGGAGGGCAATTAGACCTGCAAGATTCTGTTCTTATAGACCAGCTCAAGAAGAGCACAGGTAGCCCTCGACTTATAACAGACAAAGTTCCAAATAGCGCAGTCTTGGAACGTGCTGGAATTTCTAGCATGTATACACTACTGAAACAGCGACGTCTACGCTGGCTTGGGCATGTCATGAGAATGGCTGATGGTCGGATTCCGAAAGATCTCCTGTATGAAGAACTAGTGCAGGGAAAACGCCTCAGAGGGAGACCACCGCTGTGATATAAGGATATCTGCAAGAGGGACCTAAAGGCCCTGGGAATGGACATTAGCAACTGGGAAACCTTGACCTCCGATCGTTCAGCTTGGAGGCTAAAGACGCAGCATGGCCTTCTCCAATCCGAAGAGACATTTGTTCGGCAGGCTGAGGCAAAGAGGCAGTCCCGGAACCAGCGAAATCTGGGGGCTGGGTAGGGGACAGAAAGTATCTGCCCTCAGTGTGGAAGGGATTGCCACTCTCGAATTGGCCTTTTTAGCCACACTAGATGCTGTTTCCAGAGCACGATACTTTTGAGACTGAAGGATGCCAATAGAATAGATACTAACTTTACCCCTGCAGTGATTCACTTAATATCTATGGGAAGACAGATCGTAAAATGGGGCAAAATTCACTTAACAGATGTCTCACTTAACAACAGACATTTGGGGTTCCATCGTGGTCGTAGGTCGAGGACTACCTGTACTTTTAGCCTTGTTGTAGAGTTGAATTCCTGGTTTCATCTCCTGACGAGGGCTGACAACTTCCATCTCAGCACTATTCAGATCCAAACAAGATCAACCAGATTATTTTACTTAGCTATGAGTTCCTCAGTCAGAATATGAAGTATTTGGCCTGTTAGTGCCCAGAATGCACCCTCCCTTCAATATTACAACCTCTTCCACACCAGGGTCTATTTTTCACACTTATGATCGTTGCAACATCCCTACGGTCACATGATCAAAATTCAGACACCTGGCAACTGACTCACATTTATGATGGTTGCAGTGTGGATTTCAAATTTTTGTACTACCGGTTCTGTGGGTGTGGCTTGATGGGCGTGGCAGGGGAAGGATCCTGTAAAATCTCCTTTCCCTCCCCAATCCAGGAGAAGGTTACTGCAAAATCCCCATTTCTTCCTGATCAGCTGGGACTTGGGAGGCAGCAGGGGTGGGTTCTACTTACCTTTACTCCTGGTTTGCACTGTGCCCGCGTGCGTGCTCCACTTGCAGAAGCTTCTGTGCATGCGCAGATTGCTTTTGATGACGTTCGGGTCAGTGGGCGGAGCCTCCCGCCGGTTTTACTACTGGTTTTATAGAACCGGTCCAATCCGGGAGGCAACCCACCACTGGGAGGCAGAGAATAGATGCGGGCAGGGCCAGTCAGAATTTTTACTACCGGTTCTCCAAACTACTCAAAATTTCCGCTACCGGTTCTCCAGAACTGGTCAGAACCTGCTGAAACCCACCTCTGATCCCGGGATCATGTGATTCCCTTTTGCAACCTTCTGAAAAGCAAAGTTAATGGGGAAGGCAGTTTCACTTAACAACCGTGTTAATAATTTAACGGCAGCAGCCTTTCACTTAACAAATGTGGCAAGAGAGGTCGTAAAATGGGGCAAAACTCACTTAACAAAATAAATTTTCGGCTCAACCGTGGTCATAAGTTGAGGACTACCTGTATCAGCTTTTCCTTTCTTAATCATTTTCCAGGGATAAGAAAAAAGGCAGGAGAAGGTATAAGACAGTGTTGGCGAACCTTTTCAGTACCGACTGCCGAAAGGGGAGTGCGCACATGCAGGCGCCATAAACCGGAAGAGCAGCTCCCCGGCGCGCACGCACGGGAGCTCCAGAAACAGGAAGTTCAGCTTCCTGGCAGGCGCATGCACGCCAGGGAGCTGCTCCTCCAGTTTCTGGCGCTCCTGCATGCGCAAAGACCACCTGGGCTGGAACCCGGAAGAGCAATGGGCGTCGGCTGGCATGCCCGGAGAGATGGCTCTGCAGTGCCATAGGTTCACCATCACAGGTATAGGAAATCCTATAGACAGGAGACAATGCAGTCTCTGGACTCTTTATAAAATCTGTCAATGGGGCAAAGCCACTGCACAATTAAAAGCCTGATTCGAAAGCCCTCCTGTTAAAGTAAAGCTGCGTCACCTCTTTCATACAATGGGACTGACCCACTGACTGCCCCATCTCATTTTATCCCGAGCAGCAGGGATTCAAACCCTCTGCTAAATGTGATTATTTGGTTGAGAGTTGAGACTATGGAATGAGCCCAGCCCTTGCGATTTATAAACCAGAGTTTTGTAGCTGAGCCTGATATATGAACTCAATCAATTTGGGCATGTTTAACAAACTCTCTTTTAGCCCCCACTGAGTGAAATGAACGCTGTTGAGAGAAGCAAAGCAAATACAGGTAATCTTTTGAGTTACAGCCAAAATTGAGCCCAAAATTTCTGTTACCAAGTGAAACGGCTGTTAAGTGAGTTTTGTCCCCTTTGTTGCCCTAGCTGTGAAGTCAATCCCTGCATTTATTAAGTGAGTAACACCGTGGTGAAATGAATAAAGGTTTCCCCAGTGAATTTGCTCATCAGAAGGTCACAAAAGGGGATCGCACGACCCCAGGACACTGCAACCGTCATAAATAAGAACTAGTTGCCAAACATCTGAATTTCGATCACGTGACCACGGGGAATGCTGCAACGGTCGTAAGTGTGAGAAACAGTCGTAAGTCACTTTTTTTCAGTGCCGTTGTAACAGTGGTGGGATTCAAAACATTTTACTACCAGTTCTGTGGGTGTGGCTTGGTGGGCACGGCTTGGTGGGCGTGGCATGGGAAGGATACTGTAAAATCTCCATTTCAACCCTCAAAATGACGCTATAGAGCAGGGTTCTCCAACCTTGGTCCCTTTAAGACTTGTGGACTTCAACTCCCAGAGTCCCTCAGCCAGCAAAGAGGGACTCTGGGAGTTGAAGTCCACAAGTCTTAAAGGGACCAAGGTTGGAGAACCCTGCTGTAGAGCACTGAACACCAGAACAACTAGACACAAGAACTGTTTTTTCTCGAACGCCATTACTCTGCTAAACAAATAATTCCCTCAACACTGTCAAACTATTTACTAAGTCTGCACTACTATTAATCTCATCATTCCCATCACCCATCTCCTTCTACTTACGACTGTATGACTGCTTTGTACCCTATGATCATCATTAAATGTTGTACCTTATGATTCTTGATGAACTTGTCTTTTCTTTTATGTACACTGATCACATATGCACCAAGACAAATTCCTTGTGTGTCCAATCACGCTTGGCCAATTAAATAAAAATTCTATTCTATTTTATTCTATTTCCACCTCACTCCAGGGGAAAGATACTGTTAAATCTCCATTCCGTCCCCACCTTACTAATCTACTTTCCAGCTCTGTTCTCCTATGCAGGGCAACAAAAGAAGACCCAGCCAATCAGCTGGGACTCGGGAGGCAGAGAATAGATCGGGGCAGGGCCAGCAATAGGTGGTATTTACCAGTTCTCCAAACTACTCAAAATTTCCACTACTGGTTCTCCAGAACTGGTCAGAACCGGTTGAATACCACCTCTGCATTGTAACTTTTGAACGGTCGTTAAAAAAGCCGAGGTCTTCCTGTACATGTGTTGTGACCGAGGCCCAAGTAGTGATTACTAAACACAATTCAGTCCTCAACAAACTTATTTTATTAAAACAGCTGAGAATTAATTCATTCTCAGCTTTGTCCAAAACAAAATTCTTAATAACCCATCCCTCGGTCTTATCACCAATCTTTGATGTCTTTGGCAACCTGCCAAAGGCTTTTCTTGGCAAACCCCCCACAAAGTTCAAGAGACGCTGACAAGAAGCACGGAAATCAATGTTGCTTTCCTACAAAGAACCCAATGGCTCATTGCTGCTCTTTTAAGCCTTATGGGAGTGGCCAATCATCTTTTGGCTTTACTCCCGAGTTGTCCTTTTTTCTTCAGCTGCTCTTGCCTTTTGGCAGCTCTTCGCATGTGTGAACTAGGAACAGGCTCCTCCTGTTCCTCTACCTCTCTGCTGTCCACCTCTGGAGGCTCCAGAGTCCGCGCATCGCTCCCACATGGCCCTGCCCCCATCTCTGCCTCCAATACAGAGCCCTTGTCCGGGCCTTCCCCTGACTCCAGGACTGGCCCATTGTCCTCCCCAGCCTCCTCACTGTCCGACTCCGCTGCCAGGTCCGCAGGCTGCTGGCAGACCACAACAACATGTTACTGATTTGGTAACTTTCTTCTCACCTAACCTGGGACTTCAGGATCTCCGTAAAACTTGGTTAAGTTTAAGGGTGGCTTGTTGACCTTTCCTTTGTTCCCCTAGGTGGAGAACTGGAGGAGCAAGAACTCACCTCGCTGAAATTTATATCATCGCCTTATTCAGTGGACCTGTCGAAAACCAAACGTTACTTTGTGCCCAATGCTCCGTACGAAGTGCTGGTATGTGCTGTGTTTTTCTGCCATGTTCGTCATCCATCTTGGGAAGGGTGGTTGTGAGAACGGGTGCACGTTGATTCTGGTTTTCCTTCACATTTCTGAATTCCAAGCACAGGGTTTTGCATACACTTCAGCAGCTTGACACTGGTGTGTAACGCAGTTAGAAATGTAGGTGGCTTAAGAAATCTGGTTCTTTGTTTGGTCAGGGGAATAATCTGTTGTTCTGAGTTCCTCGACTCCCAGTTGGGCTTCCTAGTTTCTCGGCCTCTCCAAAAGCAATTCAGACAAACAAGGAAACAAACAAACAAAATAACCTTACATTTTTTACAATTTTCCCACATTTACAGTATTTTTCGGAGTATAAGATGCTCCAGACTATAAGACGCACCTACCTCTTTTGGTGAGGAAAACAAGAAAAAGAAATCTGCCTCTGCCTCCCAGCAATTTTGCCTCCTTGCAAACAGCAAACAGCCTGCTTTACTTTCATTTTCATTTTCAGCATAGCTTGATTAGCACAAGAAGAAGAAAAACTGCTCCCAGCAATTTACCTCCTTGCAGCAAGCAGCAGAGGCCTGTGCAAAACAGCTGAGAGCAAAACAGCTGAGAGTTGGGAGGCTGATCCAATCAACTTGTGCTAATTAGGCTGTGCTGAAGCTGAAATGGGCTGTTTCTTCTTGCTGCTTGCTGCCAGGAGGTAAATTGCTGGGAGGCAGAGGCCAAAGGGTGGGGGCCAGTGGGTGGGCGGGATACATTAGCACATTTGGTATATAAGACGCACCTAAATTTTCACCCCCTTTTAGGGGAAAAAAAGGTGCATCTGATACTCCGAAAAATAGAGTAGTCTAGACCAGAGTTTCTCAACATGGCAACTTGAAGGTGTGTGGACTTCAGCTCCCAGAATTCCCCAGCCAGCCTAGCTGGCTGAGGAATTCTGGGAGTTGAACTCCACACACCTTCAAGTTTCTAGGTTGAGGAACACTGGCCTAGAAGGAGAAAATGGCAGAACTCTGACCAATCTTACTTATTGACTTTTTTTTTAAGCAAGCCCGTTATTTCATTTTTGCAACAGTAAAGTTGTAAAAATCAAGTTTAAAGACAGCATTTCAGTGATAATTTTGTTTTTTAAAAAAGTACCTTGTGAAGGGCAGCGAGCAAAGGGAAAGGGCATTTGTGTTGCTGGAGAGAGTAACTAATTCAATCAGAAGTTTCTATCTACAATCAAATTCATTAAATCAAGTAAACCCTAAGGTGGCATGAATAAAAAAACCAAAACACTATTATATACATAGCAAGAAAGAATGGGTCGATGTCAATTTTTTCAAGTGGTCCTGAGTCACTGACTCTAAGCCTAAATAAATAAATAAACTTTTGGGAGGCTGGAGACAAATGAGGACAATATGTGGATTTTCCCCCTCTCAAAAATTGGTCAGAGCTGAATTCGCATCCTGGGTGTGGATCCATCAGCTGTTTTGGGTTTTAGAGATATAACTTCTAACCACCAGAGGTCATTGTTTTGATGAAACGTATCCTTAAATGCTCAAAAAGGGATGCAGTGGCTCAGTGGCTAAAACGTTGAGCTTGTCGATCAAAAGTCGGCAGTTCAGCGGTTTGAATCCCTAGTGCCGCGTAGCGGGGTGAGCTCCCGTTACTTGTCCCAGCTTCTGCCAACCTAGCAGTTCGAAAGCACGTAAAAAATACCAGTAGAAAAATAGGGACCACCTTTGGTGGGAAGGTAACAGCATTCCGTGCGCCTTTGGTGTTTAGTCATGCCGGCCACATGACCACGGAGACGTCTTCGGACAGCGCTGGCTCTTCGGGTTTGAAATGGAGATGAGCAACGCCCCCTAGAGTCAGGAACGACTAGCACATATGTGCAAGGGGAACCTTTACCTTATCCTTAAATGCAGAACCATTGTAATGGATCATCTGAAATGTGGTTGGAAAGCTTTAGAAATTCTTCACGCTGTTTGTGGAAAGATTTTAAGGAGTGGGACAGAACCCATTGAGTTGACGGTTGAATTGCGTTTTTAAAGAGGGTTTTCTGCCCTTCCCTGCTTTATTATTAGAGTTGGTATGATCACATGGCTTTTCACAAGTTGGAGCAAAATCCAGACTTACTTTATGCATGTTCATGTGAGCGTGGCTTGATCGCCTGACACACATAGTAATTTGCTGGTTAACCTCTAATACTTTGTGGTAGATAAGTGACCGCGATGTCTTTTGAAAAGATTGTGTGTAAGAGCTGAAGAAGCTTCTTGGATGAGAAGCGAAACATCTTCAAAGGAAAACAAAAAAGTCCAGTTGCCTCTTGGGGAAAAAAAGCACCTTTGGGACAACCATGACCTGGATGACTGAGAATCTCCACTATGCATTGCGTATAAGAATTTTACAAACCCCACAGAAGCCCAGTTAGGATCGGGATGAGAGAAAACCAACTCTTTCTTTTTACGTCTCCCCTTGATTGTCTTCTCTCCAAATGGCGATAGAAAATGAGAAAGGATCAGATGAACAGAGTTGGAAGGGACCTTATAAGTCATCTAGTCCAACTCCCCGCTCAAGCAGGAGACCCTACACTATTTCTGACAAATGGCAGTCCAAGTCTCTTTTCTCCCTCCCCACCGTTCTAAAATGGTAACTGGGCAGACTCGACCCTACATTAATTATATTTATACATCTTCAACAATCCCTGTACATTAACCATCACTCCATCTCTACCCTCAACCCCCCAATTCCCCTCCCCCTTACCCCCCACCCCCCACCTCGACTTCCCAGAACAAAATGCAGGGTATCAAAACTAACAATCATAATCCAAAATAATTCCTAAATTATAATCTCTAGTCACTCCACACTTAATCACACTCTCAATTCCCCTCTCCTTCAGAAATATATCTAATACAAAATATTTCCTAAATTTACTCATATGCTATTCGATATTTTTTTATCTGATACTTATTTTGAATATAATCAATCCACATTTTCCATTCTAAAATATATTTTTCTTGTGTATAGTCTTTCAAGTAAGCAGAGATTTTTGCCATTTCTGCCAGATTTGATACTTTGAGTGTCCATTCTTCAATTGTAGGTAATTCTTCTTTCTTCCAATATTGAGCAATCAAAAGTCTTGCGGCTGTTATTAAGTTCAAAATCAATTTAGTCTCTATAGCTGTACAATCCATAATTATTCCTAGTAGAAAGAACTGCAGAGTAAACTTAATCTTCTTTTTCAAAATATTCTGCATGATCCACCATACTTTAATCCAAAATGCTTTAACTTTTTTACAAGTCCACCATATATGGTAATAAGTGGCATCTTCACAATCGCGTCTCCAACATTTAGCCTGTACATTAGGATACATGCAGTCCAAGTCTCAAGACTTGGACTGGTTTAGCTCACGCTGGTAAAAGCCTGTTATTAAGAACACAGTAGCCTGCAATTACTGCAGGTTCGAGCCCGGCCCAAGGTTGACTCAGCCTTCCATCCTTTATAAGGTAGGTAAAATGAGGACCCAGATTGTTGGGGGGGCAATAAGTTGACTTTGTAAAATATATATATATAAATATATACAAATAGAATGAGACTATTGCCTTATACACTGTAAGCCGCCCTGAGTCTTCGGAGAAGGGCGGGGTATAAATGTAAACAAACAAAAAAAAAAGAGACGAAGCTCCCACAACTTCCGAAGGCAAACTTCTGTTCCATTGGTTGATTGTTCTCACTGTCAAAAAGTTCCTTCTCATTTCTAGGTTGAATCTCTCCTTGGTCAATTTCCAGCCATTATTCCTTGTCTGGCTTTCAGGTGCTTTGAAAACAGGTTGACCTCCCTCCTCTCTGTGGCAGCCCCTCAAGTATTGGAAGATGGCTATCATGCTTTCCCTGGTCCTTCTCTTCACTAGACCAGCCATGCCCAGTTCCTGGAACTATTCTTCATATGTTTTAGCCTCCAGTCCCCTAATCATCTTGGTTGCTCTTCTCTGCACTCTTTCTAGAGTCTCAACATCTTTTGCTCTAGTATGGTGGCGGAGCAACCGAGAACATAAAGGCAAAATAGCTCTAAATCAGGATCTCACCTAAAGGGAAGACGGGAATTGCACACCACTCAAGAGTCAGCATCAGCTGGGGTGGCTTACAAACCTCACAAAAAACATAGGTGGTCCTCAGCTTACGACCACAATTGAGCCCAACATTTCTGTTGCTAAGCAAGACAGTTGTTCAATGATTTTTGCCCCATTTTACGACCTATCTTGCCACTGTTGTTAAGTTAATCACTGTAGCTGTTAACTTAGTAACATCATGGTTGCTAAGCGAATCTGGCTTCCTCATTGGCTTTGCTTGTCAGAAGGTCGCAACAGGTGATCACATGACCCCGGGACACTGCAACCGTCATCAATATGAGTCAGTTGCCAAGTGACTGAATTTTGATCACATGACCTTGAACAGGCTGCAACGGTCATAAGTTTGAAAAGCAGTCGTAGGTCATTTTTTTCAGTGCTATTGTAACAGTGGTGGGATTCAAAAAAAAATTACTACCAGTTCTGTGGGTGTGTCTTGGTGGGCGTGGCAGGGGAAGGATACTGTAAAATCTCCATTCCTACCCTACTCCAGGGGAAGGAAGGATACTGTAAAATCTCCATTTCAACCCTCAAAACGACACTATACAGCACTGCACACCAGAACAACTAGACACAAGAACAGTTTTTTCTCGAACGCCATCACTCTGCTAAACAAATAATTCCCTCAACACTGTCAAACTATTTACTAAAGCTGCACTACTATTAATCTTCTCATCGTTCCCATCACCAATCTCTTTCCACTTATGACTGTATGACTGTAACTTTGCTGCTTGTATCCTTACGATTTATATTGATATTGATTGGTCACTGAATGAACCGTTGCAAGTCGAGGTCTGCCTGGAAATTCAATACCCCTTCTTCATGGGTGACATGATAGCAGTGTTCCAATATCTCAGGGGCTGCCACAAAGAAAAGGGAGTCAAGCTATTCTCCAAAGCACCTGAGGCAGGACAAGAAGCAATGGGTGGAAACCAGGATGAATTCCAGCAGGTTCTGACAGGTTCTGAAGAACTAGTAGCGGAAATTTTGAGTAGTTCGGAGAACCGGCAAATACCACCTCTGGCTGGCCTCAGAGTGGGGTGGGAATGGAGATTTTGCAATATCCTTCTCCTGCCATACCAACCAAGCCATGCCCACCAAACCATAGCACGCCCACCAAGCTATGCCCACAGAACCATTAGTAAAAAAAATTTGGATTTCACCACTGGTGGGAACTAATCAAGGAGAGAAGCAACTTAGAACTTTTCTGACAGTTAGAACAATTAATCAGTGGAACAATTTGCCTCCAGAAGTTGTGAATTCTCCAACACTGTTTTTAAGAAGAGATTGTATAACCATTTGTCTGAAGTGGTGTAGGGTTTCCTGCCTAAGCAGGGGGTTGGACTAGAAGATCTCCAAGGTCCCTTCCAATTCTGCTATTCTATTTTATTCTTCTTCTATTGGACAATGTGCTAGTCTGTGGTTTGGGTGAGTTAATTCCAATTACCCAACTGATAAAGAGCAAAATTGTGGGAGATATAATTCACCAAAATCTGTAAGCACAAATCCACACTCTGTGGCTGAGAGAGCATGTGTTGAACACATTCATCTGTTTTTATTGATTTGCTGCACACATTTCTACCCCACCTCAATCCTGAACTCTCAGCAGCTTCTTGCAGATCAGTCTGCCCGTGTGAATGTGTTCGTTCTTGCAATTGTTCACTTGTGGTTTTTCTCAGCTATAGGTATGCAACTAAACCGCATAAAGTTTCACTGGGAGGCCAATGCATTTAAATTATTATAGCTGGAAGTACAGTCAGCCAGAGGTTTAAACTGGATTTGGCATTTTTATCCACTAATCAAGTATTTCCCCAGGACCTGGGCTAGACGAATGTTGTTGTTTGGTGGTGTTAAAGGTATCGTCCTAGAATGAAAACCATTTTAAGAAAAGCTGCCTTCTGCAATTGACTGGTAGGGATATGGTCAATGTCCATGGTCTTCAAGTGCTGCTCCAGATGTTTTGAGATTGCACCCAAGGCACCTATTACTGTTGTTACCATCCTTGCTTTCTTTTCCTATAGTCATTCTACTTCTATTTGTAGGTCTTTGTGTTTTGTGATTTTCTCTGGCTCTTTCTCTTCTCTTTTGCTGTCTCCAGGTATTGCAATGTCCACTACCTAGCCTTTTTTTGTCTTTTTTATGGAGACTTGTTAGGTCTGGACTGTTTGTGTGACTGGTGCTTGTATTTGAATTCTAAAACTCCCAGAGCACTTATCATTGTTAATAAAACATTCTGGATTTTCTTCCACGTCCTCCAGGCTCGAATCACACTGCCGGATGGCTCACCAGCCGCCAACCTCCCCGTCCGCTTCAGAACCCGCATAACCGGAGCACAATCTCCCATGGATGAACAGATGAACACCAATAAGGAGGGAATTGTGAACTACAGAATCAATGTTGTTCGAGGCTCTTCCTCGGTCACTGTGACGGTATTGTTTCACCCATCAAAAGGGAGGGGACAGGAGGGGAGGAAGAAAGACAATTACAGCAAAATCTGTGTGTATGCTCACAGAAAATGGGCGTACACATACAGACAGACAGGGGTGGGTTCTACTTACCTTTACTACTGGTTCGCAATGGGAGCGTGCGCGCTTCTGTGCATGTGTGCCAAATATGATGTCAGGGCGGGTGGGTGGAGTCTCCCGCCGCTTTTACTACCGGTTCTCAAGAACTGGGCAGAACCGGGAGCAACCCATCACTGCATACAACATATGCATGTATACATGTCTATTTATATGCAGTGGTGGGATTCAAATAATTTAACAACTGGTTTTCTGCCCTAATGACCGGCTTAGTGGGTCATAGTGGGCATGGCCAGGAGTGTGACAGCAGCACTTGGTCTCCCACACTCCCCTGGAAGCAAAAACAGGTCGCAGGGGACTGCGCCACACCCCGCCATGCTCCGTTTTGGGCCTACTAGGCCTCCATGCAGCCTCCTGGGAGCAAAAACAGGCTGCAGATGGGGCTCACGCCGCATCCCCCCCCCATGGCCCATTTTGGGCCTAGTAGGCCTCCCTGCACTTACCTGGGAGCCAAAATGGGGCATGTGGGGACTCCTGGAAGGGGCCTGCCAGCAATTTAACAATCGGTTCGCCTGAACCAACTGAATCCCACCACTGTGTATATGTATGTGTATGTTTATGTTTATATGTATATGTATTCATACTGTACAGGTATTCCTTGATTTACAACAGTTTATTTAATGACCATTTGAAGTTACAATGGCACTGTAAAAAGTGAATTATGACCACTATTCACACAGCCATTGCAGCATCCCCATGATAATGAGATCAAAATACAGACGCTTGGCAATTGGCATGTATTTATATGTCTGTTGCAATGTCCTGGGGTCATGTGATTTTGCAAACTTCTGATAAGCAAAGTCACTAAGAAAGCCTGATTCACTTAACAATCGCAGTGGTTCTCTTAACATCTGTGGTAAGAAAGGTCATAAAATGGGGCAAAAGTCACTTAGCAACTGCCTTGCATAGCAATGGAAATTTGGGGCTCAATTGTGATCATAAATCGAGGACTACTTGTTCATGAAACTTTCCCAACCCAGAGACGATAGATAGATAGATAGATAGATAGATAGATAGATAGATAGATAGATAGATAGATAGATAGATAGATAGATAGATAGATAGATAGATAGACAGACAGACAGACAGACAGACACATAGATAGACAGACAGATAGACAGATACATAGATACATATATAGACGATAGATAGATAGATAGATAGATAGATAGATAGATAGATAGATAGATAGATAGATAGATAGACAGACAGACAGACAGGCAGGCAGACAGACAGACAGGCAGACAGATAGACAGATACATAGATATATAGATGATAGATAGACAGATACATAGATACATGTATAGATGATAGATAGACAGATAGATAGACAGATACATAGATACATATTTAGATGATAGCTAGATAGCTAGATAGCTACAGATAGATAGATAGATAGATTTTTTTTTATTTTTTATTTTTTATTTTTTTACATTTATATCCCGCCCTTCTCCGAAGACTCAGGGCGGCTTACAGTATGTTAGCAATAGTCTTCATTCTATTTGTATATTTATATACAAAGTCAACTTATTGCCCCCAACAATCTGGGTCCTCATTTTACCTATCTTATAAAGGATGGAAGGCTGAGTCAACCTTGGGCCTAGTGGGACTAGAACCTGCAGTAATTGCAGGCAGCTGCTGTTAATAACAGACTGCATTAGCAGTCTGAGCCACAGAGGCCCCTGTGATGATGGAGAGATGGATAGATGATGGATGGATGGATAGATGATAGATAGATAGATAGATAGATAGATAGATAGATAGATAGATAGATAGATAGATAGCTTCACATAGCTTCTCTCTAAGCGATTTACAGAATCAGCATATTGCCCCTAACAATCCGGCTCCTCATTTTACCAACCTTGGAAAGATGGAATGGATGGAAGGCTGAGTCAACCCTGAGCCAGTGAGAATCGGACTGCTGGCAGTCAGCAGAATTAGCCTGCAATATTGCATTCTAAACCGCTGCACCACCACGGCTCTTGATATCCCCTCTGTCCAGTAGAGGGGATATCAAGATCAGACTATCTTTATTTTTCCCACAGCTAAGAGCGGGAACAGAGAGTCCAGCAGAAGCGACCTTGACTGCCAAGGCCACCAAGTCCACCAGAGGCAACTATTTGATCATTGAAAGTCCCAGAAGTTATGGCTTGAATATTGGAGAGACCCTCACAATTGATTTGAAACCCATTGGATCAAATGCCTTCACCGACATCTATTACATGGTGAGTCCCTTCAGGAGGTTTGGTGGGAGATGTTCACAGGAACCTGGCGCTTCTCTCTCTTTATATACAAGTGGCTTGTCCTGTCAATGTTGGGGCGTGTCTGCTTGTAGAACTGGGCAGAAAATTAGCAGTGTGCATCCATGAACTCCAACTAGCAGTCTGAAGATGTGATGAAAACTCCTTAATTGTGCAATACATGGACACGCATAACCATAGTTTCAACTGGGAAACTCTGAGAACCCTAGACCAAAAATGCTAGAGAATTCCTGGAAGCCTGTTACTCAGACAGATCAGCTGTCAATAGATACATAGAAATAAACAACATTTAAATACCATTCAAAAGAGACAGTCAAAAAGCTAAAAGGCAAATAAAGAGATCACAACAGCTCCTTCCTAGCAATCAACACCCAGATAAACATAGATGAACACCTCGATCAGGGATGTCAAACTCAACAACTGGATCTGGCCCACAAGGATGCTTAGATCTAGCCTGAGGGGCCGCCATGGAAACAACGAAGGACCAGCCTGCAGGGTCTCTACCAGCAAAAATGGAGCTTGGGAGAACCATGCGCGCCCCTCCCCAAGCTCCGTTTTCACTGGCAGAGCACTCGGGCCCCCATAGGCGCCCCCACACAAGTGATGTCGAGCTGACCATGCCCCCTTTGCCACCCCCAACTCCCCCAAGGTCAAATACAACCCTAATGCATCCCTCAATGAAATCAAGTTTGACCTCCCTGACTAGATTAACATCAGACCAGCAAACACGAAGTAAACAATACTCCAATCAAGAAAAAAAATAGTAACGCAGAAAAATAATCAAACATAAACAACAGTCTAATCCAGAAACTATCAAGACCACTCCCACCAAGACCAGGGTGAAATTCTACCGGTTGGCACCGGTTCAGGCGAACTGGTAGTTAAAAAGCTACCGGTTCAGGCGAACCAATAGTAAAAAAAAAGCTACCAGTTCGTCCGAACCAGTATTTCCGACGATCAGCTGTGCCGCGCGGTTTATATTCGCTAGAAAGCAAGAAATGCAATCTAAATCGCATGGCATAGCTGTTCCCCCCCTCGCTGTTCTACTTACCTTGTCAAGCCTTCTTTTCCCACGCAAAGTGCACATTTGGAGTGCACTGTGCATGAGTGTGCAGTGTGCTTTTGACACGCACTGCATATGTGCATGCACAGCGTGCTTTTGGCGCACACCACGCATGCGTGCGCAGTGAACCGGTGGCAATCCATAGAGGATTTCACCACTCACCAAGACCAAGCTACTGGTATATAAAAAGAGAGCAAATCCCACTTCCTTCTAGCACTGATGATGTAACCTAGCTGGGTAATGAATACATGTTTTCTCCTTGCCTTTGGTTATAGCAATAGCATATTTGGTTATAGCAATAGCACTTACACTTATATACCGCTTTACAATGCTTTACAGCCCTCTCTGTAGTCAGCCTATTTCCCCCAGCAATCTGGCTCCTCATTTTACCCACCATGGAAGGATGGAAGGCTGAGTCAACCTTCAATCAAACTTCAGAATGTGGGAAGAGTTAGCCTGCAATACTGCATTTTAACCACTGGTTCCACCACAGCCCCTATAAAGTGGCTTATTATTTTGTATAATTTTCTAAATAAATTGTAGCTATATTTACTATCACCTATATTGCAACACAGACGGCCTCCCTCCCTCCCTCCCTCCCTCCTATCGTTTATTCCCACATCAACAACCTTGTGAGATAGGTTGGATGAAAAGATGACCAGCTCAGAGCTTCCATGGTTGAGAGCAGCTTTACAACCTGGATTTCCCCACCACATTCATTACAATTAACCACATCGACTCGAGACGAGAGGGAGGAATTGGCCCTATGGCTCCCAGATGTTGCCATAGGTGACGAGGAACAACAACCTGGGTCTGCCCATGCTTAGTCGAACACCTTCACCCTTAGACCACAATGGATCTTGGGCTGAGAGGGAAAGATTGACTCAGTCAAGATTATTCCCTCGCTCATCTCACCTGGTTCACTTTAAACGTTGTGCCATGATGACTTGTTATGGAGCAAACTATAGACAGTCCTCAATTGACAACCATTTAACTTGTGACCGCTTGAAGTTACAGCGTCACTGAAAAAAAAGTGACCATTGTTCACACTTACAATCATGGCAGCTGTTGTGACCCAGGCCCAAGTAGGTAGTAATAAACTTAGTCTGTGGAAAAGCAAACTTTATTCGAACAGCTGGGAATTACTTCATTCCCAGTGTCGTTCAACTCAAAGTAAAACAAATGCCTCCCAACACAAATTCCTCAGTTATCTCACAAACCTTAGTCCAATTAGGCAAACTGCCAAAGGCCCTTCTTGGCAAATGTCCAGAAGCCACAAAAACAAAGATGTAGATCAGGGATGCCCAAACTTGGCCCCTTGAAGAGTGGTGGACTTCAACTCCCAGAATTCCCCAGCCAGCAACTTGCTCATATTTATAGCTCATGCTGGCTGGGGAATTCTGGGAGTTGAAGTCCACCACTCTTCAAGGGCCCAAGTTTGGACACCTCTGATGTAGATGAAGCAGAAGACAAAACAGAAGACGCAGCTACAACGTTGTTTTCCAGCAAAGCTCATATGCCGGGGCTGGTCTGTTTTAAGCCTTATGGGAGGGGCCAATCATCTCTTGGCCCTACTCCCGAGTTGTCCTCTCTGCTTGACCTGCTCTTGCCTTCTGGCAGCTCTTCTCATGCGTGCACTAGGAACAGGCTCCTCCTGTTCCTCTGCCTCACTACTATCAGGCTCTGGAGGTTCTGAAGTCTGCACCTCACTCCCTGATGGTCCTGGCCTCACCTCAGCCTCATCACTGTCCGACTCCGTTGCCAGCTCCGTAGGCTGCTGACAGACCATAACAGCAGCATCCTCATAGTCAGGTGATCAAAATTTGGGCGCTTGGCGACTAGCCTCTATTTATGACGGGTTGCGGCATCCTTGGGTCATGTACCTTTGGCGACAAGCAAAGTCGACAGGGAAGCCAGGTTCACTGAACAACCGTGTTACTAATTTAATAACACCAGTGATTCATTTTAACAACGGCGGCGGGAAAAGTTGTTAAATGGGGCAAAACTCAACAAACGTCTCACTCAGCGATGGAAATTTGGGGCTCAGTTGAGGCCGTAAATTGAGGATTTCCTGTACTGGGTTATGGGATTATTATAATTCTTTTAAAAAAAAAAATTCTGGAAGATGTGCCTCTGTGCTTGAGCACTGTTTGTCCATTTTCCTACAGGTTCTGAGCAAAGGAGACATCATCTCTGTCAACAGCGCTCCGCGAGGCATTCTCACAGCAGCCCCTATTCGCATTACACCTAATCTGATGCCAACATTTCGTGTTGTGGCTTTTTACCGCCTTGGGGATGAAATTGTCTCTAACTCCATATGGTTGGAGGTGGTCCCCCGCTGCGAGGGGAAGGTATGTTGCATTTAGGAGGGGTTTGCGTTTCCGAATCCACTCCAGAGTTTTGTGCCAGTGATTTGTTTATAAGACAGTCAGTTGTTTCACTCATTGTCACATTCCCGCATTCCGTTCGGTGCTCGGCTTGGTTTTTGGTGTAGTGCAGGGCAGAGGTGAAATCCAGCCGGTTCTGACAGGTTTTGAAGAACCGGTAGTGGAAATTTTGAGGAGTTCAGAGAACCGGCAAATACCACCTCTGGCTGGCCCAGGAGTGGGGAGTGGGGTGGGAATGAAGATTTTGCAGTATCCTTCCCCTGGAGTGGGGTGGGAATGGAGATTTTGCAGTATCCTTCCCCTGGAGTGGAGTGGGAATGGAGATTTTGCAGTATCCTTCCTCTGGAATGGGGTGGGAATGGAGATTTTGCAATATCCTTCCTCTAGAGTGGAGTGGGAATGGAGATTTTGCAGTATCTTTCCCCTAAAATGTATTGGGAATGGAGATTTTGTAGTAACTTCATCTAAAATGTATTGGGAATGGAGATTTTGCAGTATCCTTCCCCTAAAATGTATTGGGAATGGAGATTTTGCAATATCCTTCCCTGGAGTGGATTGGGAATGGAGATTTTGAAATATCCTTCCCTAGCATGGGAATGGATATTTTGCAGTATCCTTCCCTGGAGTGGAGTGGGAATGGAGATTTGGCAGTATCCTTCCCCTTGAATAGACTGGTAATGGAGATTTTGCAATATCATTCCCATAGAATATATTGGCAATGGATATTTTGCAGTATCCTTCCACTGGAGTTGGGTGGGAATGGAGATATTGCAGTATTCTTCCCCTGAAATAGAGTGTGAATGAGATTTTGCAGTATCCTTCCCCTTCCCTGCCCACCGAGCCACGGCCACAGAATCGGTAGTAAAAAAAAATTGGATTTCACCATTGGTGCAGGGGTGTCAAACTCAAGGCCCACAGGCTGGATCCGGCCTACAGGGTGCTTAGATCTGACCTGTGGGGCCAGCCTGGAAACAGCAAAAGACTGGCCCGCAGTGCCTCTGCCAGCGAAAACGGAGCTCGGGGCGGGGACACATGAGGTGGGGTGGGGGTTCTTTTGTTGTATCTCACTTGACCGCATTTCTTTTTATTTTATTTCAACTCATTTTGTATCATTTTCATTTCCTCTCAATGTTGTTTCACCTCATTCTACATCAGTGTCAACTTTTGGAAAACACAGAGTTAGGTTTTCTCCGTATAGATAAATATATAATTTTTTTGGGACAGTTTGCAAAGGACAATACTGATAGTCCTTCAACTTACAATTATTGGTTAGTGACCATTTGAAGTTACAAACAGCAATGAAAAAAATTACCGCATTTTTTGGAGTATAAAATGCACCAGAGTATAAGACACACCTTAGTTTTTGGGGAGGAAAATAAGAAAAAAGCTGATTGGCAGGTAGATTGGCCTCCTGGAATACCCCCAATCAGCTGTTCCCAGAGGTGAATTTTAGCAACAGGTTCCTTGGTTATGAGCTCTGTGCCTTGCTTTTTTTTCATCCTCTGAAACTTCTGAAACTACATTTAAAAAAAAAAAATTCTGCCTCTGAAAGCCTCCAAAACAGAGCTTCAGAAAAAAAGCCTCTGAAGCTCTGTTTGGAGGCTTTTTTTCTGAAGCTGTGTTTGGGGGCTTCTTTTCTGAAGCTTCATTTCTGATGCTTTTTTTCAGCCTCTGAAACCTCCATTTGAGAAGCTGGGCGGGGTTACATTCATAGTATAAGACGCACCCAGATTTTCACTCTCTTTTTTGGGGGAAAAGGTATGTCTTATACTCTGAAAAATACGGTATTTGTGACCGTTTTTCACACTTATGACCACTGCAGCATCTTGTGGTCATGTGATCAAACTTTGGATGCTTTGCAACTGGCATGTATTTATGACAGTTGCAATGTCCTGGGGTCATGTGGTCACCTTTCATGACCTGATGAGCAAAATCACTAGGAAAGCCAGATTCACTTAACAACTGTGTTCCTAACTCAACAACCATAGTTGTTAAGACAAACAATTTTGTCAAGAAAGGTTGTAAAACGAAGCAAAACTCATTTAACAATTGTTTCGCTTAGCAATAGAAATTTGAAGCTGTGGTTGTGGTCATAAGTCATGGACTACCTGAATTTAGGCGGACTTTAGTCCAACTGGACTTCCTCCAACCCATTACTTTCCAAATATTTCAGAGAACATTTCTGGAATTCCCAGGCAATTCATGAAGCTCTCACCTCTCCCATCTAGAGATCAAGGAAGAGGTTGGGGTTGGTTGTCCTACTTCTCCCTCACTCTGTCTTTCCAACCTTCAGCTGGAGATTCGCTCCTCGTCAAACGTTGACCGTCTGCAGCCACAGTCACGCCTGTCACTCACCCTAAACACAGATGTCAAATCCTTTGTCTCTCTCTCTGCCACGGATGCTGCCGTTTACGCTCTCAACGGGAAGAATCGACTCACACAAGGAAAGGTATGGCGCCTTCTGGTTCAGCTACTCTTCTTAGTCATTTGGGTGCACAACTCCTTGTTTCTACTGCATGTGTAAGATAGCTGTGATGGTTAGGAATTTGATGGGCACATTTGGGAACCTGAGGGGTTTTATTTATTCATTCATTCATTCATTCATTCATTCATGGTTTTTTTTGTTTTATTTTATTTTATTATTTCATTTTATTTTATTTTTTATTGTTTCGTTTTGTTATGTTGCTATGTTATATTTCATTTAATTTCATTTTTTTGTTATTTTATTTTATTTTATTTGTTTTTTATTTTATTTCTTTTTATTTCATTTCATTTCATTTTTATTTTATTTTTTATTGTTTTATTTTATTTTATTATTTTTTATTTTATTTTATTATTATTTTATTTTATTTTATTTTTATTGACTGCCCACATTACCCCAAGGAAACTCTGGGCAGTATTACATTATTAAAAAGATAAAATTTTACAAAGCCTATACAGAAGAGAAACTAAGGGCCGTGATAGCTCAGGCTGTTAAGAAGCCTGTTATTAGAACACAGCAGCCTGCAATTACTGCAGGTTCGAGCCCGGCCCAAGGTTGACTCAGCCTTCCATCCTTTATAAGGTGACTCATATTTATGATGGTTGCAGGATCCCCAGATCATGTTGATTGTAAAAAAAAATATACAAATAGAATGAGACTATTGCCTTACACACTGTAAGCCGCCCTGAGTCTTCGGAGAAGGGCGGGATATAAATGTAAACAAAAAAAAAAGTCATAAACCACATAAAATATAGGTAGTCCTCATCTTACAACAGTTCATTTAGTGACCCTTCAAAGTTATCAGGGCTCATTCAGACGCTTGGCAACTGACTCATATTTATGATGGTTGCAGGATCCCCAGATCATGTGATTGACAAGCCAAGTCAATGGGGAAGGCAGATTTGCTTAATAACGGGGTTACTAATTTAACGCTTACAGTGATTCACTTAACAACTGTGGCAAGAAAGGTTGTAAAATAGGGCAAAACCCACCTAGTAACTGTTTCTCTTAGCAGCAGAAATTTTGGGCTCAATTATGATAATAAGTTGAAACTACCTGTCCATTTTTTTTTTATTTGCATTTATATCCCGCCCTTCTCCGAAGACTCAGGGCGGCTTACATTGTGTTAAGCAATAGTCTTCATCCATTTGTATATTATATACAAAGTCAACTTTTATTGCCCCCAACAATCTGGGTCCTCATTTTACCTACCTTATAAAGGATGGAAGGCTGAGTCAACCTTGGGCCTGGTGGGACTTGAACTTGCAGTAATTGCAGGCAGCTGTGTTAATAACAGACTGCTTAGTCTGTTGAGCCACCAGAGGTCCATAACCCTAATCAAAAGATAGGGAGGGAATAAGATGAAGAGGGAGTGAGGGGGGATCTGTCAGTAGTCTGTCAACTGCACCCAGTGTGAAGACTCCCCTCCATTGGAGCTCCAAGCCAGCTGGCAATGCCAAATTTTAAAGCTCTTGTGGAAGATCAGAAGGATTGGAGCAACAGATGGAAGTTTATTAAGGAGAGTGTCAGGCTGCCTCTGATTATATCTAGGAAAGAATACACCTTGACTACATTTGCAAATAAAGAAAAGTACTTTTACTAGATACATCTTGATTGCAGCAGTATAAAGTTGAATCTGAGACAAAATATGGCTAACATTCCAAACCCCCGCTGTTACTCCCTCCTCTTCCCAAGAGGTCATCAGGTCTGGTCCAATGCCAGCTCCTTCTCGGGGCCCCGTGGTAATCTTCTTCCGCAGGTCTCTTGCTGTCAGTCAAATCAGGAATGCAATGTCCGTTGAGAGTTCGCGCTCAAACATTCCTGTTGAATTCAAAGCATTAATCTCCCCTCCCCCCTTAATTATGTCAGACCGGCAGTCTTAAAGGGCCCTCTCTCCTTACCCTGAATCCAAGAGCTATTTACATTACAAATAAAACCCCATGCTATCTAACAACTGAATATAAAGAGTACAAAAGATGTGAAGATTGGAGTGGAGGCTGACAGAGAGATTCATTGGTGGTATTCAGCCGGTTCTATCAGGTTCGAGCGAACCGGTAGTGGCAGCTGCGGGAGGCTCCACCCACCCTCCCAGACATCATCACGTCCTGTTTTTGATGCTCTGCACATGTGCAGAAGGTCCTTTGCATGCGCGGAGGTGGTGTGCGCACTCATATTTGCGAACCAGTAGTGAAGATAAGTGAATACCATCCCTGGAGAGATCCAACCTAGAACTAAGGAAAAATTTCCTGACAGGAAATCTTTGCTAGTTATGTTTGCACCTCTTCTAATTCTAGCTAACCTGTCTGGGGAATTCTGGAAGTTATCGTCCACACATCTTAAAGTTGTGAAGGCTGAGGAACACTGATCCAGTAAAACATCACACATCGATAGAAGCAGGCTCTCTTTTTCTCTGGTCTCTCTCACTTTCTGGCCTTATCATCTTTCCACACCTGTATTTATTTTCCCTCTTGAAATCAGGTTTCTGAGGCCATGAAAAGTTACGATCTCGGCTGCACTGCCGGCAGCGGGGAAGATTCCCTGGGTACCTTTGCCGATGCTGGTCTCTCAATTCGTGCTGGTGAACAGCAAAGCCCTCTCCGGAAGGGTGAGTAACCAGTCCTGAAGGAAAATAAAGGAAAATAAAAGGGGCAATTATCATCAGTTTCTATCCTCATAAAGAAAATGAATAATATGAATTGCAAAGCTGTGAGGAAAAGAAATGATATAACCCTCTTGGTTGGCTCAGAAGGAGATAAGGTTAAAACTGTCAAAAACTTGCAAAGACAATGCCCAGGGGTAGGCTGCTGGGGGTTTGCATGGGTTCGGGAGAACCCCTGGCTAAGATTCTGTGCAGTTCGGAGAACCTCCAAATCCCACTCCTGGCTGGCCCCTCCTATCCCAGGAGTCCCCATATGGCCCATTTTAGATGCAGGTAAGTGCAGGGTGTGTGTGGAGGATCAGGGAAGGCGAAAAACAGGCCTACTGGAAGTTCGGGAAGGCCAGAAATGGGTCCGGCCCGGCTCAGGCTCTGGAGGCCCTCTGGAAGTCAGAAACGAGCCTGTTTATGGCCTCCAGAGGGCCTCCGGAGCCTGGAGATGCCGTTTTTGCCCTCCTGGAGCTCAAGGAAAGCCTCTAGAGCAGTGGTAGTCAACCTGGTCCCTACCGCCCACTAGTGGGCGTTCCAGTTTTCATGGTGGGCGGTAGGAGTTTTGTCCAATACTGAAGCATTTTCCTTTTTTTTAATTTTCCTTTTTAAAAAATTTTCATAGCATTATTTAAAAACATTTTCATTAGGTTTTCATAAAATTCCCCGTGACAATTTAAATTTCTGAAAATATACTATTTGTATTGCCCGCGCATAAGTTTAGTTCACGTTACGTAAGTGAAACTAAATGGCGCTATAGTGCGACCGCAAACAAAAGAGTCCCGTCCCAGAATAGCTCGCGCATCTCCCCCCACACCACCCAGCTGTAACAGACAAGCAGAGCTGGTAGCCGGCACCCCCCATAAACCCAATCCATGATGCGCGAGAGACATATGCAGATGACGATACACGGCGCATTACTGTGGAACCGGTGGGCGGTTAGAAAATTTTACTACTAACAGAGATACAAAAGTGGGCGGTTGGTATAAAAAGGTTGACTACCCCTGCTCTAGAGCCCAGTGAGGGTAAAAACGCACCACCACCACCCCGACCGTGGTGAAAGAGGCCAACTAGACCACACCCACCATGGCCACTCCCACCCAGCAACCGGGCAGAGAACCCCTTACTAAAATTTTTGAAGTCCACCCCTGAGAACGCCCTTTTTCTTCTTCTTAGATTTGTGCCCTCTTGTCTGACATTTCAATCAAATCTCACAGGTTTTGACAACTTTCTAATAGCCTGGGCATTCACGGGTGCCGATTCACTTGCTTTACTGTCTGGCAAATATTTATTTTCTTCTTCTGTTTCTGAGAAAGCCGCAGCTCTCTTTTTCCGTCAGGAATCATCCCTTTTAATATCGCCGTTAGTGGGATTTTATTTAATTCCTTATCGAGTTTCCAGTCATCTTCTCCTTTTCATTTCCACAGCACACGGATGCGAAGAAAACGCTTCCCGGAAAAAGCGTTCCCTGTCGTTTCAACTTGAGATCGAGAAGAAGGGTAAGTGCTGGGAGATGAAAGGATGAGGTTCTCTGTTGTGATTCTAAGAATCCAGTTGCTCCAATTTAAGCAAAGAACTTTACTGGGGAAAACCAGAATTAGTAATAGACCTGGGGGAACCCAGAACAGGATGGAGCCCGTTAAATGGTTTGTATGAATGTGTGTTGTCGCCGGGGTGTGGGGTGTTATTATTTTACTAATCTATTGTTTTATTATTTTTATCATTTTTATTTCTTTTATATAGTTTTTATATCTGTGTAAGCCACCTTGAGTTGCCATGTGCGAGTAGGTGGCAATATAAAATTTCATAATAAAACAAAACAAAACAAAAAATAAAATAATGCAAATGCAAATACAAGCTAGCATTTAGGCTAATATACTGCCCCCTAGTGCAGGGGTCTCCAACCCTTGGTCCCTTTAAGACTTGTGGACTTCAACTCCCAGAGTCCCTCAGCCAGCAAAGCTGGCTGAGGAACTCTAGAAGTTGAAGTCCACAAGTCTTAAAGGGACCAAAGTTGGAGACCCCTGCCCTAGTGCTTTACAGCACTCTTTGTGTTGTTTATAATATAAAACAGGGGTTCCCCCCCACCCCACAGCCCACTTACGTGCTGTGGCCTGTTTGAAATAGGGCTGCTGGAAAATGGGGCAAACATCTGGGCACAAGCCGCGGGCAAGCGCATGTGTGAAGTGGAAGGCGCTTGCACATGCATGCGAAGCTCCATTTGTGCAAATGGTCTAGATAAAATGGTGGGGAAATTGTAAAAAAAAAATGTAAGGTTATTTTGTTTGTTTTCTTGTTCACCTGAATTGCTTCTGGACAGGCAGAGAAACTGGGAAGTCCAATTGGGAGTCAAGGAATTCAGAACATCAGATTTTTCCCATAGCTGAACAAAGAACCAGATTTCTTAAGCCAGCTTCAGTTCTAATTGTGTTATGCACCAAAGTCAAGCTGCTGTATTTTGGGAGTTAAGGTTCACCTATCTTAAAGTTGCAAAAGTTGAAAAATGCAGGCCTGGTATATCAAAAAGAAAAATTTGGAAACTGCTGGGATAGACTAATCAGAATTCTAAGAAGGGAATGTGAAATATCGAGTTACCTTTACCTTTCTGTATCTCTTTCGTTTCTGCATTTCATATTCACCGATATTTAATCTTCTTCTCCCCCTCTCTCTTCTGCAGTTGCCAAATACCATACACCTAATCAGGTTAAATGCTGCAAAGGTGGCATTGTGCTGCTTCGCAATGCCCGATCATGCGATGAACGTGCCAAAAGGATTCAGAACACAGAGTGCCGTGAAGTCTTCCTTGACTGTTGCCGCTATGCTGCCAAATTACGTCGCCAGTCCTGGGGGTCCCATGGTCTTGCAAGGGGTGAGTATCAGAGGTGGGTTTCAGCAGGTTCTGACTAGTTCTGGAGAACTGGTAGCGGAAATTTTGAATAGTTTGGAGAACCAGTAAAAACCACTTCTGACTGGCCTCGCCTCCATCTATTCTCTGCCTCCCAAGTCCCAGCTGATCGGGAGGAAATGGAGATTTTACAGTATCATTCCCCTGGAGTGGGGTGGGAATGGACATTTTACAGTATCCTTCCCCCTGCCATACCCACCATGCCACACCCACCAAGCCATGCCACGCCCACAGAATCGGTATTAAAAAATTTGAACCCCACCACTGGTGAGTATGGTAACCCTGAGCCAACTGAATAGGAAAAGAGAAAGGTTATATCCAGATGTCTGAACATCAATTCCTGTCGGCCCCCAAAACACATTTTATCACAAAGCGTTCCAGCTTCAGCATTCTTCCTCACAACAGCCGTAATATCTTTCTGTCAGACTCCAAAAAGCAGGAAAGAAATGTTGCCATTCTTAAAAGCAGACTTATTAATTGTTCCTCACCCATAGACAGAATCTTGCCAAATTAAAATAGTCTAACAACACCTCTATAAAGCATATAAAGGCAGTCCTCGAATTACAATCTCGATTTAAATTGTGTATAAGCAATTCCTTTGGTCCATAAAGAGTTTCAGAAACCGTAGTGTATACAGGTAGTTCTCAACTTATGACCCCAATTTCGGTTGATGAATGTTTTAAGCGGGTTTTGCCCCATTTTACCACCTTGCTTGACACCATTGTTAAGTGAATCGCTGCAGCTGTTAAATTAGTAACACAGTTGTTAAATGAATTCGGCTTCCCCATTAACTTTGCTTTTCAGAAGGTGACAAAAAGGGATCACAGTGAAATTCCAGAGACAGTGACTGTTAAAACACCTGAAGTTAAGAGGCCTGAATACCATTCCTTCTAAGGTAGCAGGAGTCTCCAACCTCAGCAACTTTAAGACTTGTGGACTTCAACTCCCAGAATTCAATGGCTGGCTAAGGAATTCTGGGAGTTGAAGTCTGCAAGTCTTAAACTTGCCGAGGTTGTAGACCCCTGCTGTAAGTTTTTTCGGAAAAGAGCAAACTCTCATTTTAGCTAATGACTTTCTCTTTCTACATAGTTGACGATGAAGACGAAGAAGATTATTTTGATGATGAAGTTATCACGCTGAGAAGATATTTCCCTGAGAGCTGGCTCTGGAAAACTTTTGTTGTGGATCAAACTTACACGTGAGTAGAACAGAATCTCAATTACAAGTCATGTTTCATTTCTTCTGAACGCTTCATCCACATCAGATATTGGGCTCCAGGGAACCTGGATCCAGGTACTGTGTCCAAATGTTTGCCTGCAGAATTATGTACAGGTCATCCTCGACTTACATTAGTTCATTTAGTGACCATTCAAAGTTACAACGGCACTGAAAAAAGGGACTTAGAACTGTTTTTTCACACTTACGACCGTGGCAACATCCCCAGAGTCACATGATCAAAATTCAGACACTTAGCAACTGACTCATATTTAGAATAGAATGGAATAGAATAAAATAGAATAGAATAGAATTTTTTATTGGCCAAGTGTGATTGGACACACAAGGAATTTGTCTTGGTGCATATGCTCTCAGTGTACATAAAAGAAAAGATATCTTCATCAAGGTACAACATTTACAACACAAATGATGGTCAGTATATCAATATAAATCATAAGGATTACCAGCAACAAAGTTACAGTCATACAGTCATAAGTGGAAAGAGATTGATGATGGGAACGATGAGAAGATTAATAGTAGTGCAGATTTAGTAAATAGTTTGACAGTGTTGAGGGAATTATTTGTTTAGCAGAGTGATGGCCTTCGGGGAAAAACTGTTCTTGTGTCTAGTTGTTCTGGTGTGCAGTGCTCTATAGCGTCGTTTTGAGGGTAGGAGTTGAAACAGTTTATGTCCAGGATGCGAGGGATCTGCAAATATTTTCACGGCCCTCTTCTTGATTCGTGCAGTATACAGGTCCTCAATGGAAGGCGGGTTGGTAGCAATTATTTTTTCTGCAGTTCTAATTATCCTCTGAAGTCTGTGTCTTTCTTGTTGGGTTGCAGAACCGAACCAGACAGTTATAGAGGTGCAAATGACAGACTCAATAATTCCTCTGTAGAATTGGATCAGCAGCTCCTTGGGCAGTTTGAGCTTACTGAGTTGGCGCAGAAAGAACATTCTTTGTCGTCCTTTTTTGATGATGTTTTTGATGTTAGCTGTCCATTTGAGATCTTGCGATATGATAGAACCTAGAAACGTAAAGGTTTCTAGTATTGTGAGTATTGTGTTGTCTAGTATTGTCTAGTATTGTCTAGTATTGTGAGAGGAAGGGTTTCTCCTAAAGTCTACCACCATTTCTACCGTTTTGAGTGTGTTCACTTCCAGATTGTTTGATTGATTGATATTTATGACGTGATCAACTTTTTCCACATTCTGACAAGTAGAGTCAACGGGGAAGCCACATCCCCTTAACAACAGTGTTACTAACTTAACAACTGCTGCAATTCATTTAATAACTGTGGCAAGAAAGGTCTCAAAATGGGGCAAAACTCACCTAACACCTCACCTGTGTGGCTTAGCAAGAGAAATTTTGGGCTTGGTTGTGCTCATAAGTTGTGGACAGGGGTGAGCTGCTGGGGGTTCACAGGGGTTCAGGAGAAATTCTAGCTAAGGTTCTGTGCAGTTCGGAGAACCCCCAAATCCCACTCCTGGCTGACCTCGCCTCGCCCACCCCAACCTGCCCCTCCCAGGAGTCCCAATGTGGCCCCTTTTGGATGCAGGTAAGTGCAGGGTGCCTGCAGAGACTCGGGGAGGGCGAAAAACAGGCCTACTGGCCCTTTTCTGGCCTCCAGAGGGCCTTCGGAGCCTGGGGAGGCTATTTTCGCCCTCCTGGAGGCTCAAGGAAAGCCTCCAGAGCCTGGGGAGGGCAAAAACGTTCCCCCCCCCCCGCTGTGGTGCAGGAAGCCAACTAGGCCACACCCACCATGGCCATGCCCACCCATTAACCAGGCAGAGAACCCCTTGCTAAAAATTTTGAAGGCCACCCCTGGTCGTGGACTACCTATAAACGGGGTCTTGGAGGTGCTGGGATGAGGGCTTAATGCAAGGGTGAAGAGTTTTATGATGACCAGTGGCTGCATTAAAGATTTTGAAGAGTTTTGTGACCTTGGTGGAAATGTCCGTGATAAAGAAAGAAAGCTTCTTCTTGGTGTTTTCCAGGGAAGAATTTCATCTTCCCGATTCCATCACCACGTGGGAGATCCAAGCGGTTAGCATGTCTTCTGCAAAAGGTAAACGTTGATGATTTTCTGCTTTTTTTGCGGGGAACCAGACACTCACAGACTTTGCCTCTCAAAGATATTGCCCAGGCATCTCCAAACTTGGCAACTTCAAGTGTTGTGGACTTCAACTCCCAGAATTCCTCAGCCAGCCAGGAGTTCTGGGAGTTGAAGTCCACTAATTGTAAAGCCGCCATGTTTGGAGATCCCTTATCTAGCTTCTAAATTCTGAAAAACTCTTTAGTCCAATGCATCAGAAGGGCATCACTTGTGTCGGGGCAATTGTGGTGGCCTGAGAGCTCTGCCAGTGAAAACAGGCTCCCGATCTCTGTTTCTGGATGCAATGGCTTTTTGCAACCCTCTTCCAATGAAAATGGAGCTCGGGAGGGCCGCGATTGCCTCCTGCGGCCCTCCAGAGCTCTGTTTTCGCTGGCGGAGGCACCACAGGCTGGTTCTTCGCTGTTTCCACGGCAGTCCCACGGGCAAGATCCAGCAGTAGATTTCACATTTTGTTACTACCAGTTCACAGCACACACGCACCCAATACGCACACATGCCTGCCTTCGGCACATGCACCCAGCCTTCTGTGCATGCGCTTTTCTCACACATGCGCCTTCCATGCATGTACCCAGCCTCAAAAACGGATGGCATAGAGCCAGGGCAAGTGGGCAGCACCCGCAATTTCCACTACCAGTTTGCCGAACTGGCTGAATACCACCTCTGGCCAGAACTAAGCACTTCATGGGCTGGATCCAGCCTGCGGGCCTTGGGTTTGACACCCCTGATTTAGATGAACTGATAGTCTGATCCATCTTCAGGCCCTTCTTAGATTTTTTTTTCTCCCTGTTTCTACCTGTGTCAGGATTTTCTCAGTCAAACAGAGGCTTTTCAGTTCAATATTTAAACTTCCTGTAACATACTTACGTTTCCTTAGCTCCATGCCTTGCTTATTTCTTTTTTTTGGTTTTTGTTTAGTAATAAGAGTTCCATTGTTATCCAGCTGCTTCTCTTTGCTAATGCTCAGTTCTTCCTGTGTTTTTAGGGATTTGTGTTTCAGAACCTTTCAAAGTTACAGTCTTCCAAGACTTCCACATTTCTCTCCGGCTGCCATACTCCGTGAAACAGTTTGAACAGATAGAGCTTCGTCCAGTGTTATATAACTACCAATCTAATCCACTCAGTGTAAGTGACATGCAAATCCATACAATGATGCAAAAATATTGCAGATCAATATTACGATGGAACCAGATCAGTTTCTAGAATATTGGGTTTTGTGGGCATTGAATTAGAAAAGGAATATGTTGTGACCAAGGCCCAAGTAGTGATTACCAAACACAATTCAGTCCTGAACAAATTTTATTAAAACAGCTGAGAATTAATTCATTCTCAGATTAGTCCAAAACAAATCGTAACCAGTCCGTCGGCCTTATCACCTTTGTTGTCTTTGGCAACCTGCCAAAAGCTTTTCTTGGCAAAAACCACACAAAGTTCAAGAGATGCTGACAAGAAACAATGGAATCAACGTTACTTTTCCACAAGGAACCCAACGGTTCATTGCTGCTCTTTTAAGCCTAATGGGAGGGGCCAATCATCTTCTGGCCTTACTGCCGAGTCGTCCTTTTTGCTTCAGCTGCTCTTGCCTTTTGGCAGCTCTTCTCATGCATGAACTAGGAACAGGCTCCTCCTGTTCTTCTGCCTCTCTGCTGTCTGCCTCTGGAGGCTCCGGAGTCCACACATCGCTCCCAGATGGCCCTGGCCCCATCTCTGCCTCTGATGCAGAGCCCTCGTCCGGGCCTTCCCCTGACTCCAGGACTGGCCCATGGTCCTCCCCAGCCTCCTCACTGTCCGACTGCACTGCCAGCTCCACAGGCTGTTGGCAGTCCATAACAGAATATAGGAAATTAATACCATATATACGTATATCACAGAAGTGAGTACATCCCCTCACGTGAGGGGGGTCATGTGATTGCCTTTTACAACCTTCCCAACTGGCTTACAACAAGCAAAGTCAATGTGGCAAGTGGATTCGCTTAAAAACCACAATGATTTCTTAACAATTGCAGCAAAACAGGTTGTAAAATCAGGCAGAACTCTCTTAAAGACCAACTTGCTTAGCAGTGGAAGTTCCTCTCCCAGTTGTGGTTGTAAGTTGAGGATCCCCTGCAATTTAGAAAAATAAGGACAAGCAGAAATGTATGAATCACCATCTCAGTTTCAGTATCAGAGCAATCTCAGAGTTTCTTGCAAGAATCATCCAGAAGCACACACAGATAACTGGTTCAGCAGGATTCATTAACTTGTCTTTATATACATAATAATAGATGAACAAATGTACAATACCAATAGGAGATTCTTCCAACGTGGTAGCAGTTACAAGCAAAACACAAGCAGAGGAGAGAACAGCAGAGATGAGTTTCTAATTTCAGTTCAGCAGACAGACTAGTTTTAGTTTCTCTGCACAGACTCAGAAGCTGCAGACTAAGACATGCTCTGGCTCCAGTTTGTCTCAGCTCCTGAACAGCCCTCATTGGCTGACTTAGTTGCTATGCCTATACATTGGCTGACCTTATTACTATGTCTTCCCAGTCATGAATATTCTGACAAGCAGTTGCTTGGTTGTTCTTGGAAAAGATGTTTAATATTTGAACAGATCTTGTTTCTCATTTTTTTGACGTAGGTCTTTGTATATCTGGAGCCAGCTGAAGGCATCTGTTCTCCAGCAACACTTGGGCCAGCACGGAAACGGAAGGTGGAGGTTCCAGGGAACTCCGCAATTCCCATGCCCTTCGTTCTGGTGCCCATGGGGGCGAGTGACATCCCCATCACTGTTATTGCTGTTGGCGAATGGGGGATAGGGGACAAGGTTTCCAAGAAATTACGGGTCGAGGTAAGAAGCATCAATTACAGCACATAGGGTAACAAGTGCTCCATAATCTTGCTCCAGGTGCAAAATGGTGTTAAGTCAGGATAACGAATCTTCCAAAATCACAAAACTGCTTCTCATTTATTTTGGCTATGTCACGCAGGCAAATTTACTGAGAAAGCAATTATGTTAGGAAGAGTTAGCGGTAAAAGAAAAATGGAAACCAGACCACCAAAGAACTCGGTGGCTGGACACCATCAAAGCTGACACCAGCCAGAGCATAAAACAACTCAAAGAAGTAGTGCAAGATTGGAAGATGTGGAGAGACTGGACTCGTAGAATTGCCAAGAGACAGACACAACTGAATTGATAACTACAACTTCTCCTCCTCCTCCTCCTCTTTCTTCTTTCTTCTTCATTAAAAGTGCATGCTTTTAGCTTGCCTTTAGATTAGCAACTCTCTCCCAAAACACAATCTATTGAGAAAAGAAAATTCTGCCATGAAGTATCAAAAATCTTTCTCTCCCAGTTTAATTTTTGACTAGGACTCAGGGGGTGAAACTACTACTACTTCTCCTCCTTCTTCTCCTTCCTCTTCTTCTTCTCCTCCTCTTCTTCTTTTCATCTTCTTCTTCTCCTCCTCTTCCTCCTCCTCTTCCTCCTCCTTCTTTTCTTCTTTTCTTCTTCCTCTCCTTCTCCTTCTCCTTCTCCTCCTCTTCTTCTTCTTTTCTTCTTCTTCCTCTCCTCCTCCTCTTCTTCTTCTTCCTTTCTTCTTCTCCTTTTCCTCCTCCTCCTCCTTTTCTTCTTTTCTTCTTCTTCCTCTCCTGCTCTTCCTCCTCCTCCTTTTTCTCCTCCTCTTCTTCTTCTTCCTTCTCCTCCTCCTCCTCCTCCTCTTCTTATTTCTTCTTCCTCCTTCTCCTTCTCCTCTTCTTCTTCTCTTCTTCTTCTCCTCCTCCTCCTCTTCCGCCTCCTCCTCCTCCTCTTCTCCTTCTTTTCTTCTTCCTCCTCCTCCTCTTCTTCTTTCTTTTCTTCCTCTTCTTCTCCTTCTCCTTCTCCTCCTCTTCCTCTTCTTCTTTCTTCTTCCTCCTCTTCTTCTTCTTCCTTTCTTCCACTCCTTCTCCTCCTCCTCTTCTTCTTTTCTTCTTCCTCTTCTCCTCTTCCTCCTCTTCTTTCTCCTCCTCCTCCTCCTCTTCTTCTTCTTCTTTTCTTCTTCTTCCTCTCCTCCTCTTCCTCCTCCTCCTCCTCCTCCTCCTCCTCTTCTTCTTTTCTGCTTCTCCTCCTCCTCCTCCTCCTCTTCTTGTTCTTTTTCTTTTCTTCTTCTTCTTCTTCTCCTCCTCCTCCTCCTCTTCTTCTTTTCTTCTTCTTCTTCTTCTTCCTCTCCTTCTCCTCCTCCTCCTCCATAATCATCATCATCATCAAGCCTTCTCCAAGCCAAGGATTAAAGTTGCCTTTTGAATGGGGTGCTGCATGGTATATTGCCAAAGTCAGAGGAAGGAGGATCCGAAATGGCAAGGAAATCCTGATTGATTCAACTCTTAATAGTAGCTAAACATAGCAATTTCAAATGACAAAGGATTCTCAAATCCTGCTAAAAGGCAAAAAAACAAAAAAAACCACCCACATCACCAATTTTATACAGCAATTTTATAGGGTTTTTCTGGATTAGAGACAAAGAGATGCATAACATAACATAACATAACATCAGAGTTGGAAGGGACCTTGGAGGCCTTCTAGTCCAACCCCCTGCCCAGGCAGGAAACCCTACACCATCTCAGTCAGATGGTTATCCAACATTTTCTTAAAAATTTCCAGTGTTGGAGCATTCACAACTTCTGAAGGCAAGTTGTTCCACTTATTAATTGTTCTAACTGTCAGGAAATTTCTCCTTAGTTCTAAGTTGCTTCTTTCCTTGATCAGTTTCCACCCATTGCTTCTTGTTCTACCCTCAGGTGCTCTGGAGAACAGCCCGACTCCCACTTCTCTGTGGCAGCCCCTGAGATATTGGAACACTGCTATCATGTCTCCCTGGTCCTTCTTTTGTTAAACTAGACATACCCAGTTCCTGCAACCGTTCTTCATATGTTTTATCCTCCAGTCCCCTAATCATCTTTGTTGCTCTTCTCTGCACTCTTTCTAGAGTCTCAACATCTTTTTTACATCGTGGCGACCAAAACTGGATGCAATATTCCAAGTGTGGCCTTACCAAGGCATTATAAAGTGGTACTAGCACTTCACGTGATCTTGATTCTATCCTCTGTTTATGCAGCCCAGAACTGTGTTGGCTTTTTAACAGCTGCTGCACACTGCTGGCTCATATCTAGATGGTTATCCACTAGGACTCCAAGATCCCTCTCACAGGTACTACTATTGAGCAAGGTACCACATATACGGTACTGGTGCATTTTGTTTTTGGCCTAAATGTAGAACCTTACTTTTTCACTGTTGAATTTCATTTTGTTAGATAGCGCCCAATGTTCAAGTCTGTCAAGATCTTTCTGTAACTTGAGCCTATCTTCTGGAGTGTTGGCTATTCCTGCCAGCTTGGTGTCATCTGCAAATTTGATGAGTTCCCCATCTATCCCTCGTCCAAGTCATTGATGAAGATGTTGAAGAGTACTGGGCCTAAAACAGAGCCTTGGGGTACTCCACTGCATACTTCCTCCATGTGGATGTAGTTCCGTTGAGGACTACACGTTGAGTGCGTTGGTCAGCCAGTTACGAATCCATCTGGTGGTGGTGCTGTCTAACCCACATTTTCTACTTTATCTAGTAGTAGGTTATGGTCTACTTTATCAAATGCTTTACTGAAGTCCAAGTAAATTATATCAACAGCATTCCTCTGGTCTACTAATTTTGTCATTTTGTCAAAGAATGCGATAAGATTAGTCTGGCATGATCTGTTTTGACAAACCCATGTTGGCTTTTGGTTATTACTTTGTTTGCTTCTAGGTGTTCGGTGATTCGTTGCTTGATTATCTTTTCCAGAATCTTCCCCGGTATTGAGGTCAGGCTGATAGATCTGTAGTTTCCTGGATCTATTTTTTCCTTTTTGAAGATGGGAACTACATCAGCTCTTTTCCAGTCCTCTGGCAGCTCCCCTGTGCTCCAGGATCTTTGAAAGATATAGTTCAGTGGTTCTGAGATCACGTCTGCCAGTTCCTTCAGAACCTTGGGGTGTAATCCATCCGGTCCTGGTGATTTGAACACGTCTAGGGTAGACAGGTGTTCACTTACCATTTTCTTCCCTATTTTAACTTGTGTTTCTAATCTGTTTTTTGTAGTGCTGTTTTTGATAGGTTGGATTGTTTTTCCTTTTGTGTAAAGACAGATGCAAAATATGAGTTAAGTAGATCTGCTTTCTCCTGTTGCTTGTCATCTTCTTGCCACTTTCTCCCAGCAATGGGCCAATTGTTTCCTTGACTTTTTCTTGTTTTTAACATGTTGGAAGAAGCTTTTTATTATTTTTACTTTTGTCGCTAGCCTTTGTTCATTGTGAGCCTTAGCTTTCCTCACTTCATCTTTACAGGCTCGGCTATTTGCTGATATTCTGCCTTAGTTATTTGCCCTCTTTCCACTTTTTATATTTGTCCTTTTGTCTTTCAATTTGTCAGATAGTTCTTTATGCATCCATGCTGGTTTCTTTTGTGATCTACTATTTTTCTTCTTCATTGGTATTGTGTTAGACTGTGCTTTTATAATCTCACTTTTCAAAATTTCCCAAGCTTCTTGAGTTGTTTTCCCCTGAGGATTCTCATCCATTGAATCCTTCTCAAGATCTCTCTAAGTTTATTGAAATTAGCTCTTAAAGTCCAAGACTCTAGTTTGACTTTGTTCTACTACTTGTATTTGCTTAATGTTGAATTCCAATATTGCGTGGTCACTTGCCCCAAGGTTCCTGTAGCTTCAACACCTTCTATCATTTCATCTCTGTTAGTGAGAATTAAGTCCAATATGGCTGATCCCTTGTCGCCTTCTCTATTTTTGGGAAACAAAGTTGTCTGCTAGGTTTGTTAGGAACCTGTTGGATCTTCCACTTGGTGCAGAGTTTGTTTCCAGTTGATGTCAGGGTAGTTAAAATCCCCATTACTACTGTGATGTGCTTCCTACATACCTTAGTTAGCTGACTAGCAAAAGTTCATCTACTTCCTCTGTTTGGTTGGGTGGCCTATAGTATAGACCTATGGCAATATCGTTTTCACCCTTTTATATTGACCCAAATACATTCAAGATGATTTTCATCATTGTTGTGCTCTATTTCTGTAGAGATGTAGTTATTTCTTATATATAGTGCAACTCCACCTCCTCTTTATTTGGTCTATTTCTTTTAAATAATTTATATCCTCTAGTTGTATGTTCCATTTGTCAGTTTCATCCCACCAAGTTTCCGTAATGGCAACAATATCATATCTACCCTCATTTACTTGGATTTCTAATTCACCCTGTTTATTCCTCATACTCTGTGCATTGGTGTATAGACATTTGAGTCCATTTGGATTGATCTTGTGTTTACTGTCTACATAACCTGTGTTGACTGCCCCTACTTTCATGCCACCTGTTGGTTTAGTGCACATGGTATGGCACTCACTGTTAAATGCTTGGTTTTGCTTGATAGCATGGTTGATAGTCTTACCCATACAGACATCTATGTTACATGCACTGATAACCCTTTTAGTTTTCGATTGCTGGGGACAGAAATTTTCCTTATCAGTTAATTCTCTGTCCCCACTGTCCGGTTTAAATGTTTATCCAGAAAATCTGTGAATGTATTGCTAAGTAACTCAGTCCCTTTCTTTGATGGATGCAATCCATCTCTTTTGTACAATTTTTCGTTGGACCAGTTGCAGACATCATGACTAATATTACTAAGATGCAAATATTCCGCAGCTTTTATGTAAAATTCTCCAGACGGATGACCACATTTGCTAGTGGTGCCTATATTTACCGCACCCGCTTGGTTCACTAATACCGTTCATCTTTTATCACTTGATAATAATAGCTGCATTAATCGTGCCACAGTAAAAATTGGAACTGTAAGGGAACTAGAAGGAACTAAAGATTGCAGTTAAAGGAGAAGAAGGTTCCAATTCAAGTTTGCTTCTTCATAGATTCACTCCTTTATAAAGTTCTTTTCTTTTTTTTATTATTTTTCTTTCTCTTTCTCGATTTCCTTTGTTTCTTTCCGTTCTGCACCTTCTACTTTGCCTCTTTATCCCTTTGGGGTTTTTAAAGTTTGATAGATGTGTTTTTTTATTATTGTAATTATAATTCTTAATAAAAAATACTATTTTTTTTTTAAAAAAAGAACCTGATGCTAAGCCACACCTGTTTCATTTCTTCTCCCTTTTCAGAAAGAGGGTGCCATCAGTGTAGAAGAATATACCATTCCTCTGGAAAGCAAAAGTAAGACGGGATGGAGCCCATTAAATGGCTCGTGTGAGGTGCCGTCGCCGGGGCGGGGGGGTGGGGAGTGATTTTAGTATATTAATATGACTCTTATTAGTTTTATTGTTTTTATATGGGGTGGCTCAGTGGCTAAGACGCTGAGATTGTCGATCAGAAAGGTCAGCAGTTCAGCAGTTTGAAACCCTAGTGCTGCGTAATGGGGTGAGCTCCGGTTACTTGTCCCAGCTTCTGCCAACCTAGCAGTTCGAAAGCACTTAAAAAATGCAAGAAGAAAAATAGGGACCACCTTTGGTGGGAAGGTAACAGTGTTCCGTGCGCCTTTGCCGTTGAGTCATGCCAGCCACATGACCACGGAGACGTCTTCTGACAGCGTTGGCTCTTCAGCCTTGAAATGGAGATGAGCACCACCCCCTAGAGTCGGGAACGACTAGCACATATATGCGAGGGGAACCTTTACCTTTAAGCCGCCTTGAGTTGCCATCTGCAAATAGGTGACAATATAAATTACATAAGAAAGAGAGAGAGAGAGAGAGAGAGGGAAAGAAAGAAAGAAAGAAAGAAAGAAAGAAAGAAAGAAAGAAAGAAAGAAAGAAAGAAAGAAAGAAAGAAAGAAAAGATGTTGTGTCAGATATTAAAAAATTTATTTACTACTTCAGGGAACAGACCCGTAAGAATTGGAGTTCACTACTCCAGAATAGCACTTAAGTCCTGCCCACTACAAGTAGTCCTTGACTTATGACCACAACTGAGCCCAAAATTTCCGATGCTAAGTGAGACAGTTGTTCAGTGAGTTTTGCCCCATTTTACAACCTTTCTTGCCACGGTTGTTAAGAGAATCTGGCTTCCCATTGACTTTGCTTGTCAGAAAGTCACAAAACATGACCTGGGGACACTGCAACCATCATAAATATGAGTCAATTACCAAGTCTCCAAATTTTGATCACCTGACCACAACATTCAGAGAGGTATCTGCCGTAAGAATAGCCCATGTTGAACTGTTTAGTAGAGTCAAACATCAGTACAAGAAATCTTTTAGGATATTTTGCATTATGTCCTAAACCCTTCCGTGATAGTTTTTAATGTCATAAAACGTTTTATAAAATCTGCCAAATTTAAATCCCATGAGAGATTCATGGGTCCCAGAATTTGGATGCATTCTGTAAACTAGCCCATTTGAAGTATCTTGGTTCGAAATGTTTTACCCTGTGGTGCACCATTTCACTTAAAGATAATTGGAATGGAATGCAATGCAATGCAATGCAATGGAATGCAATGGAATGAAACGGAACGGAACGGAAAGGAAAGGAAAGGAAAGGAAAGGAAAGGAAAGGAAAGGAAAGGAAAGGAAAGGAAAGGAAAGGAAAGGAAAGGAGGGGAAGGGAAGGAAAGGGAAGGGAAGGGAAGGGAAGGGAACAGGGATGGGATGGGATGGGATGGGATGGGATGGGATGGGATGGGATGGGATGGGATGGGATGGGACAGAACGGAACAGACTAGAATTCTTTATTGGCCAAATATGATTGGACACACAAGGAATGACAGGAATCAGAGTTTTTATAGTACATAGTTTCCACTGGCTAAATAACATGTTGACTGTTCTTTAATTTGGCTATAAGGAAGGGGCTAATGGACTAGAAAGGAAAAATTACACAGTTACTACCCATAGCCACTAGAAATTTCTTCTGGTCAGTCCTTCTATACCTGTTCCAACATCTGGCATGTCTGGGCGAAGGATGGTATTTCTGAGGGGGAGAGGAAGCTATCAGAGGCACGATTTCTAAACGATTTGCGAGGGCTTTAGAAGATGCTGCCTTGGAGCAATACGGAGTTAATTTCTTACCATCCTTTGTTTGGATTAGATGATGCCCCCAGATCGCTGACGATTTCAGGTGAATTGCCATCCAACGCCATTCCTGATGGAGACTTCAAGATGAGTGTCCGTCTGACAGGTGAAGAGCAAATTTGAGGTTTTGATGCCAAGCCTGCTTAGCTTTCTATTCACTACCAGGGCTGCGGTGATGTGATTTCAGATAAGTTTCCCCAACCAGGCCCCCTTAGCTGAATAATAGCCTAATATAGTTGGAAAGGAGCTTGGAGGTCTTCTAGTCCAACCCCCTCCTCAAGCAGGAAACCCTACACTATTTTAGACAAATGGTTATCCAACTTCTTCTTAAAAACTTCCAGTGTTGGAGCATTCACAACTTCTGTAGACAAGTCGTTCCACTGATTAATTGTTTTAACTAACACGAAAGTTCTCGTCTGAAATTGCCTTGCAAGAGCTATTTAGATATTCTTTAGATGCTAACATAAGGTATATTGTTCTATTGGTTTCAAAACGAGATAGCCAGCATTGCTTATTTTTACTGAGCAGACTCCAATCCAACTTTGTTGGCTCAGAACTGCACATTGCGGCAAAATGAGCTGGAAATAAATTGAAAAAAGGAATAAAAATAAATATTATCTGCAAAAAGAGGTGACATTTCCCAGCCTGGCAGATCAATCCTATTTTAGAAGTGAAGCTAAGAAGCAGCTTCCATTGGACTTGTCAGGATTTCATTACGGCTAGTCCTCAACTTACGACCACAGTTAGCACATTGCTAAGTGGTACGGTCATAAAGTGAATCGTCACATGACCATGCCCGATGAAGACATTCTTTGCTACAATCGTTAAATGAATCCAGATTCCTCCATGGACTTTGCTTGTCGGAAGCCAACTGGGAAGTTTGCAAATGGCAACCATACAATCCCAGAGTCAATGCAGCCGTCATAAGTACAGGCCAGTTGCCAAGTGACTGAATTACAATCGGGTAAACATTCGTTCATCTTCACACAGGATCAGTTCCTGCTGACACCCTTCAGAGTTCTCTGGATCCCGATGGCATCTCCTCCCTGCTGCGGGTGCCACACGGATGTGCGGAACAGACCATGGTGTTAATGGCCCCTGCGGTCTATGCCATGCACTACCTGGACCAGACGGAACAGTGGCTCCAACTGAAACCGGAAAGCAAAGAAGTGGCCCTAGCAAATCTCCGCATAGGTAGCTATGACACACACAGGAGGATGGGCTGCCTGATCCTTAGTAATAATGAGAACATTGGAGGGAATGCTCTCTACATGGGGCTTCCCTTGAAGGGGCCCCGGAGGCTTCAACTGGTCCAGAATGTGGCTGCGCGGGTGATAGAGGGCGCACCTCGTGGCTCCCGTATGACACCTCTCCTGCGCAGTCTGCACTGGCTCCCAGTGATCTTCCGGGTCCAATTCAAGGTGCTTGTTATCACCTTCAAAGCACTCCATGGCTTAGGACCGGGGTATCTACGGGACCGCCTACTGCCACCAGTAGCCTCGCACCGACCAGTGCGCTCTCACAGAGAGGACCTCCTCAGGATACCATCAGCCAAACAATGTCGGCTGGCGACCTCCAGGGGGAGGGCCTTCTCTGTGGGGGCTCCCGCACTCTGGAACGAGCTGCCTCCGGGGCTTTGTCAACTCCCCGACCTCCGGACCTTCCGCCGCGAGCTGAAGGCGCTGTTGTTTCAACGTGTAGGACTAGCTTGAACATAGTTTTAATTTAGGGTTTTAATCAGGGTTTTAAACGGGGTTTTAAACTGTATTTAAAATTTTTAGGCCATTATTGAATCAGTTTTTTATATAGTTTTTAATTTGTATTGTATGTATTGTGTTTTTTACTGGCTGGGAACCGCCCTGAGTCCTTTGGGAGAAGGGCAGTATACAAATATAATAAATAATAATAATAATAATAATAATAAAATAATACCCCTTGGGCCACATCAGCCGATAAATCGAAAAGGAGCACCAGCACTAATTGATCAACGTCTGTATCATCCAGGGGTGGGTTCCACTTACCTTTACTACCGGTTCGCAACGGGAGCGCAGGTGCACAGAAGCTTCTGCGCCAGAGGTGGGTTTCAGCTGGTTCTGACCAGTTCTGGAGAACCGGTAGTGGAAATTTTGAGTACTTCGGAGAAACGATAGTAAAAAATCTGACTGGCCCAGCCCCCATCTATTCCCTGCCTCCCATGTCCCAGTTGATTGAGAGGAAATAGGGATTTTGCAGTAACCTTCCCTTGGAGTGGGGAGGGAATGGGAATTTGATAGTATCCTTTCCCTGCCGCACCCACCTAGCCATGCTATGCCCACTAAGCCATGCCACGCCCACCAAGCCACGCCCACAGAACTGGTAGTAAAAAAAATTTGAAACCCACCACTGTTCTGCGCATGTGCAGATCATCCATGATGACATCGTGACAGGTGGGCGGAGCCTCCCACTGGTTTTATTACTGGTTCTATAGAACCAGACCGAACCGGGAGCAACCCACTGACTTTCACCCAACTGACTTTCTCTGGAGCCGGGGTCTCCAAACTTGGCGACTTTAAGACTCGTGGACTTCCAACTCCCAGAATTCTTCAGCCAGCCATGCTACCTTGGAAATTCTGGGAATTGAAGTCCACAAGACTTAGAGTTGCCAAGTTTGGAGACCCCTGCTTTGGAGCAATGACCAGCTGATAATGTTCTATTTAATCAACAATTCTCTATTAAATGTGTCTGGACAAATCCTTCTTCTAGCCCAGCGATCCCTAACTTGTTGGCCGCGGCCCACTAGTGGGTCATGAGGGCAGTGGTAAAATGCAAACTTTTTTGCTACCTGTTCTGTGCACATAGCTTGGTGGGCATGGCTTGGTGGGGGAATTTCCTTTTTTTTTTTTTTTTTTAATTACTTTTTTTACAACAAACAAACAAAAAAAAATACATTATTACACCCTTGTGCTATACATTAAAGGAAGATTTGGGTCTTCGGATATATCCTCATGATTGCCAAAATCCACGTTCTCGAGGTACAGGTACTGAAGCGTCCAATGTTCCAAGCGCAAAGTCCACAAATGGTTTCCAAGTCTTCCAGAAAATATCTTCTTTATACACACCACTTCTAATTTTAATATCACATGTCATTTTATCATTTAAAGCTAATTTCCACATTTCAGAATTCCACTCTTCTATTCTAAAAATCACATCTAGTTTCCAATATCTAGCTATTATAATTCTACCTATTATAATCATAATTCTAATCAATTCTTTTTCATATTTTGTTAATCCTATTTCCTTAATTACCAACAATTACTTTATTACATTACTTAAAAAGTTTTGGCAACAATTGGAGAAAATGATATTTGAAATGATGGGGAAAGTAATAACATTGAGAGTGGAAACTATATTATTGTTGGTAATTAAGGTGGGGGAATTTCCAAGGTAGCATGTGACTGGGTGGGTGTGGACAACTTTTTTTTTTTACTTTTTTAAGCATTTTTTACTATGTATTCACCCGAATTGGTAGTAAAAAAATGCTTTTAAAAAGTTTTTTAAAAGGTTCCGACGATCACAGCTGAGCTGCGCAATCGTCGGAACCTTTTTTAAAAATCTTTTTTAAAGCATTTTTTTACTAGTTTTTATCACTACCGGTTCACCCGAACTGGAGTGAGCCAGTAGCATTTCACCCCTGTGTTTGCAACCGGGCTGCAGAAACGTCTGGCAAGCACGGAAGCTACATCTAAGTGAGCGGAAGGCGTGCATCAATGCCGCTTATGCAAATGGAGCTGCACATATACATGCTTGCCAGCCACTCCATCCTTTCTCCCTCACCCACCCCCATCAGTCCACAAAGCCAGAAACATTGGGGGACTCTTCTCTAGCCTACGCAACAAGAAATGGTGTAAGCCCTCAATTGGAAGTGTATGCAGATAAGGAAACCAGTCTTCCTCCTTCTCAAAAATCACCATTAAGTTCTTCTCTCTTTCATTGTTTCTGTTGCAGGCTATACTAGAATCCTCACTTATCGGAAAAATGATGGGTCTTATGGAGCTTGGATCAACACCCCCAGCAGCACCTGGTAAGAGCTACCAGGTGGAAAAGAGGTTGGGTGTCAGCCACAGGGAAGAGAGGAGTGAGCTTGAGTGAGGAATCATAGAGTTGGGGAAATACCATAGAGATCTAGGGACACCGTGGCTCAGTGGCTAAGATGCTGAGCTTGTTGATTGAAAGGTCTGCAGTTCAGCAATTCGAATCCCTAGTGCCACATAATGGGGTGAGCTCCCATTACTTGTCCCAGCTTCTGCCAACCTAGCAGTTCGAAAGCACGTAAAAAATGCCAATAGAAAAATAGGAACCACCTTTGGTGGGAAGGTAACAGCGTTCGGTAAAATTATGTGAAACCCACTTCTGGTACCCATTTACTCGTGACCGCACACTTTCGAACTGCTGGGTTGACAAGAGCTGGAGCAAGTGACAGGAGCCCACCCCATCCTGTGGCTACTAGGTTTTGAACACAAGCCTGCCGATTGTCAATTCAGCGTCCTAACCACGAGGGATGGTCCTAGGCTGAGATATCTTTTAGTCTGGGATAGGAGGATCCTAGAATGAGATTGTCCAGTTTGTAACTCTCTCTCCTGTTTCTGAAGATTATTCCCATGGACCATTACAATATGGTAGCCAAAGCTGTTAGCCCTAAATCACAACAAGGTTCTTAGCCCAGTATGCCTTTTGCCAAACAGTCTCTGAGATGGATAGGTAGATCAATATATTTTTATTTATGCATACAGTAAGTAAAGGATAAGTCTCCCACAGGTGCAAAGTGAGAAGACCCCCTTCAGAAAGAAGAGCAATCACTTTATATACAGATTAAACATGCTGGGTTTGGAATGCGTTTTTCAGCTGGCCAGCATCATTTGAGTCATCAAGCATCTAGAGCAGGGGTCCCCAACCCCTGATCTGTGGACCGACACCAGTCCGTGGCATGCCAGCAACCGGGATGCACAAACAAGTGAAGCCCCATCTGCAGGATGCTGGCAGCATGAATAACCACTCCCCCTCGAGTCCACAGAGAAATCTTTCTCATGGAACTGGTCCCTGATGCCCAAAAGATTGGGTGGCCCTGATCTAGAGAGCATGCCCACTATTTATACATTTGATGATGATGATAATGTTACCCATCCAGTCATGACTGACTCTTGGTGATTCTATGGGCCACATCTGTTCACATCTTCCGATCTTTCACTTCTTGGAGCTGTTCTATGCTCTGGCTGGTGTCAGCTTTGATGGAGTCCAGTCATCATGTTCTTTGGTGGCCTGTTTCCTTTTACTGCTAATCCTTCCAAACACACAGTAATTTGCCTCCTCCAGTGAGTAACAGTTCACATCATCCCCTAATAATCTTAACATGACCTTGTTAATGACCAGTTGAATATTTAGGAGGTGCGATTTGTATGTTATAATGAGTTTACGAGATATTAAAGTTCTATCTTTAGGTCAGGGGTGTCAAACTCAAGTATCCAGCCCACGGGGTGCTTAGTTCTGGCCATGGGGCCACCCTGGAAACAGTGAAGGACTGGCCCGTGGTGCCTCTGCCAGCAAAAATGGGCTCCTGAGCTGGCAGATGGTTGCAGGAGGCTGTAGCAGCCGAAAAGCTGGCTTGCTGTCAGGGTTCCCATGGATCCCCTAATTAAATCATGAGCCTCGAGTTAAGCTTCAAAAGAAATCCAGTTATTTATTAGGAGCTTCATGTCAGCACGTTTCCCAAGTGAAGCCAGCTCTGACCCTATGTAATTTATGACCCTGTTTCCCCCCTCCCTCTAGGGTGTGTCATCAATCACATTCACCAACGGATCAGATCACTCCCCTCCAGCTGCTGTGGGTAACCCTAGGATACAGCCTTGAGACAGATAAGCATGGAATGCGCATCTGTCTTTGGCTGCCATGCCGTTTCACCAGTTTCCCATCCCCCCTGGCCTATGGCAACTCGAGAGCAGGTCAGGGATGCTTTGCAAGTTGACATGGAGCTCTTGAGCCCATTTTCGCTGGCAGAGCACTCAGGCCACCACAGGTGCCGACACGTGACATTGAGGTAGCCACACACACCCCAGCCACGCCACCCACCCCCGAGGTCAAACACAACCCTGATGCGGCCTTCAATGAAATCGAGTTTGACACCCCTGTTCTAGGTGGTTCTCCTCTTTGGTCCGTCTGAGCCGAGTCTTCTCAGAATTTCAAGTTCTTGCCTGTCACTTCAAGGGAGCTAGAAACAGTAATCCGGGGCGCTCCTTGTTACCGAAAATAGGTATTCCAAAGGTCCCCTTCTCCTGCTCCCATCCCATCAGCCTCCCTTTTAAACTGGGTTGCCTGCTAGCGTCCCCATCCGCACTTCCAGGCGTCCTGAGAGTTTACTCCTTTCACTTCTGCTTCAGGCTCACAGCTTTTGTGGTGAAAATTTTGTCCCTGACTCGGATCTACCAGGAGGTTGAAAGTGCCGGGATCCGGGGATCGGTGCAGTGGATTCTGAAACAGCAACAGAGTGATGGTTCTTTCACTGACTCCCACCCTGTTTATCACCGAGAGATGCAGGTGAGGCCTTGATTTGGTCCCTCCGGTTTGGTTCAATTCTCTACTTCTTTTTTGCAACTCTCTCGTGCCTCAAAATTAATCATGATGTTCTGGTCCTCATCCTTGAGTTTTTCTCTCCCCCCTCCCCAACACTTTCTCCCCAGGGTGGCATGGGTGGCCTCCGTGGGGGAGTCTCGTTGACAGCCTTTGTCACCATCGCCCTGAAGCAAGCTTTGCCTTTGTACGAAGCCAAAGAAGAGGAAGAAGAAGCAGAAAGGCAGAAACAGGAGCAGCTGAGCCAACTGGTAGGAGGCCACCACTGCGCTTTCCCATGTGAAAACGTTGCTATGTAGGGCGTGGAACCCAGGACCCTGAAAAATCTCCACTTTTTTCTTTAAAAAGGAAAGAAAATTACTAGTCCTCATGGGTGTTCCAGCTGGTGGACAGTTTGCATGCGCTAAAGCCCGAGTAGGATTATGAGTATGAGAGCTTGGCACAGTGAAATGATTAAGAATATTAGTTTAGTCTCTGGTTTAAATCTTATTAAATAAAATAGCTTTTACTGATCCCTCTCTTCTATGGAAACTGGGATTGGAGACTCAGTTCTCGAGTAAAGCTCCTTTCTCAGATTTGTTTCTGTGGCTGGGCCACTCCGATCCGTTTATGTACACATTGGAAGCAACCTACCCCATGTTGTCTACTACAGCTGTGTTTCTGAACCTCAGCAATTTTAAGGCTCGAGTTAATTCTGAACTTCAACTTCCAGAATTCCTCAGTGAACATTCTGGATTCATCATTCATTAGCCCATGCTGCCTGAGGAACTCTGGGAGTTATTTTTTTTTTTTATTTGAATTTATATCCCGCCCTTCTCCGAAGACTCAGGGTGGCTTACATTGTGTTAAGCAATAGTCTGGTTTTATTGTACTGCATTTGATTGTTATTTTTATCTGGCTGTTAACCACCCTGAGTCCTTCGGAAGAAGGGCGGTATAAAAATTAAATTATCATTATTATTATTATTATTATTGTTAATCCATTTGTATATTATATACAAAGTCAACTTTTATTGCCCCCAACAATCTGGGTCCTCATTTTACCTACCTTATAAAGGATGGAAGGCTGAGTCAACCTTGGGCCTGGTGGGGCTTGAACTTGCAGTAATTGCAAGCAGCTGTGTTAATAACAGACTGCATTAGTCTGTAGAGCCACCAGAGGCCCTACAGTTGAGGTCCGCATATCTTAAAGTTGCTGAGGTTCCGAAAAACTGTGGTACAGTTTAGCATCAAGAAATGTGTAATAAATAATAATAACAACAACAACAACAGCCACCCCATCTGAGCATCTGGCTGACTTTGCGATGATGATGATGATGATGATGATGATTACACAGCAAACGAGATAACTATGCTGGATTTCGTATCACAGATCACTAGTCGAACGCTCCCCAAGTGTTTAGGACTGCGTTATGTATCGGCCAATTATGCGAGCAGGTCCCAGTAAGGTGGCCTTCTGCAGCTGACCAATGGTGATCTTGTCAGCGCCAATCGTCTTTAAGTGCTTGCCTAGGTCTTTAGGCACAGCTCCCAGTGTGCCGAGTACCACTGGAACCACCTGCACTGGTTTATGCCAGAGTCTATGCAATTCGATTCTCAAATCTTGATATCTGGTGACTTTTTCCCCATCAATTCTGCTTTCACCAGGTATAGCAATATCAACTATCCATACTTTTTTCTTTTCCACAATCGTGATATCCGGGGTATTGTGTTCCAAAATAATAATAATAATAATAATAATAATAATAATAATAATAATAATAATAATAATAATAATAATAATAATAATAATAATAATAATAATAGTTGTTGTTGTTGTTGTTGTTGTTGTTGTTATTTACTTTGTTCATTAAACATGAAACTTGTCGTGTCCCACTCCTCCGCTGACGGCCGGGTCAGGGAAATCCGAATCAGGCGTGCCTCTGCAGTTCTGCCAAAGTCCTAGCAAAGTCCTCAGGGCAGGCAGGAGACCAGAAAGTGACTTCAGCAAGATATGTTTAGACTTTGCCTGACTCAGAGAATGCCAGAAAGCAGGTCCTTTATATAGGCCATGGGGTGTGGCTCCATGACTCAGCACTTAACCAGGTCTGCCCCTCCCTTCCTTCTGTTGCCTCCGTCTATCAAGTCTTCTGACGCGAGGGTCACTCCAGTCTGCAGCTGTTGCCAATTGACCTCCCTCAGGCTCACATGCTGTGGAGGAGGGGGAGGGGTCTAGTTGCTCCGTTTGCCTGGGCATGGAGCCAGAGCTGGGGACTGGAGATACTTCCTCCTCTTCAGCCTGTCTGGGCATGGAGCCAGGGCTGGGGCCGGGAGGCATACTAGGACATTCCTCCGTGTTCGGAAGCAGATAAGAAGGCCCCGGCTGTGGTGAGATCGGACGAGACACAACAAAACTCAGTCAACTGAACATTCAAAAAGGCATCACAAATACCATTGACTGGTGCTAATGGTTGATATGGGTTGCTGCCAGCATCCTAGGTATCAACCAAGCACCTTCTTAAGATGTACGATGTTCCAAGTAGCACAGTTTTTTGCAGTTCTGCTGGTGTTATTACAGAAAGCTGTAATTTGTTGACGTATCTTATAAAATTGCCCCAATGACAATGAGTATCACTGTTACATGTTTCACCCATAGCTGTGTAGTTTCAATGGCCAGGTCGCAATATTTCATGATTTTTTTCCAGTTCTTTTTCTTCAACTCGGGCACCTCCTGGTACCGCGATGTCAATAAATTGTACGTTTCGGGTTTTGACAACTGTGATTATTATTATTATTAACAGTTCCCATTCTGCGACAATATCTGTAACACCATCAAACTTCCAGATTTGACTATCCCAGGTCATGGGTGCGGACTCAATAGGTAGACAAAAATGCCAAACTCAGTTTGAACATCTGGCTCACTGTGCTAATAATAATAATAAACAAAACAACAACAACAACAATAATAATAATATAGTAATGAATATGCTACCTTAACAGTTCTTAACATTTCATTTCGTTATACGAGGTGCAGTGACAATAGAATAGAATAGAATTTTTTATTGGCCAAGTGTGATTGGACACACAAGGAATTTGTCTTGGTGCATACGCTGTCAGTGTACATAAAAGAAAAGATACCTTCATCAAGGTACAACACTTACAACACTTAATGACAGTCATATGGTACAAATTTAACATTTAATGATAAAGTAAACTAAATTAGGTCCTTGGTTAGAACTTGAACTGTTAAGTTTTTACCAGTTCCAGTTAGTGAATCGAATTGAAGATTAACCAATAATAATAATAATAATAATAATAATAATAATAATAATAATAATAATAATATAAAGTGTAATAATAAACCTGGCATAACCCAATGGTCATAAGTTGTGGGTCCCTAATTAGCTGCAATGTAATTTCTTTCTCTTCAAGAAAAATAGCTTGGAACTTGCAACGGCGTATCTTGCCAGATCCCTGGACGATCAGTCCCTGGGGCCGTACCCGCTGGCCATCAGCAGCTACGCCCTCGCATTCGCTTCTCAGGACCAATCCGCCATTGCTCTTGCTGGCAGCCGCCTGATGGGACTTTCCTTGGAAGATACAAGTATTTTCTCTCTTTCTTCATCTTCATGACACATTGTTTAAAATACCTGTTCTGGAATTTTGTGTGTGTGTGTATGTATGTGTGTGTGCGCGCGTGCATGCATTTGTGTGTGGTGTGTGTGTGTACAGGTAGTCCTCAACTTACGACCACAATTGAGCCCAACATTTCTGTTGCTAAGCGAGACCTTTGTTCAGTGAGTTTTGCCCCATTTTACGGCCTTTCTTGCCGCAGTTGTTAAGTGAATCACGGCAGTTGTTAAGTTAGTAAAACGGTTGTTAAGTGAATCCGGCTTCCCCCGTTGACTTTGATTGTCAGAAAGGTCACAAAAGGGGATCACATGACCCCAGGACAGTGCAGCCGTCACAAATATGTGCCAAGCATCTGAATTTTGATCCTGTGACCATAGAGATGCTGCAAAGTCATGTGTGAATAATGGTTGTAAGTCAATTTTTTAGTGCTGTTGTAACTTTGAGCGGTCACTAATACGTCGAGGACTACCTGCACAAAGTTGATTACTTGGAGGTTCAAGTAATGGTTGCAAGACTGAAAAACGGTTGTAAGCCACTCTTTTCAGTGCTGTAGTAACTCTGAATGATCACTAAACAAACAGTTGTAAGTCTAGGAGTACATGCAGTGGTGGGATTCAGCCGGTTCGCACCACTTCGGGAGAACCGGTTGTTAACTGTCTGAGCAGTTTGGCAAACTGGTTGTTGGAAGAAATCATTAGGGCAGAGAACTGGTTGTTAAATTACTTGAATCCCACCACTGAGTACATGTATGTGTATGAGTATGTCAGTTCTGCAACCCAACAAGAAAGACACAGACTTCAGAGGATAATTAGAACTGCAGAAAAAATAATTGCTACCAACCTGCCTTCCATTGAGGACCTGTATACTGCACGAATCAAGAAGAGGGCCGTGAAAATATTTACAGATCCCTCACATCCTGGACATAAACTGTTTCAACTCCTACCCTCAAAATGACGCTATAGAGCACTGCACACCAAAACAACTAGACACAAGAACAGTTTTTTCCCGAAGGCCATCACTCTGCTAAACAAATAATTCCCTCAACACTGTCAAACTATTTACTGAATCTGCACTACTATTAATTTTCTCATCGTTCCCATCACCAATCTCTTTCCACTTATGACTGTATGACTATAACTTGTGGCTGGCAATCCTTATGATTTATATTGATATATTGATCATCAATTGTGTTGTAAATGTTGTACCTTGATGAACGTATCTTTTCTTTTATGTACACTGAGAGCATATGCACCAAGACAAATTCCTTGTGTGTCCAATCACACTTGGCCAATAAAAATTCTATTCTATTCTATTCTATTCTATTCTATTCTATTCTATTCTATTCTATTCTATGTGTATGTGAATGCGTAGGTGTATATGTAGTGTTGTAACAACTGATTTGCTTCGCATGACCTCCAGAGGCCGGAAACAGGCCCATTTCCAGACTTCCGGTACTTCTGGTAGGCCTGTTTTTCACCCTCCTCAGGCTCATAACATAACATAACAAGAGTTGGAAGGGACCTTGGAGGCCTTCTAGTCCAACCCCCTGCCCATGCAGGAAACCCTACACCATCTCAGACAGATGGTTATCCAACATTTTCTTAAAAATTTCCAGTGTTGGAGCATTCACAACTTCTGAAGGCAAGTCGTTCCACTTATTAATTGTTCTATGTCAGGAAATTTCTCCTTAGTTCTAAGTTGCTTCTTTCCTTGATCAGTTTCCACCCATTGCTTCTTATCCTACCCTCAGGTGCTTTGGAGAATAGTTTGACTCCCTCTTCTTTGTGGCAACCCCTGAGATATTGGAACACTGCTCTCATGTCTCCCCGAGTCCTTCTTTTTATTAAGCTAGACATACCCAGTTCCTGCAACCGTTCTTCATATGTTTTAGCCTCCAGTCCCCTAATCATCTTTGTTGCTCTTCTCTGCACTCTTTCTAGAGTCTCAACATCTTTTTTACATCATGGCGACCATCGTGGCTCCAGTGGCTTTTGTTGAGCCTCCGGGAGGGTGAAACCAACCTCCCCCAGGCACCGAAAACCCTCCAAAGGCTAGAAACAGGCCCATTTCTGGACTTCTGATAGGACTGTTTTTCGCCTTCCCAGAGCCTCTGCGTGCGCGCTGCACTTACCTGGCATCCAAAAGAGGCTGCATGGAGACCCAGGGGAGGAGAGGGGAGGGGAAGGGAGGGGTGGGCTTTCTGCTACCCGTTTAGGCAAACCGGTCCAAACCGGCTGCTTCTGTCCATTCAAACCTCAACCCACCTCAAACCCGAAGCACTGAACTGGGAGCCTTTCCAGAGACATGAGCTCAGGGAGTTTCAACCTTCCCAGGAAGACCAAACAGAGATAATTCTACTTGATTGTAAAGCTACATTAACAGAATCTTGCAAAGCTAAAAGTACAGGTAGTCCTTGACTTACAACAGTTCATTTGGTGACTGTTCAACATTACAACGGCACTGAAAAAAGCGACTTATGACGGGTTTTCACTCTTACGGCCATTGCAGCATCCCCATGGTCACATGATCAAAATTCGGGTGCTTGGCAACTGGTTCATATTTATGACAGTTGCAGTGTCGGAAGGTCATGCAATCACCTGCAGTGATCTTCTGACAAGCAAAGTCAGTGGGGAAGCCAGATTCATTTAACAAGTGTGTTACTTACTTAACAACTGTAGCAAGAAAGATCATAAAATGGGGCAAAACTCACTTAACAAATGTCCCATTTAGCAACATAACTTTGGGGCTCAGTTGTGGTCAGAAGTTGAGGGCTACCTATCATTTGAACCTGGTTAGTAGTTACAATATTTGTGTTTCATGTGAGAACTCTAGTTTGATTGGTTCTACACGTTTGTGCTCTTATGCACGCCCCTTATGGTCCTCTTAGGAATGAGGTGAGGTCAATATTAGAAAGTTTTTGGTTAAAGCTTTTAGGATTATGGGAAGAGACCACAGAGTCAGGTAAAGTGTTCCAAGCACTGATGATTCTGTTACAGAAGTCATATTTTCTGCAATCTAGATTAAAGCGGTTAACATTAAGTTTAAATCTATTGGTTGCTCTTGTGTTATTGCAATTAAAGCTGAAGTAGTCTTTAACAAGAAGGACATTACAATAGATGATTCTATGAGTTAAACTTAGGTCTTGTCGAAGGCGAGGGAGTTCCAAGTTTTCTAAGCCTAGGATTTCAAGTCTGGTGGGATAAGGTATTTTGTTGTTTTCAGAGGAATGGAGAACTCTTCTTCTAAAATATTTCTGGACACGTTCAATTGTATTGATGTCAGAAATGTGGTGAGGGTTCCAGACAGGCGAGCTGTATTCTAGAATTGGTCTAGCAAATGTTTTATATGCTCTGGTTAGTAGTGTAGGATTTTTGGAAAAGAAGCTATGCAAGATTAGGTTTACAACTCTTAGAACCTTTTTTGCTATGTAGTTGCAGTGGGCTTTGGCACTTAGATCATTTGATATGAAAACTCCAAAGTCTTTAACAGGGTGGGGGTCATCTGTAAGGTGGTTGGAATGGATGGAATGGGACAGGATGGGATGGATGGATGGAATGGATGGATGGATGGAATGGATGGATGGATGGATGGATGGATGGTTGGATGGATGGATGGATGGAATGGATGGATGGATGGATGAATGGGATGGATGAATGGATGGATGGATGGGCGGATGGGCGGATGGATGGATGAAGGAATGGAATGGCATTGAGTGAGTGAGTAAGTCTGTCAGTCAAAAACACACATTTAAGCATAACTTCTGCTTTGGCCTTAAGTTCTGTTCTCTCATTCTTGGCCCTCCAGACAGCAGCATGATATTCTGGTTAGCCGGTGAGGACCATCGTACCAGGATACCTTCAGCTATCTCAGTAGAGGCCACAAGCTACGCCCTTCTCTACTTAGTGAAGCAAAATGATGCTGCAAGAGCTGGCAAGGTGGCTAAGTGGCTGACCGAGCAGAGGAACTATGGAGGAGGATTCAGATCGACACAGGTACTGGCTGAACTTAGAAGGGATTTCCTGACAATTAGAACAAGAAACCAGTGAAATGACCTTTCTCCAGAAATTGTGGATGCTCCATCATTGGAAGTTTTGAAGAAGAGATTGGACAACCATTTGTCTGAAATGGTATAGGGTTTCCTGCCTGGCAGGGGGTTGGACTCTGTTATTCTGTAACCCTTATTGCAGTGACGGCTAACCTTTTTGCCGTTGTGTGCCAAAAATGGGGGGAGCAGGGGGGATTGCGTGCATGCATGCCCACACCCATAATTCAATGATCCCCCTGCTTTTGGCACGTGATGGCAAAAAGGTTACCCGGTAGGCCTGTTTTCACCCTCCCCAGGCTCAGAGGCTTGAGAGGGCGAAAACGGCCTTCCCCACCCCCCTGGAGACCCTGTGGAGGCCAGAAACGGCCCATTTCCCGACTTCCAATGGGACCGGAAGGCCCGAAAATCAGCTGGCCAGCGCCCGCATGCACACTGGAGCTGAGCTAGGGCAATGCTCACGTGCCCACAGATATGGCTCTGCATGCCACCTGTAGCATGCGTGCCATAGGTTCACCATCACGGCCTTATCGGAAAAGGAGTGAAAGCACGGATGAATACAGACTGGGAATGAGAGTTGGCATTTTTTGTAAGAGGAAATTTAGGTCTGGAGGGATAAGAAGGATGGGTGTATGTGAGGCGAAGAGATGCTGTCTGAGGAATGGTCAGATAAGAGACAGCATAGCCCACAACTGCATAACAGGTAGAGTAACTAGCCTCAGAAGGGACTTTCCTCAGCTTCTTGGGCTGTAAAGAAGATGGTGGGAGATTTGTACTTTCAGATTGCAAGATTCTGTTGATTTAGCCTTGCCACGAAGTAGAATTAGCTCATCTGGTTGCATTTCCTGTCTAGCCCATGGCTGACAGTGGTTGATCAGAATGACAGGACTGTTCCTGAGAAGAGGGCTTGAACTTTATGTCTCAGTAGAGCCTAATGCTGGGAAAGATTAAGGGCAAAAGAAGAAAGGGACGACAGAGAATGAGGTGGCTGGATGGAGTCACTGAAGCAGTCGGTGTGAACTTAAATGGACTCCAGATGATGGTAGAGGACAGGAAGGCCTGGAGGAACGTTGTCCATGGGGGTCACGATGGGTCAGACATGACTTCGCAACTAACAACAAGAACAAAAAAAGGGCGTGATGGACAATGGCAGAACTCCCTCAAAGATTGAAAAGAGGATCAGCCCACACAGGCAAAAACAAACAGTGATGGTGTAATGTTACGATCCTAGATGAGTAGACTCACTATAAGCTGCAAATGAGAGAGATGCAGTTTCTGTCTGTCTATGAAAAATATTATCAAACACAGACTGGAAGGGGGAAAAATGCCTTAAAAATAGATTATATCGGGTAAAGGCCTGTACAGCTAATCCTCAACTTAAAATGACAATTGCGACCAGAATTTCTGCTTCGAAGTAAGGCAATTGTTAGGGTAGTTGTGCCCAATTTTATAACCATTTTTGCCACGGTTTTCTGACTTCTATGCTGGCTTCTCTTCCCAGGACACCGTGGTGGCTTTGGAAGCCCTTTCCTCCTACTGGATCAGCACTTTCAAAGAAGAAGGGAATGAACTAACAGTTACTCTTAAAATCCCGGGAAAACACTTGCCTATTCAGTTTTCCTTTGGAAGATCCAATGATCCAATCCAGGAAGAGCTTCAGGTACCCATGTTGACATGGCTGTTTATGTGCTGAGGAATTATTATTATTATTATTTATTAAATTTTTATACTGCCCTTCTCCCGAAGGACTCAGGGCGGTGTACAGCCAACGATAAAACAAAATATATACAATTAAAACAACATTTAAAACATAGCAAATTATAAAGGCTGATAAATTAAAATTTAGATTTTAAAATTTTTAAATATTAATAAACCCCAAATTTAAAATTCTACACTATTATGCCAGTATATAATATAATATGCAGATGGGTATAAACCAGTGGTGGGATTCAGCCGGTTCGCACCTATTCGGGAGAACTGGTTGTTAACTTAGCAGTTCGGAGAACCGGTTGTTGGAAGAAATCTTATTTTGCTTTTTTTTCCACTTTACAGGACTAATCCTGTAAGGAAGGCAGGAAGGGAACATTCTGGTTTTTTTAGCCTAATCTTTATTGCCCTGCTTACAGAAACTGCCTCTCTGGTTAACCCTTATTACATTGTAACAGCTAAGGCGAAGCGCCCATCGATATGAGTGATGTTGAGTTGGCCACGCCCACACGGTCACATGACTGCTAAGCCACGCCTAACCAGCTGGTCATTAGGGTAGAGAACCGGTTGTTAAATTATTTGAATCCCACCACTGGTATAAACCCATCCAGTCCTTTCTACTGCTCAAGGTCCATTCCAACTTGTATTCTGTTATTCTGTTGCCAACTTTGACAAACTACTGATTTAAAAGATATTGCTAGCAAACATTCAAATAGCAGATCTTGCAATTTGTTGTGTGTAAAAAGGCTTTTTTGCAATTAGGTTTCAGACTGTCTTTTGTATTTATGTGTTTGCAAGGAAATTTATATGCAGAGCATATGGTTTGTCGAATTTTGGCAATGCTATTTTTGTTGTTATTCTACACGGTAATTCTGGCATTTTTTTTCCCCCTTCAGTTTTCTTTGGGAAATGACATTGACGTAAAAGTGGAAGGAAAAGGGAAAGGAACTCTGACTGTAAGTAATTTCATACTACTATTATAACAATATTGAATTATTACTATGATTTTTACTATGATTAGAGACTATACACAAGTAATCCTCGACTTACAAGCACAATTTCTGTTGTTAACGGAGTTTTGCCCCATTTTATGACCTTTCTGGCCACTGTTGTTAAATGGACAACAGTTAGTAGAACGGCTGTTAAGTGAATCTGGCTTCCACATTGACTTTGCTTGTGAGCAGGTTGCAAAAGGAGATCACATTAATCGTTTCATAGTTCCCATCACCTATCTCTTTCCACTTATGACTGTATGACTATAACTTGTTGCTGGCAATCCTTATGATTTATATTGATATATTGATCATCAATTGTGTTGTAAATGTTGTACCTTGATGAAAGTATCTTTTCTTTTATGTACACTGAGAGCATATGCACCAAGACAAATTCCTTGTGTGTCCAATCACACTTGGCCAATAAAATTCTATTCTATTCTATTCTATTCTACATGACGCAGCAATGGTCATAAATATGAACCAATTGTCCAGCGTCTGAGTTTCGATCACGTGACCATGGAGGACCACTACAAAGATGGTAACTGTGAAAAACAGTTATAGGTCACTTTTTTCAGTGTTGTTGTAACTTTGAATGGTCACTAAATGAACTGTTGTAAGTTGAGAACTACCTGTAATGGGTCTTTTTCTTTTAGCCTCACAGCAGGGTTGAAAAATAGGTAGGGGTAGTGCCTGACTTACAATCGTTCATTTAATGACCATTTGAAGTTACAACGGCACTGAAAAAAGTGATTTAGGATCAAGCCTCACACTTACGACTGTCATAGCATCCCCATGGTCATGTGATCAAAAGTCCGGCACAGCGCATACAACCACATATATTTATGATGGTTGCAATGTCCCAGAGTCACGTGATCTACGTTTGCAATCTTTCCAGCTGGCTCCCAGCAAGCAAAGTCAATGGGGGAAGCCAGATTTGTTATCAGCTGTGTAATTCAGTTAATAACCGTAGGGGAAATTGGTGGGCCACAGTTGAAAACCTACATCCATGAGCAGCTAAGGAAGCGGTGGGGTTAATATGTGTGGGCTTACTTTGGAATAACTAAAAGTTTCTCCCTCCTTCCAGCACGGGGTGTCAAACTCACATCACCATGGCAGTGTCATGTGACGTATCGGGACTTCCCCCACCCTTCACTAAACTGAGTGTGGGCGTGGCCAGAATGAGACGCATCCGGCCCTTGGGCCGGGAGTTGGACAGCCCTGTTCTAGCACATTGCATCTCAACCTTGGCAACTTGATTCTGGGAGTTGAATCCATCCATTTTAAAGTTGCCAAGGTTGAAAAACATTATTCTCGCACGACTTAACAGCATCCCTGAGGAGAGGGAAAACTTATATTCTCTTCCTTATCCTTCCAGGTTCTCAAGCAGTTTCATGTTTTGGCTGTCCAGAACAACACCTGTCAAACTCTTGGGCTAGAAGTGACCGTGAGCGGCTCTATTCGCCGAAATAGTACGTCAGGGATTGGGGACTGTGGGTTTTTATTTTTTTTTAATAATTGATTGGTGTTTTTTTCCCCATTTTGTTTGAATTACTAAAAACAACATAGCTGGGCCAACACATCGCCGATTGTTGCTTGACGTGAACTGTCCTGTAGAGAGAGATGGATGGCTTATAAATGTAATAAGTAAATAAAAATAAAGTCCATGAACTTCTGTGGCTGAGACTGCTAATGCAGTCTGTTATTAACAGCAGCGGCTTGAAATTACTGCAGGTTCTAGTCCCACCAGGCCCAAGGTTGACTCAGCCTTCCATCCTTTATAAGGTAGGGAAAATGAGGATCCAGATTGTTGGGGGCAATAAAAGTTGACTTTGTATATATTATACAAATGGATGAAGACTATTGCTAACATAGTGTAAGCTGCCCTGAGTCTTCGGAGAAGGGCGGGATATAAATGCAAATTTTAAAAAAACAGGAGAGAACTGATACAAATTGGAGAGCTTTGTTACTCTTTTCCTCTCTCTTAGTTTGGGGTTAGCCTTCATATGTTGTGCTTGTATACAATGATCGCTCTTTGGGAAGAATCGTGTAAAACATGATTGCTTTATGGTTGGCTATTTTTATACAAAGTGCTAGACCAGTGGTGGGTTGCCCCCGGTTCAAACCAGTAGTAAAACTGATGGGAGGCTCCGCCCACCGACCCGGATCGCGAGCAAGCGCAAGCGATCCCATTGCAAACCGGTAGTAAAGGTAAGTAGAACCCACCCCTGTGCTAGACCATGGTTTAATTCCTGTTTAGGCAAAAAACAATCTCAGACAAATAGTTGCCCAATCTTTTCTTAAAAGATTCCAGTGTTGGAGTACCCATAACTTCTGAAGAGAAGCGTTCCACTGGTTGATGGTTCTAAGTGTCACAAAATTTCTCCTTAGTTCTAGGTTGCTTCTTTCCTTGATTACTTTCCATCCTTTGCTTCTGGTCCTGCCTTCTTCAGGTGCTTTGGAGAATAGTTTGCCCCCTTCTTCTTTGTGGCAGCCCCTTAAATATTGGAACACTGCTATCATGTCACCCCTAGTCCTTGTCTACGGAGATTCTCAGCCATCCAGGTGAGGGTTGTCCCAAAGGTGTTTTTTCAAGAGACAACTGGACTTTCTGGATTTTCTTTGAAGACATTTCACTTCTCATCCAAGAAGCTTCTTCTTCGCTGATTCATTCTTCTTGAAAAAGCATGTTTGGGACCTTCTTTTCATTAAACTAGACCAGGGATCTGCAACCTTAAACACTCAAAGAGCCATTTGGACCCGTTTCCCACAGAAAAGAAAACACCGGGAGCCACAAAACCCTTCCGGTGCCTGACTATTTCTTGAGCGGCCACTAAACTAGCATATGTAGTTGAATTAAACTTTTTTTTCCCTGAAACTTTTCTTTTCTTGGATTTATCCATGGTTGGCTTACCAGGGGTTGAAAAGCTCAATAAATCATGTGCCGGTCGGTGTCACACATTGGCAGTTGTGATACATATTTTGAGTGACAGGGAGCTGCAGTAGAAAGAGCCACATGCGGCTCCAGAGCAGCAGGTTGCTGACCCTTGAACTAGATGTATCCAGTTCCTGCAGCCCTTCTTCCTATGAGGCACATTCCCTATTCAGTGTGCCTATGCAAAAAGCAAATATGTGTCGTGTCCCACTCTTCCGCTGACGGCTGGGTCAGGGAAATCCGAATCAGGCGTGCCTCTGCAGCTCTGCCAAAGTCCTAGCAAAGTCCTCAGGGCAGGCAGGAGACCAGAAAGTGACTTCAGCAAGATATGTTTAGACTTTGCCTGACTCAGAGAATGCCAGAAAGCAGATCCTTTATATAGGCCATGGGGTGTGGCTCCATGACTCAGCACTTATCCAGGCCTGCCCCTCCCTTCCTTCTGTTGCCTCCGCCTATCAAGTCTTCTGACGCGAGGGTCACTCCAGTCGGCAGCTGTTGGCAATTGACCTCCCTCAGGCTCACATGCTGTGGAGGAGGGGGAGGGGTCTAGTTGCTCCGTTTGCCTGGGCATGGAGCCAGAGCTGGGGCCGGGAGGCATACTAGGAAATTCCTCCGTGTTCGGAAGCAGATAAGAAGGCTGTGGTGAGATCGGATGAGACACAACAATATGTTCCACACCTCACAATGCCAATGGTCTTTGTTCTGTGTAGATCCTTGTTAAGATTTGTCTTTATTTTCTTATTGCAGCTGAAATGGAAGATTACTATTATGAATACGAAGATCTTCCACCCACATCACCACCTGCTAGCCAGCCATTGTCACGGATTGAGTTATTTGATGCCCGGCAGCGCCGAAAGAGGGAGACCAAAGACACTGAACAGTCAAAACATGATGTCACCTACGAAGTCTGCTTCTGGTAAATTGGGATGGGGGAACCATGTTGTTAGAATTGTTGAGAGCGGGCTGGCAATAAGCGGTGGGCTACTTGACAGGTATTGAATTGAATTGAATTGAATTGAATTTTTTATTTATTGCTGGGGTGTTTTTTCCCCATTTTATTTATTTATTTAGACTGCTTTAGTTTTATTTATTTATTTATTTATTTTGACTGGTTTACTATTTATTTATTTTGATGGGTTTAATTTTTATTTCTTTATTTTCACAGGTTTATTTGTTTATTTTTTTATTGCTGGGGATTTTTTCCATTTCATTTATTTATTTAAACTGGTTTAGTTTTTATTTTATTTATTTATTCTGACTGGTTTATTTTTATTTATTTATTTATTTTGACTGGTTTATTATTTATTTATTTTGATGGGTTAAATTTTTATTTCTTTATTTTCACAGGTTTGTTTGTTTGTTTGTTTGTTTATTTATTTATTTATTTATTTATTTATTTATTGCTGGGGTTTTTTTTCCATTTCATTTATTCATTTAAGCTGGTTTAGTTTTTATTTTATTTATTTATTTTGACTGGTTTGTTATTTATTTATTTTGACGGGTTTAATTTTTATTTATTTTCTTTCTTTTCACAGGTTTATTTATTTATTTATATCCCGCTTTTATTTTATTTTTAACAAATACAGGTAGTCCTCGAATTGCAACCGTTGCATTAAGTGACTGTTCAAAATTACAACAGCATTGAAAATAGTGACTTACGACCATTTTTCATACTTACAACCATAGCAGCATCCCCAGGGTCATGTGATCAAAATTCAGACTTTGGCCATTGACTCGTATTGACCGTTGTACTGTCCCGGAGTCACGTGATCCCCTTTTGCGACTTTCTGACAAGCAATGGGGAAGCCAGATTCACTTAGCAACCATGTTATTAACATTAACAACTGCAGTGATTCACTTAACGAGAAAAGTCGTAAAATGGAGCAAAACTCACTTAACAAATGTCTCACTTAGCAACAAAAATTTTGGCCTCAGTTGTGGTCGTAAGTCAAGGACAACCTGTATCTGTAATAGCTGAGCCTCCTGGAATAATGAATCAAGACCCGCGGCTATATAAATATTTTAAATGAATAAATTTAAATAAATAAACCGCCCTTGGGGAATCCAACCTACTACATTCCACCGCATGACCCTAAGTCAGAACTACAGATTGTCCTCGACTTACGACCACTACTGAGCCCAAGATTTATGTTGCTGAGTGAGACATTAAGCGAGTTTTGCCCCATTTTATGACTTTTTTTTTTGGCCACACTTTTTAAGTGAATCAGTGCAGTTGTTAACCACATAGTTGTTCAATGAATCTGGTTTCTCCACTGACTTTGCTTGTCAGAAGGTCGCGAAATGATGGTCACGTGACTCCAGGATGCTGCAACCGTCCTAAATGTGGGTCAGTGGTCAAGCATCCGAATGTCGTCGTAAATGTGAAAAATGGTCATAGGACATTTTTTTTCAGTGCCATTGTAACTGGTCACCAAAGTGGCCCTGAAAGAAGTGACTAAGGACCAGTTTTCAGACTGAACGACCATAATAATAATAATAATAATAATAATAATAATAATAATAATAATAATAATAATAATAATAATAATAATATTTTAATTTTATACCGCCTTCTCCGAAGGACTCAGGGCGGTGAACAGCCAAGTAAAACAATACAATATATTACAATAAAACTATTTAAAAACTTATTCAATGTGGCCTAAATTTAGATATAAAATACATAATATAAAATAAACCCCATTTAAAACCGAATTAAAACCCTATCAAGCCAGTCCTGCTCGGAAGAATAGGTACGCTTCAGCTCATGCGAAAAGTCCGGAGGTCAGGAAGTTGTCAAATCCTGGGGAAGCTCGTTCCAGAGGGTAGGTGCCCCCACAGAGAAGGCTCTCCCCCTGGGGGTCGCCAGCCGACACTGTTTGGCTGACGGCACCCTGAGGAGACCCTCTCTATGGGAGCGTACCGGTCGGTGGGAGGCATGTGGTAGCAGAAGGCGGTCCTGAAGATATCCCGGTCCTATGCCATGGAGCGCTTTAAAGGTGATAACCAACACCTTGAAGTGCACCCAGAAGACCACAGGTAGCCAGTGCAGCCTGCGCAGGATTGGTGTTATATGGGAGCCACGAGTGGCTCCCTCTATCACCCGCACAGCTGCATTCTGGACCAACTGAAGCCTCCGGGTGCTCCTCAAGGGGAGCCCCATGTAGAGAGCATTGCAGTAGTCCAGGCGAGAAGTGACGAGGGCGTGAGTGACCGTGCATAAGGCATCCCGGTCTAGAAAGGGGCGCAACTGGCGCACCAGGCGAACCTGGTAAAAAGCTCTCCTGGAGACGGTCGCCAAATGATCTTCAAAGGACAACCGTCCATCCAGGAGAACACCCAGATTGCGCACCCTCTCCATTGGGGCCACACCCGCCTCCAACAGTCAGCCGCGGTTGCAGCTGGCTGTACCGGGATGCTGGCATCCACAGCCACTCAGTCTTGGAGGGGTTGAGCTTGAGCCTGTTTCTCCCCATCCAGACCCGCACGGCCTCCAAACACCGAGACAGCATTTCGACAGCTTCATTGGGGTGGTCAGGGGTGGAAATGTACAGCTGGGTGTCATCCGCGTACAGTTGGTAACTCACCCCAAAACCACTGATGACCTCACCCAACGGCTTCATATAGATGTTGAACAGGAGAGGCGAGAGAATCGACCCCTGTGGCACCCCACAAAGGAGGTGCCTCGAGGTCGATCTCTGCCCCCCTGCCAACACCGTCTGCGATCGGTCGGAGAGATAGGACGAGAATCACCGAAACACGGTGCCTCCCACTCCTAAACTCCCCAACCGTCGCAGCAGGATACCATGGTCGATGGTATCAAAAGCCACTGAGAAATCTAGGAGAACCAGGGCAGAGGAATAACCCCTATCCCGGGCCCTCCAGAGGTCATCCACCAACGCGACCAAAGCTGTCTCCGTGCTGTACCCGGGTCGAAAACCGGACTGGAACGGGTCTAGATAGACAGATTCATCCAGGTACTGGGGTAACTGATGTGCCACCACACTCTCAACAACCTTCACCACAAAGCGAAGGTTGGAAACTGGACGATAGTTACCTAAAACAGCTGGGTCCAGGGAGGGCTTCTTGAGGAGGGGCCTCACCACCGCCTCTTTCAAGGCGGTGGGAACAACACCCTCCCCCAAGGAAGCGTTGACAATTCCCTGGAGCCAGCCTCGTGTCACCTCCCGGGTGGCCAGCACCAACCAGGAGGGACACGGGTCCAATAAACATGTGGTGGCATTCAGCCGTCCCAGCAACCTGTCCATGTCCTCGGGAGCCACAGGATCAAACTCCTCCCAGATGGTCTCAACAAGACTAGCCTCCGTCATCTCGCCCGGAACTACCCAGTTTTGGTCCAGACCGTCCCAAAGCTGAGCGATTTTGTCAAACAGATACCTGCTGAATTCCTCAGCACAACCCTGTGGTCACGTGATCAAAATTTGGGTGCTTGGCAACCGGCGCATAGTTATGATTGTTGCACTGTATGTGACCACCATTTGTAACCTCCCCAGCTGGCTTTTGATAAGCAAAATCAACGAGGGAAGCCAGATTCATTTAACAACCACACGATTCACTTCACAATGGCAGTGATTCACTTAACGACAGTGACCAATGGTCACAAAATGGGGCACAACGCACTTAATGTTTGTCTTGCTTAAGAATGGAAACGTTGGCCTCCATGGTGGTCAGGCCTGTCAAATTGGCGGCCTGCAGGCCGGATGTGTCGCATGCAGGCCACGCCCACCACGGCTCCGCAAAGGCAAAAAAAGTCACTATACACCACCATACGACACATGACGCAATCGAGTTTGACACACATGCTTGTGGTTGTAACTCAAGGACTACCTGTGTCAACGTTATGTGGTCCACTTCATCCAACGTCATCATCTGATGTTTCTATTAAACCACAGAGGTCAACTAAATCAAACGAAAGGCGTTGAACAATCTCTCCCACCTCCCAACCTTTCTCTCTTTATCTTTCTCTACAGGAGACAACAGGGGGCCCGTGTTTCTGGCATGGTCATTGTTGACATCACCCTGTTGAGTGGCTTTCAGCCTGATGAGGTGGACCTTGCTCAGGTAGCTCTTGACAAAGGGTTGGACTTCCCTTTAATAGCAATAGCACTTAGCCTTATATACCGCTTCACAGTGCTTTACAGCCCTCTCTAAGCGGTTTATAGTCAGCCTGGTGCCCCTAACCATCTGCGTTCTCATTTTACCCACCTCGGAGGGATGGAAGGTTGAGTCAACCTTGAGCCGGTCAGGATTAAACTGCTGGCAGTCGGCAGAATTAGCCTGCAATACTGCATTCCTTTTTTATTATTATTATTTACATATAAGTATATCGAACAAAGTGTGACCATCCTGGCAATTCATAAAATCATATAATGTCTCATTCCGATCTTCTTAGCCCAATTGTTTCATGTTCCGACTCCCATCTTGTGTTTCTAGCCATTGATAAAATTTGTTCCATGTGTCATAATATCCTGTCTCTCCTTTGTTTTTAATTCTAACGTTAATCTATTCATTTCTGCACATATTAATATCTTCCTTATTATCTCCTTTTCTGAGATATTCCTTATTATCTCCTTTTCTGAAGGTGTGTTTTCACATTTCCATTGCTGAGCATATACCATTCTTACTGCCGTCAGGATGTGTACAGTGGTGGGATTCAGCCGGTTCGCACTTATTTGGGAGAACCGGTTGTTAGAAGAAATCTTATTTTGTTTTTTTTCCCCACTTTACAGGACTAATCCTGTAAGGAAGGCAGGAAGGAAACATTCTGGTGTTGTTTCTAGCTTATCTATATTGCCCTGCCTACAGAAACTGCCTCTCTGGTTAACCCTTATTACATTGTAACAGCTAAGGCAAAGCACCCATCGACGTGAGTGATGTTGAGTTGGCCACACCCACATGGTCACATGACCACCAAGCCACGCCTACCCACCTGGTCATTAGGGTAGAGAACCAGTTGTTAAATTATTTGAATCCCACCACTGGATGTGTAGTATTAGGTATCCTGCTTCATTCACCTCTTTTCTGGCTCTTCATTGGAAAGCGATGTCTGGATTTCAGGCCTCCGAGGCCTGTTAAGTGAACCTATTGGTTACACCATCTGCCCTTGGCACCATCCTCTTTTCTCAGTATTGTAATACTTTTTTATCTTTTAAAACAACAAGACATAACAAACAGCAACATAAAACATATACTCCTTCTTTACATCAGCTTCGTATCGGTAATCCTCTATTATTTACATTTTTCCCTCTAGTTTTCTTTAATTATAGTTATCTTTTTGTCCTATTATCCCTTATTTCTATATATATTCCATCATACCCGTCAATATAACAATACATTTTCTTGAATGCACTACCTTTTTTTTGTGACCTTTTCCCCTTTTTACTCATTTACCATTTCTACTTTCTGTCCAATTATACAATTTATTCCATACTACGTAACATTCTGTATCTTCCTTTTCTTTATCTCCTTTGTTAATTTATCTATCTCAGCACAGTCCAGAATTTTCCTTATCACTTCCTCCTCCGATGGTATATTCTCGTTTTTCCAGTTCTGTGCATGAGATATTCTTGCGGCTATTGTTATGTGTAGATTTAGATATCTTATTTCTTTACTGTATTTGCTTTCTCAGTATTGATAGCTGGCAGGAAAACATTCATCAACCGCAAGACCACTCGATTTGAGAGATCTATTCCTTATGACTTTTCCATCCTTCCCTTCTCTGCAGCTGCAAGAGGTCCCTGACCAATACATCAACCACTGGGAGATTCAAGGACAACGGCTGCTCCTGTATTTTGACCAGGTGGGACAATTTTCTACAAAACAATATATTCAGAGGGGTGGTTGGAGAAGGCAAGGCAGAGCGGTGCGGTGGCCTAGAGGTGGAGCTCTCGCCTCACAATCGGGAGGCTGTGTTCGATCCTAGGTAAAGGCTGATATTTCTCTTTCTGGGCACGATGAGAATATATTTCTGTTGCAAAATTCCGCATTGGCAACAGGAAGGGCATCCAGCCAGTAAACACTCAGTTCCATTCAGTTGTCCCAACTCCACCCCGCAATGGATTACAGGTCATTAGATGATAGTTGGAGAAGGCAGTTTTATTGACATGTTCATATGGACTTTGGAGTCCTTGGTGGTTTCAGAGCTTGGTTTGCTTGAAGATGTTCTACTACCCAACTAAGGAATATCATCCATTGTGCAATGAGGCGCCTGTGAGCAAACAACCAAACTCAGAGAGCACCATGGTCTCGTCCCAAAATCTCAAAAACTTTAACCAAAAACTATCTACCATTGACCTCACTCCATTTCTAAGAGGTCTGTAAGGGGCGTGCATAAGAGCACAAGCGTGCCTACCGTTCCTGTCCTATTGTTTTCCTTCATTATATCCAATTAATATAGTTATTACATACTCATACTCATATATATGCTTATATATTGTATAATTATTTCATACTTATGCTTATATATACTGTGTGACAAAAAAAAAAAAGGATTCCCATAGTTCAACCCTGACCTGTATACAGTCTCACCTGTTGAAAGCAGATGTGCTTCTGCACGTCTGTGTGGGAAAGAAAGCTAAAACACACAGGTTAGCCCTCAACTTATGACCATTCATTTAACAACTGTTCAAAGTTATGACGATCGTGAAAACAGGGACTTAATGATTGGTCCTCACACGTAACAACCATTGTAGCATCTCTGCAGTCATAATGTCAGGGTTCCAAGGAACACCCCCAACGAAATAAAGCTCTGAGGCTTGAGGTTCCTCAAAGTTCCAATTTATTAGAGTTGTCATGTTGGCACAGCTGGGAAAACCCGAAACTGAAAGCTTCCAGGTTTTCCACACTCAGTTAACAGTTCACAGCCCTGCCCCACACCCCACAAGTTCATCATATTGTCCAATCAACTCTTCACACTCAATTGGATACAGTCTTCGGGCAGTCTACATCGGACGCAGGCAAAAGTCCTTGAATATGGAATGTTGTTATGACTAACTTTCTACCGCTCCAACAACAACCCTCTCCCCCAGCTAAAATATGTGGCAGTTAAGAAGCAAAAAGAAAATTGCCTTCCAAAACTGACACACACAATCAAACTTCAGGTGCTTGGCAACCATGTATTTATGACGATTACGGCATCCATGATTGTCATTTGTGACCTTCCCGGGGGGGCTTCTAACAAGCAAAGTCAATAGGGCAGTGATGGCTAACCTTTGTCGGACTGAGTGCCCAATGCGACCGTGCATGCAAACCCCCAAAATGCAATGCATGCGTGCTGTCCCGCATGCACCCCACCCCATGTATCCCCATGCGCCCCGCCCCTCATGCATGCACACGCAGCCCCATGCATGCGTCCCGCCCCCCAGACATGCACAGCAGAGACCCGAAGACCAGGTGGCTGGCGGGAGGTGCGCATGCATGCGCGGCGGAGCTGAGTTGGGACAACACCTCACATGCCCACAGAGAGGGCTTGCATGTCACCTCTGGCACGCATGCCATAGGTTTGCCACCACGGCAATAGAATAGAATAGAATAGAATAGAATAGAATAGAATAGAATAGAATAGAATAGAATAGAATAGAATAGAATAGAATAGAATAGAATAGAATTTTTTATTGGCCAAGTGTGATTGGACACACAAGGAATTTGTCTTGGTGCAGATGCTCTCAGTGTACATAAAAGAAAAGATACGTTCATCAAGGTACAACATTTACAACACAATTGATGGTCAATATATCAATATAAATCATAAGGATTGCCAGCAACAAGTTATAGTCATACAGTCATAAGTAGAAAGAGATTGGTGATGGGAACTATGAAACGATTAATAGTAGTGCAGATTCAGTAAATAGTTTGACAGTGTTGATGGAATTATTTGTTTAGCAGAGTGATGGCCTTCGGGAAAAAACTGTTCTTGTGTCTAGTTGTTCTGGTGTGCAGTGCTCTATAGCGTCGTTTTGAGGGTAGGAGTTGAAACAGTTTATGTCCAGGATGCAAGGGATCTGCAAATATTTTCACGGCCCTCTTCTTGATTCGTGCAGTATACAGGTCCTCAATGGAAGGCAGATTCCAATGGAAGGCAAAAGAAGCCAGATTCACATAACTACTACAATTTGCTTACTAACTGCAGCTAAAAGATATAAAATTGGGCACGACTTACTTTTTATTTTTTATTTATTTTTATTTTTTTTATTTGCATTTATATCCCGCCCTTCTCCGAAGACTCAGGGCGGCTTACACTATGTCAAGCAATAGTCTTCATCCATTTGTATATTATATACAAAGTCAACTTTTATTGCCCCCAACAATCTGGGTCCTCATTTTACCTACCTTATAAAGGATGGAATGGCTTAATGGCTGCATGGCTTAGCAACAGAACTTCTATTCCGATTGGGGTTGTAAGTTGAGGACTACCTGTAAACCACTGATAACCGCCTTTTTAGACAATGCAGCTCCTTCCAAATGTTGGAGTCTTAATTTTGATCATCCTTGTGACTTTCTTTCTGAAGCTAATCTTCGTTCACTGTCTCGAACCATTGTTTGTAAAAGTGCTGATGCCCGGCTTCATTTGCCTTCTCCAAGCAGCAGCCCCTCCCCCCTCTGTGTGGACGATACATTCCCATCATCCTCAGCCAGCACAGTTCTTGTTTCTGCCGTCTGGAAATGACTGGAATTATAGCCATCGTGTCTGCAGTTCAGCACATTGGCGGGAGCTGAACTGCATATTACAACGAAGTCCCTGACTTATGACCACAATTGAGCCCAAAATGTGTGTTGCTACATGAAACATCAGTTGAGTGGATGTTGCCCCACATTACGACTTTTCTTGTCACAATTGTTAAGGGAATCATCACAGTTGTTACGTTAGCAAGGCGGCTGTTCGGTGAATCTGGCTGCCCCGTTGATTTTGCTTGTCAGCAGATCGTAAAAAGGGATCACATGACCCTGGGACACTGCAACTGTCATAAATATGAGTCAATTGCCAAGCGTCCGAATTTTGATCATGTGACCATTGGGGATTCTGTCAAAAGTGTGGAAAAATGGCCATAAATCACTTTTTTCAGTGCCATTGTTATTTTTGAACAGTCACTAAATGAACTGTTGTAAGACAAGGACTGCCTGTACATGGATCATCCGATTTGCCCCCGAATGGAGGATTCCATCCTAGATCACAGAAGAAAGGTAGAATATAACATTTTAAATTTAAATATTTCTCTTTGTTTCCAGGCACCACAATCCGGTCGTGAATGTATCGCTTTCAGGGCTAAACAGATAGTATCTGTGGGAAAACTACAACCAGCCAGCGCCACCATCTATGACTTCTACGAACCCCGTAAGTCAAAGCAAATAACAGTTGAGGAAAGGAAGGGGGAGCTGGTAGGATGCATTTTTAAAAAAAAAAATCAGTCTGTGGTGGGGGTACAACTGGTGTGTCACACACGTTGTGATGTCTCCAGAACAGGCATAACTATTTATTTGTAAAGATTATTTGTACCTGTTTCAAAAGGTATGCTAATTTTGTAGTACAGGTAATCCTTGATGTATGACCACAATTGGGAGTAGAATTTCAGCCATAAAGTGGCAGTCGTCAGTCAAGTCAGATCTGATTTTACAACAATTTGTACAACAGTTGTTAAGTGAATCACTAGGGTCCTTAAGTGTGTCACATAGTCTGTTAGTTTATTATTAGTCAATATTAGTTTGTTAATAAATATTACTTTTTATTTTTTATTTATTAATTTGTTAATTTTTATTTTTATTTGTTAATAAATATTACTGAAACTCCAAAGCACCTGAGGGTAGAACAAGAAGCAATGGGTGGAAACTAATCAAGGAAAGAAGCAACTCAGAACTAAGGAGAAATTTCCTGACAGTTAGAACAATTAATAAGTGGAACGACTTGCCTGCAGAAGTTGTGAATGCTTCAACACTGGAAATTTTTAAGAAAATGTTGGATAACCATCTGTCTGAGATGGTGTAGGGTTTCCTGCCTGGGCAGGGGGTTGGACTAGAAGGCCTCCAAGGTCCCTTTCAACTCTGTTGTTATATTATTATATTATTATTATATTATTAAAGCCAATACAGTTCTAGGCTGCATAAACAGAGGGATAGAATCAAGATCATGTGAAGTGTTGCTACCACTTTATAATGCCTTGGTAAGGCCACTCTTGGAATATTGCATCCAGTTTCGGTTGCTACGATGTAAAAAAGATGTGGAGATCCTAGAAAGAGCGCAGAGAAGAGCAACAAAGATGATTAGGGGACTGGAGGCTAAAACATATGAAGAACGGTTGCTGGAATTGGGTATGTCTAGTTTAATAAAAAGAAGGACTAGGGGAGACGTGATAGCAGTGTTCCGATATCTCAGGGGCTGCCACAAAGAAGAGGGAGTCAAAGCACCTGAAGGCAGGATAAGAAGGAATGGATGGAAACTCATTGAGAGAAGCAACCTAGAACTATGGAGAAATTTTCTGACAAAATAATTAATCAGTGGAACAACTTGCCTCCAGATGTTGCAACACTGGAAGTTTTTAAGAAGAGATTGGACAACCATTTGTCTGAAATGCTATAGGTTTCCTATCTGAGCGAGGTGGGAGTGGGGTTGGATAGAAGACCTCCAAAATCCTTTCCAACTCTGTTATTCTATTCTATTCTAAAGTCAGTTAGGAAGCTTAACAACCATGTTACTAACTTAACAACTGCAGCGATTCACTTAACGAATGTGGCAAGAAAAGTCATAAAATGGGACAAAACTCACTTAACAAATTTTGGGCTCAGTTGTGGTTGTAATTTGAAGACTACATGCATTATGTTCCTCTGACTATTCTACTCTCCCTCTCGTAGATCAACGTTGCAGTATCTTCTATGGTGCTCCCAATAAGCCACAGTATGTGTCCGCATTGTGCTCAGATGATGTCTGCCAGTGTGCTGAAGGTAAAGTTACCTGGACTTTAGATCAGGAGTGAAATGCTCCCGGTTCGGACCGGAATGCCTGATCCGGTAGCGATGGCGGCAGGTGGTTCAGAGAACCGGTAGCAAAAATCCCTCCCCCCCCCGCCCATGCCCAGTTGAGCTGCGCGACCATCAGGTTTTTTTTTAACTTTTAAAAGCATTTTTTCTTCATAGAGCAAAAGATGACAGCTGATTATCGCGCGGCTCAGCTGGGATCGTCAGAGCCTTTTAAAGGCTGAAGAAGTTGTAGAAAAAAATGCTTTTAAAAGTAAAAAAAAGTTGGCCACGCCCACCCAGTTACATTACACCCCCCACCAAGCCACGCCCTCAGAACCGGTAGTAGCAAATTTTACATTTCACCCCTGCTTTAGATCAATGGTTTTACGATCTCTACGTTCAGAGGAACACTTGGGCACATGCCCTCCTCCCTCCAAAGCACAAATACAACCCAAATTCACTTCCATATGATTAACCAGAAAGATGATTTTCAAGGATTATTTAAAATAATGCAGCTGATCTGCTGTCACTTGGAACTGGGTCTATGACAATTCGTTGAGGCCCACTCACCACCACAGCCAACTTGCTACAGGACAACTCACTGCGGGACAAGAATTATACTGATATCAAAGAAATGGTAGAATAGAATCTTTAAAGAAAGGATGCAAAAGGAGGGACAGAATGAAATCTGAATGACAAAAATCAAAACAAGGTTTTATTTCATTTTAAATAATTAAATTGAATTGATAAATTGTCCTGCCCGTGGCGAGTTGTCCTATGGGGAGTTGGCTGTGTCGAGTTGGCCGTAGCGAATTGGCCATGGAGAGTTGGCCACAGCAAGTTGACTGTGGCAAGTTGTCCCATTCCATTTGGAACCACCTGGTAGCTGGACAAAGGATTGTCCGAATGCTTCTCCTTTCAATCAGGAATACATACTTGTTAGTGACTTAATGAACCATCGGGATTACAACTGAGGAAGGAGGAATCAAAATAATATTGAGCCTTTCTAGTAATTGCCAAACCCAGCAGTGAGGCTGTTCTTCTTATAGAATAGAATAGAATTTTATTGGCCAAGTGTGATTGGACACACAAGGAATTTGTCTTGGTGCATATGCTCTCAGTGTACATAAAAGAAAAGATACGTTCATCAAGGTACAACATTTACAACACAATTGATGGTCAATATATCAATATAAATCATAAGGATTGCCAGCAACAAGTTATAGTCATACAGTCATAAGTGGAAAGAGATTGGTGATGGGAACTATGAGACGATTAATAGTAGTGCAGATTCAGTAAATAGTCTGACAGTGTTGATGGAATTATTTGTTTAGCAGAATGATGGCCTTCGGGAAAAAACTGTTCTTGTGTCTAGTTGTTCTTGCAGTGCAGTCCTCCAACCTTGTGGCTGTACAACTTTAATAATCTTGATGAACGTATCTTTTCTTTTATGTACACTGAGAGCATATGCACCAAGACAAATTCCTTGTGTGTCCAATCACACTTGGCCAATAAAATTCTATTCTATTCTATAAGTGTATTTTTTGGAACCTAATCAGAGTTATGCACTGGTGGAAATGCTCTATCCAAGGTCTGGTAGATGTCTGCATCACAACTGCCACCCCAGTCTTAAAATATCCATAGCCGCTGTGTTTGCTCCATGTACCCACAGTTAATACCATCTTTTCCCGAAAATAAGACCCTGTCTTTTACTTTTTTGAACCCCGAAAATAGCACTTAGGCTTATTTTTGGGGAGGTTTTATTATTTTGGGGCACGTGGAGCAAGAGGGGGCTCCTCTTGCCATCTTACCTCATTTCCAGCTCTGTCCCCCTAACCCTAACCAGAGGAATCGGCGGGGACCGGCTGTGCATGTGTTTAAATATCTTCATGGAGGGTTTATTTTCATGGGGGGCTTATTTTAGCGCATGCGCTCAAAAGCCCGATTATCAGGGGATGTCTTATTTTTGGGGAAAGAGGGTACTTAGTATAAAATTTCTGATGGATGATGCCAAAATAGCTACTCTTTTGGCTCGTTGAAGATGTGAAAATAATGCATATGTCCTGTTTTGTCCACTTTCTCCATTCTTTAACCAATAAAACAACTACCTAAACTCCCATGTTCCTGTCTAAAGAAATTAGATTGGTTTCTCAGCCATCTTGGAGTTAGATGCTAGATTCCCTCCCCTTTGATCAAGGGGGTATCCAGGAATCGGACCATATTTCTCCTACCAAACAGGTGCCTGCCCACGTTTGAAGCGTACACTGGAGGATGCAATCACGGAAGAGAAACGGATGAACTTTGCATGTTACAGTCCCCGTGTGCATTACGGTAAGAGTTGGGATTGGTCCTGGGAGCCTCACCCTCTGCGGCCTGTATATCTTGAACTGATTTCAATTTTCTTCCCTGAAAACCTGTAAATATTGCTTATGCTCACATCTGTGAAGACCTACCGTATTTTTCGGAGTATAAGACGCACCTTTCCCCCCCAAAAAAGAGAGTGAAAATCTGGGTGTGTCTTATACTCCGAGGGAGTATAAGGGAGTCGGGCTGTTCTCCAAAGCACCTGAGGGTAGAACAAGAAGCAATGGGTGGAAACTGATCAAAGAAAGAAGCAACTTAGAACTAAGGAGAAATTTCCTGACAGTTAGAACAATTAATAAGTGGAACGACTTGCCTGCAGAAGTTGTGAATGCTCCAACACTGGAAATTTTTAAGAAAATGTTGGATAACCATCTGACTGAGATGGTGTAGGGTTTCCTGCCTGGGCAGGGGGTTGGACTAGAAGGCCTCCAAGGTCCCTTCCAACTCTGTTGTTATGTTATGTTATGTCTTATACTACAAATGTAGTGCCACCCAGCCTCTCAAAAGGAGATTTTTACTTTTAATAGCATTTTTTCACAACTTATTCGGCCGAATAGGTTGCAAAAAAATGTTTTTAAAAGTAAAAAAAAAAAGATCACGCGCCACAGCTGATCACACGCATACATATCCCGCCCGCTGTTCTACTTACCCCTTGCCTCCTTTTGATGTGCACTGTGCATTTGGTGCACGGTGTGCATGGGCAGCCAGCAAACCGGCAGTAAACTGGTTCAGATATCACCGCTGGGTTGACTGGTTTTACCAAAAATGGGATCTTATAGCACTTATTTCCCACCTACCAGCTGGGAACTTTGGCAGGTGGCCCAATCCCTTCTTCTAAGATTCCATCCAAATTTGACCCATCCCCTCCAAATTAAAGGAAGTGGTAAGTAGCGGTTTTTTCCCCCCCTGCTGGTCAGTGATGTTTAAGTGTGACAGAAAACAAAGCCAGGAGAATCCATCATTCCTTTTGGTTAACTTGACCTCAAATAAATAATTCAGCGCTGCTTGCTGGACTCATTACTTAGCCCAAGGGTCAGCAACCTGCGGCTCTGGAGCCACATGTGGCTCTTTCATCCCTCTGCTGCAGCTCCCTGTCACTCAAAATAGGCACCATAACCGTCAATGTGCAACACCCACCGGCACATAATTTACTGAGCTTTTCGACCCCCAGTAGGCCTACCATGGATGAATTAAAGAAAAGGAAAGTTTCGGAAGAAAACAGAACATTTAATTCAACTAACATATGTTAGTTTTGTGGCTGCTCAGGAAATAGTCAGGCATGGGAAGAGTTTTGTGGCTCCCGGTGTTTTCTTTTCAGTAGGAAACAGGTCCAAATGGCTCTTTGAGTGTTTAAGATTGCCAACCCTTGACTCAGCCAAACAAGGATTAACAATGAAGGCCACAATGTGTATCCTGCCACCTCAGGGACAACACTTAGAATAACCGGGATAGCTCGGGCCGGGATAGCTCAGGCAGTAGAGAAGCCTGTTATTAGAACACAGAGCCTGCAATTACTGCAGGTTCGAGCCCAGCCCAAGGTTGACTCAGCCTTCCACCCTTTATAAGGTAGGTAAAATGAGGACCCAGATTGTTGGGGGGGCAATAAGTTGACTTTGTAAAAAAAATATACAAATAGAATGAGACTATTGCCTTATACATTGTAAGCCGCCCTGAGTCTTCGGAGAAGGGCGGGGTATAAATGTAAACAAACAAACAACAAACAACAAACAAACAAACAACAGAGCTGGAAGGGACCTTGGAGGTCTTCTAGTCCAACCCCCTGCTCAGGCAGGAAACCCTACGCCACTTCAGACGTGAACTTGATGATCTGGAAAAATCCTTAATTCTGACCATCCGTAAGGCAAAAGATGACAACTTTTGTCTCCTCTTTCTAGCATTCCTGGTTCGAGTGGAGCGCGAGAGCCAAGAAAGCGCCTTCCGGGTCTATGAAGTTAAAATCAAGGAGGCCCTGCAATTCAGTGAGTAATCCTTTTCATGGGGGTTTTGTTATCTCAGCTTTACTACCATAGGGAGGGGTCAAACGTGTCATCAGTCTCAAATCCCTTTGTTCCCACAAGAGACCTAAGTCCATCCCACTGTCAGACTGGCCCCAGTTTACCCCTTAGGAAAGAACGACCCTCGACTCCATAAGATTTAGAGAAAAGATACTTTTACTAGAGATGCTGAGTGCAGCATGGATGAAGCAAACTCTGAAGAAAAACCATGTGAAAATCATATACAGCATGGTAGTCCTTGCTTTGCAACAGTTCGTTTAGTGACCATTCAAAGTTATAACGTCACTGAAAAAAGTGATTTATGATAATTTTTCATACTTAAAGACTGTGGCAGCATCCCCATGGTCACATGATCAAAATTCAGACTGTTGGCAACGGACTCATATTTATGATGGTTGCAGTTGTCCCGGGGTCACGTGATCCCCTTTTGTGACCTTCTGACAAGCAAAGTCAATGAGGAAGCCAGATTCACTTCACAACCGGGTTACAAACCTAACAACTGCAGCGATTGACTTAGCAACTGTGGCAAGAAAGGCTGTAAAATGAGGAAAACTCACTTAACAACTGTCTTGCTTAACAACAGAAATTTTGGGCTCAATTGTGGTCATAGGTCAAGGACTACCTTTAGAAATAGGGCCAGTGGAAAGGAACACCACTGTTGTGGTCCTCCAGCAGCCTGTGGAGCTGGCAACGGAGTCAGGCAGCAATGAGGCTGAGGTGGGGCCAGGGCCATCGGGGAGTGAGGTGCAGACTCCAGAACCTCTAGAGGCTGACAGTAGTGAGGCAGAGGAACAGGAGGAGCCTGTTCCTAATGCACGCATGAGAAGAGCTGCCAGAAGGCAAGAGCAGCTCAAGCAAAGAGGACAACTCAGGAGTAGGGCCAAGAGATGATTGGCCCCTCCCATAAGGTTTAAAAGACCAGCAACGGCATTTGGGCTCTTTGCCGGAAAACAACATTGATAGCTTCATCTTGTCTTCTGAACATTTGCTAAGAAAGGCCCTTGGCAGTTTGCCTAATTGGACCAAGGTTGGTGATAGGACTGAGGAATTTGTGTTGGGAGGAATTTGCTTTAATTTAGTTGAACTACGCTGGGAATGAAGTAATTCTCAGCTGTTCAAATAAAATTTGTTTGTTTTTTCACTGACTGAGTTTCTTACTACCTACCGGGGCCTGGGTCACAACAACCACCTTGTTAGATGCCTTTAGGTATTTTTTGTTTCAGATTTTCAACCTTGGATTTCTTTCTCTCTGTAGCTACAGATTCCAGAATTGAAGTCGACCAGATCCGTCGCTTTGTCGTTCGGGCCGCTTGCAAGACCCGCTTGGCTGCCAGCAAAGAATATTTGTTGATGGGACGTGACGGGGAAACTCGTGATTCAAATAACCGGTAAGTCGGGAAACAAGAAAGGGAAATTCGGTGTGTGGTGTGTTGCAGTGGTGAAATGTAAAATTTGTTACTACCGGTTCTGTGGGTGTGGCTTGAGTTGTAATGTGACTGGGTGGGCGTGGCCAACTTTTTTTTTTCTGTTACTTTTAAAAGCATTTTTCTACAACCTCTTCGGCGGAAGAGGTTGTAGAAAAAATGCTTTTAAAAGGCTCTGACAATCCCAGCTGAGCCACGCGATCATCTGAGCCTTTTTTTTTTACTCTTAAAAGCATTTTTTCAGCCGAAGAAAAAATGCTTTTAAAACTTAAAAAAAACCGTCTGATGATCGCGCAGCTCAGCTGAGCACGGATGGGGGGGGAGGGATTTTTGTTACCGGTTCTCCGAACCACCTGCCACCATCGCTACCGGATCGGGCAATCTGGACCAAACCGGAAGCATTTTACCCCTGGTGTGTGGTTAGAAAGACAATAGTGACAGTCTTGAACTAATTACGTAATGTTAAGATTGCTGTTGTGCTATTACTCTTGGGTGGGTTTGTTTATATATCGATAAAAGGAAATGAGACAAAGCAAATTTACCAAAAATTAAAATACCTTAAAAACTAGTTACTACTACTTAAACTACTTAAAATCTATCTAACTAGTAGATTAGTTAGATAGGTGAACGCTAGAACGATGGATGGATGGATAGAGGGATGGATGGATAGAGAGAGGGATGATATATATATATATATATATATAGATAGATAGATAGATAGATAGATAGATAGATAGATAGATAGATAGATAGATAGATAGAAGAGAGAGAGAGAGAGAGAGAGAGAATGATAGGCAGGCAGGTGGACACAGTGGTGGGTCTGCATAGAATCTAGCCAATGGGGACACTGGAAGACCATTGTTGTGAGTGTTATTCTATAATGCCACTCATAGTTTTCTATCAGTTTTGGTGGTCCCTGACTCTCTGCCCTCAAGATGTGTGGCGGCTTCATAGCATACAACTGGCCAGTGGGTTCTACTTCCCTTGGCTGGATATCTCAGTGGCGTAAGGTTTCTTCCACAGAGGCTTCAGAGCACTTGTTGTGGTCCACCTCAAGGTCACTTCCCTAGACTCCAGAACAGGGGTGTCAAACTCAATTTCATTCAGGGCTGTGGTTGACCTCGGGGGGGGGGCTGGGCGTGGCCAACTAGATGGGCGTGGCCAACTGTGTGGGCATGGCCAGCTTGATGCCACTCCACAAACTGCTGGCATGTTTCCTCTTTGCATTGGGTAGACTGGGCTGAAGTGAAGCGGGCCGTCCCGTTACATTTTCCAGGATGGCCCCGCGGACCGGATTCAATCCGCGGTCCTTGTGTTTGACACCCCTGCTGTAGAGCAACTGGCAAGGCATACGGTAGTCATCCATTCTGATGAGATGTCCCACCAGGGGTGGCATTCACTTACCTTTGCTATCGGTTCGCAAATGGGAGTGCACACGCCACCTCCGCGAATGCGTAGGACCTGCACATGCACAGAGCATCAGAAATTGGCTGCGATGACGTCCGGGTAGGTAGGCGGAGCCTCCTGCAGCTGCTGCTACCGGTTCTCCCGAACCGGAGAGAACTGGCTGAATAGCACCACTGTGTCCCACGTAGGGGTGGGTTCTACTTACCTTTTTTACCAGTTCGCAACAGGATCGTCCACATGCGCAGATCGTCTATGACAACATCCAGGTGGGTGGGTGGAGCCTGCCCCCAGTTTTACTACTGGTTCGCAAGAACTGGGGGCAACCCACCACTGATCCCACCCATCTCATCTAGGTTCTGATAATCAGGGACTCGATGCTGCTTCTCAGGCCCTTTGGGGAAGGAGTGTCATGCCATACCTGTCATTCAATGTTCTTCCTTTCTGCAGCCCCCAGTATCTTCTGGATAAGAATTCCTGGATAGAAGAGATACCAGATCCTCGGCGTTGTAAAGCCACCCAGTATCGCAACACTTGCAGTCGCCTTGAGTCTTTCACCACTTCTTTTGGTATCAACGGCTGCCGCATCTGAGCCAAATAACCCCTTGGGCCTTTGACTAACCTGAAACACCAGGAACTACACCTCTTTTATGGAATATCCCCTGGCTGAAAACCTCCCCTTGAATGCTGTGTTGCGAGTCCCTTTAACACTTTGTGATTAGAGGACCTGAAGACACAAGAAGAGTCTGTCGGCATCAAACCAGAATAACAGAATTGGGAGGGACCTTGGAGGTCTTCTAGTCCAACCCCCTACTCAAGCAGGAGACCCTAATACCATTTCATACAAATGGCTGTCCAGTCTTTTCTTAAAAACCTCCAATGATGGAGCACCCACAATTTCTGGAGGCAAGTTATTCCACTGGTGAATTGTTCTAGTTGTCAGGAAATTTCTCCCTATTTCTAGGTTGGTTCATTCCTTGATCAGTTTTGTCGCTTCTTGCCTTGCCTTCGGGTGCTGTGGAGAATAGGGTGACCCCATCTTCTTTATGGCAGCCCCTTAGATATTGGAAGACTGCTATCATGCCAGTCCTAGCCCTTCTTTTCATCAGATTGGACATACCCAATTCCTACAACCGTTTTTCATACGTTTTAACCTCCAGCCCCCCTAATCGTCTTTCTTACTCTTCTCCGCATTGTTTCCAGAGTCTCTACATCTTTTTTTTTATACTGCAGCAACCAAAACTGGTTGCAATATTCCAAGTGTAGTTTTACCAAGACATTTGGTAAAGCAAACTGAAGCAATTTTTTACGAGAAAACAGCCAGACATTAAATTGCCTCTAAGTTGGGAGGTCTTTAGAAAGTGTTTCATTCTGTCCCAAATTATTGTTACTAAACAATCATTTCTGTTCTGGATGTGTGTCAATTTCAGTATTATTTTTTTCCTAGCCAAAGCCCTGTTTCACACCATCCACTGCATTGATTATTTATAATCGGAAGTGCTTTCCATCCGAGAATGAATTCTTTTCTGAACTCAACTCCACTTTTTCTTGAGGTTAAAAAAAATTAACCAAATTAACCAAATGCGGGTGTGTCATTGCTAAAAAGGAGGAAACAACCCCCACCCCTTTTCCACTCTCCTAATTTTGGGTTTCCCAGGGATTTATCACTATACGTTCAACTTTCTATTTGACTGGACGGGCCTCTGAATTGCACATTCTCTCACGTTCAAATGTTTATAACCCAACAGTCTTTTTGTCTGTTTCTGGAGAGCCTGAATTTCGATAAGTCCTAATTTTAAAAAGTATATAAAAATTCTCAGGGGTTTGCAATTTCACAAACCATAATTTTCAGTCATCTCCCTGGGCAGCACCTGAAACACCACCACCACCACCCTAAACTGAGCTACCCTTTCAGTAATCTGCTTAGCCATGCTGGTTAGGACTTAGGAATTCATAATCCAGTGTATCTAGACTACTTTTGACCAAATAGGTGAGTCTTACAACGAGTTGGCACTGTTTTGCACTACTTTTTCATGCAATAAAATAGTTTACTTTCATTTTGTTTCCTCTTGCCGTTTGTTAATTCTTGATTCTGCTGAGGATTCTGCCACTCCGTTCTGTGACTACCGTAATGGCAACTTTCTTCTATCCCAAGGCTGAAAAGGTAGAGATGGAAGGGAAATTTTATTTCTGCATGAACATGTGCGCTGGCCAGCTGATCATCATGCAAGCATACATACCAGAAACCCAGAAGAGTAGCTGGCCAGTGCGCATGCATGTGCTGGAAACCGGAAGTTCATTTTTGGGCACGCGTATGCGCCCTCGACACTTCCTCTTTCGGGTTGCGGCCCAGACTAGCACACGTGCGTTCCGTTTTCGGCACTCAGTGCCTAAAAATTCACCATCTCTGACATAGAATAATAAGAGTTGCAAGGGACTTTGGAGATCATTTAGTTCAACCCCTTGCTCAAGCAAGATAATGTTAAGATTAATGTTAAGATAATGAGTTTTGCCCCATTTTGCCACCTTCCTTGTCCCCGTTGCTAAGTGAATCCCTACTGTTGTTAAGGGAGTAACCCGGTTGTTAAGTGAATCTGGCTTCCCCGTTGACTTTGTTTGACAGAAGGTCGCAAAGTGGGAATCATGTGACCCAAGGGGCCTGCAGCTGTCATAAATACGAGCCAGTTGCCAAGCGTCTGAATTTTGATCGTGTGATCATGGGGATGCTGCAACGGTCATAAGTGGGAAAAATGGTCATGACTCCCTTTTTTCAGTGCCGTTGTAACTTTGAACGGTCACTAAGCAAACTGTTTTAAGTTGAGGACTACCTATACTATCACACTTCTATACCCACCTAGAAGCCACCATTGGGAGAAGCTAATCTGCAAGTCAGCTAGAACAGGGGTCTCCAACCTTGGCAACTTTACGACTTGTGGACTTCAACTCCCAGAATTCCTCAGCCAGCATACTTGTGGACTTCAACTCCCAGAATTCCTCAGCCAGCATACTTGTGGACTTCAACTCCCAGAATTCCTCAGCCAGCATACTTGTGGACTTCAACTCCCAGAATTCCTCAGCCAGCATACTTGTGGACTTCAACTCCCAGAATTCCTCAGCCAGCATACTTGTGGACTTCAACTCCCAGAATTCCTCAGCCAGCATACGCTGGCTGAGCGTATGAAGAATTCTGGGAGTTGAAGTCCACAAATCGTAAAGATGCCAAGTTGGAGACCCCTAAGCTAGAATGTCCCTTTGAACTAAAAGCAACATTTCCACTTTGATGGTGGTGATGTTCACAACAGACCAACTCCACTTGGAAATATCTTCAGCCACCAATTCCAAAGTCGTGGGATGAACGAACCGCTTTGATGTTCCAATCCGAGAGGGTGGGTTTGGGGAACGGGAGAGGGTCTCAGGCAAGAGAAAACAGCTTTGCAACCCACATTAGGCCCACAAACCGGAATCTGTCCGATTCTGCCCTAAAACGTTGCTTGCCAAGAAAAACAACTGCACATTTGGGGAGGGGAAAAAAACAGGTCTGGAAAGAGATGATCCTTCATGGTTCGTATAGGAGTTGTTATTGTTGGTTTTTTTGTTTTTTACACAGTTTAACATTCCTGCTAAAAGAAACTGAGGCATAAAACTTGCTGTGGTTGGGGCAGCGTCCCCTGTGCCCTTTGTGGCTGGCAAACTAAATATGAAGGATAGCTATACCATAAACACTATTACAATAAACATGCTGCAAAATATTAGTTTAAAAAATACAAAAGAGGAAAAAAAATGTGTGTCTGAACATGTACCTGTGCTGAGCTACAACTTGGTGGCTGCTATCCGAGCCGGAACGCAGTCGGCCTTAGATCCTCAGGGCCACCCTGGAGCCAGCAAGGTGCTGTCTCCATCCCGGCCCCTGGGCACATGCGTAGGAGGCAGTGCACACTCAGGGCATCCCTGGGGACCGTTTTGCTCCACAGGCTAACCGCGTTCTGAGCGCTTCCCTTCCCTTTCATTTATTTTATTTATTTATTTCATCAAGCATGTATTTTATGACAGATACAAGTGTAAACATAATTATAAATACATGTAAAGGATATGAATAAAAGAAAACATTCGGACAGGGACAGTAGGCACGCTGGTGCGCTTATGCACGCCCCCTTTATGGACCTCGTAGGAATGGGGTGAGGTCTACGGTAGGCGTCTAAGGTTAAAGTTTTGGGGGTTTGGGGAAGAAACCACAAAGTCAGGTAGTGCATTCCAGGCGTTGACAACTCTGTTACTGAAGTCATATTTTCTGCAATCAAGATTAGAGCGGTTTACCATGAGTTTGTAACTATTGTGTGCTCTTGTATTTTTTTGGTTGAAGCTGAAGTATTCATTGCCTGGTAGGACACTGTAGCAGATGATTTTATGTACTATGCTTAGGTCAGTCTTAGGTCAGACCAGTGGTAGTCAACCTGGTCCCTACTGCCCACTAGTGTGCATTCCAGCTTTCATGGCTGGTGGTTGGGGTTTTGTCCGATACGGAAGCACTTTCCTTTTTTTAAATTTAATTGACTTTTAAAAAAAATTTCATAGCATTATTTAAAAACATTTTCATTAGGTTTTCATAAAATTCCCTGTGACAATTTAAATTTCTGAAAATATACTATTTGTATCGCCTGCGCATAAGTTTAGTTCACGTTACGTAAGTGAAACTAAATGGCGCTATAGTGCGACCGCAAACAAAAGAGCCTTGTTCCAAAATAGCTCGCGCATCTCCCCCCACACCACCCAGCTGTAACAGACAAGCAGAGCTGGTAGCTGGCGCCCCCCGCCCCCAAACCTACTTTATAAACCACCATTACTGTGGAACCGGTGGGCGGTTAGAAAATTTTACTACTAACAGAGATACAAAAGTGGGCGGTAGGTGTAAAAAGGTTGACTACCCCGGGTCAGACCCAGGATGCAAGCACTTGCTGCCTCCTATGCGCACACCCAGAATACTGCCCTGCGGCCCAATCTCTGAAGGATCATGCTGTGCTTCAGTGTGTCACAGTACATATTGGCATTCATGGTTCCCACAATGAGCTGTAACTCCCCAGTACCAGCAGCATTCATGCAGCCCCAGACCATGACATTCCCACCACCATGTTTGACTGTAGGCAAAACACACTAGTCTGCGTAATCCTCACCTGGTTGCCGCCGCACATGCTTGACACCATCTGAACCCAATACCGTGTTTCCCCCAAAATTAGACCCTGTCTTATATTTTTTTTGAACCCCGAAATAAGCACTTGGCCTTATTTTCAGGGCGGTCTTATTATTTTGGGGTGTGTGGAGCAAGATGGGGATCCTCTTGCATTTGTCAGCGTTGTCAGCTTTGGAAGCCATATTAGGCCGGAAGCTTCCGTGCTGCCACTTTCTCATGTGTGGGAAAGTAGGAGGGGGGGATTTAGTAGAGGGGTTGTCTTTAGACATAATAGCATTCTTCCTGTCGGTCAAGGTCAGGCCGATCCTGCATCTAGAGGAGGAGTGGTCGGAGTGCTGTCTCGAGATGGGATGGTTGGCGATTGGAGCATGTGATCAACTGCAGAGTCAGGGGATGGTTTTGGGGGTTTTTGATTTACTGAGGGAAAACTCAGACCTTTCAGATTTGGGTTTTCCCAGATGTGCCAGTTTACCTATCCTAGTAAATAGAACTTTGAAAGATGCTTTCTTCAGAGTTTTTACTTGGAGTGGGGGGGGGGTGTTTCTGGAACGCTGACAGCCGTTCTTACTTGATTTCCAGCTCTGTCTCTTCAACCCTAACCAGAGAAAATGGCAGGGCCCGGCTGCGCATGCGTTTAAATATTTTTGGGGAGGGCTTATTTTCAGGGGTGGGTTTATTTTCAGGGGATGACTTATTATCCACGGAGTTCTTATTTTCAGGGAAACACAGTAAGTTTATCTTGGTCTCAGCGGACCACAAGACATGGTTCCAGAAATCCATGTCCTTAAGTCTGTTTGCAGAAAACCTTTTGCGGGCTGTTGTGTCTTGCCCGCTCTCACAGCAGCCGGGGCCTTCTTATCTGCTCCCAAACACGGAGGAATGTATGCCTCCCGGCCCCAGTCCTGGCTCCATGCCCAGACAAGCTGAAGAGGAGGGAGCACCTCCCGGTCCCAGCCCTGGCTCCATGCCCAAGCAGGCTGCAGAGGAGGGAGCACCCCCTGCCCCCAGCCCTGGCTCCATGCCCAGGCAAACGGAGCAGCTAGACTCCTCCCCCTCCTCCACAGCATGTGAGCCTGAGGAAGGTTTATTTCCAACAGCTGCTGATTGGAGTGACCCTCGCATCAGAAGACTGGATAGGCGGAGGCAACAGAAGGAAGGGAGGGGCAGGCCTTAATGAGTGCTGAGTCATGGAGCCACATCCCATGGCCAATATAAAGGATCTGCTTTCTGGCAGTCTCTGAGTCAGGCAAAGTCGAACTTATCTTGCTGAAGTCACTTTCTGGTCTCCTGCCTGCTCTGAGGACTTTGCTAGAGCTGCAGAGGCAAGCCTGATTCGGATTTCCCTGACCCGGCCGTCAGCGGAGGAGTGGGACATGACACGGGCTTTCTTGTGCATCATCTTTAGAAGAGGCTTCCTTCTGGGACAACAGCCCTGCACATCAATTTGATGCAGCGTGCGGCGTATGGTCTGAGCCAGTAGTGAAATGTAAAAATTGTTACTACCGGTTCTGTGGGCGTGGCTTGGTGGTGGGTGGGTAATGTGACTGGGTGGGTGTGGCCAACTTTTTGTTGTTGTTGTTTACTTTTAAAAGCATTCGGCTGAAGAGGTGGTAGAAAAAAATGCTTTTAAAAGCCTCTGATGATCCCAGCTGAGTTGCATGATCATCAGAGGCTTTTTTTTTTACTTTTAAAAGCATTTTTCGGCCGAAGAAAAAATGCTTTTAAAAATAAAAAAAACCAAAACTCCAATGATCGCACAGCTCAGCTGGGAATGTGGGGGGGGGGCAAGGATTTTTGCTACCAGTTCTCTGAACCATCTGCCACCATCACTACCGGATCTGGTGATCCGGTCCGAACCGGGAGCATTTCACCCCTGGTCAGAGCATTGACAGGCTGACCCCACCACCACTTTGACCTCTGCAGCACTCATATGTCTATTTCCCAAAGCCAACCTCTGGATATGACGCTAAGCACGGGCACTCAGCAACCAAGCTAGAGAGCACCCAGGAACCTTCATTGAGAAGAGAATTGGCGGTTCAACTTCTCCAACAGTGCCCGTTCAATTTTAAGCTATTTTTTGTATCCATATTTTTTTTAAAAAAACAACAAACAAACAGATTGCTTTAAACTAAAAAGAGCTTTCATTTATCCGGCTCTTTATTCTGCAATTATTTTCATTCCTTCTTTAAACTTTCTGACCCTGTTACAGAGCACTTGCATGTAAATAGCAGGTTTAATATCGATGCCACATTGGCAGCCAGGAGAAGAAACAGGGTTGTTGGGTTAATCGGTTTCAAAACTACCATTATCATGCTTTATCAGTCACTCAGTTGAGTGCTGCAGCAAAAAAAAAAAACACATTTTCCAGTATTTTCAGAATGCAGCCAAATACAAATTTTGGAACTAATTAAAAGATGTTGGCTTAAGAGCACGGAAGAAACGGTCCTTCTCCGGCAGAAAGATAATAGTCTGATGATAGGGTTGCTTGCCAATGTTGCTGCAGACATGTCGAAACCACGTCTCTAGTAAAACGACCGAGGCGGATTCCTAAAGTAATTGCGCTAATCTATTCTGGGTTTTTTAAAAAAATATATATATATATGGATTTTTTAATTTTTTTACAGAAAAACAAGATGAAAGACATAAGAGAACAACCATCACAGATATCTAAAAGGTTAACTCAAGGCAACTGGGCCAAAATTTGTTAATTTGAGGCGTTTTGTTCCTCATCCAAGCAACTTCATCATTTCAAAATTATTAAAAAAAATAAAAATAGATGGGCAGAGAGGGGGGAGGGGAGGAAAGAGGGGGGAAATGATACATGGATTGGTTATTAATGTACAGTAATGATTGAAGATATGAAATTAAAATTTGAAATGATGTTGGGGCTGCCCGACTGCCATTTCAGAAAGAAAGGGAGAGAGGAGTAGAAGGAGGGAAGAAAGTAGGTAGGAAAGAGTAGAGAAGGAGGAGGGGAATAAGAAGGTTAGAAAGGGTGGAAGAAGGGAGGAGTGGAGAAGGAGGAGAGGAAGTAGTAAAGTGAAGGAGATGAAGGAGGGGAAAGTAGTAGAGGGAGGTTGTGAAGAAAGGAAGTGGCCGTCGGGCAGGCCCGAATCAGCAATAAATAAAAATTAATGATTAATGATGGATAAGAGTTTGTACATAAATATGATGTTGGAAAATGGAAATTAAAAAAAAATTATAATAAAAAAAATAAAAATAGATGGGCAGAGAGTTAGAGAGTTGTCGGAATGTACCAATTCTTGCCATACCCACTGCAGGGGTTTCTCCTCAAAATGTATTGCAACATATTTTTGGTGCCAAGTGCCCAAAGCGTGCGCACCCCCCCCCAAAATGCAATGTGAGCACTCCCCGTAAATGTGGCCCACCCCCGCGCATGCATGCACCTCCCCCCTCGCCCACTTTTTGGCTTCCAGGTTGATTTCAAGAGGCCTTCCAGGCCCAAAACGGGGTGCAGGGGATGAACCCCCCAAATGCAATGCAAGCGCCCCCCATGTATGCGCCCCCCCCATGCATGTAGGCATGCATCCCCTGCATGTGCCCTGCCCACTGCACATGCACGCCAGAGACCTGAAGACCAGCTGGCTGGCGGAAGGCGTGTATGCATGCGCGGTGGAGCTGGGCTAAGGCGATGGTTGGTGTACTCACAGAGAAGGCTCTGCATGCCACCTGTGGCATGCGTGCCATAGGTTCACCTTCATGGCAATATATCAATGAAGACTCAATCATCCAGGCCAAAAGTATCTAAAAAGATTAAGTCATGGCAACTGGACCAACCTTTGTTAACCTGAGACGTTTCATTGCTTATCTAAGCAACTTCATCTGTCAAAAATGAATGAATGAATGAATGAATGAATATATTTATTTATTTATTTATTTATATTTAATTTTGTCACAACAGTATACATAAACATTGTCATAGTAAAAAAAGAAAATATATCATGAAATATATATATATATATATATATATATATATATATATATATATATATATGTAGGTCTTTGGTTATTCGGGTTTTCTCCCGCGTAAAATTGGAAGTGTCTTGGCGACGTTTCGACGAAGTCTCATTCGTCATCTTCAGGCTTCAGCTTCGTGCTTCTTGCTCCCAGAAGCACGGGCTGAAGCCTGAAGATGAAACAAACGTCGCCAAGACACTTCCAATTTTACGCGGGAGAAAACCCGAATAACCAAAGACCTACATACAAACACCCGCGAAAACCTCAGAAAACAAATATATATATATGTAAAGGCTATGCATAGCTATATTAATTAGATATAATAAAGAGAACAATAGGACAGGAACGGTAGGCACTTTTGTGCTCTTATGCACGCCCCTTATAGTCCTCTTAGGAATGGGGTGAGGTCAATAGTAGACAGTTTTGGGATTTTTTGTCACAACAATATATGTAAGTATCATACAAAAAGATTATATAGTATATAAACATATATATGAGTAAGTATTAGGAGGTATAAGCATATATATATATATAGGAAGAAAAGAAAACAATAGGACAGAAACGGTAGGCACTTTTGTGCTCTTATGCACGCCTTTATGGTCCTCTTAGGAATGGGGTGAGGTCAATAGTAGACAGTTTTGGGATTTTTTGTCACAACAATATATGTAAGTATCATACAAAAAGATTATATAGTATATAAACATATATATGAGTAAGTATTAGGAGGTATAAGCATATATATATATATAGGAAGAAGAAAAGAAAAACAATAGGACAGAAACGGTAGGCACGTTTGTGCGCTTATGCACGCCCCTTATGGTCCTCTTAGGAATGGGGTGAGGTCAATAGTAGAAAGTTTGGTGGACTTGCAAAAAAGTTAAAGCATTTTGGATTAAAGTATGGTGGATCATGCAGAATATTTTGAAAAAGAAGATTAAGTTTACCCCGCAGTTCTTTTTACTAGGAATAATTATGGATTGTACAGCTATAGAGACTAAATTGATTCTGAACTTAATAACAGCCGCAAGACTTTTGATTGCTCAATATTGGAAGAAAGAAGAATTACCTACAATTGAAGAATGGACTCTTAAAGTATCAAATCTGGCAGAAATGGCAAAAATCTCTGCTTACTTGAAAGACTATACACAAGAAAAATATATTTTAGAATGGAAAATGTGGATTGATTATATTCAAAATAAGTATCAGATAAAAAAATATCAAATAGCATATGAGTAAATTTAGGAAATAATTTGTATTAGATATATTTTTGAAGGAGAGGGAATTGAGAGTGAATAAGCGTGGAGAGACTAGAGATTATAATTTAGGAATTATTTTAGATTATGATTGTTAGTTTTGATACCCTGCATTTTGTTCTGGGAAGTGTCTTGGCGGCGTTTCGTGAAGTCTCATTCGTCATCTTCAGGCTTCAGTGCTTCTGGGAGCAATGTGTGATTGCAGCTGTTTCTTCCTTTAACTGCTAGTGGGGGTTTGAACTGATTGGGTGGGAGCTTGGCTGTGCTCTGATTGGATGGGGGTTTTTCTGTGCTCTGATTGGCTGGGGGTGTGTCCTGTGTTGGTGGGGGCTTGGTTGTGCTCAGTCTAGTCTGTGCTGCCGGGGGATTTGAGCTGGTGAGCTGCATAGCTGTTGTTTGGCTTTGTGGTGCTACATCTTCATAGTGGGTGTCAGTCTGCTGCATGAATGGATTGGAGGGTTTGAAATGGCTACTGTTGCAGCTGCGGTCTGGCTTCTGGTCCTTGGTCGTGCTTCATGATCAGTGTGGGTTTGGGTCTGCTTTCTGGGTGGATGTGTGGTGGTGACATCCTGTGTGGACCTTGTGAGTGTGGGTCTGGTGTCATTCCTCGTGTTAGGGACTCGTTTGTCAATAAGGCGGGTTTCCAAATGGCTGGTAGGCGGGAGGTGTCATCTCGTTTGTTCATGCTGTGTGGGCGTTTTCTATCTCAATGGCTTCTCTGATTATTCTGTTGTTAAAGTGTTCAGTTTTGGCGATAGTTCTGGTCTTTTAAAGTCAATATCATGTCCTGTGACTTTAAAGTGTTGGACCAGGAAGAAGTTGGTTCCTCTTTTTTGAATGAGTTCTTGTGTTCTTCAATCGTGCACTTATTCTTCTGTTGGTTTGTCCAATGTATGTGGTGGGGCAGGCGGTGCATGGGATTTCATATACTCCTTGATTTTCTAACTCAATTTTGTCTTTGGGGTTTCTTAGGATGGTGGATATTTTCTGTTTGTGCAGAATGCTGTCTTGATGTTGTGTTTGTGGAGGATCTTGCTGATTCTGTCTGTGGTGCCTTTTATATATGGGAGGAGGGCTGTGCCATTTCTTGTTCTCTGTCTTGGATTTTAGTGGGGGTTCTTTTGGATTAGCTTGGTAATCTTATTTCTCTGGAATCCATTGGATGTTAGTACGTTAGTGAGAGTGTCTAGTTCGGTTTTAGGTGTTGTTCATCAGCTAAGCATTTTGTTCTGGAGATGAGTGTCTTGGCTACGGAGTTGATCTGTGCTGGGTGGTGGTGTGAGAGTGCGTGCAGATAGCGGTTTGTGTGTGTTTTCTTCTGGTAGATGGTGTGTCCTAGGAGCCATTGGGTTTTCTGTAGACTAAGACATCTAGGAAGGGAAGTTGGTTATTAACTTCTGTTTCCATGGTGAACTGTATTTTGGGGTGTAGGCTATTGAGGTGTGTGAGGAAGTTGTCAAGTTTTTCTTTCCGTGTGGCCAGATTATGAAGGTGTCGTCTACATATCTGAGCCAGAGTTTGGGTTTGTGATCAGATTTTTCTAGTGCTTGGGTTTCAAAGTGTTCCATGTAGAGATTGGCAATGACAGGTGAGAGGGTGATCCCATGGGTGCTCCTTCTATTTGTTTGTATTTTGTCCATTATAGATGAAGTATGTGTTGGATAGGCAGTGGTTGGTCAGATCTAGGATGTGCTTGGGGGTTATATTTGTTTTGGATAGCTGTCAAGGCTTCTTTGATTGGCACTTGGGTGAAGAGGATATGACATCAAAGCTCACGAGTAGGTCGCTGGGCTGTAAGTTTTGTTTCTTTATGATCTCTATGAACTGGAATGAGTTTTTACGTGTGAGGTGATGGATTCTGCATAGGCTGTAGTTGTTTGGCGAGAAATTTGGCTAGGTTTTGTAGAGGTGAGCCTATGGAGCTGACTATGGGTCTGAGTGGGGTTCCTTCTTTGTGTATCTTGGGAGGCCATAGAGCTTAGGGCATCTGGATGATTTCTCTCTGGGAATGATTCTTTGTTGGATTTCTTCGCTGATGGGGAGGCTTTTATTTTGGATCTAGTGGTTTTCTAGGTAGGTGGTGGGGTCTGTGTTTAGGGGCTTGTATGCAGGGTCTTGGAGTAGGTTGGTTAATTTGGTTTGGTAGTCAGATGTGTTCATAACCACCGTGGGCGTTGCCCTTGTCTGCTGGTAGGATTATTATGCTGGTATCTTTTTCAGGTTAAGTAGTGCTGTCTGTTCCTCTTTGGGTAAGTTGCTTTTGGGTGGCTTGCTGGTGCAGAGGATGTTGGAGATCTCGAGTCTGATTTTGTTAGCCATCGGGGTTGATTTTGGTCAGGCTGGTTTCAACTCCGCATATAATGTTTTCGGTGGGGATGTATTTGGGAGTGACTGCAAGTTGAATCCTTTGGAAAGGACATCGGTTTCAGCTTTGGTGAGGATCCTATCTGAGATGTTATGCACTGTTTGTTTCATGTGTTGCTGTGAGGGTGGAGGGGTTTGTTTCGGCATTCTTGTAGTCTTCGGAGTTTGTTGGTGTGCGTGTCTGTCTTGAGGGTGGTCTGTGTTTCGGCTCCAGACGGCAAGTTGTTTTGGATTTGTCCCAAAGTGCAGGGTGCATCTTGTTGCTGAGTTTGAGGTGAAGTGTGAGGAGATCTTTGTTGATTTGATCTAGGAGGAATCTTTTTGTGTGAAGTTCATTTCTGATTAAGGCCAATTCTGTTCTTTTTAGGATGCGTTTGGTGGCTGCAGAGTTGGAGTGGAATTTCAATTGGAAGCATTTGGGGATTAAATTTTGATCGCGGCAGTTTCGTAGGAATGCGAGGTCACATAAAATGGAAGCTCTTTGGACTTCTAGAATTGGCCTTAATCAGAAATGAACTTCACACAAAAAGATTCCTCCTAGATCAAATCGATCTCCTATTCAGCTCATAACAAGATGCACCTGCACTTTGGGACTGTTTGCCTGAGAGTTTCACACAGACCATCAAGACAGACACGCACACCAACAAACTCAAGACTACAAGAACGCCAGAACCAAACCCCACCACCCTCACAGCAACACATGAAACAAACAGTGCATAACATCTCAGATAGGATCCTCACCAAAGCTGAAACCGATGTCCTTTCCAAAGGATTCAACTTTGCAGTCACTCCCAAATACATCCCCACCCGAACCATTATATGCGGAGGTGAAACCAGCCTGACCAAAATCAACCCCGATGACGCTAACAAAATCAGACTCGAGATCTCCAACATCCTCTGCACCAGCAAGCCACCCAAAAGCAACTTACCCAAAGAGGAACAGACAGCACTACTTAACCTGAAAAAAGATACCAGCATAATAATCCTACCAGCAGACAAGGGCAACGCCACGGTGGTTATGAACACATCTGACTACCAAACCAAATTAACCAACCTACTCCAAGACCCTGCATACAAGCCCCTAAAACAGACCCCACCACCTACCTAGAAAACCACTAGATCCAAAATAAAAGCCTCCCCATCAGCGAAGAAATCCAACAAAGAATCATTCCCAGAGAGAAATCATCCAGATGCCCTAAGCTCTATGGCCTCCCAAGATACACAAAGAAGGAACCCCCACTCAGACCCATAGTCAGCTCCATAGGCTCACCTCTACAAAACCTAGCCAAATTTCGCCAAACAACTACAGCCCTATGCAGAATCCATCACCTCACACGTAAAAACTCATTCCAGTTCATAGAGATCATAAAGAAACAAAACTTACAGCCCAGCGACCTACTCGTGAGCTTTGATGTCATATCCTCTTCACCCAAGTGCCAATCAAAGAAGCCTTGACAGCTATCCAAAACAAATATAACCCCCAAGCACATCCTAGATCTGACCAACCACTGCCTATCCAACACATACTTCATCTATAATGGACAAAATACAAACAAGTAGAAGGAGCACCCATGGATCACCCTCTCACCTGTCATTGCCAATCTACATGGAACACTTTGAAACCCAAGCACTAGAAAAATCTGATCACAAACCCAAACTCTGGCTCAGATATGTAGACGACACCTTCATAATCTGGCCACACGGGAAAGAAAACTTGACAACTTCCTCACACACCTCAATAGCCTACACCCCAAAATACAGTTCACCATGGAAACAGAAGTTAATAACCAACTTCCTTCCTAGATGTCTTAGTCTACAGAAACCCAATGGCTCCCTAGGACACACCATCTACCAGAAGAAAACACACACAAACCGCTATCTGCACGCACTCTCACACCACCACCCAGCACAGATCAACTCCGTAGCCAAGACACTCATCTCCAGAACAAAATGCTTAGCTGATGAACAACACCTAAAACCCGAACTAGACACTCTCACTAACGTACTAACATCCAATGGATTCCAAACAAATAAGATTACCAAACTAATCCAAAAAGAACCCCCCACTAAAATCCAAGACAGAGAACAAGAAAACGGCACAGCCCTCCTCCCATATATAAAAGGCACCACAGACAGAATCAGCAAGATCCTCCACAAACACAACATCAAGACAGCATTCTGCACAAACAGAAAAATATCCACCATCCTAAGAAACCCCAAAGACAAAATTGAGTTAGAAAATCAAGGAGTATATGAAATCCCATGCACCGCCTGCCCCACCACATACATTGGACAAACCAACAGAAGAATAAGTGCACGCATTGAAGAACATAAGAACTCAGTCAAAAAGAGGAACCAACTTCTTCCCTGGTCCAACACTTTAAAGTCACAGGACATGATATTGACTTTAAAAAGACCAGAACTATCGCCAAAACTGAACACTTTAACAACAGAATAATCAGAGAAGCCATTGAGATAGAAAAACGCCCACACAGCATGAACAAACGAGATGATACCTCCCGCCTACCAGCCATTTGAAACCTGCCCTTATTGACAAACGAGTCCCTAACACGAGGAATGACACCAGACCCACAATCACGAGGGCCACACATGATGTCACCACCACACATCCACCCAGAAAGCAGACCCAAACCCACACTGATCATGAAGCACGAGCAAGGACCAGAAGCCAGACCGCAGCTGCAACATTAGCCATTTCAAACCCTCCAATCCATACATGCAGCAGACTGACACCCACTATGAAGATGTAGCACGACCACAAAGCCAAACAACAGCTATGCAGCTCACCAGCTCAAATCCCCTGCAGCACAGACTAGACTGAGCACAACCAAGCCCCCACCAACACAGGACACACCCCAGCCAATCAGAGCACAGAAAACCCCATCCAATCAGAGCACAGCCAAGCTCCCACCCAATCAGTTCAAACCCCACTAGCAGTTAAAAGGAAGAAACAGCTGCGATCACACATTGCTCCCAGAAGCACAAAGCTGAAGCCTGAAGATGACGAATGAGACTTGTCGCTAAGATACTTCAATCTTACGGGAGAAAACGAACAACAAGACCTATATACAAACACCCGTGAAAACCTCAGGAAACAAATATATATATATATATATATATATATATATATATATATATATATATATATTTGTTTTCTGAGGTTTTCGCGGGTGTTTGTATGTAGGTCTTTGGTTATTTGGGTTTTCTCCCGCGTAAAATTGTATGTGTCTTGGCGACGTTACGGGGAGTGCTCCCAGAAGCACAAAGCTGAAGCCTGAAGATGACGAATGAGACTTAGTTATATATGTATGTATGTAAAGGCTATGCATAGCTATATTAATTAGATATAATAAAGAGAACAATAGGACAGGAACGGTAGGCACTTTTGTGCTCTTATGCATGCCCCTTATAGTCCTCTTAGGAATGGGGTGAGGTCAATAGTAGACAGTTTTGGGATTTTTTTGTCACAACAATATATGTAAGTATCATACAAAAAGATTATATAGTAAATAAACATATATATATATGGGTAAATATAAGGAGGTATAAGCATATATATAGGAAGGAGAAAAGAAAAAAACAATAGGACAGGAACGGTAGGCATGTTTGTGCGCTTATGCACGCCCCTTATGGTCCTCTTAGGAATGGGGTGAGGTCAATAGTAGAAAGTTGAATGAATAATTACAAATGATGGAAAGAATGTGTGGAGAGGAAAACACTTATAAGAAAGTATTCTTGAGGTTGGTGCTGCTTGTAGAAAGAAAGAAATTTTAATTTGTTTTAATTCTGGCCACTTTATAATATGTTTGTTTTAATTTCTTTTAATGTTGATATTGTGACTTTTTACTTGGCTGTACACCGCCCTGAGTCCTTCGGGAGAAGGGCGGTATAAAAATTGAATAAAATAAATAAATAAAGAAAGAAAGATACGCCTTAGGAAAAAGCCAAACTCAAGTCTAGATATGATCTAGATATGATCTCGCACAAGCGCTCCATCAATCAGATAGGTAGCTTAGCTGAGCAGGTGAAAGTTAGCAGAGAAACGGGGATTGAATCAAAAGAGGAAGGAAGCACTGAACACCCAAGATTTTCAATCTAACCAACGCAACACCCACAAACACGCCAAATCGGTCTTCGGGACAAAGAAGCTAAAAGCACAGAATCCCTCCCTCCGCTGCCTGGGTTTGCATCTGTTGCTCCTAGGGGTTTATTGTCACTCGCGCCGATCCCTGCTAATCTTTTCTGCATCATTCCAATTTTAATATGTGTGTTGATGAGCAAGCAGAGTCAATAGGCTTATAGGAGCAGAAAGCTAGTAGGCAAAAGATAAAAGGCTGATGGAGGACGAGGGGGAGGGGGAGGAGAAGGAAGGAAGGAAGGAAGGAAGGAAGGAAGGAAGGAAGGAAGGAAGGAAGGAAGGAAGGAAGGAGGGAGGGAGGGAGGGAGGGAGGGAGGGAGGGAGGAAGGAAGGAAGGAAGGAAGGAAGGAAGGAAGGAAGGAAGGAAGGAAGGAAGGAAGGAAGGAAGGATGAACTCAAGTTAAGGATTGGGACCAAGAAGCACTCTAATTGTAGGTTTCTCCTCAAATGGCTGCTATGGGCTATCTGAAACCACTCTGGTGCTTTCCTGTGCTTCACAGCATTTCTTTAAAACCAGCGAGGATCCTAATCTACCACAAGGAACCCATGATGCAAAGCTGTGATGTCTGGCTAGGAAGCTTGCCTCTGAAGAAGAGTATTGCGGGATGGGCATCAGGGTTCATATCCCTTGAACATCTAAATGCTATTATTGTGCCTTCAAAGAACGGGTCCCATTTTGAACAGCACAGAGTGAGAATCAAAAGGCCCAGAATCTGGGAGAAGAAGAATTCCTTTCCCAGAGGGTTGGAGAAATGTTGTTTTATATAAGCAAGACTGAGTTGTGAGGCCTGACTTCAGTGGACTCTAAAGAGGAAAAACCCTTTTGTTGCATCGCAAATGCCCAACTTCCAATCCCACGGTGTTCCTTGCAAGGAAAAGCATTTGCAGAAGAAACAGCCCAGTCCCCCCACCCACCTACCCGCCCCCAGCCCTGCCTTTTCCATTTTTTAATCTCTCTTCGCCTTCCCTCCCCCTTTTAGCCGAAACCCACTAAAAGCTGCTTTGTGCAATCTGGCTTTACCACAGTCATCTCTTGTGGGAAGAGAAATAGTTCCAAACAAGCTCTGGAAAATACAGCAATGAACAGAGAGATGCCATTGCTGGGCACAGAAGAGAGGATTCCTCGATTCGGGCTTAGATAAAAATAATTCTGCTTACTCTAAACCGCTTTTGCCTTTCACCTCTTTTTGTCTTTCTCCCCACAGATCCTCGGGCTACCAGCTCTTATCACCACTTGTTTTCTTGGCTGCGATGTTCATGAGCTTTTTTAAAACCTAGTTTGGGCCCCCAAACTCTCATTGCAGTCAGGTGAGACTTCCAAAAGGGGTCCAATCCTTTGATAGTTATCTAGAGCCTCTATCTACAAAGCAGGGGTGAAATCCGGCAGGTTCTGACAGGTTCTGGAGAACCGGCAGCGGAAATTTTGAGTAGTTCGGAGAACCACAAATACCACCTCTGGCTGGCCCCAGAGTGGGGTGGAAATGGAGATTTTGCAATATCCTTTCCCCAGGAGTGGGGAGGGAATGGGGATTTTGCAGTATCCTTTCCCTGCCATGCCCACCAAGCCACACCCACAGAAGTAAAAAAAAATTGAATTCCACCACTGCTAGGTAGCTAGCTAGAAAGACAGAGAGAACATAATTCAAATCTGTTGTTCAAGAGGGTATCTCTTTCCCATGTTGTGGGCTTGCTTTTCTTTGGTTTGTTCAGCTCTATCCAAGAAATGTTGTCTTCTCCATAAAAGAAAGCAGAAGAAAATCACAATACAGGTAGGCCTTCACTTACAACCATTCGTTTAGTGAACGTTCGAAGTTGCCACAGCACTGAAAAAAGTGACTCGTGACTGTTTTTTCCACACTTACAACCCGGTGGTGGGTTTCAACTTTTTTTACTACTGGTTCTGTGGGTGTGGCTTGGTGGGCGTGGCATGGCTTGGTGGGCGTGGCAGGGGAAGGATACTGCAAAATCTCCATTCCCTCCCCAATCCAGGGGAAGGTTACTGCAAAATCCCCATTTCCTCCCCATCAGCTGGGACTCGGGAGGCAGAGAACAGATGGGGACGGGGCCAGTCAGAATTTTTACTACCGGTTCTCCGAACTACTCAAAATTTCCGCTACCGGTTCTCCAGAACTGGTCAGAAACCCACCTCTGTTGCAGCCATTGCAGAAAGTCCATGGGCACTTGATCAACATTTGGACACACTTGGCAACTGGCTCATATTTATGACGGTTGCGATGCCCCGGGGTCACGTGATCAGCCTTTGTGACCTTCTGACGAGCAAATTCAATGGGGAAGTGGGGTTATTCACTTAATAACCATATCACTAACTTAAACAACTGCAGTGAATCACTTGACAACCGGGGCAAGAAAGGTTATAAAATGGGACAAAACTCACTTAGCTGTTTCGCTTAGCAACAGAAACATTGAGCTCAGTTGTGATATTGTAAGTTGAGGACTCCCTACCTGTATGCAGGTTCCCACCTGTTTGTGTCCTTCAGCATGATCCAGTTTGGGTCTCACCGGCTCAAGGTTGACTCAGCCTTCCATCCTTCTGAGATCGGTAAAATGAGGAGCCAGATCGTTGTGGGGCAAGATGCTGACTCTGTAAACCGCTTAGAGAGGGCTAGAAAGCACTGGGAAGCGGTATATAAGTCTAGGTGCTATTGCTACTTGCATTGTGATTTTTAGTTCTGATTTATAGGGTATTTTGGTCGCCACGATGTAAAAAAGATGTTGAGACTCTAGAAAGAGCGCAGAGAAGAGCAACAAAGATGATTAGGGGACTGAAGGCTAAAACATATGAAGAACGGTTGCAGGAACTGGGTATATCTAGTTTAATAAAAAGAAGGACTAGGGTAGATGTGATAGCTGTGTTCCAATATCTCAGGGGTTGCCACAAAGAAGAGGGAGTCGGGCTGTTCTCCAAAGCACCTGAGGGTAGAACAAGAAGCAATGGGTGGAAACTAATCAAGGAAAGAAGCAACTTAGAACTAAGGAGAAATTTCCTGACAGTTAGAACAATTAATAAGTGGAACGACTTGCCTGCAGAAGTTGTGAATGCTCCAACACTGGAAATTTTTAAGAAAATGTTGGATAACCATCTGACTGAGATGGTGTAGGGTTTCCTGCCTGGGCAGGGGGTTGGACTAGAAGGCCTCCAAGGTCCCTTCCAACTCTGTTGTTATGTTATGTTATGTTATGTTATGTTATGTTATGTTATGTTATGTTATGTTATGTTATGTTATGTTATGTTATGTTATGTTATATGTTATGTTATGTTATGTATCTTTAAAATCCTTGTGCAGTTTTCATTGTTAATAACATCACTTCCATACAAGAAGCACCAGGTTGAACCTGGTTGCTTGTAGGAATCTTAGCTTTCAACATATTCACACCATCATCTGAGATACAAAACATAGCAGAAGTCTCCAAAACAAGCTCTTATCCTAGCAATCCAGTAGGATTTTGTTTCAATCTTGAATGCATTCCCTCTCTGTTACAATTGATAGATGGTTTAAAATCTTCTTGAAAATTAAAACTGCACAAGAATATTATACCCTATTTATCCTGTCCATTTTGAACCCAGGTGATGGATTTGGGAATTTATATGCCAGAGTCAACTTGCTGGAGCAGCTCATAAACTCTACAAATCAATCAATGTCAATCCATCAAAGTCTTCCGCAACCTCCAAAATCTCCTGCCTGGGGCAACTGTCTCATTTTGTCTTCGATTAGGATTTCAGGGTGGAGCTACTTGGCCAAGTATATAACCAGCACAGACTGTACACCACGATTGCTTCATTTATCTAGATACAAGTAGCAATAGTACTTAGACATAGATACCACATCACAGTGTTTATCATCCCTCTCTAAGCAGTTTACAGAGTCGGCCTATTGCCCTCAACAATCTGGGTCCTCCTTTTACTGACCTCAGAAGGATGGAAGTGTTGTGTCTGCGCCCCCCAAGCGGAGGCCCCTGCCAGAAAGTGACTCGGAAAGTGAGGGGGAAGGGCCATCAGGACTTACCTCTGGAGCACCGGCTTCCCTGGCTCAGCTCCAGGAGCCAGAGGCAGGCCAGGTGGAGGAGATAATGAGGCCTCCATCCCCTGACTCTTCCCACCCCCAGGCCATGCCTCCAGACCTGGCTGATGGCAATCAAGCCTGGCTGGACCCTAGGTTTCGTAGGCAGGAGAGGCGGGAACAACAGAAGCAAGGGTGGGGCAGGCCTAGGAAGTGCTGAGTCATGGAGCCACACCCCACAGGATATAAAAGCAGCAAGAGCTGCTATACCCCTTCGTGGCAAGCAAATCAACTGCTTAACTAGAGCTGAAGTACTGTTTGTTCCTGGTTGACTCATCGGCATCAAGAGAGATAATAGAGACACTTGGCAAACGCTCGCTAGTTTGCTGCCAGAAGCTGATAGTTGCTGGCTAATTAAGTCATCGCTCGGACTGAGGCAAGGGGGACAGAACAGAAGCCCTTATAAACGGGACACATCCCCTAAACTCCACTGATGATGTTACCTACCCTGGTAACGAAAGGTTCGGAAACCAACCCACACGCTCATACTACATTTCTTAATATGTCTACATTTAAATGGACTTCAAACGAAATATTGCTGACAAAATGACACCTTATCATACTACTAAGAAATATCGCCTTCTGGGCAGGGGTGAAATCTACTTACCTTCCTTACTGGTTCGGAAGTGTGTGTGCTGTGCACACGAGCTTGTGCTTCGCTTGCCCTCGCGCCATCATCACATCCTATTTTTGACCCTCTGTGCATGCGCAGAGGGTTAGAACCAGGAAATAACAATGTCCGAGCTGCCGCCACTACTGGTTTGCCGAACCACGAGCCGCCACCATTACCAACTCGTGCGAGCCAGACAGAACCGGCAGGATTTCACCACTGCTTCTGGGAGTATCTAGGGCTTTCCAGAGCAACACTTTTGCAACCTAATTTTGTTGTTGTTGTTTGTTGTGAAGTCATGTCCGACCCCATCGCGATCCCATGGACAACATTCCTCCAGGCCTTCCTGTCCTCTACCATCCTCTGGAGTCCATTTAAACTCATGCCTACTGCTTCAGTGACTCCATCCAGCCACCTCGTTCTCTGCCGTCCCCTTCTTCTTTTTCCCTCAATCTTTCCCAGTATTAGGCTCTTCTCCAGTGAGTCCTTCCTTCTTATTAGGTGGCCAAAGTATTTCAGTTTCATCTTCAGGATCTGGCCTTCTAAAGAGCAGTCAGGGGTTGATCTCCTCTAGGACTGACTTGTTTGTTCGCCTTGCAGTCCAAGGGACTCACAGGAGTCTTCTACAGCACCAGAGTTCAAAGGCCTCGATTCTTTGGCATTCAGCCTTCCTTACGGTCCAACTTTCACAGCCATACATTGCAACTGGGAAAACCATAGCCTTGACTATACGCACTTTTGTTGGCAGGGTGATGTCTCTGCTTTTTAGTATGCTGTCTAGATTTGCCATAGCTTTCTTCCCCAGGAGCAAGCGTCTTTTAATTCCTTGCTGCAGTCCCCAACTTAATTTAGATCAGTGCTTTTCAAACCTGGTGGGAACATCGGATTGAAAAACATTGATTTAACTGGTCTCATTTGCTTCCTAAGAGCATAATGGCATTCAACTGTTGATATTTCATATAATTTTGGGCAAGGAGTTAGTTCTTTCTTCTGCCCCATCTCCAGCTCGTTGATAATGTCAAAACCTTGCCTCAGCTGACTTCACAAAACACATTAAATCTTAATGGGAATAATGTGGTTTTGCCTTCACACGTTGTTCGAACCCATCCAAGTGCACTTTATTCAATAATCTGTGATTATGGAAACAAAGACTTAGTTCAAAGCCCTGAATCAACCGTGCGGAATGTTTGTAAATATGCTGTGACCTCAAAGCAACTTTTTATACCTATGCTGGACAGGTTCTCTCAGTACATTGCATCAAAACACGATCTGTTTGTCTGTGACTTATCCTGATGAGCAAAATCATTCGTCATGATTTCTAAGGTCTGGATTATGTCTTTGGGTAAAAACAGCACTTTTTATTTTATTCCATAAACCACAGTCCAACAAACAACGGCTTAAAACAATGCTTGAAAGCAGACAGAACGTTTGTATTTCATTGTCTCAAAGCAGCCTTGACTGCATTTATATTATAAAAACAGTCATTAATTGTAGTTCCTAACAAACAGGTGGTTTTCATCTTACTTTTCCTGCAAATAATTCGGCTTTTTCTTGCAAACTTCAATGGAGCTGTCAGGAAAAAACTAGTAGCAGACAGCAGGCCTGCGATCTTCCAGATTCTGTTAAAAAGCCATAAATTTCAAAAGATGTCATAATTCTCAGGTGATAGAATGGATCATTCCATCTTGGAAAGGAGGCAGGATATACCATCTTAATGTTCCCTTAGGTAAAACATTCCTATCCTCAGTTGGTTTTGTTTTTTTCTAACATTTTTTAAAAAATTTCCTATAAACTGCCTTTCACAAATGCAACACCTCCTCCATCTGTGCTCTGAAATATTCGACTCACTTCTGGGTTTCCATCACATCAATCCTTGCTGAATTTGTTTTCCAACCTGCAGGGGAAATGACTACAGTATTTTACAAGACCTCTTAAAAAATACGATCCCCGATTGCAGTGACATTTGATCCTCTGTTTGCTCCCAATTTTGCTGCAAGAGAAAATATATATCTTAGAGGAACTGAGAGGCTATATAGCATTCTGGAACAGCTTCTATGCCAGTGTTTCCCAAACTTGGCAACTTTAAGATACGTGGACTTCAACTCCCAGAACTCCTCTGCCAGCCATGCCAGCTGAAGATTTCTGGAAGTTGAAGTCCACATATCTTAAGTTGGGAGGGGAGGAGAGGGGGAAGGAGGGAGGGAGGGAGAGAGAGAAGAAGAGAGAAAGGAGGGAGAAGAAAGAAAGAGAGAGAGAAAGAGAGAGAATGTGTCAGTCACTCAGTCAGTCAATTTGGATTTACAGATAGTCCTCAACTTAGACAAAAAATAACCCCAAAATTTATGTTGCTAAGTGAGACATTCGTTAAGTGACTTTTGCCCCCATTTTACAACCTTTCTTGCCACAGTTGTTAAATGAATCACTGCAGTTGTTAAATTAGTAACATGTTTGTTATGTGAATCTTGTTGACCCATTGATTTTTAGTTGTCAGAAGGTTGCAAAAGGTGATCCCATGATCCCAGGATACTGCTTCGTCATAAATATGAGTCAGTTGCCAACAGTCTGAATTTCAATCTCGTGACATGACCACGGGGTTGCTGCGACGGTTATGAGTGTGAAAAATGGTCATAGGTGACTTCTTTCAGTGATGTTGTAACTTTGAACAGTCACTAAATGGACTGTTGTAAGACAAGAACTACCTACTGTAGGGCTGGGCAAGTATGGCCCCTTTATGACCTATGGACTTCAACTCCCAGAATTCCTGAGCCAGCATGCTGGCTCAGGAATTCTGGGAGTTGAAGTCCATAGGTCATAAAGGGGCCATAGTTGCCCAGCCCTGACCTACTGTATTGGTTAAAGACACCAGGAGATGGTGAGTTTTAATCAGAGGTGCTATTCAGCAGGTTGGGACCAGTTCTGGAGAATAGATAGCGGAAATTTTGAGTAGTTCGGAGAACCGTTAAATACCACCTCTGACTGGCCCCAGTGGGGTGGGAGTCAGTGGTGGATTTCAAATTTTTTTTACTACCGGTTCTGTGGCAGTTCTTGGTGGGTGTGGTATGGCTTGGTGGGCGTGTCTTGGGGGTGTGGCAGGGGAAGGATACTGTAAAATCTCCATTCCCTCCCCACTCCAGGGGAAGGATACTGCAAAATCCCCATTTCCTCCTGATCAGCTGGGACTTGGGAGGCAGAGAATAGATTTGGGAGGGGGGCAGTCAGAATTTTTACAACTGGTTGTCTGAACTACTCAAAATTTCCGCTACCAGTTCTCCAGAACTGGACAGAACCTGCTGAAACCCACCTCCGGTGGGAGTGGAGATTTTACAGTATCTTTCCCCTGCCATGCCGACCAAGCCATGCCCACAGAACCGGTAGTAAAAAAAAAAATGAATCCCACCACTGGTTTTAATCCCACTTTAGGCACAAAGATAGCCCCTCTCTCTCAGCCTGAGGAAGAAAATAGTAAGGGCAAAGCATTTCTGAAAACCATGCCAAGAAAATTGCAAGGAAGTCCAGGAATCAAAAGACGAAACACACAAGACATATACACATACACACATTCACACACACACACACAGCTTTTTGGTATCTTCCTTAGGGATATTTTGGCACTGATTTTACGCTATGGGTTTGTGCATGTATGTTAGTAGTTCAGCAGTTATAAGAAAAGACAAAAAAGCACACCTCCTGCAGCATCCTTTCGGAACTGAATCCAAAATGTATACAACCCATTCCATTGTAAAAGTGCTGATTTAATAACAGAATAATAGAGTTGGAAGGGACCTTGGAGGTCTTCTAGTCCAACCCCCTGCCCAGGCAGAAAGCCCTATACCCGTGATGGCAAACCTATGCAATGCATACCAGAGGTGGCACGCAGAGCCCTCTCTATGGGCAAGCGCACCATCACCAGCTGCTCTTCTGGTTTCTGGCCAGCTGGTATTCCCGGGTGTCGGAGCGCCGGAAAATGGCCTGAAAACACCCAAAAAATCAGGCCACTTTTTGGGCATTTCTAGACTGTTTTCAGGCCATTTTTGGCCCAAAATAGCCAGAAAACATCCTGAAAACATCCTGAAAACAGCAAAAAAAAAAAAACCGGCCTGGAAATGGCCCCAAAATGGCATTTGTGTGCCAGCCAGCTGGTCTTCGGGTTTGCGGTGCTCCAGCGTGTGCAAATGCATGCACATACATACATGTGTGTTCCGGTTTGGGCATTCGGTGCCCAAAAAGGTTTGCCATCACTGCCCTATACTGTTTCAGCCCCATGGCTGTCCAATCTCTTCTTAAAAACCTCCAGCGTTGGAACCCCCACGAATTCTGGAGGCAAGCCATTCCACTAATGGATTTTAGAATAGAATAGAATAGAATAGAATAGAATAGAATTTTATTGGCCAAGTGTGATTGGACACACAAGGAATTTGTCTTGGTGCATATGCTCTCAGTGTACATAAAAGAAAAGATACGTTCATCAAGGTACAACATTTACAACACAATTGATGATCAATATATCAATATAAATCATAAGGATTGCCAGCAACAAGTTATAGTCATACAGTCATAAGTGGAAAGAGATTGGTGATGGGAACTATGAAACGATTAATAGTAGTGCAGATTCAGTAAATAGTCTGACAGTGTTGAGGGAATTATTTGTTTAGCAGAGTGATGGCCTTCGGGAAAAACTGTTGTTGTGTCTAGTTGTGCTGGTGTGCAGTGCTCTATAGCGTCGTTTTGAGGGTAGGAGTTGAAACAGTTTATGTCCAGGATGCGAGGGATCTGCAAATATTTTCACGGCTCTCTTCTTGATTCGTGCAGTATACAGGTCCTCAATGGAAGGCAAGTTGGTAGCAATTATTTTTTCTGCAGTTCTAATTATCCTCTGAAGTCTGTGTTTTTCTTGTTGGGTTGCAGAACCGAACCAGACAGTTATAGAGGTGCAAATGACAGACTCAATAATTCCTCTGTAGAACTGGATCAGCAGCTCCTTGGGCAGTTTGAGCTTACTGAGTTGGCGCAGAAAGAACATTCTTTGTTGTCCTTTTTTAATGATGTTTTTGATGTTAGCTGTCCATTTGAGATCTTGCGATATGATAGAACCCAGAAATTTGAAGGTTTCTACTGTTGATACTGTGTTGTCAAGTATTTACATTTCAGTGTTAAATTCCTGCTCACCACACTACAGGTGTGATAACTTCTTTTTAAAGCGCCTTACATAATTCGAAAGTGACAGTGCCACACCCCTCTATTTTTGGAGGAAATGGGTTATGTGTGATTTAAAAACAAAACAGGAAGGAAGAAAAGGGAGTAATTTTGTTAGCGCCTCTTAGTATCAGCACAGAGTGTTTGGAGCTGAGGTTAAGCTAATGTGAACAATTATAAATACGATTCTAAAATCTTTATTGTATTATATTTTTAAAAGCATTTAAAGAGTTTACATAAAACAGTCTTTTTTGTCCAAAAGGATGAAAATTGAAAACATCTTTTGATTCTTGATTATTTTTTTTTAAAAAAAGGGACAATAAAAACAATTACAGGTAGTCCTCAACTTACAACATTTCATTTAGTGACCATTCAAAGTTACAACCGCACTGAGAAAAGTGACTTTTTTCACACTTACGACCGTTTCAGTATCCCCACGATCACATGATCCAAATTCAAATGCTTACAAGCTGATTCATATTTATGACAGTTGCAGTATTCTAGAGTCAAGTGATCCATTTTTGCGACCTTCTGACCAACAAAGTCAATGGGGAAGCCCGATTCACCTAACAACCGGGTGACTAACTTAACAACAGCAATGATTCACTTAACAACTGTTGCAAGAAAAGTCGTAAAATAGGACAAAACGCATTTTACCAATGTCTCACTTAGCAAGAAAAATTTGGGGCTCAAGGACTACCTGTCTTTATTTTCTAGACTCCTGAACTGCTTGATATCAAATACTATACAAACAGGAGTCTGTAGAGATTCTCAGTCATCCAGGTCATGGTTGTCCCAAAGGTGCTTTTTCAGGAGGCAACTGGACTTTCTTGTTTTTTCTTTTGAAGACGTTTCGCTTCTCATCCAAGAAAGCTTCTTTATTTATTTTTTATTTATTTATTTATTTTATTTTATTTCGTCACAACAATATGTGTAGGTATCATACTGTTGGAAGAAATGTCCATCTGGGTTCAGTTCCAAGTGGGGACAAAGACACTGGAAACATGGAGGCTGCTTGGAAAGATGGTTTAATGGTGGTCAGGATCACATGGCTTGAGATCCTGAACAGAAAAGGGCTGAGATCCTGTGTGCTCCCTGGCTTTATGCTTTTTCTGAGCTTTGAACTTTCTGGGGCACAGGAAGAGTATCCTGATTGGTTGTCAAACTCCCAGGTGGTCTAGGGATCTTAGTTAACATTGTAGGTTGTCCCTCAAGCTTGCCTGAGCCTTGCCATGTGGTGAGTTTCTGTTGCTGGATGGGTTCTATTATGTTGCAGATGATTGCCCATTGACAAAGGTGGGGAGAATGAGTTTCTACCTCTGACCCATTGACAAAGGTGGGGGGAAATGAGTGAGCTTGGTTGAGGCTTTAATGGCCCGTTGACAAAGGTGGGGGGTGGCAGGAAGTTGCAGGGAGCTGCTTTGTCTTTAAAACATGTTTCTCCATTTCTCATCCAGGGAAATATATTCTGCCTTTTTAAATATTTTCTAAAATATTTCATTCTTCTAGGAGGGGGGTGGGTGCTAAATTCCTACAATACACAAAGATTATATAGTATATATGGGTTCAGCTCTGACTGGATGGTGGGGAATTAAAGGATTTATATATTCCTTGCAGGCAGCTGGTCATTTGCATCCTTTTTGAGGGTCACTGAAGCACTTGGATGTTTATCTCTGTTTATCTGGAGCTGAAGAAGCTTCTTGGATGAGAAGCAAAACGTCTTCAAAAGAAAAAACAAGAAAGTCCCGTTGCCTCCTGAAAAAGTACCTTTGGACTATACAAATAGGACTCTCTGATTTTTAACTAACTTCTTTGCTCCTGCCGGGATCCTAATGGAGATCTGGTGCTTTCTTTCAATTTTCAGGAGCATCTTCTCACATCTGGATTACATTTTTTTTCAAACCATGTCCATAATTTGGACCCCAGTCAACCATCAAGGGGAAGGCTTTGGGATAGAAGTAGGTGGGAGGTCAAAATAATCAAGACAGCCACTGGCATTTTTAACTTTTGAGCAGAAAACAAAGCAAGCATCAGCAACAATTGTGGGTCTGTCACTCACCAGATTTTGAAGTAATTATGTTACTGCCAAAAAAATTGGTTCATTACTTGCTACAAAGAAACAGCTTTCTGATCTGAATTGCAGGCTTCAATTTAAACTCCAGTGCTGGAAAAGTAACATTTTCTCTATCTTGGCCCCAAACTTGCCACTTTTGCAATAAGTAGAGATAGACATAGTGGCTGTGGACATTATCCACGGCTAACAAAGGTGTGTTAATTCATGCTAAATAATATGGAAAGGCAGCTATTGTCCTGACCCAGATCTGTTTTTCTGAAGAAGAATGAAGAATATAGAATTTATAGAGGGCTTTGGTTAATACCAGGCCTTAGCTGGACCCAGCTGTTTTAGGGAACTACCGGCCAGTCTCCAATCTTCGCTTCACGGCGAAGGTTGTAGAGAGTACCTGGATGAAGCTGTCTATCTAGACCCGTTCCAGTCCGGCTTCCGGCCTGGATACAGTACGGAGACAGCTTTGGTCGCACTGGTGGATGATCTCTGGAGGGCCAGGGATAGGGGTTACTCCTCTGCCCTGGTCCTATTAGACCTCTCAGCGGCTTTTGATACCATCGACCATGGTATCCTGCTGCGCCGGTTGGAGGGGTTGGGAGTGGGAGGCACCGTTTATCGGTGGTTCTCCTCCTACCTCTCTGAGCGGACGCAGACGGTGTTGACAGGGGGCAGAGATCGACCCAAGGTGCCTCATGTGGGTGCCGCAGGGTCGATTCTCTCACCCTCCTGTTCAACATCTATATGAAGCCGCTGGGTGAGATCATCAGTGGCTTTGGGGTGAGATACCAACTGTACGCTGATGATACCCAGCTGTACTTTTCCACCCCGGCCACCCCAGTGAAGCTGTCAAGTGCTGTCCCGGTGTCTGGAAGCCGACGGGTCTGGATGGGGAGGAACAGGCTCAAACTTAATCCTCCAAGACGGAGTGGCTGTGGATGCCGGCACTGCACAGTCAGCTGCAGATGCGGCTGTCTGTCGGGGTGAATCATTGGCCCGATGGAGAAGGTACGCAACTTGGGCGTGCTCCTGGATGTTCGGTTGTCCTTTGAAGACCATTTGGCGACCGTCTCCAGGAGAGCATTCTATCAGGTTCGCCTGATCCGCCAGTTGCGTCCCTTCCTGGACCGGGATGCCTTATGCACAGTCACTCATGCTCTCGTTACCTCTCGCCTGGACTATTGCAATGCTCTCTACATGGGCTCCCTTGAAGAGCACCCGGAGACTTCAGCTAGTTCAGAACGCGGCTGCGCGGGTTATTGAGGGAGCGGCTCGGAGCTCCCACATAACACCTATCCTGCGCAGACTGCACTGGCTACCTGTTGTTTTCCGGGTGCGCTTCAAGGTATTGGTGACCACCTTTAAAGCGCTCCATGGCTTAGGACCGGGCTATCTACGGGACCGTCTACTGCCGGCCTCTATCTCCCATCGTCCGCACGCTCCCACAGAGGGACTCCTCAGGGTGCCGTCAGCCAAACAGTGTCGACTGGCGGCCCCAGGGGGAGGGCCTTCTCTGTGGGGGCTCCGACCCTGTGGAACGAACTTCCCCTCGGACTTCGACAATTACCTGACCTTAGGACCTTTCGCCGCGAACTTAAAACTTATTTATTTCGTATGGCTGGACTAGCCTGATTTTTATTTTATTGGATGGGTTTTTAAAATTTTGTAATTTTATGGGGGAGTATGTTTTTTAACATTTGGGCATTTAAATCAGTTTTTTAAGGGATGTTTTTAATTATTGTATGTATTTGTATTTTATCTGCCTGTTCACCGCCCTGAGTCCTTCGGGAGAAGGGCGGTATACAAATTAAAATATTATTATTATTATATTATTATTATTATTAGCTAAACAAATCTACCATTTTTCTGTGGTAGAAAAATGCTCTTCCAGGTTATCAACCACTCATTTTTTTAAAAAAAATTAAAGATTATTTTTTACAAAGTAAAACAATATAAATTTTAAAACGAATGCAAAAGTAGAAGTGATGCAGTAATAGAAAACAAATGAAAAAAGAGAAAAAAAGGAAAAAAAGATACAAAAAGGAATGGCTTCCAATCTTCTGTATGGCATTTATTGTATATTTCATGGAATGGAATGGAATGGAACAGAATTGGAATTAAACTGGAATGGAACTGGAATGGAACATGAATAGAATAGAATAGAATAGAATAGAATAGAATAGAATAGAATAGAATAGAATAGAATAGAATAGAATAACAATAGTTTAGTGATCATTTAGTGATGAAATTACAACGGGACTAAAAAAGTGACTTATGACCATTTTTCGCACTTATGATTGTTGCAACATTCCCATAGTCATGTGATCAAAATTCAGGCGCTTGGCAACCGACTCATATTTATGATATTTGCAGGGTCCCCACGATCCACCTTTTATAAACTTCTGACAAAGTCAATGGGGGACAAAGTCAATTCACTTAATAATCATGCTACTAACTTAACCACTGCAGCTATTCATATACCTAACTGTGGCAAGGAAGTCATACAATGGGGCAAAACTCACTTAACAGATGTCTCACTTAGCAACAGAAAATTTGTGCGTAGTTGCGGTCGTAAATTGAGGACTTCCTGTATACCTTCCCTGGTTTGTCTATGGGTAAATGTGCATATAGTAGCTGTTATGGTCTGTCAGCAGCCTACAGAGCTGGTAACAGAGTCAGACAGCGATGAGGCTGAGGTGGGGCCAGGGCCATTGGGGAGTGAGGTGCGGACTCCAGAGCTTCCAGAGCTTCCAGAGACTGACAGTAGTGAGGCAGAGAAACAGGGGGAGCCTGTTCCTAATGCACGCATGAGAAGAGCTGCCAGAAGGCAAGAGCAGCTCAAGCAAAGAGGACGACTCAGGAGTAGGGCCAAGAGATGATTGGCCCCTCCCATAAGGCTTAAAGCAGACCAGCACCTGTGTTTGAGCTTTGCTGGAAAACAAGGTTGTAGCAGCATCTTCTGCTTCGTCTACGTCTTTGTTTTTGTGGCTTCTGGACGTTTGCCAGGAAGGGCCTTTGGCAGTTTGCCTAATTTGACTAAGGCTTGTGAGATAACTGAGGAATTTGTGTTTGGGAGTCATTTGTTTTACTTTGAGTTGAACAACCCTATGAATGAAGTAATTCCCATCTGTTCAAATAAAGTTTGTTTTTCCACGGACTAAGTTTATTACTACCTACTTGGGCCTGGGTCACAACATTAGCAGGGCATAACACTATGGCATAAATTTTAGAGATGGACATATCCCTTCTGCAACAATTTTGCAAGGTGGAATATAACAGTGGTCCCCAACTTTCTGCCTGTGTGGACCAGCGGCAGCGAGATGGGTGGGGGAGAGGGGATGGATTCATCCATTCACCCGGTTGTGCAAATGAAGGTTGGCCAGAGAGCCCATCACTTGTGGGGCCCGGGTCTCAACAGACCACAGTCTGGTACTGTGTGGCAGAATGGGGTTTAGGCACCTCTGGCATACTGTACAGCATTATGATGGCGAACCTATGGCATGCATGCCCGAAATGGCACACGGAGCCATGTTCGCCTGGCATGTGTGGCATCGCCCATTCCTCTTCCGGGTTTCTGGTGTGCATGCACATGTGATGATCAGCTGGCCTATGTACGTGCGGCAGTGCCAGAAACCAGAAGAGCTGGTCCTCCATTTTAGAATAGAATGGAATGGAATGGAATGGAATGGAATAGAATTTTTTATTGGCCAAGTGTGATTGGTCACACAAGGAATTTGTCTTGGTGCATATGCTCTCAATGCACATGAAAGAAAAGATACCTTCATCAAGGAACAACACTTATAACACTTAATGATAGTCATAGGCTACAAATAAGTAATCAGGAAACAATATCAATATAAATCATAAGGATACAAGCAACAAAGTTACAATCATAAGTGGAAGGAGATGCATGATGGGAACGATGAGAAGATTAATAGTAAGGCAGATTTAGTGAATCGTTTGACAGTGTTGAGGGAATTATTTGTTTAGCAGAGTGATGGCCTTCGGGAAAAAACTATTCTTGTGTCTAGTTGCTCTGGTGTGCAGTGCTCTATAGCGTCGTTTTGAGGGTAGGAGTTGAAACAGTTTATGTCCAGGATGCGAGGGGTCTGTAAATATTTTCACAGCCCAATTTTTGATGAGCGTGCACGTGCAAAGTGCTCCCTTTTTGGCACTTGGTGCCGCACGCACTCAGTGCCGAAAACGTTCACCATCACTGATATAGCACATTCTCAAAGTTTACCATGTTCCTACCAGCTTATCCACAATTGAATCATGATTTATCTCATTGTTCTGAGTTTAGATTTGAACAGTGATCTAAACTAACACGCCCAACTGGCTGGGCATGACTAACTACAGTTTATTGCATGAACTCACGTCACACAGGCTTTTGAAGACAACCAAGTAAGGCAGTCTTTTTTAACCACTTCCTCCATCCGGGGCCTTGAACTACAACTCCCATCACCACAGGCTAGCATGGCAATTTTTTTTTTCTTTTGTCTTTCTTTTCCCCAAAGAAGCAGAGTGAAGATTGGCAGGCAAAACAGTCTGGCCTGCAAGGCCTCGTCATGCCCAAATGGGAGAGATTCCAGTCCACATAGAGGCTGGCCCACCCACAGAATAAGCTTACATTTTGAAAAGTTTTGGTGCTGCATAAATATGCAGCAACAGGAGGAGCAGCTGCACAGTGGAACAAATAGAAAAGCCAATGTAAATAAGTATCTTAGGAAAGAGATTAAATGTCTGCAATTTATGAAAGAAAGAGAGAGAGAGAAAGAGAGAGAGAGAGAAAGAGAAAGAAAAGAAAATGGAAAGAGAAAGGAAAGAGAAAGAGACAGAGACAGAAAGAAAAAGACAAGAAATAGGGAAAGACAGACAGACAGACTGCATGAATGAATGAATGAATGAATGAATTTTGGCAATAGTACTGTATTCTGCTTTGCTTTTAATTCCAATTAAATTGCATGGGTGTTCGACTCCTCTTTGCACATGTAGTTTTCTAACAAAAAGGACGTAGGCCAGTGTTTCTCAAACTTGGCAACTTTAAGATGTGTGGACTTCAACTCCCAGAACTCCCCAGCCAGCATATGGAGTTGAAGTCCACACATCTTAAAGTGATAAGCCTGAGAAACACTGCTCTAGGCAAAACCATCAAGTTTGCAGCAGATTCAGAAACACAGAGTGAAAAGGGGGGTGGAATACAACTACGTTGTACAAAAAGGGATAAAGACCAGAGTTATGGCAACCTTCAATTCTGCCTTGGATGGGAACAAAATAACAGAACAACAGAGTTGGAAGGGATCTTGGAGGTCTTCTAGTCCAACCCACTGTTCAAGCAGGAGATTCTATACCATTCCAGACAAGTGACTTAAAAATCTCCAGTGGACCAACCACAGCTTCTGGAGGTAAGCTGCTCCACCGGTTCTTTAAAAATGTATTCTTAGTTCTAGGTTGCTTCTCTCCTTGATTAGTTTCCACCCATTGCTTCTTGTTCTACCCTCAGGTGCTTTGGAGATTAGCTTGACTCCCTCTTCTTTGTGGCAACCCCTGAGATATTGGAACACTGCTATCATGTCTCCACTAGTCCTTCTTTTCACTAGACTAGACATTCACAATTCCTCGTGATATGTTTTAGCCTAAAAAGTACTCTAATCATCTTTGTTGCTCTTGTCTGCACTCTTTCCAGACACTTAACATCACTTCTCTAACATGGTGACCAAAACTGAATGCAATACAGGTACTTCTCAACTCATGGCCACCATTGAGCCCCAAATTCCAGAGAACCAGAAGTAAAAAAATGCTATATATTTTTTAAAAAAATTCCGACAATCATGCAACGATCACTCAGCTGATCGTCGGAACTTTTTTTAAAAAATTTTTTTACTACCAGTTTGGAAAACCGGTAGCATTTTTTACTATCGGTTCAGGCAAACTGGCCGGATCTGGCAGCATTTCACCCCTGGTATGAACTAAATCATATCCCTGAGGAATATACAGTAGAGGTGATAAATAGATTTAAGGAATTAGATCTGATAGTCAGAGTGCCTGATGAACTATGGACAGAGGTTTGCAACATTGTAAAAGAGGTAGCAACTAAAACCATCCCAAAGAAAAAGAAAGGCAAGAAAGCAAAATGGCTGTCTGAGGAAGCTCTGCAAATAGCTGAGGAAAGAAGGGATGTGAAAGGCAAGGGAGCAAGAGAAAGATACACCCAGCTGAATGCAGAACACAAAAATGCCTACCGTTCCTGTCCTATTGTTCCCTTCATCATATCAAATTGATATAGTTGATGCATATTTTTATACATATATGTATATATTTCTTCAAAATATGTTGTTTTATCTATGACAATTGTTTGTGTATGCTGTTGTGACAAAAAGAAATAAATAAAAAAAAAAAGAATAGCTAGAAGAGATAAGAATGCATTCTTAAATGAACAGCACAAAGAAATAGAAGAAAACAATAGAATAGGGAGGACCAGAGATCTCTTCAAGAAAATTGGAGATATGAAGGGAATGTTTCATGCAAAGATGGGCATGATAAAGGACCAAAATGGCAGGGACATAACAGAGGCAGAAGAGATTAGGAAGAGGTGGCAAAATTACACAGAAGAACTATACAAGAATGAGCTTAACATCCCTGATAACCACGATGGGGTGGTCACTGACCTTGAGCCAGACATCCTAGATGTGAAGTCAAATGGGCCTTAGGAAATCTGCAACAACAAAGCTAATCGAGGTGACAGTATTCCAGCTGAGCTATTCAAAATCTTAAAAGATGATGCAGTAAAAGTGCTACACTCAATTTGCCAGCAAATTTGGAAAATTCAACAGTGGCAACAGTATTGGAAAAGCTCGATTTACATTTCAATTCCAAAGAAAGGCAATGCCAAAGAATGTTCAAACTATTGCACCATTGCACTCATTTCACATGCTTATAAGGTTATGCTTAAAATCCTACAAGCTAGGCTCCAGCAGTATGTGGATCAAGAACTACCAGAAGTACAGGCAGGATTTCAAAGAGGCAGAGGAACTAGAGATCAAATTGCCAACATATGCTGAATCATGGAGAAAGCTAGGGAATTCCAGAAAAACATCTACTTCTGCTTCACTGACTATGCTAAAGCCTTTGATTGTGTGGATCACAACAAATTGTGGCAAGTTCTTAAAGAGATGGGAGTACCAGACCATCTTATTTGTCTCTTGAGAAACCTATATGCAGGTCAAGAAGTAACAGTGAGAACTGGACATGGAACCACTGATTGGTTCAAAATCGGGAAAGGAATCCACAAGGCTGTATACTGTTGCCCTGCCTATTTAACTTATATGCAGAGCACATCGTGAGAAAGGCGCGGCTAGATGAATCAAAAATTGGAATTAAGATTGCTGGGAGAAATATCAACAACCTCAGATAGCAGATGATACCACTCTAATGGCAGAAAGCGAAGAGGAACTAAAGAGCCTCCTGATGCAGGTAAAGGAGGAGAGTGCAAAAGTTGGCTTGAAACTCAACATTAAGAAAACTAAGATCATGGCATCCGGCCCTCTCAATTCCTGGCAAATAGATGGGGAAGAAATGGAGGTAGTGACAGATTTTATTTTCCTGGGCTCCAAGATCACCGCAGATAGGGACTGCAGCCAAGAAATTAAAAGACACTTTGCTGCTGGGGAGGAAAGCTATAGCAAATCTAGACAGCGTACTAAAAAGCAGAGACATCACCCTGCCAACACAAGTGCATATAGTCAGTACATGTATTCCATTGAGGACCTGTATACTGCACAAATCAAAAAGAGGGATGTGAAAATATTTGCAGATCCCTCGCATCCTGGACATAAACTATTTCAACTCCTACCCTCAAAACGACGCTATAGAGCACTGCACACCAGAACAACTAGACGCAAGAACAGTTTTTCCCCCAACACCATCACTCTGCTAAACAAATAATTCCCTCAACACTGTCGAACTATTTACTAAATCTGCACTACTATTAATCTTCTCATCGTTCCCACCACCCAGCTCCTTCCACTTATGACCGCAACTTTGTTGCTTGTATCCTTACAATTTATACTGATACTGTTTCCCAATTGCTTATTTGTACCCTATGACTATCATTAAGTGTTGTAAGTGTTGTATCTTGATGAAGGTATCTTTTCTTTTATGTACACTGAGAGCATATGCACCAAGGCAAATTCCTTCTGTGTTCAATCACACTTGGCCAATAAAAAATTCTATTCTAAATGTGGTCTTACTGAGGCTTTATAAAAAGGTACGAGTACTTTACGTGATCTTGATTCTATCCCCCACATTACACACGGGGTTGGAGCACACCGGCAGCCTAGAGGAGCCCCCTGCCTACTCAGAAGTCTATCTTGTCCCTGCTTTGGCGTTCCCTTCCCTGCCCCAGAGCTGGCTGGGGTTGCCTTGCGAACCGCAGGTGTCACTAGCGCTCCTCCTCGGAGTTTTTCCGCTCCTCTTGGAGGCACCTGCCAGCATAGAGTTAGGAAAACTCAAGAGGGGTGTGTGGCTTTCGCGTCACGTTAGGCCCGTTACGTTGGGTAAAAGGGGAGGAAATCGGAAAACGCGGCGCGTTTGCAAGCCTCGGAGGGTGGATGCCGGCTACTTTTTCCCACCGGAGTGCTCCCGTAAACGTCCGGTGATTCCCACGTGCAAGCGATCCCACGACTGAAATATTAAAGGGGAGCAGCAGCAGCAGCCCCCACAAATGCCCAGCCAAGCGGGCCTGGAGGATATGCATAATCACCTAATGTCAAAAGTACAAGTCCTTGATGGATACTCAAGTGACATAGAGAGTAAATTTGAGGGTTGATCACCGCGTGAGTAGACGCATCTTCCTCGGGCATTTTTGATTTTGCGAGGAAAATAAGCGCTTTTAGCCATTTAGAGAGGATGAAACCGGCTGGAGAAGAGGATTTAACTTAAAACGGGAAGTTTCTTTCCCCCCCAACCTCTCCCCGCAGATAAAGAGCCAACGTCCACATTTGCGATCTATCCCCGCAACCCGTCTTAAAACCCACAGGTCGAAGTGTGTGTGGTTTTTTTTTAACCCATTGTCTCCCCTTCCCTCCCTAATTTGGAATTTGGGGGGGGGAAAACTTTATCGAACAATTCTTGAGACTCGAAAACGTGGCAATTAAGGACAGGGCTCCCGAGGCTCCTTAAAGTTAAAAGTCCCAAACTTTTCCTCCTTTCTCCGCCCGCCAATGTCCTAATGTCCCTTTTTAATCCGCATCCATTTCATGTATTCATAATCACGTTTATACTTTTATCCGTTATCTTATATACGCTGGACAAATTAAATAAAATAAATTTAAAAAATAAATAAATTCCACCGTAAGTGCACCTGCGTGCCTGTCCTTAATATTCCTTTTTACTCTTACTCTTTTCATGTATCCAGATTATCTTTATACTTTTAACCTGTCATTTTACGTTGTTGTTGTTGCTAGTTGCGAAGTCGTGTCCGACCCATCGCTTATATATCTTATATATGATTGACAAATAAATAAAATAAAATAAATAAATTTCCCCAGTTGGAACTTTTTCCCCAACCGGGCGCCCTCCAGATGTGCGGGCACTGCAATTCCCCCTCCCTCCCCAAGGGCAGATCCAGACAGATGGGAGAGTTTGGGAATCGCAACCGATAATAATAATAATAATAATAATAATAATAATAATAATAATAATAATAATAATAATAATAATAATAATATTTTAATTTGTATACCGCCCTTCTCCCGAAGGACTCAGGGCGGTGAACAGGCAGATAAAATACAAATACACACAATAATTAAAAACATCCCTTAAAAAACTAATTTAAATGCCCAAATGTTAAAATAACATACTCCGGAGGACAAATCGCTTAGAAGGCAGAGAAACATCCGATTCTTTCTTTTTCTTTCTATGATCCCCCATCATAGGAAAAAAAAAATTAAAAAATATAATAAAAAAATAAAACTGGGGGTGGGTGGGGAGGGAGGGGGGGGAAGACGTAAATTCGCGCCTTTTCACATTCGACCCCGAGGTCTTTAGGGAGCTGTAGTCTTTTTCCTTCCCCTGACCCAGAAAAACTACACTTCCCGCTCCCCTGCGTGCCCCATTCATCGCCCGGCCAATCAGCGAGGCGCCTCTCCTCCGCTCCTATTGGCCCGCGTCGGGCGGGGTGGGGGGTGGGGGGGGAGGAGCAGGAAGAAGAGTCCTCAACCTTCTCGCGAGTTGCACTTTGAGGCCTTTGCTCCCTTGTGCCGCGAGCGGGAGACCCGGCGGCGGACTTGGCGGGCGAAAGGCGGAGGCAGAGGGCGGGGGGGAGCAGAGGCTCGCGCTCCGGCCCCGGCTGGATTTGGAGGAAGAGGAGGAGGAGGACAGGGGGGAGTCCGAGGCGGCAGCTTCCCGACCGAGGGAGGAGACGGGCAGGCGCTGAGACCAGCTTCCCCCCGCCCTCCTGCCCGCCCGCACGGAGCAGCTCTGGATTCCGTAGCCGCCACCGGCTTTTCCCTCCCGCGACGCTTCGTAAGGGTGTTTTTCTTTGTCCAGCTTTCTCCCAACGCCGGGTCTTCCGGAAGGGCCGGACTCCAGCTCCCATCGTTCCCGGGAGGTGGGGGGGCGGCGGAGGCCGGCTCTGGCTGGGGATGATGGGAGCTGGAGTCCGATTATTAGACTCCCGACTCTCCTCTCTTCTTCTTCTTCTTCTTCTTCTTCTTCCTCCCCCCCACCATCCCTCCTTGCAAAAAGAAAGAGAGAGGGGGGGGGAAAGCCCAGCTGTGCTTTGGTGTGTCTTTGCTCCGGAGTTGCATGCAGACGATCGCTGGAACCCGGGTTCTTGCCCGCCAGGAGAGAGGGAGGCGGGTGTGGGGGGGTGGGGTGGAGAAAGAGAGATCCTCCTTTGAGTAATCGGCGGTCCCAACTTTCCTCTCGGAAGAGAAACTTTTCCCGTGGTGGTGATGTTGATGGTGGTGGTGGTGGGGTGGAAGAGGAGAAGGAAGGTCGCCTCCTTTGTCGTCTCTCTCTCGGCTGGGCCACCCACACCGGCTGCTCCTTGGGAGAGGATAGCTAAGGCGTGCTTGGATGAAATAAATGATTTTTAAAGAATAGAAGAAAAGCTGCCGTGAGGATCGGTTGTCCGGGGAACCCGAGTCGGAGATAGAGAGGTTTTGCAAGCGTGTTGGGGTGGTGGAAAAAGCTTCTCTTTTTTTTTTTCCTCTCTTCTAAAAGGCATCTGGTTGGCTACATTGGCAAACAGGATGCTGCATAAGGTAGGCCTTTGTCTGATCCGGAAGAGGTCTTTTGCTTTTTTTATTTATTTCTTGGGTTGGGTATCTTACCTGACTTTACACAGCATGGAATCATGCAATAATAAAAAAAAAGCAACTCCACAAGGGATAATTTTACTAGAGTGCTCCCCCCCCCATTTTATTTTATTTTATTTTATATTATTTTGCACTTGCACTTGCATGGCAGTGAGTCTCTTTGCAGGAAAAGAATAAGAAAAAAATAATAATTCACGGGACTTCATTCAGTGTGTAAACCCGCCTAATAGTGTGGTGTACCTTTGGCAGCCTGTTCCAACAATGGCTACCTAAAAGCACCCTGCTCTGCTGTCTTTTAAGACAATCTCTGGAAGCCAGCAGGTTCAGTTTCGCTATTGCTCTGCTCCCTGGTTAACTTGACCCTGTGCTGAGTATTGATTTTCCCTGGAATGGTGCAATTTGTGATCATTGGAAAGGTATTTACCTAGTATAGGTAACAGGCGCGGAAATGCTTTTAAACCAAAATAAAGTTCAAAGGCAACTTTTTCCTGCATGGGGTGGGTTATCATCAAGACTGGATGGATTTTAGCAGGGAGCAACTGCATTCTTTCACGGTTGTTAGGATTTCTGTCTAAAGTCAAGGCTTTTCCACTGAATTCAATGGGCTTTAGTTGGCTGCAGTCTGTTTTACAAGCAAGCAATACTGAGCTGAGGGGGATTTCTTACCACCATGGTTTTCCAGCCAGTGCTGCTATGTTTTTGTTCACACAGAGTGGTAGGCCCTTTCATAAACAGCGTAGGGCACTAATTCAAAAGGTGTGTGCGCTGAGATCATAGATAATATACTGTGTACAGAAAGATGGATGTGTGGTAGAAGAGCCACACGTGGAGGTGAACCCCGGTTTCGACACACTGCTTATGTGTGATACTAGTGACAATGTCACTAAATGGTGGTGATGTCTCCAAAATATATCAGAGCATCACATTTGGACTGTGCTCTTGCTTGTAACTGTAAACTGGATTGCAGATAGTCCTTGATTTACGACCACAATTGAACCCAAAATTTCTGTTTTTTTTAAAAAATTTGAATTTATATCCCGCCCTTCTCTGAAGACTCAGGGCGGCTTACACTGTGTTAAGCAATAGTCTTCATCCATTTGTATATTATATACAAAGTCAACTTTATAGCCCCCAACAATCTGGGTCCTCATTTTACCTACCTTATAAAGGATGGAAGGCTGAGTCAACCTTGGGCCTGGTGGGGCTTGAACCTGCAGTAATTGCAAGCAGCTGCTGTTAATAACAGACTGTCTTACCAGTCTGAGCCACAGAGGAGCTTTTGCCTCCTTTTACAACTTTTGTTACCACAGTGGTTAAAGGAATCTCTGCAGTTGTTCAATTAGTAACAAGGTTGTTAAGCCAATCTGGCTTCCCCATTGACTTTGCATGTCAGAAGGTCATAGGGACATGGCAACCGTCATAAATATGACCTAATGGCCAAGTGTCTGAATTTTGATCACATGACCATGGCCTCAATCGTAAGTGTGAAAAACTATCATAAGTCACTGTTTTACTGTTGTTGTAACTTTGAGTGGTCACTAAACGAATGATTGTAAATTGATGATTACCTGTATTTCGCATGACTGTTTAAAAAAGCCTTCCTCAGCTTCACTTATTCCAAATACAATTAGACTACAACTCCCAGCCTCCCTTTCCTGATAGTTGATTGATTAGATCAGGGGTCCCTAACCCATCAGGGGATGTGGTGGCTCAGTGGCTAAGATGCTGAGCTTGTCGATCAAAAGGTCGGCAGTTCAGTAGTTCAAATCCCTAGTGCTGCATAACGGGGTGAGCTCCCGTTACTTTCGAAAGCACGTAAAAAGTGCAAGTAGAAAAATAGGGACCACCTTTGGTAGGAAGGTAACAGCGTTCCGTGCACCTTTGGCGTTTAGTCATGCCGGCCACACAACCATGGAGATGTCTTTAGACAGCGCTGGCTCTTCAGCTTTGAAATGAAGATGAGCACTGCCCCCCAGAGTCGGGAACAACTAGCACATATGTGCGAGGGGAACCTTTACCTTTAACCCGTGGGGCATGGGCTAGTACTGGGCCATATCCTGTTAGGAACAGGCTAGGCAATCGAGTGAAACCAGAACCCCTTCTTTCTTTCCATCGGTGGAAAAAATCCCTGAAACTGGTCCCTGGTGCTGGGGTTGGGTAGATTAGATTAGTTATTTTACACTCAGTGGATAAATCCATCTATTTTTGTCAAGAGATGATGTTGACACTGGGGAAGAATGAGCAAAGATACAGTTCTGTTCCATCTTTCATTTTTTCACAGCTGCCTCTTGCTATAGGGGAAAGTACATTTAGAAATCCCACCTAGTCTATAGCTGTGAAATTCCCCCAGGTCCATGTACACCAATAGTAGCGGGCCTAGCCCTACTTAGTTCTGAGCCCAGGCAAGGTCAGCTGGGTGTAATCAGGAAATAAATTGCTTTCTATGTTTACAGGGTGACTTATAATTACCAATACACTTAGGAACTATTAAAAGTATGGAGCTACATAACCACTCCACATTAAATTGCAGCATTGATCCTTAACCATCTTTTGCCATGTCACAATCCTGTGAATCTAAGAAAGGCTTGAGGGATTCTTCTAATCGCCCATAGGGAGCTTACCACATCACCCTGCGTGTGAAATTCCAAAGTCATGGGGTGCTAGCATAAGAGATACCTTTCTTTGGGTATTCACTGATCGGTATAGTATTCACACCCATTCCTTTGTAAGGGAAATTGCTAGTTAATAGCCCTAGATGCTTAGTGGATGTTCCTTCTATAGGAGCTGCAAAAGACCTTCTGTTTCTGAATGAAGCCCACCCCACTTCAAAGCCCAGATAAAGTGATCCTGCTCTAAATAAGGGGATGGGGTCCTAGCGAGACAGCAAGAGGGGGGGGGGGAGTCTGGAGTTTTCCAGTGGGAAGCCCTACAAGATTGAAATGGCTATTTTTTTTCTCTTGAGTTGTTGAAACAAGCGCCTTATGGATGCACATTGATTTCTACTTATGTCCTGCTTGTGTTGGCTGGTGGAAAAAGCTTGCATGTGGAGTCCTTATTTTCTCTGACCAGTGCTAGCGAGTGTGGGATTTCCTCCTTGTTTATATACAGTAGCTTGCCCTGCCTGTGTTTGAGGGGACGTGGTGTTTTCTCCTTGGTAGTTCGTTGGCTAGTGTTCTCTGCTTGAAACAGAAAACTGGAGAAGAAATTAAAAAAAAAAGGTTCCTAATCAAGGAACCACCATGGAGAAAACCACACCTCCATTAATATAGAAGGTTTTCAACTTACGACCAATTGCTTAGTAACTATTTGAAGCTACGATGGAGCTTCCCAGGGGTACGTGCAGATCTGTACTGACGTTCCAATCTCCATCCTCACAAGGTGATGCAACCACATTTCAGGTGCTTAGCAAGTGGCCGGCATTTTCGGCTGTTTGCAACATCCTATGATCATGTGACCACATTTTATGAGGTTTTGGGCAAAACTGGCCCGTAACACACCATTGGTTCGCTTAGCAACTGCCACAAAAAAGGACATAAAATTACCTTACAATTAAAATGTATTAAAATTACATAAAGTGACCCAGTGTGCTACCATTATAACCTAGGACCATGAAGTCCATAGTTCCGTTTGGTCGCCACAATATAAAAAAGATGTTGAGACTCTAGAAAGAGTGCAGAGAAGAGCAACAAAGATGATTAGGGGACTGGAGGCTAAAACATATGAAGAACGGTTGCAGGAACTCGGTATGTCTAATTTAATGAAAAGAAGGACTGGGGGAGACATGATAGCAGTGTTCCAATATCTCAGGGGTTGCCACAAAGAAGAGGGAGTCAAGCTATTCTCCAAAGCACTTGAGGGTAGAACAAGAAGAAGAAGAAGAAGAAGAATAGAATTTTATTGGCCAAGTGTGATTGGACACACAAGGAATTTGTCTTGGTGCATATGCTCTCAGTGTACATAAAAGAAAAGATACGTTCATCAAGGTACAACATTTACAACACAATTGATGATCAATATATCAATATAAATCATAAGGATTGCCAGCAACAAGTTATAGTCATACAGTCATAAGTGGAAAGAGATTGGCGATGGGAACTATGAAACGATTAATAGTAGTGCAGATTCAGTAAATAGTCTGACAGTGTTGAGGGAATTATTTGTTTAGCAGAGTGATGGCCTTCGGGAAAAAACTGTCCTTGTGTCTAGTTGTTCTGGTGTGCAGTGCTCTATAGCGTCGTTTTGAGGGTAGGAGTTGAAACAGTTTATGTCCAGGATGCGAGGGATCTGCAAATATTTTCACGGCCCTCTTCTTGATTCATGCAGTATACAGGTCCTCAATGGAAGGCAAGTTGGTAGCAATTATTTTTTCTGCAGTTCTAATTATCCTCTGAAGTCTGTTTTTCTTGTTGGGTTGCAGAACCGAACCAGACAGTTATAGAGGTGCAAATGACAGACTCAATAATTCCTCTGTAGAAGCAATGGGTGGAAACTAATCAAGGAGAGAAGCAACTTAGAACTAAGGAGAAATTTCCTGACAGTTAGAACAATTAATAAGTGGAACGACTTGCCTCCAGAAGTTGTGAATGCTCCAACACTGGAAATTTTTAAGAAAACGTTGGATAGCCATTTGTCTGAAATGGTGTCCGGTTTCCTGCCTCGGCAGGGGGTTGGACTAGAAGACCTCCAAGGTCCCTTCCAACTCTGTTATTATGTTATGTAAGTCAAGGCCTGCCTGTATTGGCAGAGCAAGCTACTGTATGCAGATAAGTCCTCCCCTTACAACAGTTCATTTAATGGCCGCTCAAAGTTACAGCAGCACTGAAAAAAGTGACGTATAACCCCTTTTCACACTTACGACCATTTTAGTATCCCCATGGTCACGTGATCAAAATTCAGACACTTGGCAACTGACTCATATTTATGACGGTTACATCATCGCAGGGTCATGTAATATCCCTCTTTGCCATCTTTTGACAAGCAAAGTCAGTGGGGAACTCAGATTCACTTAACAACTGAATTGGTTACTAACTTACCAACGTCAGTGATTCGCTTAGCAGCTGCGGCAAGGAAAGTCATAAAGAGAAGTAAAACCCGCCTAACAAATGCCTCCTTTAGTAACAGAAATTTGGGGCTCAGTTGTGGTCGTAAATCGAGGACTACCTGTGTATAAATGGGGAGTAAACCCCACACTCAGTTGCACTGATGATGCTGCCCAGTTGAGTAATGAAATGTCTTCAAACAAACAACCAGGTTCAGCACTGCTTTCTCCAAAGCTCAGCCCTGTGCTACACAGATGGTTTTCTACTGAAATAACTATGTGTGTAGTTTAATTGACGAAAATATATTGTATGGGATTTTGAGAAGTGTCTTAGCAGGCCCATTTGGTTTACCTGAGATGCTTAGCTCAGTATAGTTTACCTCATGGCTGCCATGCAAAGGACTTAGACAAGGCCTATATATCACCACCTTGATGACTTTATGATGGGTGGACTTCAACTCCCAGAGTTCCTCTGCCAGCATGCTGGGAATTCTGGGCATTGAAGTCCACACATTTTAAAGTCGGCAAGGTTCAGAAACACAAATCTACTCTCCTGTCAACTTATCAGGAGTAGGGCCTTCTCTGTGGCAGCACCGACGCTCTGGAACGAACTCCCCCCAGCTTACGTCAAGTGCCTGATCTTTGGACCTTTCGTCGTGAGCTAAAAACATATTTATTCATTCAAGCAGGACTGGCATAAATAGTGGATTTTAAATTGGGGTTTTAGTAATATTTTAAATTTTTAAAATCTTTTAAATTACCGGCCATTTAGTAATAATTTATTTTAATTTCTTTTAATTGTATATATTCTGTATTTTATTCTGGCTGTACACCGCCCTGAGTCCTTCGGGAGAAAGGTGGTATAAAAATTTAATAAAATAAATAAATAAATAAATAATTTTGGAGATGGTATATGAAACGGTCTCATAGGTCAAGGGGCTGATATGTCTTTTTGGTCCTTTCTCAAGAACCCCCTGAATATTACAAGCTGTGATTTCAAAGGACTGGTTGAACATGGATTATCATTCCCTGCCTGGACAGTTCCTTTTTTAAAAAAAAAACTACTGCCCCCCCAACCTGGTGCTCTCCATATGTATTGGACCACAGCTTCCATCAGCCACAGCTATGGGATGGTCCCCCTGCTTGTTTCCAGATTTTTCCCACATCGTGGGAAAAAGAAAAAGGCCAGAAATCTGGTAATGGCTTTGCATCTAGAAGTGGAAGAGAGTGATATTTGGAAGGGAAGAGAACACTCTTACACATTCCAACACTGGAAATTTTAAAGAAAATGTTGGATAACCATCTGACTGAGATGGTGTAGGGTTTCCTGCCTGGGCAGGGGGTTGGACTAGAAGGCCTCCAAGGTCCCTTCCAACTCTGTTGTTACGTTATGTTATGTTATATTATATTATATTATATTATTATATTATATATTATATTATATTTTATTATATTAGAATAGAATAGAATAGAATAGAATAGAATAGAATAGAATAGAATAGAATAGAATTTTTTTATTGGCCAAGTGTGATTGGACACACAAGGAATTTGTCTTGGTGCATATGCTCTCAGTGTACATAAAAGAAAAGATACGTTCATCAAGGTACAACATTTACAACACAATTGATGGTCAATATTATATTATATTATTATATTAGTTATATTACTATTCTACCCTTGTAAGCTCTAGTTTGTGGAACAGGCCATGGTAGACTGGTTGACATGGAATGCGAAGTCATGGACCACGGTTCACAGAGAATAATGGGTGGCTTCACACAATATAGCTTGGCATGCTATGGAAACTCGGTCCCCATCTGAAGAAACTGCTTAGGCCAGGGGTGCCAAACTCGATTTCATTGAGGGCCGCATCAGGGTTGTGTTTGACCTGGGGGGGGGATGGGGACGTGGTGTGGCCAGGGTGAGAGTGGCCAGCTTGACATCACTTGTGTCTGTGGGGGGGGGGGGGCGCCTGTTCCCTCTGCCAGCGAAAACAGGCTCCCGAGCTCCGTTTTCGGCTGGGATGGCCCCCTGCAACCCTCTGCTGGCGAAAACATGCAGCCCTCCCACGCTCTGTTTTCACTGGCAGAGGCACCGCGGCCCAGTCCTTCACTGTTTCCAGGGCAGCCCCACGGGCCAGATCTAAGCACCCCATGGGCCAGATCTGGACCGCGGGCCTTGAGTTTGACACCCCTGGCTTAAAACAAGAGCCAATAGACTCTGGAGTTCCAGTGTTCCTCATGCAAGATTTTACATTTTTAAATAGGCTGGGGCTGACTTCTTTTTTTCTGACACTCAATTAGTTTTTTACTTGGGAGAGAAATGAACAGAGCATTGTGCTCCTTTTGCCTGCTTCCAAAGTCTTGTTGATTTTAATCAAACTTGAGCCAGTAGATCAACGGCTACATTTTCTTTGTCTGCTGACGCTTGAGAGAAATTGGAGCTCTTCCATTTATTTCTGCAGAATGCAAACAAAGAAGAAATCCAAACGTGAATAATAAATATTTGTGGTTCTAGATTTCTAGGGATGGCCAAATGATCGGACATTTCCTTAGAAATGAAAACCCAGCTGGGTGACTTTGGGCCAATCACCAGGAGATGGTGAGTTGTGGTCCCACCTTACCCATGAAAGCTGGCTGGGTGATTTTGGGGCAGTCCCATTCCCTCCACCAAATCTACCTCACAGGATTGTTGTTGAGGGGAAAATAAGAGGAGGAAGGCGTATTAGGCATATCTGTCTGCTTGAGTTACTTATAAAGTAATAAACATGAGATTACAAAATCTAAATAAATCGGAGATGGGCACGGTAGGAGAAGTAGTGCAGAAATATACAAAGGTGTGTGGAGAAAAGGAGACCAAAGAGACTATGTCCCAAAGGGTGCTTTTTCAAGAGGCAACTGGACTTTCTTTGTTTTTCCTTGAAGACATTTCGCTTCTCATCCAAGAAGCTTCTTCGGTTCAGAACTGAAGCGAAACGTTTTCAAGGAAAAATAAAGACAGTCCAGTTGCCTCTTGAAAAAGCACCTTTGGGACAACCATGACCTGGATGACTGAGAATCTCCATAGACAGAAGGACTATGGCTTGCTAAGGGTGAAGGAGAGAGAAAATTAGAAGTGTCTTTATATGCTGGGAAAAACAAGGGTCTTTTTGTGTGCAGAATTCTAGTGAGTTCAGGTAAACAACCCTAACTTTTTGTTCACTTCTTTTAATTTTAGGGATATCAGCAGGTTTACAGGATCCGCGCAGCCTATTCCTGAAGGTGACTCCTTGGACCTAAATCCTGCTGTGGGCCTACTTCCATATCAGCACTTCAATCACTGTGTCCCTCAAAAGGGAAAATTTCTAAGTAAGCTTGCATTAAAATAACATTTAGTGTGGCTTGATTGCTTAAATGTTTGCAGATTTTGAGTGTAGAGTTGATAATTTTATAAAACAGTGATGCACAAAAAATCCCAACCCTTTATCTGTAGTGACCTTCAGGTGTTCCCACCAAGACGGTCCAATTGGGTTGTCTTCCCCCTCCCGTTTATGCAAATGTGAGATCCTTAAGGGGCAGAATGGGTCACATGGTGCTTAAGGCATCTATTTCGTCCCTTAAAACTCCTGGACTAGATCTTTGCCTGCTTTGGAACACCCTATAAAACATTGTTCAAACTGATTGAAGTTGAATGTTCCTAGGATTAAATCCCCACTGATTTTAGGGAAATGTCACACCTTCTATTGTTTCTTCGGCTCCTGTGTTAATGAGGTAAAATGGAGAAAAAAAATTACCTCTGCAAGGAACGTGTGGAGTGGGGCTAAAGCCAGTTCATTTTCCCATCTCTTTTCTAAGACAGATTCATACTCGGCTGGATTTATATTTGAATTTTATCCAAATGTAACTTTTGTGTGTGCAGTGGGTAGAATAGAATAGAATAGAATAGAATAGCAGAGTTGGAATTTTTATTTATTTATTTGTTTTTATTTGCATTTATATCCCGCCCTTCTCCGAAGACTCAGGGCGGCTTACACTATGTTAGCAATAGTCTTCATCCTATTTGTATATTTATATACAAAGTCAACTTATTGCCCCCAACAATCTGGGTCCTCATTTTACCTACCTTATAAAGGATGGAAGGCTGAGTCAACCTTGGGCCTGGTGGGACTGGAACCTGCAGTAATTGCAGGCAGCTGTGTTAATAACAGACTGTTTTACCAATCTGAGCCACAGAGGCCTTGACCTTGGAGGTCTTCTAGTCTGGGCCCCTGCTTAAGCAGAAAACCCTACACCACTTCAGACAAATGGTTATCCAATCTCTTCTTAAAAACTTCCAGTGTTGGAGAATTCACAACTTCCGGAGGCAAGTTGTTCCACTGATTAATTGTTCTAATTGTCAGGAAATTTCTCCTAAGTTTCTTCTCTCCTTGATTAGTTTCCACCCATTGCTTCTTGTTCTACCCTCAGATGCAGTGGTGGGTTTCAAATTTTTTTACTACTGGTTCTGTGGGTGTGGCTTGGTGGGTGTGGTATGGCTTGGTGGGCGTGGCAGGGGAAGGATACTGTAAAATCTCCATTCCCACCCCACTCCAGGGGGAGGTAACTGCAAAATCCCCATTTCCTCTCAATCAGCTGGGAATTGGGAGGCAGAGAATAGATGGGGTTGGGTCAGTCAGAATTTTTACTACTGGTTCTTCAAACTACTCAAAATTTCTGCTACCAGTTCTCCAGAACTGGTCAGAACCTGCTGAAACTCACCTCTGCTCAGGTGCTTTGGAGAATAGCTTGACTCCCTCTTCTTTGTGGCAACCCCTGAGATATTGGAACACTGCTATCATGTCTCCCCTAGTCCTTCTTTTCATCAAACTAGACATAGCCAGTTCCTGCAACCGTTCTTCATATGTTTTAGCCTCCAGTCCCCAAAACATCTTTGTTCCTCTTCTCTGCACTCTTTCTAGAGTCCACACATCTTTTTTACATCGTGGCAACCAAAACTGAATGCAGTGAAGGCATTACTTGTGTGTAGACCAATGTTTGACTCCCAGAATTCCTCAGCCAGCATGGCTATTTGGGGAATTCTGGGAGTTGAAGGTCACACATCTTAAAAGTTACCAAGCTAAGGAACATGGTTATAGATGGTACCCAGGGGTCTGCAAACTTGGTTCTTTTCAGACTTGTTGCCTTCAACTCCCAGCAAAGCTGGCTGAGGAACTCTGGGAGTTGAAGTCCACAACTCTTAAAAGAGCCAAGTTTGCAGACTCCTGGACTATAGCCAAAGCTCTTGACACATTCTTTCTATTGATAGCAGAAAGACCTTCATGCTCACAGCAGAAGCTGTTGCTTTGTGGCACTTCCTGGAATGTCTGTATGACCACACAATGTTGCAAGGTCACATGGTCAGTCCAGGAAGTGTTTAAAGGAGCAATGCTCTCGAAGAACCCTGTAAGAAGTCCTGACCTACTGTGATGAGTTGGATGATGTTTCACGCTTTTGGGGAAAAAAAGATAGGATATAAACTAGACTTGGCTTCTCTTAGTGTTTATCCTACTGTAGTTTTCTGGAAGTGAGAAGCATTTATTTGTTTGTTCATTGGTGGCAGAATTCGTAGGTCAATTCTTTTACAGCCCAATTTCACATCTCATATTATATGCACCTTTAATTTGCTGTGTGGCCAATTTAAAACTGATACTTCCAGATAAATAAATGTCAGCTGATTAATTCATTGGTGAAAAGAATCTTTCAACTCTTTATACATCTTAAATAATGAAAGCTGGAAATTCAAAATGGTTTTGCTTGTATTTCTAGTTGATAGTTTTGGAGCAGTGTTGTATGGAGATTTGTAGTGACATTTTTTTAAAAAAAAATTAACATCAGAGGAAAAGAGGGTGGATAAAAATCGATGATTTCTTTTTAAATTAAAAAACCTGGATTTTTAAATTTTAAATCGGATTTTTTTTTAATTTTTGTCAAATTTATTTTAATAAAATACTTTCTAAAAATAGTTTTCTATTTAAGATACATTAATAATTTAGTTTATTCAGCATGGAATGGAGCTTAGTTACATAGCATGAGGCTGTATATTCTGCAGTATTGGGATTGTCGGTGAGTCAACAGCGGGTCAGAGGAGGAGCCGCTGCGGGACAGAGATGAAAGCTGCTCTTTAAAAATTATGATTTAAATCGAGTTGATTTAAATCAAGCCTTTTTACTAGTGATTTAAATCGTGATTTAAATCAAATCCACCCTGGAGGAAAATGAATAAGATAGGACTAAGAAGCAATTATATTAATACAATGTTTCCCCGAAAATAAGACCCTGTCTTATATTTTTTTGAACCCCGAAATAAGCGCTTGTCCTTATTTTCGGGGAGGTCTTATTTTGGGGCGTGTGGAGCAAGATGGGGTTCCTCTAGCCGTCTTAACCTGACTTCCAGCTCTGTCTCCCTAACCCAGGGAGGGGTCTGCAAATTTGGGAATTGAAGTCCACAAGTCTTAAAAGAGCCAAGTTTGCAGACCTGTGCCCTAACCCTAACCAAAGGAAATGGCGGGGTACGGCTGCACATGCGTTTAAACATTTTCGTGGAGGGCTTATTTTCTGAGAAATACGGTAATACATTTTCTGTGTGAGCTAGATAGGCAGTTCCTAAATACAATAAATAAATAAAGATGAAATAGAAATAACATTGATGGTGGTTCCGACCATCATCCATCTTGCATTGAGTTAGATCTTGAATTGTTCTTATTCCTTCCCTCCCTCCCCCCCTCCTCTCCCCTTATCCTGCTCCTAATTTCCAGGGTTTTGTGTCATCCCATGATGCGGTCATATGTTTCTCAGAAGCAAAGTCAGCTTTGTTGATCGGGCGCAAAGACCCCTCTCGAAAGAAGCCATGCAGGACAGCTATCAGAATGTCATGGCGCTGGGTAAGAATCCATGGTCGCCCCATACAAGAAGGGCCTTTCGCTGGTTCTCTCCTGGCATGAGAATCGCCCTGTGCTGCCACCCACTATTTTATACAGGTAGTCCTCGACTTACGACCACAGTGGAGCCCCCAAATTTCTGCTGTTTAGTGAAACTTGTGTGAAGTGAGTTTTGCCCCACTTTACTGTGCCACCGTTGTTAAGTGAATCGCTGCAGTTGATGAGTTAGTAACTCGGTTGTTAAGTGAATCTGGCTTCCCCATTGTGAGAAGGTCGCAGAAAGGGGATCGCATGACCCTTGGTCATAAATATGAATCTAGAATTGCCAAGCATCTGAATTTTGATCACACGATCCTGGGGGAAGCCGCAAAGATCGAAACTGTGAAAAACGGTCATAAGTTAACATTTTTCAGTGCCGTTATAACTTTGAACGGTCACTAAATGAACTGTTGTAAGTCGAGGGCTACCTGTACCTCCCTATCTGTGTGCATAATCTTAGGGGATAGTCTGGACAATGTGATTGGCACCGAAAGCTGGGTATAGCATTCCCTGCGGGGTATGGTGCTGTACTCCTAGGAGTACAAATAGGGCACTATTAAGATAATGATCAACTCCTCTTAGTGTGGTGTTTCTCAACCGTGGCAATATTAAGAGTCCCCTGCAGATTTTACTCCGCTAGTCGTTGCCGACTATAGGGGTCAGTGCTCATCTCCGTTTCAAGGTCTTTCAGCCAGGACTGTCAGAAGATGTTTCCGTGGCCATGTGGCCAGCATGACATCACAGAGCGCTGTTATCTTCCCACCGAAATGGTACCTATTTATCTACTCACATTTGCATGCTTTCGAACAGTTAGGTTGGCAGGAGCTGGGGCGAGGACGGGAGCTCACCCCGTCTGTGGCGCTCGGGTCTTGAACCTAGACTGCTGGCTTTCCGATTGACAAAGCCCAGAGTCTTAACTACTGAGCCACAGCACCACTCCAATATTATGATGGTGAACTTCAACTCCCAGAATTCTTTTAGCCAGCACGTTGGCTGGAGAATGCTGTGAGCTGAAGTCCATCAATCTTAATGTTGCTGAGAAACTGTCTTAGAACATTCTGGTTTCTACCAGAATGCTCGTCAGGAATGATAAGAGAGCCTCCACATTCTGGAGGACCATGGCTTCCTTTAACTCTAGATCAGAATCCCTGACACATTTAAGTCTTTACTCCAAAGGACGACTTATCTGCAGGGTCTATTTTCTTCATTTTCGGCTTTCTCTTTCCACACAAGCCTTCCTAAGCTTTTAAGATGACCCTATGTGACTTTGCACTGGGTTCCTCTACTGCTGATAGAGGACAGGATCTTCTGTAACAGTTTTTTTGTAATTTATATGTTCTGTTCAATTCGAATCGTTTGTTCAATCAAGTTTTGGAATTGGCTTCTGAATCTTGACTGGCATCAGTTATGAATTGATGCGACTTTATATTTATATTATATTTATATATTTATATTTATATTCCTATTATATTGGCTTAATCTGAGCTTGAAATTTCCTTCAAATCATGTCCAATTTGTGGCAAGTCCCTAGACTTGTCTCCTCTTGTCTTGTTTCCTCAACACTGTCTCCCCAACCCCAATTTTCTAGACTACTCTATAGTTCTGGATTTTTTTGAAGGTCTTCCATCCATATACTAACCAGGTCAGATCCTGCTCAGCTTCTGAGTTCAAACAAGGTCAGCCTAGTGCTGCCATCTGTTGAGAAGAAACAAAATACTTCACGGGACAAGTTCCACCTGTAGGGAGTTTTCAGAACTTCTCATTTTGCTTGTCAGTAGAGTTTCTTTCCTGGGTTTTTGAGCCTCATTCATCCATCAGTTTCCTGGGAGACAAATTAGAAAATTTTCTCACAGTGTAAAGCAATGGTTCTCAATTTTAGCAATGTTAAGATGTGTGGACTTCAACTCTCACAACTCCCTAGGTCAGGGGTCACCAACCTTTCGGACCTCAGGGACCACCAAATTCATAATTTTAAATCCCGCGGACCACTAATATGAATTTTTTTAAAAGATAAATAGTATTTAGTGCAATATAAAAATACAAATAATTTTTCTATGGACCACCAAAATTTTCTCATGGACCACTGGTTGGAGACCATTGCCCTAGGTAGCATGCTGGCTGTGGAATTCTGGGAATTGAAGTCCATACATCTTAATATAGCTAAAATTGAGAAACACTGACGTATGGACTTTTTGGGGAACATAAAATTGGGGTTCTGGATGTTACCTTGAAGTGCCTTGGAGGAAAGGTAGCTTTTAAACGTGATACAAAAAAGAAAAACCAACTTTGCCCTAGACAATTTACCCCAAAGTATTTCATATACAGCAAAATATTGATTTAACAGACTGGGTGGTGGTGGGGATGTTATTCATTAAATCCAAATGTCCATTAACTCCAAATGTCTGTCATTTACATCGTTTATAAATCATATCATTTATATGACGGAAAATCTCATTGTAACAAAAGAGCTTTTGATTAAATGTGAGTTGGCATCCAAACTAAAAAAATGGGTTGGGTGCGTTCTTAATGCTTCTGAAGCTTTACAATAATAATAATAATAACAACAACAACAACATCTGCATTTGTGTTCCTGTGGCAGGCCGGACGCCCCTGTTGCCGAATTACCCTGCCGTTGCAAAAGACACTCAGGAGTCCCAGAGACAAAGGGCCAAGTTTTGGAGCAAAGAAGAGATCGGTCTTTTTGTCGACCTCTGGATCAGCCCGGAAGTCCAGAACGAACTCCAAAACACCTATCACAACGAGGTGGTTTTCAACTGGCTCTCCAACGAAATGGGTTTGCGGGGTTTCAACCGCTCAGCTCGCCAGTGCCGTGAGAAGATGAACGCGCTGAAGAAGAAATTTAAGGAGGTCACCACTCACAACAAATGCCCCGGCGCTGGCGAAGTGCGAACCATGCCATTCTACGACAAGCTAGCCACCATCCTCCTCAGCCGGAGAGATGCCAAGAACTCTTCGAACAGTGGCGATAAGGGCCAGTGGTCCAGGCAAGCTTCCTCGCCGGCTCCAGGAACATCTGGGCAGGCGTCTTTACTTGCGAGGCCATCTTTAATTAGTCCGCCGGGACTGAGGTCCTCCGGGACAGCCAGCCAAAGCAAATCCCACCTGCAGCAGCCCCCTCAAAAGCAACCTCGCCTTCTCCAGGCTGGGACGGTGTCTCCCACTCACTGCCACCGGCCTCTTTTGCAACCCAACCGGAGCTTGGCTATGCAAAAGCACCGGGGACATTCCTCTCCCTGGCCTACCGCCAACCAACTGGCAGTGGTCACTCCCAAAATTGAGGAGCAGTCGCCGGAGGGAGAAGACCCGCCCAACTCGATGTGCTCCGTGCTCCAAGGAAGCCACCTCCCCATGGAGGTGCGGGTGATCGACGAGAACGGCATCACGGTCACCTCCTCCATGTGTGAGGAGGTCAAGCAGGAGCAGGACGAGGAGGACGCAGCTCACGATCCCGAGTTAGAGTTCGATGCCAAGTTCGAAAGAGAAATTGTGGATGATAGCGACCCTCCAGAGGCCACCGGCACCCGTCTGGACCCAGACGCGCTTTCAGAGTATTCGGAAGAACCGTATGACGAGACCGAAGGGGTTGACGACTTGCCTGTGGATTTGCTACAATGTTTCGGAGACCGATTCTCCTCCTTTGGCGGGGTGGAAGAGAGCAACCATGAGCCGGAAAGACCAAAACACGAACATCCATTATCCAGGGCTTTATCTACAGGTAAGAACACTTGAACTTGGCCATCAATGCTGGGATTATTGTGTTCTGCCTTAACCTGTCTCTTCCAGGCATGCACAGGTTGTCCTACGACAGTTTGTTTAGTGACCGTTCAAAGTTACAAAAGCACGGGGGGGAAAAGAGTGACTTATGATCATTTTTCACACTTAACGACCATTGCGGCATCCCCTTGGCCGCGTGGTTTGTATTCTGTCATTTGGCAACTGACTCACATTTATGACAGTTGCGGTGTCCCAGAGTCACGTGATCCCCTCTTGCGACCTTCTGACAAGCAAAGTCCATGGGGCAACGAGAGTCACTTAAGAACCGTGCTACTAATTTAACAATCTGGTGATTCAGTTAACAAACGTGGCAAGAAAAGTCGTAAATTGGGGCAAAACTCACTCGACCAATTTCTCACCTAACTAGCAACATAAATTTTGTGCTCGGTTGAGGTTGTAAGTTGAAAACTACCTGTATTCTCTGAAGTGAGTACTCTCATAAGCACTAGATAACACCGGATTTGGCTTTTAGAGTCTGTAATTATTTTCCACGGGGCTTATCAATCTTTTTTTCTGTTTTTTTCCAGCTGTAAAAAATCTGTGCCTCATTAAGGATTGCATTTTAAATTTTAACATGTGAGTTTTTTCCTTCCGAAGGCGGGAAAATTTGTGTCTTGTTGTTTACTCCCAGAAGTTTCAGGGGAATTCTAGATGCAAAGCTAAAGTTCCTAAGATTGCTCCCATTCTGTAAGGCTGGGCGGTGATGGTTGTTTCTTTGTTTTGAAGGCCTTTGAAATAGTCTTTGTCTAATTAGTCTTGGCAATAGCAATAGCAATAGCATTTAGACTTATATACCGCTTCACAGTGCTTTTTCAGCCCTCTCTCAGCGGTTTATAGAGTCAGCATATTGCCCCCATTTTACCGACCTCAGAAGGATGGAAGGCTGAATCAACTTTGAACCGGTCAAGATCGAACTGCTGGCGGTGGGCAGAGTTAGCCTGCAATACTGCATTCGAACCACTGCGCCACCACAGCTCTTTTCTGCCTATGTAACTGCCTACACAAATCTCTTCCGCTCTCTTGGCAACAATTTCATAAGTGGTTTGCCATTGTCACCTTCTTCCTAGGGCTGAGAGAAAAGAAGTGGCCCCAAAGTGTCTAAGGCAGGATTAGAATTCCTGGTAGCTAGTTGTACCCTGGTGTCTCATCCTCTAGTGCAGCGGCCCCTTACCTTTTGGGCATCAGGGACTGGTTCCGTGGAGAGAGGTTGTTCTGCGGATTGCAGGGGGTGTGGTTTCGCATGCTGCCTGCATCCTGCGGATGAAGCTTTTCTTGTTTGCGCGGCCCGGTTTCTGTCACGCCGCAGCCCAGTGCCGGTCCACAGACTGGGGGGGATGGGGACCCTGCTCTAGTGCAAACATGGCTTCCATTCCAGCTTTTCCAACCCAGATTCATTGTGATGACCTAGGGCATGATACGGAAACAACACAGCCAAAGAACAGGTCTAATTCCCCTTTATTGCTCCAACTTTGCCCCCAAACATCCTCATGTTTACTACAAGTCCTGGAGCAAAGCTCTCACACGCAGCTTCAGCAGCCTCTGGCTGCGAGTAGTCCAGTAAGCCAGGTTAGCCAAACAGTAACCAGAGCAAGAAGTTCAGCGAAGCAGGCAAACCGGGCAAGCCCCACAAGACAGAGAACAGTAATCTCCAGGCGGCAGCAAGGGCACACAAGGCTCCACAGATTCAATGCTTGCTCCCCACAAATGCCCCTCCCACCGGCACCTCCTTACATCTTAGTCCCCAAGTATGCCTTGTTAAAGAGGGGCAGGGCACTCTCGCTCCTCGTAGCCAGCCCAGTCTGTGTTGTTCTTGCCTTCTCTCTTTTCTTTGTGCTCTAGGATCAGGAACGGGTGGTCCCTGCCCTTCGCCTGAGCTCTGTCTCTCCTGCTACATGCCCCCCCACCTCTCCCCATCTGCAGGCCTTTCTAATCCTGGAAAGCCCTGCCCGGACTGACTCTGCCCTTCCCCAGTTTCCTCCAAAGCCAATGGAGCCACCCTCTCAATCTCTGTCGGCTCTTGTTCCAGCTCATCTTCCCCTGCAGATTCAGACTCCAATGGGGGCTATATCATTCATATTGTTAACTGGATGTTTAGCCATCTTTTTTGGTTGAAGAGCCGAAGAATTCCAAGCATTGCACACATTGCTCTTTGTGCAAAACTGTGGTGGCGCAGTGGTTTGAATGCTGTATTGTAGGCTAATTCTGCCCGCTGCCAGCAGTTCGATCCTCACTGGCTCAAGGTTGACTCAGCCTTCCAAGGTTGGTAAAATGAGTGTTGTGTCTCGCTCGCTTTCCCCGCAGCCGGGTCCCTCTTATCTCCTGCCGAATGCTGAGGAATGTCCTGGCATGCCTCCAGGCCCCAGCCCTGGCTCCATGCCCAGGCAAACGGAGCAACTAGACCCCTCCCCCTCCCCCACAGCATGTGAGCCTGAGGAATGTGAATCACCAACAGCTAGAGCCTGGAGAGATCCTCGCTTCAGGAGAATTGATAGGCGACGTCAGCAAAAGGAAGGGAGGGGCAGGCCTGGATAAGTGCTGAGTCATGGAGCCACACCCCATGGCCTATATAAAGGATCTGCTTTCTGGCATTCTCTGAGTCAGGCAAAGTCTACCTTGGATTGCTGAAGTCACTTCCTGGTCTCCTGCCTGCCTTGAGAACTTTGCTAGGGCTTTGGCAGAGCTGCAGAGGCACGCCTGATACGGACTTCCCCGACCCGGCCGTCAGCGGAGGAGTGGGACACGACAATGAGGATCCAGATTGTTGGGGGAAATGTGCTGACTCTAAACCACTTAGAGAAGCTGTATATCAGGGGTCACCAACCTTTCGGACCTCAGGGACCACTAAATTCGTAATTGTAAATCCCGCAGACCACTAATATGATTTTTTAAAAAGATAAATAGTATTTAGTTCAATATAAAAAATGCAAATAATTTTTCTGTGGACTACCAAAATGTTCTCACGGACCACCGGTGATCCATGGGCCACCAGTTGGTGACAGCTGCTGTATACCACTGTGAAACGGTATATAAGTCTTAAGTGCTAGTGCTAATTGCTAAATGCCAGTTTTGGCAAAACTATCATAAAATGCACTCATGTGATCGCAGGACGGCGATAAATGTGTGCCAGTTACTGAGCTCTCTCACTTCTGTTTCTTTTTAAGAGCCGTGGATGGCGGCAGTGGTCAGAATGCAACACTGCAGGCTAACTCATTGCCCAAAAGCCAGGAGTTCGATCCTGACTGGCTCAAGGTTGACTCAGCCTTCCATCCTTCCGAGGTTGGTAAAATGAGGACCCAGATTATTGGGGGCAACAGGCTGACTCTGTAAAACTGCTTAGAGAGGGCTGTAAAGAACTGTGAAGCGGTATGCAGGTAATCCTCAACTTATAACAGTTCGTTTAGTGACCATTCAAAGTTATAATGGCACTACGAAAAGAGACTTAATGACCCTTTTTCACCATCACGACCTTTCCATCATCCCCACGATCATGTGATCAGAATTCAGATGTTTTGGCGACCGGTTCATACTTACAACCGTTGCTGTGTCCCAGGGTCACGGGATCCCTTTTGCGACCTTCTGACAAGCAAAGTCAACGGAGAAGCCAGATTCACTTAACAACCAGGTTACTAACTTATCAACGGCTGTGATTCACTTAACAACCAAGGCAAGAAAGGTCGTAAAATGGGGCAAAATTCACTTTAAAAATGTCTCACTTAACAACAGAAATGTTGGGATCAATTATGGCCGTAAGTTGAGGACTACCTGTATAAGGGCCATTGTTATTGCTGCTGTCGAGCTAAGCTGCAGGGGTCTCCAACCTTGGGAACTTTAGGACTTGTGGACTTCAACTCCCAGAATTCCTCAGCCAGCATGTGCTGGCTGAAGAATTCTGGGAGTTGAAGTCCACAAGTCCTAAAGTTCCCAAGGTTGGAGACCCCTGGGCTAAAGGATGCCTTGCATTCACGTGGGCCTCCTTTTTGACTCCTGATGGTCTCTTCTCTTTCCTCTTCCTCAGCTGAAAGTCTCATTCAGGAGCAGGAGGGGGAAGTTCTTGAGAACTCCGACATCATCTGTGCTCCTTTGGGCAACCTTGGACGGAAGGACCTGAATGCCAGCTTTGAGGGTGTCGGGCCGCCAATCGACCGCGTTCCACCTGCGAGAGGCCTGGGGGACGATGCTCCACTGACCAGCGCGCAGAGAACCGCCCGGTTCAGGAACAAGAGAAAAATTGAGAGAGTCCAGCTGGCAAAGGAGCTAATTAACGCCACCCGAGAAACTGGCGAGAACATCCGCGAGGCTCTTTACGAGCTCGACAGCAAGGAGTCGCAGAGGCGGGTTGACGATCGCAAGGTCGCCGTGTGGTGCGCCAAGCACATCGCGAAAAGCATCCGAGTCTCGAGCCAAACCATGGCCGCCGCCATGCGTGATTCGGACGCCGCCTTCCAGAGGTGCATGGAGAGCTACACAGTGGCCCTAGAGAGGCAGACGACTCTGTTGGAGAACATTGCCGATTCGCTAAACGCCCGCGTCTCGGCTCCCCAGCCTTCCCTCCCCACTTCCACTCCCGCCCATGGGACACGTGAGACCTCCGTGTGCGCGAGTCCTGTACCAGCACCTTCACCGCCCATCCCCATGGAGTCAGAGAAGACTCCCCCCTCGTTGAGAAGCCAGCCTGGAAATGAGGAAGAGTCTCCTGGGGGGGCAGACTCCAATAGCAGTAGCCGATAATAGTCCGAAGCACCCTTCCCCAATTTGGTGCTCCCTCCCCATGGTGTTGGGACCACAACTCCCAGAATTCTCAGCCGGAGGGCACCACACTGAAGAAGGTTGGTCTTCACAGAACACTTGAGCTGCTGCATTGTTCCTCTTGTCAACACAACAGATCACCAAGCCTTCTCCAACGTTGACAAGGTTACCTCAGTACTTCCATTTACTCCTATACAATCGTTCTTCTGTTACGTTACTTGAGAGAGAAAAAAAAACGGTGCTATTTTCTGCACCTTATTCTTGTTTACAAAGCTCTGTTAAACCTGCTTTTTTTTTCTAGCACTGTATACAATACCCAATATTTACTAGACGGCACAGCCAGCTTATGCCATAATAAATTTGTTAGTTTTTAAGATGCCAAAAGACTGCTTGTTGTTTTTGCTGCCAGAGACTCGCCCACTGCCATCCCTGTACAGCACGGGTCTCAAACTCGGATCGCGTCACGTGACGTATCGTGACCTATCGGAATGTTTTTTTTGCCTTTGTAGAGCTGGGGTGGGCGTGGCCTGCGAGTGACGCATCCGGCCCAGTTTGGCAGCCCTGCTGTAGAGAATGTAGCATATAGGTGGTCCTTGACTTACAATCAGTCGCTTAGTGACCATTTAAAGCAGGGGTATCAAACTCAAGGCCCACTCAAACTCAAGGCTCAAGGTGCTTAAATCCGGCCTGCGGTGCCTCTGCTGGCCAAAATGGCTCGTTTTCGGCCTCACAGGCCTCCAGTAGCACTCTGCCAGCCAAAAACGGGCCTCACAAGGCCTCCGTGTGGCTTGGTTTTGGCCGGCAGAGTGTTGCAGGAGGCCCATGGAGGGTAAAAAATGAGGCATGGGAGGGCTGCCTCCCCCCCATCCCGCAGCCCGTTTTGGCTGGTAAAGTGCTGTAAGAGGCCATTCAAGGCAAAAATGGGGTGGACGGGGTTGCACGCGTCGTCCTCCCCCCCCCCCCCCCCCGCCAGCGGAGGAAAACTACAATGCTGATCCGGCCCTCAAAGGAAATCCAGTTTGACACCCTCGATTTAAAGGAATCATGGTGGCACAGTGGTTGGAATACAGTATTGTAGCCTAACTCTGCCCACTGGCAGGAGTTCAGTCCTGACCGGCTCAAGGTTGACTCAGCCTTCCATCCTTCCGAGGTCGGTAATATGAGAATCCAGATTGTTGGGGGAGCAAGAGGCTGACTCTGTAAACTGTAAACTCTGTAAAGGGCCTCTGGTGGCGCAACAGGCTAATGCAGCCTATTATTAACATCAACTGCTTGCAATATTGCAGGTTCAAGTCCCACCAGGCCCAAGGTTGACTCAGCCTTCCATCCTTTATAAGGTAGATAAAATGAGGACCCAGATTGTTGGGGGGCAATAAGTTGACTTTGTATATAATATACAAATGGATGAAGACTATTGCTTGACATAATGTAAGCCACCCTGAGTCTTCGGAGAAGGGCGGGATATAAATGCAAAAAAAAACAAAAAACAGCTTAGAGAGGGCTGGAAAGCACTATGAAGCGGTATATAAGTCTTAAGTGCTATTGCTATTTTAGACAAGTGGCTGTCTTAATAACCACTTAAAAAACCCGGTTGCAGAGTTTTGACAGCTCGACTGCATTTCTGGCGCTCAACAACCAGCCCTCATTTACAGCCATTTGTAATATCTGGCAGTCCCATGCAATCAGTCTGTGATTTATTTATTTTTTTGCTGAAAATAGTTCTGTTGTTTAGCAAAGACGCCTCCTAGTGAATAGTGGGCTCACTTAACTACCATAGCATTTGTTTACCAACCATGGTGATTCACTTAGCAACCACCATAACAGTAGTAAAATGAGGTCGGTCACAGGTTGCCCCAGTTTACGACCGTCTCAGCTTACGTCTATAATGGGCAGGCTCCATTATGATGATAAAGTCAAGGAATACCTGTAGGCTGTTTTAAATTTTGAAGCAAAGCGAAAAAAAACATATTTCCTGTTTCGACAAATGCAGTTTTATATACTGCTTCAGGTAGTCCTCGACTTACAACCACAATTGAGTCCCAAATTTCTGTTGTTAAGTGAAACATCTGTTTAATGAGTCTTGCCCCATTTTACGACCTTTCTTGCCACCGTTAAGTGAATCCCTGCAGTTGTTAGTAACGTTGTTTTTTTTTGTTTTTTTTTTTACTTTTTTTATTACTTTTTTTACAACAAACAAACAAAAAGAAAATACATTATTACACCCTTGTGCTATACATAAAAGGAAGATTTGGGTCTTCGGATATATCCTCATGATTGCCAAAATCCACGTTCTCGAGGTACAGGTATTGAAGCGTCCAATGTTCCAAGCGCAAAGTCCACAAATGGTTTCCAAGTCTTCCAGAAAATATCTTCTTTATACACACCACTTTTAATTTTAATATCACATGTCATTTTATCATTTAAAGCTAATTTCCACATTTCAGAATTCCACTCTTCTATTCTAAAAATCACATCTAGTTTCCAATATCTAGCTATTATAATTCTACCTATTATAATCATAATTCTAATCAATTCTTTTTCATATTTAGTTAATTCTATTTCCTTAATTACCAACAATAATATAGTTTCCACTCTCAATGTTATTACTTTCCCCATCATTTCAAATATCATTTTCTCCAATTGTTGCCAAAACTATTTAACCTTATCACAATTATACCACATATGTTCATAAGTCCCCAATTCCATCTCACATCTCCAACATTTTTACTAATTTTTTTATCCATTTGTGACAATCTTACTGGAGTCAAATACCATTTCCAAACAACTTTATAATTGTGCTCTTTAATCCTTATAGATAAAGTTCTCATAATTCTACTCTTCCAATTCACATTCCAATCTGACTCTGGTATTTCAATATTAAGATCTTTTTCCCAATTTGTCCTCATCACTCTTTGTAATTTTTCATCAGAATTTATAATCTTATAAACCCTACTAACGAGTCCCTTTAGCCCAATTTCATCTTTCATAATCCGAGATACTAAATATTCAAATTCAGTTTCACATCTATTTATCGAATAATTTTCCTTTAGTTTTTTGTCCATTTTTCTATCTGTATTTTTTCAAACCAACTTAACCCTAATTTTTCAATAATTTCTTTATTCCTCCTTTCATTTCCCATAACTTTTATCCAATCTCTAATAATTTCTATATTTTCCTCTTTAATCACTTCATTACGTTTTATATTATTTTTAATCGGCCAAATTCCAATTGTCTCCCCCAAAAAGATTATATCCGGAATTAAAATTTTAACAAATTTATTCCACATTTTACTTAATCCCTTTAACCAATAACTTCTACTTACACATTTTAAATTTGCTTTATCTAAAAACCACCTTGATCCAAATTTCACTATATCCCTTAACTCTAAGTCTCTCCAATAGCTATCTTCACCTTTAAATATTTTTACCACTATCCGGATACCATACGCACAGTAATAATTAAATAATTTGGGGATTCCTAATCCACCTTCCTTTTGACTTTGATACCACATTTTCTTCACTAATCTAGGTCTTTTACCACCGTTACAAAATTTATCCAGTTTTTTCTGATATCCTTCAATATCTTTCTCTGTCAAATTTAGTGGTAGCATCTCGAATAAAAAGTTGAACTTGGGCAGCAACATCATCTTACACATTGCAATTCTACCAAACCAAGACAACTTTAACATTTTATATTTGTCTATCTTCTTCTCAATTTCGTTAATCACCACATCATAATTAAATTTTTTCAATTCTTTAACCTTAAGTGAAAGCACTATACCCAAATATTTCAATGTGTTTTTAATCCTTATCCCAAATTCCTCTTGCATATTCTCAGACTCATTACCATTACTATCCATCAATAATTCTGACTTTGACCAATTTACTTTCAATCCTGTCATTTCCTCAAATTCTATCAAATGCTTATATATCTTTTTCAGATCTTTCTCTACATTTTCAAAATAATTAAAGTATCATCCATACAAATTTATCTTATACCCTTATATCCTTCTAATTCTTCATCTTTTCTATCATTTTGTCAATATTTCCATAGCCAATAAAAATAATGTTGGGTACGGGACATCCTTGTCTCGTACCAGCTTCTAATTTTATCTCTTCAGTTAATATTCCATTCACCTTCACTCTTGCACTGCTCTTTTGGTACAATTTTGAAATAACATGTATAAACTTATTACCAAAGCCTAAAGCCTCCACAATTACTTTAATAGTTTCCCATTGTACAGAATCAAAAGCTTTAAAAATATCCAATGATACTATACCAATTTTATCACCATTATATTCAGCTACATCTATAATATTTAATACTCTTCTAACAATATCACTCATGTATCTACCCTTCACAAAACCTACTTGATTATAACTTATATATCTATCTATAAATCTATTTAGTCTATTACTTATAATAGCAGTAAATATCTTTGCATCCTGATTAATTAAAGAAATGGGCCGATAGGACTCAATCCTTTCTAAATCCTTATCTGGTTTAGGAATTAAGGATATCACCGTTCTGTTCCATGACGAAGGTACTTCCCCAGCATGTAATATTCCATTAAATAATTTTTGCAATCTTGGTATTATTAATTCTTTAAATTCTTTATAAAACTCAACAGGTAATCCATCCTCACCTGGAGCTTTCCCTAATTTTAATTTTTGTATTATTCCATTAATCTCATCTTGTGTTATATCTTCTTCCATCAATTCCTTATATGTTTGATCAATTTTCACCACATACTTTTCTAAATAGCTTTGCAATTTTCCCCGATTAATTGGTTTCTTTGAATATAGATTCTGAAAAAAATTTCTAACCACTTCACATTTCTCTAATTTTTTATAACATCTTATACCTCTATCATCTATCAAAACTCCAATTTCTCTCTTCTCTCTTTTATCTTTCGCCATCTTTGCCAATAATTTAGAATTTCTATTACTAAATTCAAAAAAATTCCTATTTAAAAATCTCAAATTTCTTTTTACTAACTCTGTATCTTCTTCTATCATTTTATTTCTTAACATATTAAGCTCCTGAAGAATTTTTTTTCTTTAGTAAGCAAAAATTGATTTTCCAATTCTTTAATCTGATTTTTATCTCTTTCCATTTTAATTTTATAATTTTTATATTTCCTACTTGATAATTTAATACTCTCCTCTAAACACCGCTTTCATCGCATCCCAAACAATTTCAAATTTAACCTCCCGTTATCATTTAATCTCCAACTTTCCTCCAATTTTTAAGTATCCATTTTTATCCTTTTCATTTTATACAATTTCTCGTCATATCTCCAATAGCTTCTTTTTCTCAAAATTAAAATCTAAGTCCACCATAACTTCTGCATGATCAGAATCTTTAAATTCCACATCTACCTTATCCACATTATTCAACAAATCTTTAGAAAGAAAAATATAATCAATTCTAGAATATGTATTATATATCTTAGAAAAAAAAGTGTATACTCTCTCAATTCCTTTAACCTCTCTCCACACATCAACCACGCCGTTTTGAAGCATCCACATATTTAAAATCCCCATTTTATTTGCTCCTCCACAGCGGGTGGGATTAGTACTGTCTATTTTATTTCTGATTAAATTAAAATCCCCAGCCACAATTACTTTCCCTACACTTTCATTCTCCAAAATTTTTGTTATTTTTTCAAGAAATTCTCTTTGTTTTTCATTTGGTAAATATAAATTAACAAGTGTCACTTTTTCCTCATTAAGATTTCCAACAATTATTACATATCTTCCATCCTCATCCAAAATTACCTTATGTTTTTCAAAGTACACCCTATCTGATATCAGTGTTGCAACTCCTCTAGCTTTTGAAGTTCCAAATGCTTTTTCATATATTTGCATACCTTTTATATACATTCTATTTGAATCTTCAGATTTCTGATGGGTTTCTTGTAAAAATAAAATGTCTGGTAAATCCCTTTTAATCTTAAGCTCCAATCTTCTTCTTTTAATCTGATTCACTGTACCCTTCACATTCCATGACATTATTTTTATAACTCCCATTTAAAATATAAATTTTTTAATCCTATCCCCGCATCTTCCTTTCTGTGCCCACCACCCGAAATTAAACTACCATATAAACAACAATAAAAAAACAGAAAAAACAAACAAACAAACAAACAATAAAGTACAAACAATCTTCTTCCCCCACATCCTCATCGGTTTCGCCTCTATAAAGAGAATGGGGGAGAGGGGACGTGCCAATGCCCGGGCCACTTCTTTCGGGCTGTCTATTTGAATTCATCACTCAAAAAAAAAGATAGCGATGACCCGCATTCAGCTTCATATTTTCCAAGACTCTTATCTGCTTCTTCTCCTGCTGTATCCTCACGACTCTTCTTCTGTTCAACCAACACAGGTGATATTTCTTTCCTCTTTAACCCTTTAGAGTCTTGCCCTCCAATAGCCCCTTTTTCTTCTTCTGAGATTGATGTTTCCGCGTATGTTCCACCCATCTGAAGCATTTGATCTTTTATCTCCATTAAATCCTCCATCTCAATCAGTCCAAGCTCCCGTAAATATAATAATGCATCTATATCTGGGGTGATTGTACGCATCCTTCCTTTATAAAAAAATTTCAATTGTTGTGGTGGCCTCCAATTGTATTTAATTCCATTATCTCTCAAAACTTTTGTAATTGGTTTTTAAAAATCTCCATGCCCTTTCTTCTCTTGATATATCCGGGAAGACTTGAATAGTCTTCCTTCAAACTCAAAGCATCTCCCAACTCTCTCACCTTGGCCATAACTTCCAACTTATCACCAAGATTTGCGAACCTGACAAGCACATTCCTGTTAGAACCATTTTGCCTTCTATATCCAATTCTAAAAACACTTGCCAGGTCTGCTATTGTGAACGTAAGTTGCGTATCCAAATCATTAATCCATTTCAGAACCCGCTGTTTCAATTTATCCTCCTTTTCTTCCGAAATTCCTCTGATAACCAAATTATAATTCCTCATCTCTTCTTCCAAAGACAAATTCTCTTATCTTGCTGCTCATTTTTATAAAATATTTTGCCAATTTGCCGATCTACTTTTACCTCATGCACATGCATCTGCTCCATTTCATCTTTAATCATTATCATTTCCTCTTTTTGTTTAGCAAAGTTATCATTCATCTCTTGCTTCAAATTTTGCATTTCGGATGTCAGTTTCAATGTCAAATTATCTATACGCCGTGATAGTCCTGGTATTTTTTCCCTAATTTTATTTAAAGCTGCAGCAAGTTGCTGCGTTTCTGAAAGTTGTTGAGTCATTTTGAAAAAAACCAAAAAATTTCCCAGACTAGGATTCCAAACCAATTTTACAGAGGGTCTTAGTGAAGATCAAAGGGCGACAGTCTTTTAATTGAAGCGGCTTATGCACTGTTATCTCTCAAGTTCAAGGATACTCCACAAAGAAACACAGAACTTCACAGCTAACATTAATCAGCGCCATTTTTTCCTCCACGTCAGCAAAGCAGAAAGAAAGACAAAGCAACTTAAACGAAGCAGAATCCTTTTTTTTCTGTAATATAAACAAGCTATTAATTTGCTCTCAAGAAAAAAAAATAAAGGAAAAATTATCCGCTCAGTAAAATCCTCTTGCTACCAAACAATCCAACAAAAAGTCAGTTTCTCTTCTCTTCAATTAAATTCTGTGTATATTAAATTCTTCTCATTATCAGATTCAGTCCTTAATATTCACTCCTTAGCCTCAGCAATAGAAAAAAATTTTTTTTAACACAGAACACGATAGTTAATTTTGGAAAAACAAAACACAGCAATTTATTCCAACTTAACGTGTCTGCCGGCTCGGTCATCCCACGCTGTAGAAACTCCTTAATTCAAGCCGTTTCAGATGACCTACCAGTTTTAAATTCAATCTGCTGGGCTGTTAACACTTTCACCTCATGATTTATTAACTTTCATCCATAACAGTGCATTCCAAACAGCATAAATTCTCATAAATCTTCATTAATAAGCCCTGTGAAGTGAAGGAAAGGTCCTTACCCCACCACGGTCATGGCCACGCCCCCGTTAGTAACGTTGTTAAGTGAATCTGGCTTCCCTATTGACTTTGCTTGTCAGAAGATCGCAAAATGTGATCACATGACTCCCGGGACAAGCAAACTCAGAGAACATCAAGGACCTCTCATGTCAATTCTGAGCTACCAATATTCTCCTTTATTAGTACCATCTAACCATAGAAGCGCAGAAATGTTTATCTGAAAGAAATCAGAAAATGGACCGGTAAATGTCTTCAGCTTACAGCCGGTCACAATGATCTACAGTATGACGTTGGACCCCATAGTCGCACCGAGGGAAGGATGTTATATCCCAGGAGTCTCCAACCTTGGCAACTTTTAAAACTTGGGGATTTCAACTCCCAGAATGCCTCAACCAGCATTTTAATTGGAACATGGCTGGCTGAGGAATTCTGGGAGTTGAAGTCCCCAAGTCTTAAAAGTTGCCAAGTTTGGAGAGTCCTGTTATACCCCATTTTTAATGGATCTGGGTAGACACTATGTGAGGGGCAAATTCTATTCAACTAAAATGTCATGTCTATGGTGTAACTACACACACATACACACACACACACACACACACACACACGAAATAGCTGTCTAAAAATGAGCAGCATCCTAGGATTTTCAGGTTCTGCCTTCTGTTGGGTAAGAAGTGTCCAGTTGTCAACATTCCCTGGAAGGCTGGGTTTTATCTGTTTTCTATAAGTGACTATCTTCAGCCTCGGGTGAGAAAGTGGCTGACCACAGTAAGAAGTGGGTAAAGTGCCTTTTGGCTTGCGTGTTGTAGGAAATCCATCCGTTTGTGTGAGTTATGGGAATCCAGAAAATTGAGTTAATAGATCTATAGGAAAGTTAGATGGGCCGTGATAGCTCAGGCTGTTAGAAGCCTGTTATTAGAACACAACAGCCTGCAATTACTGCAGGTTCAAGCCCGGCCCGAGGTTGACTCAGTCTTCCATCCTTTTTAAGGTAGGTAAAATGAGGACCCAGATTGTTGGGGGGGCAATAAGTTGACTTTGTAAATATACAAATAGAATGAGACTATTGCCTTATATACTGTAAGCCACCCTGAGTCTTCGGAGAAGGGCGGGATATAAATGTAAATAAATTTTTTTAAAAAGATGCATCTGAAATATGTGTAAACATCCAAGAGAGAGAGAGAAAGAGAGAGAGAGAGGATAGATAGATAGATAGATAGATAGATAGATAGATAGATAGATAGATACATAGATACATAGATAGAATAAAATTCTGCCTCTTGGATACATTTGATTGGCCTTTATCATAGTATTCTATGGTGTGAATGGCAAGTGGCAAAATAAATGATAAAGTCTTGGTGCTGAGAATTTGAGACACTTCCACGTTTTTGTAACCACAACAGAAAATCGATTTGCCATTTCTTTTTTCTACTATTGTATGGTTTCTTTTGGTTTACCAGTCTAACCGACAGCCTGGGTATTTCTTTCTCTCTCAGAGCTAAATGTAGTTGTTTACTGAAATCAGCCCATGGGCAATTACGGCTTGTCGCCAACTTGGGTCATTGCAAAATACAGAGAATTATTCCTGTAAGGTAAAGCTTTAGTTCTGTCAGCTCAGCCTATGGCTATATTGTCTTTGCTATTCCTACAACCACTGCATACTCCAAACTTAAGTCGGGCTTTTAGTCAACTGCGTATTGTCAACCAAAATCAGGTATTTTAACATTAAATTGGATCAAGTTAGGTATTAACAATTGAACTGGACCAAATCAAGAATTTAGTAGAAGTGACTTTGTAAATATACAAATAGAATGAGACTATTGCCTTATATACTTCTTAAGTGACTTCTACTAAATTTGTTTTTAAATTGAGATACTGTCCATTTTACTCACAGAATGACTGGACAGTTTGCAAGTAAAAATATAAAACACTATATAAAAATACAATATATCAAGTATGTATATCATTAGATAAATCAGGCATTACAAATTGAACTGGACAAAATTGGATGTAGGTAGTCTTCGACTTACGACAATTCATTTAGTGACCATTCAAAGTTACAACAGCACTGAGAATTGACGTGATTATTTTAGACACAGCCGTTGAAATATCATGATCAAAATTCAGATAGTTTTGGCAACTGACTCATATTTACGATGGTTGCAGTGTTTCGGGG